>NC_066362.1:40392003-41019815 GCF_013377495.2 Cygnus atratus | reverse complement strand
CACTGCTTACCAGAAAATTCAGGCCAGTTGAGATTTCCTAAGTAATATACTAAGATCTGTGCCACTAGGACTAGACTGCTGTGGGGGCCCGTTTGAAGCCATGTCTGAGACCACAGCTGAGAAGCACCATGAGCATGGAGCTGGGTGTTTTCAGAAGCACCCAGCACTAACATTTTTGTCATGTATCTTTTTATCAAATACAAATTGAAAGACCAATGTTGCTCCATCGTAGCCATATTCCATCTCTTGATTTAATAATATTTTTAATGGATTTGGAATGAATTTTGCTGAATAGCTTATTGTCTCCATTGGTGAATGCAGAATCCATGCTGAATTCTGTTGCTTCACAAGATGGACAGTTGAAATATTGTTTTTATTTCTCTGAGATTGTCAATTAAACCATCTTTGCTCTGCTGTTACCTGACACTCTAAACTACCACGACCATGTGTCATTAATGGCCATGCAAGGTCAGAAGCATTTTGAATAGTAAACATCAGACAAGCAGGAGGAACGCTGGAAGAAATTTCAGCCGGAGATTAGATGGAATGGGGCAGCACATAATGAATGATTTCTCAATTTAATTTACCTTACTTCTCCTTTATTTATTTTTTTCCCCTAAATAAGAAGCAGAAGACAATTAAATTATTTCATTGTATTTCTTATCATTTTAATGGTAAATTGGATCAGTTTGTAACTTCAGCATCTTGTGTCTTCCATGTCTATGCAGCATCTTTCTTTTTTCTGGAAAATAATATTTATGAACATTTGCTTATAAAATCTAAGGAATGTATTAAAAGATCAGCTAGACTCTGTCAGGTAAAGCTCAATCCATTAAGTTGTACCCTATTTAATACTAAGAGTATTTTTGTTTGAGACCTCTTCTGCCAGTTTATCAGCCAATATTTATTCTGCAAGTATCAATTCAAATGTCATTATCTGTCTTTTCAGATTCAAACATTATCATATACTACAGTGCATTATGAAGTATCAATTACATCTAGCATTTGCACAATACCAAAATCCCCTCCTCTTTACTTGTTAAGTAAATGTACCCTTTCAAGACAGCTAACTTGGTAATGTTACTGATTTCTGTATCAAAATGTACTACAACACCTGGGAATAAATCCATACTACATATGAACAAAGACATGTCAGTCAACTAGTAGCATAAATGCAAATGCTCATGATCTTTTACTTGCTGTATGCTACCAGATAGTCTTCACCAGTATACATATATTTTCTTTTTTCAAAGACACCACTTCTCCAAAAATAAGTATTAAATTTAAAATTAATAAATTAATAAATAAAAGAAGAAGCAAAAGAAAGCGTGAGAAAGTATTTCAACATCAACTTCAGGGAAATGGTAAGCAATGGCCCAGGGCTGTGACTGTACCCGTGACACCACTAAATTATGTTTGGGCTTGTTGTTTGGCACTCGCAGTTCATCATGGATGAGTTGTCATGGCAGAGTGGATGTCCCACGGCTAGCTGGGCATGGTGGCATGGGAGTGCAGGGCTGTACTTGCTGTAGGCCAGACACTGGGCTGCCACAGAAGGAAAGGCCCAGAGGTATCCTCCAAGGGGAAACCCCAGAGGTATTCCTCCAAGGGGAAATGGCCCCAAACACACAGGCACTGGCTGCTTTGGGGACAAGGCAGAGGGGAGCCCTCCCAATGTAAAGCTGTTACCACCTCAGAGCCTCTCCTCCCCTTTTGTGGAGCCGAAGGAAGGAATATCGACCCCAGACCCTACCCCACCTCTGCCCTCCTCTGGCAGCAGCAGCTCTACTCCACGTTCAGTCTGTCTGCCCTACTGAGAAGCCTGGAGGAAATCCAATGCTGAGATGAGCCACAGGGACAGAGCTGACTGCACAGTTGGTGAACCCCAAAGGCACCATTTTAGGAAGGCACAGTTCTGTGCTCTGGTGGGAATTGCCTCCATTTCAGGTCAGGAGAAAGCAAGTTCTGTAGAAAGCAGAACGCCAATGACTAATCATCTGTATCTGGGCAAAGACTCCTCAGTTCCTTGGAGGAGAAATATAGCCCTTCATTCAGCGGTGAAATGGAGGCAGAAATACTGTTAAAAATAAAATGATACTGATAGCAATGGGCAGAAAGAAGGAGTTAGGAAACTTAAGTAATTGCTGAGGGAGAGAAGATGCATCAATGGCCAGCTGTGGTAAGGTTATCCAGGAGTTGTTGTTTATATACATCAAGAGCAAATGAAATGAAATCTCATTAAGGACACAGACCTACAGTTAGGCAGGGTTGGCAGGAGCATCGATCACAAAATGCAGAAGGCTGAAGCATTCAACCGGAGCTTCCCTCGGGTGCGAGGAGCCGAGGGGACGACAGCCAGAGTCAGCCACCAGGACTGACACACGGAGAGGATGCTGTCTCCCATGCATCCTTCAATCTACAAGACTGGATAATTTGCACCTATAATTTGTACCAACTGTGGCCAAGAAGCTCTTTGAAATATTAACTCTAATAAATCCTAGACTGACAAAAAAAAAAAAATCCAACTTGCAAGGTTACAGACAAGCTTAGATTGACATTGGTCTTTGATAATATCCAGCAAAGGCTGGCAGGGAAAACAATCAGCAAGGAGTCAAAAGAACAAGTGATTCAATCAATATTGTATTTTTTTTTTAATCTACCTCAAAAGTTTTGTGACATCACGAATTTGATTCAGTTACCCAATTTATATAAGACATTACAGCAAGTCCTTCATAATGTTCTTATAAAAATTAGCTGTGCATAAAAATCAATGCAGATTCATTTTAAAAAAGATTAAGAATTGCTCAGTTGGTAGATCTCTGAAAGGCATTTGCAGCCACTAAGGGTTTTTCAAGCAGAAGTCTCCAGGGAGCTGCTCTCATCCCCTTCAATACTTTTATCAATGATCTTGAAGAAAATATTAAATCATTGCTGATAGAATTTGTAGAAAGTAAAAAGAAAACAATGAAGAGAGAAAAGATGATGGGCATAGGTCTGGATCACTCAGAAAGGTGTCTTCATTTGAATGCATGTTTCAACACAGCCAAATGTAAGGTCATACTCTGAGAGAAAATAAATCCTATTTATGGGGGTGGGGGGCATATCTGAGGAAGCAGTGGCTTTTAGCAGGACTTAGTAGCTGTAGTAAATAAGCAGTTCAACACAACAGTTGAAAGAGCAAGCGATGTCTGTCACCATGTAAACAGGAAAATGCCAAGGGGTTGTAAGGAAATAGCATTATTTTGTTGCACGTGATGTTTATTACTTCAAAATATAAAATTGACCAAGAGTGTCAATGGAGCCTCCACTTTTGTTTCTCAGGTGACTGGTCTAGCCTTACAGCTCCTGGTTTTCCCTTGCTGGTGTCATGCCCCAGCGGCAGGGCGAGGCCAGGCTTGTTGCCCCAGGGGCAATGGGCAGGATAACTCATGGGCACTGATGATCCTTGCCAGGGGGTCCAGATATGGGAGACAAGGGATGCTGTACTGTTTGGGAATTAAAAGAAAGTTGGGAAATAATGGTATGTTTGAGGATACGTCTTCTGGAAAGAAAATCTAGAAGTTTCATCTATTTTGAGTACCGAAGAAAAGCATAAGAGGTGATTTTATCACAGTATAAGAGAACCTAAATGCAGGAGACATTTTGCAGCTGGCAGGACCTCTAACAGAAAAAGATACACAGTTCAAGGGCAGGAAGCAGACAAACAGCTTAGAAACTTCTGTTTCGAGAGGTAGAGTAAATAATAATTGAGCCCTCACTTGCAGCTTTTAAACCATGAGTGAACGTCTCACAGAATTAAATGCTATGGTTCAAACAAAAGTCTGGGCTGGAAGGAGAAATCACTGCATAAGCTTATTTGAGAGACAGACCAAACCTCAGAAGGCCCTTCTACACTTTCTTTGTTATTTTGGTATTTTTCCCAGACCCTGGGACTCATGTGGAAGTCTCCTACTATCCTTCTTGGCTTTCATTCTTCATTTCTGAGATTGTGGCATGACATGGAAACAGTACAAATCCAAATTATATATACTTTGTGGTCAGGCAGGTTTTCAATCCTGAGTTTGCAGACCTACATTGACTACTTAGAGAACTGATATTGATTTTTTTTCCCCAAACACATGAAAATAGCTACTTGTACTAGCATTTTGTACTCTACCCATGAAGTAAATACAACTATAGAGACTTCCGTATCCTTTAGCTACATTATAATTTTATAACATTGCAAAACCTTGGTTTAAGGCTACATCGTGCCATGGTTTCAACTTACACTGCACATACATTATAATTAAACGTTGATTCTACTACCCTGAACACACCAATTCTCAAAGTTGGAGGTTGTCTCCATGACTGAGTTACTTTCTGATCACTCAGTTTCATACCTAATGACTATTTTTAGATTTCAGATGCACTAACTCTGTTCAATCTATACTGTAATAACAGTCATGTTCTAGCAGCTTATATTGATTAGTAATTGCAGACAGCATGGAACTATAGTAATTTTACTGTAACTGCTGTGTGATTATTATGTAATTACTGTCTGATCTACAAATTAAAACATATGCTACTTTGCCATTAATATTTTAGCTATATTTTACCTGTCTCTAATATTTAGCTGTACAGAAGTAGCCAAGGGAGACCCTGACAATGTTGATTCCAACTGCATAGCAGTCCTTTGAAAATAAGACTCACTTCACGATTCAGGGAGACAGCTCATTTTCTGTGGTCCAGGAGAAATGTCACCTGGTCAGGACAGACTACCAACAATGTGTGTATCATTGGCCTCAATGTGGTCACAATTTGCCCTAGGCAGGGAGAGGACAGTCCGATAAAATTCCCCTTGATTCCAAAAAGAGCTGCAGGAAGCCAAGAATCCCTTTGGAGGTTTTTCTAAGCCACGGCCTGGAGGAAAATTACAGTGTAAATGTGATCTGCTCCGTGATAAGTCTCCAGTACTTCCTATTGGCAGTTGAGTTGACTTCTCCCCAGTGCTGGCTGAACTGCAAGGCTAAGGGATGCTCTGGTACTGCCTCCTTTCAGCAGCTCTTATGCTTGGGATAAAGACACAGAACCAAAACAAAGTTGGTAAAGTGTATTTGCTGCAACACGCACCAGGGAGGATCACTGGTGCTTCAGCAACAGGTTCCCTGCACATGTATTATGAGAAAGTCCACGTGCATAATTTGGCATCCATTATCAGGGACCATCTCCCTACATTTTAAGTCCTTCTGTATGAAATAAATGAAAAACCTCTTAGCAAATGAGTTTTTGAGTCAGTGTCTTCTCTTTCTCATCTCACATTACTATCACTATTCATTCCCTTTCACTTTTTCCTTACTTAATATCTTACCTTGTTTGTCATACATATAATTTTTATACAAATCATTGTATTTCAGGCAAAAGCAAAATGGAGAATAATTTTTGTAGGCCCTAAATGACTGACATTACTAACCTCCCTTGAGACTTACATATTATCTTTCCTGGCTAAATTCACATAAGAACAGCTCAGGCTCAAAATCCACTTACAGAACTGATTTTGTAAATACTTCTTTTATTTCTTTCTTTTTTCTTTTTCTTAAATAATTTATTTTTCCATTTACTTCACTCTGGCTTGTCTCCAGGAGTTATTTCAAAGTAAAGTACAAGAGCTTCTGTCTCCTTTGGATGCAATCTTTAAACAGGGATTTGGGAAGCTTTAAAACACTCAGTAACTCAACACATAGTACTGAAAGGTACTCTTCCTTTCAGTCAGGATGGGTCAGTCGGGAGCCCACACAATGAGAGAAGTGACCCCAGATAAGCAGTGGCAGCCAGGCAGAGCACCACATGGCAGTCAGTACCAGGCAGAGAGACTGAACCCTGCAGATATGGAGGGAATAGCAGGCACTGATTTTGTGAAGGTCGAAAGCCTTAATTGAATTGCACAGCTTCCAAATGGAAATGTCCCCTGAGCTACCCTTTCATAAGGTCAGACAGATGATAGAAAACTTCTGGGAGTGGAATTCAGTTCCAGTTGTGACACCTAAACTCAAGGTTGTAATTCAGGGAGCTGACATAGTTCCCACGCTAGTCCATGTGTTCTTGCCAGCTGTGCCAAAGGAGACCAGAGATTATCTCAGGTGACCACTCAGGGTGAGCAAAGTCACCCCACATGTGAGTTAGATCTCCACTGACTATGATGGGAGCCTGGACTGACACTTAGGCACATAAATCTAGCTTTTCTTCCCAGTTTGTCCAGTAACCCACAGGACAACCTCTACACAAACATCATGGAAGTGTGCTCTAGTAAATTCCTAAATTCAGTTAAAAACTGAAGCTGAGAGTGCTAACTAAAAAGCTATTCTATAATACTGGCTATCCTTTTGCAGATTATTTGACAGTAAGTGGTATGTATAATAAAGATCCTGGTTTATTTGTAATGTTTATTCAAAACATCAGAACAAATTACTCCTATCCAATACAATCTCTGCTTTAAAATTCCATCCATTTCTGCTAGGTTTTTAATACTGGTCCTAGTTTGCATCTTTATGCTGAGACATGAAAATAGAGTTCCCTTCCTTGAACACCCACTTTTTTCATTAACTTTGATAGGGATGTCTCTTGTAAAAGGAAGGCCAGACCAGAAAGCAGTAGCTATAGGAAGAGCAAGATAAATAATGGCATGCAAGAGATGATGGTGTGCTCCATTGCTTTGGAAGGACTATCCATTTTAAACCAGGCAATATTTCGCCTAAAGCTTGGCCAACATTCTGAGCTTCCTTGTAGATCCTGTAATTAGTTTTCTGTGGACCCAGTATCAATTTCAAGAAATATTTCACAGTCCCAGACTGGTAAAACAAGGGGCTGAAAAGGGTCCCCTCGTTCCCTACAGGAAAGAACACATCTCCTAGGGCAGGCACTTACAACAATTATCTAATAGCAAATCTCTGGGTATTTCTCTTTTGGTTAGCACGCCAGCTCAAAGAGAATTTGATTCATGTATCCATGTCTATAGATGACACTGACAGTAATATCTTAAAGAGCTAGCATGCCATACATCAACATATATCATCATCTGTTTAGACGAGACCCTTCTAAATATAAGCTTTAAAGCATTTATGGGGTATACACAGAGCAAGTTTTCTGCTTCTACGGATGATATTTAGTCTTTTGCTTCATTCTCCCTATTTGCCTCCCTCAGCTGTATGTACAAAGGGCACTGCTTTTCCCCAGAACAGTTAGAAAGATTGCAATGACATTGAATGCAGCCTGGCTTCAGTGACATTGAGCAGATGAAAGTAACAATGCAAACACCAAAAACAACTGAAAAAGAAATCACAGTATAATTGGGGCTGTAAACCAGAGGTATTTATGTCAGTCCCAGCATGGCAGCACACTAGTTATTCCTGGCTCCTTTTGTTAAAAAACAGTTAAGTTCCTTAGCTAGAATTCTGTACTTTATTTCTGATTACACTATGTATTCTCACTGAGAAAGTGCAGAGGACACGAATATTTAAGTATGCGAATCAAGCAAGACAGCAACATAGCCAATTTCTTTCAGTCTGTTTTTCCATCAGCTCGCTGGAGCTTCACACATTGCTTCCTCACCATTAAGAGGCGTTCTCTGCCACGCTCATCTCCTGAACTCATTGTGGCAAGCTGTAATGCGTTTTGCTGACTGTTTGTATTTGCAATGTAAGAACATGTTGCTGCACTGATGATTTCAGTGGATGTGTTGCCACCGATGCAAGCAGGAGCAGGAGCTGCCGTGACAGAGGATGTCTCCTCTTTTCCTTCACTAGATGAAGTGGCAAACCTATTTAAGACACTGCCATTCTGGAAGTGGCATGCTAATTCGCCAAGAAGCAGAAATTGTTTTTAATAAATATTTCAGTACTCTTCCAATTTATTGCCATGAAGAAGCTTTAAATGTAGGCTTAAAGTAATGAAAATGAAGAACTCAGAAATACCACATGTAGAACAACACAGGCCCATGAGTAGGGCCTACTTATTGCAGTAGCAAACAGTAAAGCTATTCCTGTGTCTGTTCATTAGTTAAAGGTGAAGATAAGCCTACACAATCACATAGATGGATCCAAAGCAGAGTATGCAAGAAGAACAAATGAATTTTTAGATTATGTAGAACCTGAAAAATGCCTGATGTGAAGAAAAAATAAAGAAAAATTCAGTGTGAAAATATTTGTTACACCAAGCCTGTATGGGAACATAAAGATCCAGCACAGAAACAGCCCAGGTCTCGTTGGAAGCTCTATTGGCTTTAAAACAAATACATTTATCCAGCCCACAGCTCCTGGATGAGCAGCAAGGTGTGGGACTGCTCACCCACTGCAGGGAGCCCACGGAGATCTGCACCTCAGCTTGAGGGAGGTTCTTCTATACAGTGGAGAGGAATAGTTTGGACACCAACTTCAAGCGTCCTTGGAAGTTTATCCTGAACTGATATTACATGTGCAATATATTGTGTTCAGATGTATACCCTGGTGTGAAAATCCAAAGGAATGATAAAATGTTCAGCATATTTAGCATATTAATTATTATTTTTTTTTTAAAAAGCACTTTTTTTTTTTTTTTACCAGGGAAATCTAAATATTTTCATCCAAGCATATAATAAACTTACATTTCTTTACAGCCCACATTCCTCTTAAATAACCATAAAATCTTTTAGAGAGGCTATGCTCTATAAGATTGCAGACTTACACTTTCATTAAAAAAAAAAAGGCAAACAAAAATCTATACTTTCCATTGAATGAGAAAAATATATTACTGTTTTAGCTCTGCTTTCTCTTTACCATGTCAAGCAACATTAATGACATACTGAGCAGTTTGGGAGGAAAAAAAGTGAAAATATATCTCTAGAAAGCACCATGAAATAACATGCCATCGGAGGAGGATGTATCCCCAGCTACACCCATGCTTAGATCCTCTCGAGGGGATATCACAGACTGAACCCGCAAGCATGTGCGCTGCAAGGAGAAATCCTCTGTAAGGCACAGCATAACAGCATGACCTCGTTGAGACGAAGGTTGCATCTGTGTTGAGGTTGTTCAGAGAAACACAAGGTGGAGGGATTAGGCTGGTTTATGGACCTGGACATGTATCCTGATGCCCACGTGCCCTCAGGCATCATGCCTCCTCCCAGAGCAGCCAGCTCTGTTTTTAGGGGAGGTGTTGCTGCTCCTCTTCCAGGAACCAGGGGTTCTGCAGTGCTGTGCTGTGCTGTCCCCGGGCCATTCACACAAGCAGCCTCAGCGTAGCCAGGAGGGAGGGACTGGGGGATGGCTTCTGAAGGGCTGTAATTTCCATTGGCATGTTCTTCTGGCTTCTGTTTAAACCAACAAGCATAATGAATATGTCATCATAATGTTTAAATAACTAATGATTTTGAAAGTAGGGTAGTTAGTAATGGTAAACTGATCAGAAGCATATGTTTAGAGGTCAAGTGGTCTGAACACAGTGCGTCGTTTCTAAGCATTTAATCCCAAACAAAATCCCAAATAAGGCACAGGTGATGGATAATTTAGGCTTGAGGGAAACAAACAAGCAAACAAAAATACATGATAATAAACATCTTCATAAATGAAGAATAAAGATTAAAAATTAAAATTAAAATTAAAATTAAAATAAAAAAGTGTCCTGACTTAGTTGGGGCAAGAAAATATTTTAGGTCTGAAGAAATCTAGAGTTGTAAAAGGCTGATGTGCACCATAGGAAACAAGTTTGCATGCATGGCATTTATTGGGTGCAGGGCACCTTGCTCAGCTGTTCCACATCTGGCTTGTGGGAAGCAGCTGGCCAGCAACACCAGCACCCCACAGGACAGACAATAGCAGAGGATTCCAGCAGAAGCAGGGTGTCCAAACACGAGCCACTGAAACCCTGTGGAAGAATAAAGTCCTCCAGAAGCTTTGAAAAGTTCAAAGGGGTTTCCAGAGGATCAGAAAAAGGCAAGAAGCTGAGTCATGGCTCCAGGGATCCCCTCTGTGGGTGCCCCACGAGGCTTCTGGCAAGGACCGCAGGGTGGGGTTCACTCACATAGTTTCAGTCATCTGAAAAAATAAGGATTCAGTCCTCTGTTTCTCCAGCTAGTGATCGGAACTGGTAGTTTGGGGATAAATCTGCCGTCTGAAAACCCTGCTATAGGATGGGACAAAGTGCCTGGTGGGATTTCTCTCTTCTTCTCCTCTCTTACTTCTCAGATCCCAGAGGGAGCCCAGGTGAACAGCTTGTGCAAGAGACCTTGTTTTAGATGAAAAAGTTATCTGAAACGAATCCTGCCTTCATCTTTTTTCTTTCATTTCTGGAAACTACCACTATGTCAGATTAAGATTGACGGCTTCCCCTCATGGAAAAGCACAGTGAAGGACTGCCTTTACTGAATCACACTTGATTTGATGTTTCTTGTGTTTCTGTGTTTGAAATAATTTCCTACATGTAATTATACACTTAAGCAATATTCATGTGCATAAAACAGCTAACAGTTTTCCTGTTTTCTGAAAGAGATTGGCTCGCCCTAGGAACATTTTGCCTTACTGCTGTGTTTTTGGACTAGATGCTGCTACTCAGGATACAAGCACAGGAAAGAGACTCCTAATTGTAATTTTGAATGAGCCATACAAAAAGGTCCCACGAAAGGCCACACATTTGTGTATGATATAGAAAGTGTGTGCACACAGTACAGAACTGCAATTACATTGAACATACACATGTAACAAAGAAAATAATTGGGAATTGGCACTGCCTTAATGATGTGCCAAATATTAAAAGATGCCTTTTTAATTGAGATTCACAGTAAATCTTCTGAATTTTGAACAATCCGTATATTAAGCAGACAGTGGTGTTTCATTTATCTGCTTTCTGACAAAAAAAATCTGCCTCTGTCAGATTTCAAGCGAATGCAACATTTAAAAAAGGTTCAATGGTAGCCAAATCCTGCAGCGCTCACACAGCTAAACCCTGACTGCAAATTGCAAGCGGTTAGAGACTGCGAGATAATGGTCTCCAGCCTTTGTTAAACTCTCCATCTCGGGGTTTAACAGCACAATTCTGGAGACTGCAGGGAATAGTCCCTCTTTAGTATGACTCATTTGATTTTTTTTGTGTGCTTTTCCTACTTAATGCTCTATGTGATGGAGCATACAACCCCACGACCTTCAGTGAAATTACAAGGATGTAAATGAGAATGGGGCTTAAGCCGAAATATTTGTTGAGTAAAAGCCCTTGTAAATTAGTCTGCAAACAGCCACAGAGCGATACAAACTGAACAGCTTTTACAGCCTAGTTTACAGTGTTATTTTAGCTAGTTTAGCAGCTGAAGTAGGATTTTACTCATTACAATTCTTCAGCAGTCCTATTCCCCTTGCAGCCGATGGATGCTCTGGGCACCTCCAGGCTGGATTGCCATAATCCTTTGAAGGCAGGTGGCAGGTCTTAAAAAGATGCCACTTTGTTTAAATAGCAAAATGCCCTGGATCCTTGCTTTTTTCACATCCTCTGACCTATGGCACTAGTTACAATGCCACGCTGAGCAGGAAGCAGACCCTTACATGCACCCACAAACAGTTTTTCACCTCAGAGTGGCATGAGGGCTGACAGCCTCAACCAGGCTTTGCTCAGCTGGCACAACCCTGATACAAGATGCAATATCCCAATACCAGGTACACACAGAGGGAACCTCTTTAAGGACCCAGAAATACGACTGGCCCCACCTGCTCTGAAGGAAAATTAAGTGCAGGTGCTGGGACCCAGCCCAGGGACTGTAGTCAGAGCTGGCAGGTTTCAGCGTGCTTCCAGCCCCCAAAGCCAGGAAAGATGGTTTGATCCCAGCCCCTTGGGGAAGGGTGTGTGCCTACTTCTCCACAGCTAATAAACATCAAGAGGTTGCTTGCAGAAGGAGGCTGTTTCCTTAGAGAGATGTAAGGCCAGTCCTGCTTAGCTGGGAGGAGGGCAACTGCTGCTTTTGCCATGAATTGAATGGAAATTTCTCTGTTCTTTGCCAAACCAGGCATAAAAATGATCTGTACCAGAATGGCAGTGCTGAGGTCATGTTATCCTGGTGGGCTGGAAGCAGAATTTGCTGGCATGCTGTCCACCAAACTGAAACCTGTGTTTGGGACCTCGCGAGCAGTGCCCAGCATCAGGCCCTTGTGCCCACGGGAGCTGGAAGTGTCCCCCTGTACTGATGTGGAGGTGCCTACGAGGAGCCATGTGCAAAAAGCAGTGGATGTTTGCAGCCAAGGTAGGAGAAACTGGAAGTGCTAATTTAGTCGCTGCTGCATTTCTGATCAAAGGAGCTCGGAGTCACGAGAAAAATCTCCTTTAGAGCACAACTTAATATGGTTACCACTTGTCAAGTTTTTCAAATAAGGAAATTATCCATTTTTTATTTAAAACATTTTCATACCAGGTTATGCAAAGAAGATTTACAGGAACTGAGTATCTGTCTGCAAACCTGCTTGTTTCTTAATAACACAGCCAACTTGATGGCTGTCATGCAGAAGAATAGAGAAGTGATGCCCTCCGGTGTAACTAGCGCTACCTATCTGGTACTTCAGATTGGAGGTGATTTTGCCAGACTTGGATCTAAGCCCTGTCCCACTGGTTTTGGTGTCTCTCTCCATGCAGATTTATCCAGTGATTAATGGAAAAATGCATTAAAATACTCCTTGGTGTATTTCAGAGTATGAAGTCCCCACCTCACTGGGGTACAAGTCTGGCTCTTGCTTAAATTCTTGCTCTCTAGACCATTAATTTTGCCTTTTACAATTGCACAGTTTCAACTGGCAGTGCTAAAGGTACCCATACCCAACTTTCCTACAAACCTATCTTTCCCTTTCTACAGTCTGTTTCCCCATTTATCTCACCTATGCCATAATTAGTAGCACAGTCTCCTAAAAATTGGGAACAAAAGGTTTAAACCTACCTTACACTGACGTGGGCATCATTCCCATACCTCCAAGTCCCTGATCAGGAGTTTTAGGCTACTACATGAAAGGCAAGCTTCAGCTGATACTACCTGTATCAAGCAGGAAAAATACAGCGACTACTGTGTCCTGTGGCATCAGTTCTCCTGCTGTCAGTCAGCATTGGCATGTTATAAATTACTGCATTTATTGAGGCTGAAGGGGCTTTTACATAGGTCTAACAGAAAAGGAGATGGATCCTATTCAGGCCAAAATACAAATTTCTCCATAGTGGATCAAGCTGCTAAGTTTGAAGATGAAGACACTTCAAAAGTTACATGAAACTCCACAAAACAGAATTGGAGGACAGCTTTTCCAGGCCCCTCATCTGAAAATATGAGGTTTCAGGCTTTCTTTTACTCACACTTTTTTTTTTTAATGATTGACTGTTCTACTGTTCTAAATTTATTTATTCTGCATATCCGTATAAATAAGTGCTCTCTGTACCCTGAATGTCATTGTCCTCCATGACTTCCTATGGCTCTGAGTTCCATAGATCATTATGCAATAAGACATTTCTTTTGTGTTCACTTTCATCTGATTAAAAATGTCTATAACAAATGTTTTCATCTCACATTGTATTTTTATATGTTGCTTCGTATAGACAAAGCGTTGTTATTGTGGGTGGAAAGTATCAAAATCCAATAACAAATACACTTTGAAAGTCAAGGTTGTTTGAAACAGATAGATAACAATTTCATACCACTGTACTATTCTGTCAACAGCCATACCTTTTGCCAGCTTTAATTTGTCTTAATCTATTGACTGTCTCTTTTGGGATGTTCCTGCACTGCTCCACTATGGTTACAGAGAGAGGAAAGATCACTTCTACCTATGGCTGCAACCCACACACACAGGCTTGCTGAAATTAATGAGATGAAATGCCATATGAAGTCATTAATGTAACATTATGGCTGCACAGCCTGGGCCAACTGGCTTCCAGGCAGGTGCACGTGCCAGATAATTTCATTAACTTCAGTAACACTGGGCTGATACGAACCGCCTCCGTGGAGATACCCTCTGTGCCCTGCAGCTGAGGCAGGTGCTGGTCTTATGCAGGCACTTGTGCTTCCTGAGACAGCCAGAAGGACCTTGGTCCTCAGATGTACTCCAGGAAGAGCTGTCGTTGCTTAGCTCCCTTACTGATTTTCTCACTGTTTTGCTAGGGTCACTAGCTGGGCTGAATTCCCCTCCCCAGCCTAGGTCCCTGCTCCTGGCTGATTGTGTGGGGGGCTATCCAATACCCCCCTGTGAGGGACATCACACGATGCCCTCCAAACCTGTCAGCTCTGCTTTGGCCTTCTTCTGGAGAGCGATCGGCACGGGGAGCCGGAGGAAGCTGTGAGTTACAGTCTGGAGCCTGTCCAGGAGTTGGTGCTAACCGCTTCTGCATTTCAGAGCTTTTCTGAAGAAGGCTTCACGTGCTCACCTTGAAAAGCGAGTATCTGCTTCTCACTTCTCAGCCTGGACTGCTGCGGTGACACTGAGTAACTTCTGGTGGAGCTGTGGGTGGAATTCAGGCATACTTTCCAGAAGATACCAGGCCTGCACAGGCTTCAGCCGTGCCTCTGAAGTGGGATAATGCCTTTTGTCCCAGGGGAGCTCTAAAGATATTCAGTGATATTTGCGAAGCGCTCCGATTTCCCAGCGACTCATGCTTCAGAAGAGCAGGCAAGGAGATGATTATATCCATTTCATGCAGCCTGGTGCTTAGTCAGAGCAGCCCAGGGCCCCTGCATGGAGAACTGGCAGAAGAGGCCTGCCGAACAGCTGCCCGTCAAAGAGCATCCTATGCACCAAGCGAAGCAGGAGTTAAATGTGGAAAACACCGTATGTGATCGTGTAATTAGCAAATGTATCAAAATGCCTAGGCATAAGGGAGCTAAATTAAGGTATGGATGCATAATTCCAGTTCCTAGTGCTTCTTGTAGCTTGCATATAAGATCTCCATGCAGACTGTATCCTGTCTGCTGTTATCGCTGGATGCTCTATGCAATAAACAGTCCTGCACATAGATTTGCTTGCTCGTGCACGTGGCTGCTAAATTCAGCATTTATTAGTGGTGTCTGAGAGGGAGACTGCTGTTATTGATGACAGTCTGTAGAAGGAATCGTTGTAGTATCTCTGTAGAAATGAAAATTTAACACTTAAAAATTGCTGTGCAGGGGTAAGCATTCATAGTACTCTACGTGGCACCTGAATAACTACAGGACAGGAGAGCTTTTAAACAGAATAACTCTATAGGGTGAATGAAGGCTGCTTCTCCATATTTACCTGCTGTGAAGCTTGGTTTAGATAGTTGTAATTGCTTGCTTGGTAATGGGATTATGAAGCTGAATTAATGGTGTGTATGATATATTGTAATGCTCAATAAAGGTGTTTCATGCTCAGGGAGAATATTGAGCTGGAAAGATATAAGCGAAATAGGAAAGACTGATGCTGACATTTTTCATTTTTATTATGGATGGCCCTAAAAGCAGTCACCCTGGTTCACATGCTGCCTGGGAATAACTGATTTACGTTTACGCTTGCAGCATGTGCCTTCCCTTGGCAAATGCCATAAAGGGCATCGTCTGGCTCACTGCTCCTTGAAGAATGTCTTCCTTGTGCTGAGCCGTGACTGGCCAATGCCCCCCCAGATAAAGCTTATTAATGTGGCACGTTAGCGTGATGGTAAGGAGCGCCAGGAGGAGGAATCCCCCATGCACTGAGGGATGCTGTAACACTGCTCCACAATCAGAGCTGATTTACATTTAGATTTCTCACATACACTTTAAAAACATATACAGACTTGAGTTACCAAATAAAATGTATTACCAGTATCTGTGTCTTTGCAGAGCATTCATGCTTACCAGTTATGGAGTGACAGTAATACATAGAAGGATGGCCTGGAAGCATGATCTAGATCATATTCCTCCCAGCGAGGTGCTGGGCTCATCATTCCTCCCTTCCAGCTTTCCCTCGATAACTATAGGCATGCAATGCTAGCTTAGAGCAGCAACGTTTTACACTACCTTCCTCCTCAGAGGTGAGGGTACAAGGAGCACAGGTGGGCCCAATTTTGCCATCTGTAAGTGAAGAAGGTGATTTGTTGCCTCCCACAGGTGCTGGGAGGTTTCAGTCATTGCCATTTTGTGCTTTGCATGCAGAAGGCACTACACGAGTGCATGTTTTATGCAGCTATTTGCCAGAGGCTTACAAAGCTTCCCATATGGCATCTCCACACAGTGCTCATGAGCTCAGATTTTCTCGACATGGGACTGCTGCAATGAAATAGTGCCTCTGTCAAACTGGAAGACTCCAGGAGCCAACACTAATTCCACAAAAAAACATTTTAAAGGGTTTTCTTTCTTTTATTTTTTAAAAGCATCTGGAACTTTTCTAGCCTTTCAGATTTTTGTCCTAATTCTCATCTGAAATGTTACCCTCTCCATCCCCTTAGCTTTTCTCTCTCTTTCTACTAGGAAAATGGGAAACAGCTTTAGGAGATAGAAGTGGAACGGTTGCACTTTAAGATGTGACACTTTGGAAATAACATTCTCATTTAGAGTTGGAATTGTTACTGTATGCTGAAAAGCAACGCTTTCTTTCACTTCATGTCTCGACCTTAAAAATGTTAATGCAGGCGTTTTCCCTAAGTGTAGACAAGAAATGTTTTTATCCTCTTCTTAGTTTTAGTAATTCCCTCTGTGAAGAGAAAACCAGAGTGCAGAGTGGATGGGCAGTGTGTGAGAAGGAGAGACCTTTCCTCTTGTAGACCACATTCCATCTCCTCCACTGCCCTGAAAACAAAAACCATTTGCAGATTTTTAAGAGTGATACTAAATTCAAACTGTCATGTTTATTTATGACCGAGAGGGATAATTCTCAGTTAAGCCTAATGACACATTACACAGTGATACATAAGGTCCTTTTCTTAGTGAAGGAGATACAAGCACTTCTCATCACACTTTCATAGCTCATTAATTAATTTTAGGACATCTCTGGAAGGCAAAATATGTGCATGTGCTTCAGAAGGATGTAACATATGGGGATGTAGCACAATCAGTCACAGCGAGTTGGGTGACTTGACTAAATCCAAGTCTGATACCCTTGTCTGACCTGAAGCTGGTACTTCGATTCAGCTGCTGCATTTGCCGAAAACACAACCTCAAATCCAGTAAGAAAGCAAACATTGCTTAAGAGAGCTGTGCTTCGACCTGTTTCCTGGTTTACCTATTACACTCTAAGTGGGACTTGTTTGGGACAAACCATTTCAAACTCAAATAAAATCTGGAAAAAAAATAATAATAAAATAAAAAAGACTATTTTAACAAAGCTGAAAGGAGTGTTAATTCAAAATGAAATTTTACTTAGGAAAAACACCAGAATGAAACCCATAATATTTTCTTTAAAGGTCATCTGATGGTAAATTCACAAAGTATCTCAGTCCTCTCCCCATTGCTGGTCTATCTGTGCCTTAATGAGTGCTAGATTTCAGTGCCTCAAAATTTAGAGAATGTTTCCCCACACACACTTACCAACTTTGTGAGGTGGAGGAAGCATTTACCCCACTGATAACACTGGAACACCAAGACAGTGGGCTGTTTAAGAGGGCGAAGGCAGCTTTAATGTGGGAGGGGGACAAGAAGTTGTGTTATAAAAGGACTGAGCCCAGTTATTCCCCTTCGTCCTGGGGTGCATGCCAGGCACCGGCTCAGCCCCGCGGCGCAGGACCTGCAGGTGGGTGGCAGGAGGCCTGTCGAGGCAGGCCACCTCCAGCCTGAGGTGCGGCCCCACGGCCACAGATCATGTCCCCCGTCCCACATGGCTGTGCCTTCCCCAGCACCTCTGAGGAGGTCATACCCTCAGCTCTGGACCCCTTCAACCAGGAAACGCCAGCCAGGATTAGGCTGTTTAATCAAGGCCACAAACAGCTTCATAGCGGACCTGGGAGTCCAACCTACATCTTGCTCTGGCCAGCAAGGCATCCACCCCCAGCCCTTGCCAGCTCCGCTTTGAGAAAGAAGCTCCATATGGTTAAATGAAGGTATGAAGTGGTAAAGATTTATGGATTCAGAGTTTTATCCAGGCTGTTATGGTGATTTAGAGTTGGGTCAGAACCAAAACCTTTGATCACACGCCGAGATTTGGGTGGTATTTGAAATCTGGATCCACTTCTGAAGTCTCCATCTGACTCATCTCTAGCTACAGACATGGTGTTTTACGGTTTTATTTCTATTCCAGAGGGACATTTTCATGCATGCCTTGCAGCAGACAGAGGAGGTGGAGATCTCTATATGATTTATATTCAAGGTAATGCATACATAACTACATCTCTATTTCCCTAGCACATAGTGAGATATAAATTTAACTTTATTCGTTTGCTGCACTAGGAAACAATACAGCTCCCTTGGCAACACACCAGCCACAGACAGGAGCTAGGTAGAAGACAGATTCAAAGCCAGTCTCCTAATTGACTTTTTGAAGTCATAAGCCATTTGCATCTGGAGCAGTAATGATAGTAAATAGATCACTTTAGGGACAGTAGAGAAAAAACATCCAGCATGAATCTTGACCTAAGGGAAACCTGGAACACTTCACATATTTTCTGAAGTTGTCCAGGAGGAAGCATTTCTTGTTTTGCTTTACTAGACTACTCTGCTAGTAATACTGTTGAAAGCAAATTCCCAAACATTCAATATTCTGAAAGGTTAAGACTTCTGTTTTTTTAAACTTGGTAATTTAATCACTATATAACAGAAGATTGTATTACCCTACTAGAAAAGTCATTTATTTAGCTGGGAATAGATGACCTTGTTGAATATGATTCACTTATCTGTGGTTTTAGGTGAACAGATTTCCCCCCCCCCTTTTTTTTTTTTTTTAAATTGATCAGGAACACAAGCTGTTCAGCTGGCTCTGGCAGAAAAAAAAAAAAAAAGTTGTTTTCTGAAAAAAAAGGCAATGACTTCTTTTTGTGGAAAATATGAAGTCTAACAGGTGTAAGGCAGAACAAAATGAATGTGAAAGCAAGAACACATTTCCATACGCTATTTTGAGAGCTCTGGGAGGGACTGAATCAGTTTCCACATGGAAAGGCAGTGGCACATGCACTCGGTGAGATATTTCTGTTCTCTAACCAGCACATGCATCTTCCTGAGGGGCTATGGTGATAATGAACCACACTTTGCATTCCTGGGGAAAAACATCAGAACATGTCAGGAGCCTCAAGTCCATTTTGTGCACACAGCAGTGCCCTGTGCACAGTGACAGAGCTCCCTCTTTGCTGCTCCCTTACCTCTGTGACCCAGGAGATGCTTCTGACCAGAGTGATTCCTCCTTCAGCGACTACTCTAGCTATCTGTTGAAGCATCTGTGAGCAAGGTCAGATTTGGGGTCACATTCACATATTTCTCATCTGTGCCACAGGAGCCTGTCCACTAGTTACTAACTCCCAGAGACCTGACTAAGCAGTGGGTGCAAATCTACCCATCTCACATATCCGGAGGTGACTTAGACAGAAACAACTGGGTGAGTCATGCTGTAAGGAGGCTGGCTCCCACGCAGAAAAGTGCTGCTGCAATGGAGCCATTTGGTTCCTTACACCATGTGCAGGGAGAGCCAGTCACCATGGAGGACAATGATGAGAGGTCACCACACTCAGCAGGAGCTGTTGCATCTAGCCAGGAGGAAATAAGAGGAGAAAACCAGGACTACAAAGCTACCTAACTTCTCACACTGCTTTTATAGCAATTCACAGCTGTACATCTCCTCCTGGAGCTCGACTTTTCAGCAGGTCAGTTACAGAGCAGTCACAGTTGCCTAAACCAAGACTTCTCATGCACTTGAAATGCCTTGGCATAGCCAAGAAGGGCCTGGCAAAAAAAATAAATAAAGGAAAAAAAAATAAAAATAATCCACCTGAAATCTGCACGCTTCTCAGCACCTCAGAGCATCTCAGACAGCACAAAAACTATTCATTTAGGCAACTGGAGCTGACCCACAATACACTCACAGAACCACAGGACCACAGACTGGTTGAGGTTGGAATGGATCTCTGGAGGTTGTCTGGTCCCCCCGACCTGCTCTAGCAGGGCCATCTGGAACTGGCTGCCCAGGACCATGTCCAGGTGGCTTTTGAGTATCTCCAGCAAACCAATAGTCCCTCCACCTGCTGTTCAGAAAATCCCTTAAGACCTGTAGAGCTGTGGCCTTGTGAGCCTGCCATGGCTGCCAGGACTGCCTCAAATGCTGAGGGTGTTCCTGCTTAGCTTGGTCCTTCAGTGCTAAACAAAGTGCTGTTCGCCTGTGTTAATCATGGATTTAATTCCTCTGGAGACTGGGACACACATTGTGAGCTGGCCTTACAACAGAAGTATCTTACTGCAGCTAGGTGTAAGTTAATTTCTCAGTGGCCAAAGCTTGCTCAGAAAAACTGCAGACATTTCCACTCTATCCTTTTTGCTCATGGCTACAGCAGCACTGTCAGCTGAACTAGTTTGAACCTCTTATTAAAATGACCATTACTGGACATACAAGCTTCGATTATTCTATCCACACGGACGAGCAAATTCTGCTCGTTACATATAACAAGAGAAATGTCACTAGGGTAAGTCTGCAATCAAAGAGCAAAACCTCTCCTCTCCATACCCAGCAACGCACTGCACCACAGAAGTCTCTGCCACACAAACTGCTGGATTTGCAAGGGTCAGTATGCTGTCCTAGGCCCTAGGGGTGCCGTTAATAACACAGCCAAGCAAACAAGAGAGCTAGTTGTTGCTAAAACGCATGATCCCGCTTTCCCCTTCTTTCTTACTCTTTCTGTTTGGCAACAGTTTTCCTCTCACTGAGCCATCTCCACGCAGACAGACGAGTGCCAGTGCCAGGGAAGTGGTGGGAGCACAGGCTGAGCACAGGGAGAGCCAGGGGGATTCCACTTTCAGGGACAATTAGCTATTAAATGACATTATCTGCAGCATCAAACTGTACCCTGAGAAATGGACTCAGCCCCTTTCCAACACAACTTCCCTTTAACCAAACGCTCTGGTGAAGTATCATATCCCTCCATCTCTAGCCCACCTGTCGGATGGGGGGTGCTGACTGCTGCTGCAGAACAAACAGCAGGTTTCAAGTGCAACATAGCTGAAGAGTGCTTGTTTGCAAAGGATTCAGGTGATGTTATTTATCACAGACATTTTTCACACTCTCTGTTTGCACATCTTTCTAGCTTCCTCCACTTATTTGTGAAGGAATTCCAGAACAATCAACGGAGGATGTAAATCTGATAGCTTATCACCCAGGAACCATAAAGACTCATGCATTCTGATAAATATCAGGATGGAGGAAGGAAGTGATTTAGTCTTCTCAACTGTGAATGCTGGTGCTCTACAGCTCAGAGAAGCCAGCACATATAAATGACTTCCTGAGGCTGGTGAGTAATTCTGTGCTGACTTTTTCAGCTGCATGGAAAACTACAAATACAGCAGCTCTGCCATGTTTGTGAAATGTAAAATGAAAAGATATTGATGGCTGATATCTGCAGCTGGGTTTGCTCTGCTATTTAGGTCCTGTTTCAAAAAGGAGAAAGCTAGAATAGTAGGGAAATGCTTAAATAGGCTGTATTCTCATGTCAAGGCTTGGACTATAGGAACACAGAGCAATTCTGCCTCAGTTATTGTGCTTCTGAAAGCATCCAACAGGAAAGGAGAAATGGCAAAGCATCATGTGTAAGGCTCTGCAATACTTGAATTCATCATGGTTTTTATCTGTCAAGAAAATAACAACAACAACAAAATGATACCAAAGCAAAAATATGGTTGTTCAGATTATCATTTTTAAGAGGCTATTTGAAAAGTGATAATATTTCTAGCCTTACTGCCTCCCTAGAGCTCCCACATAAACTAACCAGGTTTGTAGGATTCATACTTTCATCTAGTACTTTTTGCCTTTGTACGCTTCCCCCCTCTCCCCTTCTTTCCCCCTTAGGTTGTACAGTTTCTTGTACAACAATAAACTCAAACCGTGCACAGATACTCAGAATGCTGAAAATCCTCTAGGCCCACTGCAGCACTGAAACATTAAAAAGCAATTGCATTCCTCCCAACAAACCTTGTAATGCAGCTTTATTTATCCAAAATAAAAATACCTTATGCTCTGAAGGCAGAGACTTAAGAGAGTATCAAGCACTTTCAAATCCCCAAAAGAATACAGTCCTCCATTCAGGGGCGGTCCCATGAATTTTAGTTGGATTTCTTCACCCAGCACTTCCTGACTCATAACCCTGCATGCTCATACTAAGAACATCACCTCAAGGTCTTTTTTGAAAGGTTGAGATCAGCAATCTGGGAGACAGCTCACCTTGACTCTATTTGAATTTTATGTTTACATCATTTCCCATGGAAGCTTGGCTCTACATTTATTTTGTTCTACTCTGGAGATTGCAGAAGTCTGGGAAGCAAAGCCTTATATTACACCGCAGATTGAAATTTGCTGTTTTCACAGTAAATGAGTATGATGAATTCATGCCTGTAACTGTGGAGCCAGCTCACAGACACTAAGCATTCTTGCTAAGGGTTTGCTAATACTATCTGCAAGGCAGAAGCTTGGTCATTAACCATAAGCTTGATACCTTACATAGCCTTTTAGTCTCACATCAGGATAAAAACACCTAAGGGGGTGAATTCTATCCACTAGATGCAGCATTAAAATTTAGATTATAGTGAGGCTCTCTTCCATCACTCTGGTCATTACAGGTAATTTTCAACACAACCATTCTGAGGTGCAATGCAACTGCTCATTAAGAAGAACTAAATAAAGTTCTACCTTCAAATTGCAAACAGAGTGCTTTACACCACAACTCCAAGAGCTCCCATAGACACAAGAGGCTTTTACCAACTCTGGGTTGGACCCAGAGTGAAAGACCAGCTTCTACATTTCCCCATCAGTGACTGGTACTAGCTCAGCTCTGTGTCACCAGGAGTGTTGGAGACAACAGAATTTCCCTCCCAGTCCTTCCTATTATTTTATTTATTTATTCATTTACACTTTTGAGTAGGGGATTGATTTGGCTGAACACTATATCTGAACTTGTTTTTTTTACATGTGTAATCTGAGCTTCACTTTCAACACAGCCCGTGGCTCTTGCTCACAGCTCAACACAGACTGACCAAGTCTAACCAATCTCTGCAAAACTTGCAATTGAAATGTTCATAAGGAAAGGCAGCATGTAAGCACATGAAGTACCCCAGCTTTCCTTTAAGACATGTGTTGTTGTGTTTGTTTGTGTTGTTGTTTTTTTTTTTTCTCCCTATCTTCTTAAACACTCTGTATATACCTGTCTTTTTTTCTTCTCAAAAAAAGTATGTCCCCTTGTTTGACTGTTGCAAAATTATCCGACTCAGGAAGGAATGAAAGAAGTGGGATTTGTGAACACTCAAGACTGCCAAAAAAACGCACTGAATGTAGCACAAAATCTGTTAGGTTCCAAATATTTAATCTTCTTAGGATACTATTGTGTTAGAAGCCAATCCTTATTTACTGCTCCCATGACACAGCAATAACAACATACACCCTACCTGAGAACCAACACATTCTGGGTTTAAATGGGACAGCATCCTAAGAAGCAACAGCATCTGCAGGCAGTTTTAAACCCCAAAATCTCTGCAAGCATAAGAGATCATCACCTGCTGCTGCTGCCGCTGCTTTGGAGGCTGCACCCGGAGGAACTGCCTGCTGCCATCTATTGTTGGACTAGCGGAAGGCACTGGACCAGCAAGTCCCCTACAGCAAGCATTTTCGGTGCTTGGGTTAGAGATCACTTAGATTTGAGGTGTGGTACTCTGGGAGGGTTCCTTACTTGGTGACCTACTCTGGGAGGGTTCCTTACTTGGTGACCTAAGAGCTACAAAATTAATTAACATAGCTCATGCCAAGAGTTGGCTGCAGCCAAACCTTAGCTACCTAGCCCAGCAGAGCAGGATTGAGCAATAAACATGAGTGAAAGCAGAGCTCACACTCACAGGATGGGCTAAACTCAAGAGCCTGAGACACCATGAACATGCTTATTGCATCTGCTTCCCCCTGCGGTGGAAAGGGAGGCACTGAGACCTGACTTTTAGGAGACCCACCTTATGGAGAGGTCATGGCACCTGCTCACTGCAGCTGCCACAGGACCTGGGACAACTTCAGTGACTGTCACCTCCATCCAGCACCCACAGCACTGAGGTCACTTTCCTGGGCAAAAGAAGGAACCTCCTAGACCCAGAGATGGGAGCAGCATCCCATGGGAGCAGCAAACCCCGTGAAAGCTGCTTTGTGTGACAGCCTTGCATCTGCAAGCACTGTGAGCGGGAGTTTTGCTATTAGAAGAAAGCATAGCAGTAGTAAGGCAACCCTTCCTAAAAGGCAGCTGCCTTTGCCATTGCAGTTTAAGAACAGTTTTCTTCCAGGTGAAGGAAGAATTCAGGGTCTGCTGAGCCTGGTACTGGATACATTGGTCCTAGGCAGCTCAGCACCCTTGACATCCACAGTGTCAGTCAGCTGTGATCCAAGCCAGTCCCTCCTGCATGCTCCGGGTATCTCTGGAAGAACACAAAAAGGTTGTGCTCACTAACCACACACTGCAAAAATCACGGGGATCAGGAAAAAAATGCAGCCTTAGGGGTGCAGTTTTAAGAGTGGCTGTCACCTGGAAAGCCTTGGGGTGAGTATGAGTGGCAGGGACTTACTGGAGGTAAGTGACTGCATCTTCGTAACCACAGAGCACAACGAGATTTATTTGAGTTTCTTCAGTGCTAGGCAGCAAAGGGATGGCACGGCTTCAGTCTGTGAGCAGAGGCTAGAAAAATTATTGCAGAGCATTGTAATGAAAGAAGCAAGTTTTACAAGGAATCTTTACTCATGGTCTGATCCTACTTAACCCTGGTAAGAAGAATGACAGGAAAGTCTACAAGTTAGTCCTGTAGATAACAATAGGCTTGACTGGAAGGAGGTTGACAACCAAAGAGCTGTGATCCTATTGGAATGGATGTTTTACTTACTGTTGGCAGCCTGCTGATTCACTGCTGCCATGATTTTCTAAAAACAAAAGAGCTCTTCTCCTTCCCTTTGCTCTTACTCATTTCAATACTGCCTTTAAGTGTAGGTTCAGACCCCAAGAGCAGAAAGTACCTGCTCCTGTGGTCCCCAGTGCAGATATCAAGACTCAGGTGGGAGTGGAGAGAGAATGTGACTCACACATATTTTGTTTTCTAATATTTAAATAATGTCCTATTTTTGTGAATTGGGAACTAGTGCTTTTTCTGTCTGTTGACAGGGAATTGTTTTCATGAGTGCTTTTTTATATCTCACACAAGCTAGCAGTGGCATCAACAAATGACTTCCCTGTCTGTGGGTTTACTGTTTTACGATGTTGTTTTACAAAAAAAAAAAAAAAATCACAAGGAACATTTATTCTGAAACATGAGCTTTGTCTTTTGAGGTAAGCATGTCATGCAAGAGGAGTAAATAAAGCCAGTGCAGCAATAATGGGACATCCACAGCTCTTGGTTTTTCAGCCTAGGGATAATGACAGTGCACCTGTAAGAAAGAGGCAAATGAAACTCTCAGTCAAATAACAATGAAAAACCTGCACCCTCTTGTTTGACAGGGAGGCTTAGCCTTCATGTACACACTTTTTTACTCCATGTTTCACCTATTTCTATTACATTGGCTTTGGTATGTGAACATGGAGAAAATAGGCTGCCGATCAGTCTGGAGAGACAAATAAACTTGACAGGCTATCAAGGGAGAGTCCTGTACAGTCTAAGCGTCTGCAGTTGTAGGCTTGGTAAAAAGATTTACAGATTAATTTCTCAAAGGATGAATTTTGAATTATGGAACCAAACAAAGCTTTTTTTCCTTGTGATTTAGGAATTCAGAAATCTCATCCTATAACTGAGTTCTTCTAGCTGCTATTTGGTGCGCCAAATGACCATTTATTTAGCGTTTAATTTTCGATTCCTGTGCCTGTGTTGATGTATGCTCAGTACGCCCCTCACCTTCATGCAGAGAGGTATTGTGCTGACAGCTCCTTTGATCAGCGTTTACATCCAGTTGGAAGGACTGCAAAGGAGAAACTGACTTACAGTCAGCCCACAGCACATACTGCTTACCAATACTTGTAAAAGCGTAACAGTGAGAAATACTGCTTTTACCCCTCCTGTTTTGTTGACACAGGTGGCTTCAGGTTTTTGTTTGAACACTATATAGAAAGGTCCCACCATGAATAATTTAGTAATAATTTCATTTCAAGGCAAACGGTCATGTGAGCCCTAAGTTGTGTGGGTGCATTTAAAAACATTACAGGCATTTAGAAAAGTTAGAAGCTGAATTTCTATTTGATATTTCTTTTTTATTTCCTTTTGTGAGTATCCATGAATTTCAGTATCATAATATGACATTTTTCAATTAATTTTTTTTGAGATTTAGTGGGAAATTTGAACAGCTGACACACTGCTAAGGCTCATAAATTGACTTTTAGAACTTCCAAAAGAAACAATTGTGGGTGGTTCAGCTCCTGTTTTGTCTTAATTATCAGTTTTTCTCACTCTTCTTGGCAATGGCTTTCTCTCACAACATGCAGAGGCGGTAACATCTCTTCTTTTTGCAGACCTGCAACAGCAACAGAGATGTGGAATAGTAAACAGCACTCAGTAAGGCTATTCCAGGCCTCTGGTAATCTGATCGTGTTCTCTACTGCTCTATCTACTCCCTTGTGAGGTTAGGGCACATTGTGTGTGCAGGTGGATCAACAAGGACGCTCACGAGTAGAAAATCCTTCAGCAGAGGACTAGATCTCTGAAATGCTCTCCACGTTTTCCTGCAAAGACACTTTACATACATCTGTATTATGGAATATTAGTTTGACACACGATGCCAAGGGTGACAAAAAGCTTATGCCAGCAGATTTAGTAAATACACCTTGTAAATGAAACTTCAGTGCAAACAGAATAAGAGAGTGACTCAGTTCCCAAATACCCAGCCCAGAGACCTGACTAATGTGGGTAAGAGACCTGAGCATGGCTATGTCATCTGCCCTTGTTCTTTATATAAGAGAAAAATTAAACGAGCTGTGGGTGAAGAATTGCCTGAGACAAGCAAATCTGGCAAGAAACACACATCTTTAAAATGCATCTAATCGTAATTTCTTAGCACCTTCCACTAACAACCCCTTACACCTTGAGTGTATTAAATATACTGGGAACTGCCTGCAACTCACACAGTCAGAATACCAGAACAACACCAAGGTGAGACACGAAGCAGCAAAAGCCATTTAAAAGTGATAGCTATGATGAAATTGATTCTGAATGTTTCCACAAGTATACTAGTCCTTAAGCACTCAATTCAACTGTCTAATGAATATTTTAGCAGGTGCCCTGGCCATCTGAGTCCTGTGTGCACAACAGGCACTGGTATTATTTAGACAGTACAGTAGAAACACAGAATCACAGAATGGTGACCCAAGTTTTCCCACCTCAAACAGCCTGACTTTGAAAAGTCTGGGTCCCTGTTCTCACATCTCTGAACTTAAAATTGAAAGAGATGCAGCAGATGAAACTAGTTTTCTCATTTCTGTAAGCAAGTGATCTACTGTATGGAAGAATAACCTTCTGAAAGTATTGCAGGGAAGAAAAAAAAGAAAAAGAAAAAAAAGTACAAAAAATATATTGTGTGTAGATGCTGCCTGCTGTCTGGCTGCGTAATAACATGGTGCTACAGCTCGTTATTAGTAACAAAATGCTATTGTTCAAGCAAAGGCCTGAAGCCTAAAACTCTACCATGCACAAACCACCAGCAACTTCCAGTCTGGTCATATCAGCTTCACCTCTGCCCTTACCTTTGCTGTTTAGTAGGTTCAAAAAGCTCACCTCCTCTCTTACTCCAGAAGTCACTGCCTGCTCATTCAGAGAGCCTTAAGGAGCCCTGCCCTTTCCACAAGACTTGTCAAGCTCTGCTCACCTTTATCTCTGCTGTTAATGACACAGCATTATTCCAAGTTAACCTTGGCGGAATAATTTATGTTAAAAATAAAGCTGAGAAGTCTACTTCAAAATTTCCTTGCAGACCTTTTTTTTTATTTTTATTTTTTTTTGGTTCACGTACACAGGTTTGTTTATATACCAGCTGAGGTGATTCTGTAAAGTGCTGCTCATCCTTCTGTCTTCTTTCAAGAGCAAACAAAAACTCTCTTTCCTTCTTCTTCAAAAAAAAGATTGAGTGAAAAACTATGGAATGAGAAAACCATTACATCCCAACAAAGGATCAGAGGTGTTGCATTTTTATTTTCAGACCATAAAATGCTGTGACTTACTGGAAATTTCCTATTCTGAAGTAATTACTAAGCTAGTAATTTTTTTCAATAGTTCAGACAATAAAAAATAGCTCATGTAAAACATGGCAAATAGAGCTTATTGTGCAACAAAAAGAGGAGACTTCGAAGAGAAACATCTTTAGATTTAATCATTCAAAGTAAGATTAATAACATGGCATTGGCTACAGAAACTAATGGAATAGTAAACGGTAATTAGCAAGCAACCTTTCAGTATTATTCATCAATAACAACTCAGTTTTATAAGGCCCCTGTGTACCTTTTGTCTAATACTGAAAAGCTTCAGTGCCCAAAAGAATCTATAAAATTAAAGGTTTGATACAATTCTAATAAAAAGCTCTGCCAGTGACTTCAGCAGGAACTGGATTGGATCACCCTTTGGCAGGAAGCATCTGAGCTGGTGTAGGACTGGAGTATTCATTGTTACAGATTTTCACTGGGAAAGAAATCCATGCTGAGGGCAATGGCACCTTACAAAAAATACCTATATGTGAATAAGTATTGATAAGTGCAATAGAAACATGCAGTTAGATACAAGCTTTGGTGAAAGAAAAATGCACCGGCATTTTAAATATATATACATATAAATACTTTATGAAATAAAATTTATTGTTTAATATTCTTTTTATCAGTCTTAGAATAGCCTGTTTTATGAAGTTATTTAAATATCTCCATTTTCTAAGAGAGGATATCCATCATCAACATCCGAAAATATATTCTAAGACAAAATGTCTTCTTTTTATTTCCCCTCTGTTATTCATAGATTATCTCAGTGAGAAAAAAATCACTTGCAACCTATTGCTTTTTCATGATGGAGGAGGGAGCTGGCAATAAAGCCAGGGTAAGAAATATTGTCAGAATGAGGTCATCTAGCCTTTTAAATCCAAATTTACAGCTCTCTATCTGTCCGAGCGTAGGTATAACTAAAGACAGAACAGGTGCAAATGTAGCAACACACACGTCTGGAAGAAGAGTTTGCTAAGGGGAAAGTTAAAACATCCGCAGAGTAAATCTTTTCTTGAGTCACGTAGTTCATCAAGGCTTCTACTTAGTCGTGGTGCCAATGCAACCCTGCTCCTCAGAGCAGACTGGGATCCCCAGTGGTGTCTGAGAAGGACATTCAGTCATCATCATGGTGCCATCTTTTACCCCTCCGTGGTGACTGGCAGCAAGACAGTGACTCACCTAACACAGGCTAGACAGCCAGCAATTGTGGGAGTTTTAGTGAAAATTATTGTTTTTGATGGAACACTGAGTTCTGTATTGTGTGGCCACTAGCTTAAGTCAAGGTAAATACTGCAGAAAATCATGCAAGCACACAAGATCCTGCTGATCTGCACTTGTTAAAGTTTTCCTACCAACCTGGATCCATCACTCCCTCAAAGACTCCTCTAGCCCTGGCAGAAACTCACCTGGCTATGGGCTAGACCCTTCACCTCTGTCCCGTTCCCCCACCAGCTGCTTTTCTCTCTGGACAAACCTGGACTGGGTATTTCCTGCTGTCTCCCACAACAGGGGAACTTTCCAGCTGGAAAACGGAGGCGTTCCTGGTGTCACACACCGCTGAATGCCATGGCTCAGGTAACCTTCCAACCTAACTCTTATCCTATCAAGCCTACCACCAAAAAGACCCTCCCCATACCTCTCCTCTATCACACTCTTCTGAAGATAACAAAAGCATCATGGGTTCATTTCTCTCAGTAGAGGCATCTGATGCCCTAAGGTGTTCCTACTCACTTCCAGCTGCCTCTCCATCAAGGTGCAAGACGTCCAGAGGTCCTAGGTGACATCTGGCAGCCCCGTGCACATCTCTTGGGCACCATCCACCTCTCAGAGGTTACTGGACACCTCTGCTCAGGCAACTGAATTGGGCTGCCTAGCTCTGTCTTATCCTCTCCCCTTCTACTTCTCACTGTCAGAAAATTATCTCTGTGGGACTTCTCCTAGGCAGGAGTGGGTTCACCTTCTGGAGACTTGTCACTCTCTGAGCATCTCTTACCACTCAGTTGTGCAGCACAATGTGCGAGAAGTGGGGCAAGCTGGAAAAGTTCAGTGCCACCGTCAGTAATAGTATGGGTTTACAGAATGTGGCTCAGAAAGCCAACTTGAGCAGCTCACTAAATATTTTCTTTCTTTCTAACAGAGCCGGTTTGGGTTTTAATAAGTAAGGGATCCTCTCATATTACCCAGCACAAGCAGAGTTACATGAAGGAAGCAGATTTATCCCAAAGAGCTCAAATCCTGTAACAGATGGGCTGGCCGTGCTCGCATTTATGGAACTGGCTCCTGTCTCCAAGTCTGCATGACATTCACCAGCACACGCCCATTACACTGGATGTGTCTCTAATCCTTAAATGTGCTCATGGCTTCTCAGGCTGACTCAGTGTTGATACAAAAATACGTGAATCTGCCCAGACTGGAACCCTCCCACCTCACTCCAGATTTCACCTTTCTGCAAGAACACAGGGATGGGAAGGATGGGGATGTGTGCCAGTACTGGGCTGTGCTACACCCAGGTGCTGTGTGTGTGGTGCCAGGTGCAATATTATTCTTCAGAGAATGAAAAATTAGAACTGTTGTTTTTTCATGGTTTAGTGAGGGTACAGTCAGACTATCGCAGGCAATCAAGTTAACTGCTAGCGACCGAGTTACTGCGGTCTGAGAAGCTGACTCATCGTCTGAAGAATTTTAACTAACCATCTGCACACTCCTGACTCACTGCAACTGAGGAATAAAACCTATATATTTAGTTTAGCTTAACATATTTTGCTCTACTGCAAAGTTAGGAGTGCATGCACTGGCCAGGTATGGCAATTCAGCTTTCCATCTACAGACTGATCATCTGTTCAGGCATTAATACGTTTGGACATTCAGACTACCAGGAAAAGTTTATAAAATATTTTGGTCCCTAATCATTTTGTTTTCATTTTGTGCTCCGAAAATCCCTCTTTAAAGCAAAGATATTCCCTAAGCCTCAAACTGCTTGCTGGAGCTCCAAGGAAAGCTGTTCAATTTGCAGAAAGGTTTGGGCTTCTACACTGTTTCCCATTGAATATTTTGCTGGCAAGATTCTGTTTGTAAATCCTCACAAGCTTAATTAGTTTGAGTCAAGCCTAGATTTCTTTGGTTCAGCGAGTGTTCTTGAATAAGAAGCAGAATCTTAGTGAACTGTGGAATTATATAGCACAGCTCCCTCTAGAAATAGATTAAAATTCCATAACGGGAGTAGGGTTACATGAAATGTTTTTTAAATGGCCAGATTCAGGCCCTTGGTTAAACTTTTCTTGGTAAAAATCACCCCAGCTACATGGAAGCTTACTTCAAATTTAGATTTTCATATTTCACATTACTAAAAGCTCACAGGTTAGATTCTATTTTTGTTTCCAGAACTGCTATTTTAACTGCTTTCTTCCTTTAAATGTTCAGCATTAAAATGAAAGCCAAGATATTGAAAAATATTTTGTTTCCAGGTAAAAGAACATTTTCCTCCCAAAACAAACATTCACTCAGGCACAAAGAAAAGAAATTATTGGCTCCACAGACAGAACGTGTCCTTAGGCTATTGTGCCTTTTTGTTCCATTATGTCTGCAGCAAAGCTCAAATTGACCAGAGCTAAAAACACACTTTTAATTTTGTTTATGATCAAGCCAAAGTATTTGTCTACATAAATGGATCAAAATATTTGCCTAATGTAGTTGAAGATGTATTTGGTAGTTCTGGATTGCTTGAATATGATTGATTTTTCTGTTTTATCCTTATCTTGCTCAATAAAATAGTAATGTAGACATATATCGGCATAATTCATGTCTGGCCATTCTCAAGGCTCTAAAGAGTTCTATAATATTTCCCTTGAAGTCAGTATGTACTTTACGAGATCAGTCGTTTGATGTTTTTATGTATAGCAAAAAGATGCCTTTGCCCAGTAAATCCCTTGACTCTAGTAAATATTTGATAGACTTGTGTGACTTGGGCAGGTTTCTATTTCTATTGCAGTGACCAAAACCAAAAAATGATCCCCATACATTACAGTGCAGAAATTATGAAACAGAAATATCAGATTAAGAAGCACCTAAGTAAAGAAATAGGAAAATGATCTATCATTAAATGAACTATCCTTTGGATTTTTTAATGTGAATCTGTTGGTTGGAGGTTTTTTTCCCTTGTATCACAGAAAAACATTGCTTTTGGAAGTACTCAGGAAAAACAATGATAGGGAGCAGAGGAAATGTCTGTTTTGTGGGTAGAGGGGCTACTAAAATACCCATCACCATTTCAGCCAGAGGGGACCATACATGGTAGGACATGAGGCTCCCTTTTTACAAGGAATCTGGTGAGCGGTCTGGAATAATTGCCCACCCTCAAAAGGTAGAGCATCTGCCTAACAGGTGAGGATTCAGCTTCCCCTTGAACCACCAGCTTCCTTCAGGAATATACCAGAAAGACAGCTAAATGTAAAACACTGTATGCATGTACATATGTAAAACATTCCTCCAGTGATGTGACAAACAAGCACAAATATTTTTGAGACTTCTGTGCTGACGGCTAAGCTCAGGATGAGGAATAAGTTGAGAGCCACAACTCTGACATCAAAAATGACCACCAGGTATATCACAAGGACTGTTTTTTCTTTGAATTTTTGCAGTGATATTTTTAGGATTTATATTTTCTTCTTTTCTTTGAAGGATGGAAGCTAGCTTTAAAGATGATGATGACAAAGGATTTCCCTGAGCACAGCCTGTCAGAAAAAGTCACTCAGTAGAAAGACCAAATGTTATGAGAACTGTGATAGGATCTGAAGGAAACAGCAAAACTGCATCACTTTCAGGAGGGTCCTGTCTGTCTGAGGCAGCCCAATGGACTTCAGTTATTTGTGTTTTTGTTCCCTGTTGCTTCTTTTGTCAACATCTTCCTCGTAGTGACAGCATCATTTTGGACTTGGGACATGCTTGAATGGCTTCAGCCGTGCACAGTCTATCCTGAGCTGCGGATGACAGCTCCAGCATGTCAGGCAGGGGCTTGAAGCCACACCAGGCCCTCCTCAGTGGCTGAGCCTCCACAGAGTGGTTGGGGCACCCAGCCTGAGCGAACCTTGGGAGTCCTTGTCCAGTCATCTATAGGCTCCCTTCCTAATGCTACGAGGAAGACGTTGGTATCCTGTCCTTTATTTTTCAGAGCTGCCACTTCTAGCATGGTGCCCGCAGGGGCTACTTCTTAGCATAAAATAGCAGGAAGCTACATGGTACACTTGGAATTTCCTCTTCATGGCAGAAGGGAATCTGCTGGGAGAAGGCAGACACAGCAGGCTGCCCAGGCCAGCAGACTGCCAGCTACACAGGTCTTTCAGATCCTCCAGGAGAAAAGCTTCCTTTCCAAGAAAGTCCAACATTTCAGCATAATCTCGTTTGTCAGCCATAAACTAATCAGCCCACGCAAAACTGTACCAAGATATTTTGGCATTTGACCTCATCCACACCTTCCTCAGGCTCTTTCTAGCTAGTGCTGCAGTCTCTCTGTCTGAACAACAGCAGTGACAGCCAAGAACTCACAGGCAATGACATTCCCTTTTCCGCAAGCATTGGATGGTGCTCTCCCCATGATGCCTTTCTTGTGGCTCTGGGCCCAGTTCTCTTCCTATTAAATGGTTCCTGCTACACAGCATCCTTATCTTCATGTTGGAACAGAAACCTGACATCTAGAAATGGGAATATGACCTGCTGTGAAGAAGAGGAAAAAGGTTGTCTTGTGGACAGGTATGCTGGTATTGTCCCTCCAGAGAATGAGACCCATGTGCAGGCAAAATTTGTTTTCTGGACTTTAGAATTTGTTCAGTTAAACGATCATCATAACCTCCCATGTCACTGTCCCTCTCCAAGGCGTTGCCTCTGCCCCACCCCACATCCACTGCTTCCCCTCACCACGGTGGCTGATGGGCAGTGTGTGCTCACAACACATCCGTGGGCTTAGGGATGTTATGTGCAAGCAAAACCTGGCAAGCAAAACCAAGCATGCACGTTTTGCTTCCTGGTTGAACAATCAGGTTCCTTACTCAGTCCCAGACCCCCCCATTCATTACTCTGTACTGCTTACACAGTAATTAGTAGCTTTTATAATGCTATAATAATGTATAATATTGTGATGAACTGTATGCGCAAGAGCACAAGAAAACCACTACCTTTTGTTGTTACACAACCTTCTGTGTCTTTTAGGAATGACAAACAGCTGTAAATCTGTTTGTTTTAGGATACCTTTTGCCACATGCCTCTAAGCTTTTGCCTTGTTAATTGATTACCCCTTCTTTGTCTCTCTTTCCTTCCCACCTTGTCTCCTCTTTGACAGAAGGTGACATGCTGCTCATGCTGGGAGCATCTACCAGATGACTGTGAAAACAAGCTCGGGCTTGTAGACTGCTGGAGGAAATGACAGATGCCCCTTCCAAACTGACTGGTGCACAAGTGCCAAGAAATAGAGGGATGAAAATCAAGTCATTTTCAGGCAGAACTGTATCATCTCACCCGTTGCTGAATGGCAAACAGGAGTCTGTATGCAGTAGAATTAAGAGGCATTTGCTCAGGCTTTTCCTCTGGTCTAGCAGATCTGCAGCAGCCTTCCTGTGTACATTTCCCCTTGACAGACCAAAGATCTTGCTTCAAGATATCTAAATTTGACCTGCACAAAGTTGCACAAAGAAAGCGTTGAATAAGTAGTTACTAATATCTTGCTGTTTTCATAACTAGATTTCCGAAATGTCTTACCATGATCAGCAGCCTCTTCTCTCTGTCACACACAGAACTGTGTGGTGACCGGGTCCATGTCACACAACAAAGCAATGACAGAGCCCACATCTTGTGCATCCCCAGCCAGGGCTTGTCTGCTCTCCAGTAATTAATACCGTGATATTTGTTTTTAAAATCCTCTGCCACAGAGGCAGTTTTCAAATACTGTGTAATCTAACTAGATGTCAACTAACAGTCTAAATGGCTACCCTTTCTCAGAGGCACATGATGGCTGCATGACACTCTGTTTCTGAAAGGGGCCAAACCAAACAATTTTGCTTCCAACTCATATTCTTCTATTGTTTTAATAACTAATATCAGCACTTTATAAATAACACAGGTCAAAGCCAAGACTTGAAATACATTTGCTGGATGTGACTTTCCATGTATCATCCACTAGGAAACGTTGTTTTGACACACCTGACCAGAATGATTACTGGATTTTCTTGGTTTTTAACGGCTGCCTCAGGAGTCTGGAGAACTTACGAGTGATGCGAACTTGTGCAGAAGCTTTTATAGCCACTGAAACTGGCAAGACATTAGAGTTGCCTTCAGCTTCAAAGCTGACGTATTTTTGGCCCTGTAAGTGGTATAACAGTATCTACTTTGCCTACAAATTACTTATATTAATATTGGATGGTTTTAAGTACTGCATTTAATTTGTGACTTCCAAGTTGAGAAGCAACTAACAGTTAACAGGAAAACAAGACCAATTCTGAGAGCCCTCCCCCTTTTAATAAAGTTTGCTATGGTAGTTATTTTATGCCACACGACTATAAAGGAGAATATGAATTAGAGTAAATGAATCTTTCATGTACTTCAACACCGGAAAGCACCATTCTGCTCATCTAGTTTGACCTTCTTGGTTTAAAAACAAAACAAAAATAGCAACAGAAACCCCAGGCCATAAAATTTCATCAAGATGTTGCTGAATCAGCCCCATAACTTTGACATATTAGTGCCACGATAAAAAATAAGTTCTGCCAAGTCTGCGTTTTACAATAGCTAAGATGCAGGGAAACATTTTTTTCTTAACAGGGAGCGTCTTTAAAAGGCTTGTATACCAACTCTACGCTGCTTCTCCCTGCAGGCTCTGCCTTGTCTTTAGCCCATCTCGCAGGAAGGAATGCACAGGTACAGCACAGCACCATCAGCTTTTGTACCTTTCCTGTCTTACATGGCAATATCTGAAGATCCATCCAGGGCAGCTCTCTGCTTGTCCAAGCAGTAGAGGCAGCTGCACAAAGAGGCCAGATCTCCAAACTGCCTGCTGTGGAGGGGACTTGCGCCTTTGCTTCGTGGCTGTTCTCAGCTGAAGGGAGGATGCTTGCTAAGCCAGGGCTTGCCAAAGCAAAACCCTACCACATTTTCTTTAGGAGACAGTTTGAGCATTACCATCTTTTTCTTCTGCTGCAAAGCTAATTTAGAAGACCTTTCCTCTCCTTTTCCCTCCTTTCAGGACATTCACCCTCCTCCAATGTTACGCTGACACAACTGTTTACCATGCAATGCTCCAAACCATATCAGTAAAATGACCCAGCCTTAAAAACATGCCACAAACAGGTATTTTTTAAAGCCTGGTTTGCTTTGTGTTCTGCCATACATGGCAGCCACAGAAGTTACATCAGCACACTGAAAGGGTGGTGAACTGCAGAATGGGGATGGGAAGGAGAGGGAGGGCTATGGAAAGATGAGCAGCTGCTGAAGGCAGCTTTGCAGGCAGAAATAACACCCACGGGCTGCCAGCCCTGTCCTTGGTCTTCATGTAGTCTTCCATAAGAGTCAATCCTGCCCCAAGAAGCTCCTGCTTCTCTCTTCTTCCCACCTTCAGACACCTGCTCCCTCTCCACAGTGTCCCATCCCTGTGCCTGGCGTTTGTAGGGCTGTGCTGGGAGCTGGGCCAGGCAAATGCTCTGGGTCAAAAGCAATGCTTTTGTGTCCAGGGGCAAGACCTCCTGAACCAGCACATCTGACAAAGAAAGTTTAAAACGACTATAACCTGGATGTGAAAGTGCGTGTGTCTTGTCAAGTCAAATCACTCCGGAGATTTAAAGAGCAGTCAGGCAAAAAACTCAGCTGGCGGTGACCTCTGGAAAGGCGAGGGACTGGAGTGAGCAGTGAGGACAATTACTACACCTCAAGTGCAGTAACACCAAATATTTAATAGATAATCTAACTTCCTTTCCATCTCCTTTTTCTTTTCCTGCTGCTTCCTTGTCCAAATGACAAGAAACAGCAAGTATATTTAAAGACTAAAGTCCAAGCTGAATCAAGTTAGCCACATCTTTTTACTTAATTATGCTACTGATAACCAGTTGGTCAAAATCAGATGTCTGAATCTGGGCCCAGGTCTAGGTATATTGAACAACGTACTGAACATGGAAGTCCAGTTGCCCATAAAAGTTAGTTTCCTGCATAGCACAATTACAAAATGCACTCTTTTCTGAGAAAGTCTCCTTAAATACTCTGCAGAAACACACGTTGTGCTTCTATAAGAAATGGGAATGTCTTTTAGAGATGTACATCAAAAGTATTGTTCCCAGTAATAAGACACAGGGTGAATACATATAAATGACATGAAAAGTTCTCAAACACTTGCCCAAATTCCTTGTGTCTTTCAGAGATTCACAGAAACAAAAGCCAAGAGTGTCTGCTCTGAAATGACAGAGTATCTCATCCAAATGTCAGAAGGTAAATACTCCCATTAACGATCTGAAAGGCGCATCGTGGGAGTGCTACAGGTACAGTACTGAATATTGAAGCCCCAAGAGGGCAAGGAAATCTTGAAATGGGAAGTTTCCAGGGAAATCAGCAGGAGAAAAAGACCCCATGCTGCAGTAAGGGAAACAAACACCTAAACTCTAATCTGGTGAAAGTATAAACTGGAGTGAATGATCAAAATATACCAGGCAGATACAAATGAGCACTTACGTCCTCACAGTTCTTGTCTACAGCATACTGGATTTACTCTCTGCCTACATGGCATACACAGCACAAGTCATGGGTTTTTCTGTAGGAATCTAATAGCCACAAGCTGTTTCAGAAGTCTTAAAAGGACTTAAATACAGTAACTGAAGTGTCCTTCTGTCCTTCCCTCTGATTTAACAGGGCCTTTCACACTTCACCTTGAGTTACCTTGTTCAGTGAACAGATGGAATATCAACACGCTTTCATTAAAATCACTTGGCAAACAGAAGGCTGCCCACTGGATTTTTTTACCACATCCTATATACCTCAATTGCTGTTTTCACCTCTGAACTACTAACATGCTTTTTCATTTTAGATGCCAGTGTCACACCTATAAAAACAGCCAGAAAGGACAAATGAGTAGTGACAGGTACACACTTGGACATTTTATTCTGTCAGATTCGTCCCAGCAACAGTTGATTTCCAGAATCAATACTGACTGACAACCAGCCATTCTGAATATCAGCGTCTTCATGAATCAGATCATACTCCGTACCACTGCATCTACATGGACAGCATAAGAAAAGCAAAGCCCTGAGAGCTTCAATTAGGCACGTCTATGATTAATGTGGCTAAGTTCACTGCCATGCACATGTACTTGCTGCATAATTTGGCCTGAGCGTGTTTCCCAGTTTCCAGGGGAATGCAGAAGCTTTAACCAATCAATCCAGACATTTGCAAGACTGATATTACAAGCTGCTTTACAAGCAAAAAGGTGTTACCCCATCCCCAGCTAGAGGAGTTATCAACAACTTTTGAGTAAAGCCAGGACATTTTGTGCCTGTAAATACTCTGCGTTAATCTCTAGAGATGATAGTAAGATTCTGCCCTTGAATCTGTGCCACCAGTCACCAGTGACAGCAGACCCATTTGTTCTGTGGTTTGCACAAAAAGCCATGTTTTGCATGAGCTGAATGCTTGGGAATACTTGCTATTCTTGGGCTAAGTGCAACCAAGCTGTCCCACGAGAGGTAGTACGCAACTTCCTCTTCCAAACACTCAGCGTTTCTCTCCAGTCCCCTAGGAACCAAAATTTGATAGATAACTTCCCATGTGACTCCTCCAAAGTAAGCAGGAGTGCCCAGAAGAAACACAACGGGAGATGTTTAGCACCTGAACCTGAGCTGGATCTCAGTTTTATGCTGGAGTTTGGGCACTGCCAGGCTGTGTGTGGGTCCTGCCACAGGACAGGTCCCAAAGCCAAGGTCCTGCTGCAGAAAGGACAGGATTAGACATTCAGCACCCGATGTGCTGAGCCTGGGACAAGCCTAACCCAGCTGACAGCCGAATGATCTCAAGTCTCTCCTCTCCTCTGCGCCTGCAACATGTTTCAAGCATCTTCCTACAGTCCTAATCTGATTAGAAATGCAGGGCTGAGAACACCTCTCAGATTGTGGATACCAAGCTTTTTCTCCTGAAAGCTGGGGAGGTCAGATCTCAGGGGCAGGTTTGTCTCACTGTTATTCCAAGAAGACCCAATCTTCCACCCAGGAGTGTGAGCCTCTAGCTCTGGACTCCAGAGTCTGCTCAGGTGAGGTTCCCAGCCTTTAGACAACCAGGTCCTATGCTGGCTCTAGTCATTATTATTTTTGTTGATGAAGTGATCAAAAGGACCATCAATCCTAATCTGGAACAAACCCCATTGTAAGCAAGGCCAGAATATATCTGCTAACGTTTCTTCCTTACTGCTTACGTACTTGTTGAACGAGAACAGCTGGTTCCTTCATAACCCTCCTGAGCATCTTTAAATTTCTCATTTGTACTGAACATTTAAAAAAAGAAAAAAAAAAAACTCACTGAAAAAAGAGCAAAAGCAGTAATTGACATTTCTGGAAATCATTCTGATTCCTTAGCGAGTGAAAAGGGTCAAGAAAAAAAAAAAAAAAGCTGGATTATTAACAAATTTTACCAAGCAATGTAAGTAAACCCTGAGCTTATATTTAGCCATTCTTGGTATTCAGCCAAAACAAATAGCAGTGGCTCCCATTCAAGGTTTGGTGCCAGTTCTCCAGGTGAGATACTGTGTTCTTTCTTGATAGTATGGGCAGCACCGGCAAAATCAGTTCTTGTCATGCCATCTAAAAAGACAGACACCGCACTGAGCCTAATTACTTGCGTTCCCAGCTACCTAGGGCACGTCAGGAGGACACGGGATATTTTGAATAAGCAATTCACTCAAATCTTGTGCCGAAAATGAGTGGATTTTCAAAGCTATGTGATTGACTACCTGTTTTTTGCAGCTTTCCAGCCATTCAAGAAGAAAACAGTGCTGTTATCTATTTCAAGCACTATGTCATTTCAGGCAATTGCAAACTATGTTAGCAAGCCACAGCGCAGGCATATTCAGAGGTTTCAAACAATTACTGGAGGCCACAGAGCTTTGATAATTATTTTCACTTTTCACCTGCTCAACCAGAGTAGCTGAAAGAGATTAATTTCATGCTATAACTGAACTCCCAAAGGAACCAGCAGCCTCTGATTGCACACACTGCAGCTCAAACACAGCAGCTCATTCATACGCTGCGGAGGGCTTTGGGGAACAAGAACAGCACAGCCACATAAATACACAATTCACACCTGCAAATTAAATGGTAGCATTAGCACACTTGGAGATAAATCCTATAGCTGGATACCACAGCAGACCTCTCATTTGTTCATTTTTGCTGTTTTAACGGGCAGCTTAATGTAAAGAAAACTTTGATACTGAGTCAGGCAGCACATCTCAAAGGGAAGTACCTTCCATGCTGTACAACGACACTGTGGGACCTGTCACTGCAGAGCATGGAGGTGGCCAGAAGGGACTTCAAGGGGCTGCTCAACATGACAGCCCTGATGCAACTGCCATCTCAGGAAGTTCCCTAAGGTGCTGGACCTGGCATGAATAATCAGGGAAAGGAGTGCTTTCTGTACGTTATGATTTCATACACTTTCCTTTTCATACACTTTCTATAGGGCACTGTTTGCCCCACTGTTTGTGGGGCACAGGACACTAGGCAGGGCAGACTTTTTCCTCTATATAATGTGGCCATTCTTATGTTCTCCTGAACTCATAAACAATAACCATAGTGACTGGGCAAGAGCTATGAATTCATGGATGCTGTTAGTATTGCTCAAGGTAACCTCCCTGCATCTGGTATCCTTCCTGAAACTGGCTTTGTGTCTTACATTTTGTGTCATACAGTCTTTAATAAAAGGGGTATCAAGTGTGCATACACACCTTAATTCCACCCAACAGGCCTGTCCAGACCCCACCCAAGTGACTTCCATTTCTGTCCTTCCTCCTGTTACTTGCTATCTCCAACACATTTTAAAATTCTTGAGAAACAGATGGTGAAACCTGTGGCTACACTGAATTTTTTAAATATACACGTAAAATACATGAATTGTATTAGTAAGAATTTGGGGTTTCTAAGAATATATATGCTAGTGAGAAATCTTGATTTACTAAATCAACTGCAAATAAATAAATGTAATGATTAATTGCCACTTCAGCCTTAATAAAGAGGAACTCAATTATCGTCTTTGTTAGTCAACCATCCTACACATACTGCAGCAAATCCAATAGCAAGATGAAGAAATGCGGGAGCCAATACACTTTTCCATCCTCTCCCGCAAGCAGTCCACTGATTACACTTGTTGAGACTTTGTTCACATCAATATCACTAAGATTTTATGGCACATGACTTCATGGTTCAGTTTAAAAGCATACAAATCACGTATCAAGATACTCATAATTTTGTTTACATTAAGTAACGAAATCCCTTTTTATAACTTCAGGTAAACCCCCATTTTATCATACTCACGTAACAGTGCACAAATCTTTGTTTTACTGCATACGATGAACTGTTGTGAATGATTCTGTATGCTTTTCTATTTAAATGTACTTTTTATCAAATCATCCTGTTATCCCTTAATGCCTGAACAAAATAATTCCCTGCCATGGGCAGCTAAATGCAACTGAAAGCAGTTTGTTGAATGTAGGCATGTTCCAAGCACCTGGACATATGCCAGTGTTATATTTCAGACAAGGTAATATTATCTGTGCTTCCAAAAGAAGTATTGTTTGTATTTTACTACGAGAAAACTGGTGAGGGACTCTTTACAATGGAGTGTAGTGACAGGACAAGGTGTAACAGCCTTAAGCTAAAAAGGATAGATTTAGATTAGACATTAGGCAGAAATTCTTCACTATGAGAGTGGCGAGGCACTGGCACAGGTTGCCCAGAGCAGCTGTGGATGCCCCATCCCTGGAGGTGCTCAAGGCCAGGCTGGATGGGGCCTTGGTCAACCTGGTCTGGTGGGAGGTGTCCCTGCCCATGGCAGGGGGTTGGAACTGGGTGATCTTTAAGGTCCCTTCCAACCCAAAGCAGTCTGTGATTCCATGAGTTTCTTTATAGCAAAGCATTGCTCAAAACACACTCTGAATGCTCTATCAGAAAGTCTTAATCCCCATTTGTTTCATATGGACTACATCAGGCTTAAGTATTTGGCTGCTAAGTTAAAAAATTTTGAAAATTTAATTCATCTTAAATTAGGCTCATATCCAATCACTTCCACTGTGATTGAGCTGTTGTAGAAAGTCAGGTCCTAAAACGCACCAAGCTCCTAGCAGTTCCTCAGTTGATTTCTGAGGCTTGTAGGGCATGTCTTGAACAACAGACAAAAGGTACTCATTTTTTATTTAAAAGAAACTCACAGCTGTGCTCTACAGTGGCATTTTAAAGCCCATTAAGGTAGGGTTCTGGTGTTATTCTATGGCATTGGTTGGCTTCTGCCAAATCATCCACATTCATATATCAGAGAAGGAGGAAAATATTACTCTTGGCTTACAAACATCAGAGAAACTGAGGCGTATTTAGAACAATCTTTAAGACAGATTTTGCAATATAATATAGCCTGCAAAACTTAGACAATAACAATGTTATCCTGTTCTCTGGCCCTGACAGGACACATACGTATTTTAGTTTACTCCACTTCCAAGAGCCTCCTTTCATATCAGGGAGGAAATTTCATTAAATCACAGCCTTCGTGTGCCAAACATAAGTTTCAGTTGGCTTCTGTTTTCCTTCAAGTGCATTGTAAGTATAATATTAAATCCTTACAAACACCGAGAGGGTCTGCTCCCATAAAGGTGCTAAATGGCCTTCTCCCTTTCCAGGTCAAATAAGCTCTGGCTGTCCATCAAACCAAATGCTGAAGTGTTGCTTTCTTTTTGTGTCATTTATTTTTAAAAATGCAGTTGTAGGGGACTTCAGATATATAGCCAGCTCTGCTCAGTTACTTACTGGCAATTTATCTGGACTGCAGACTAACCTCGCTGCAGGTGGAGACCCTTCACGGGGCTCTGTGCAGAACCAGCTCGGTGCTCGTTTATTACCCCAGGGATGGCACTGCATGAGTGCACCTGTACTGCTCCCCACTGCAGTCTGGACGTAATACTTAAGTGGAAACAGTCCAGCTAGTAAATAGTACTGCTCTGCCAGACTGCAGTTAGTCACCTCAAGAACCATGGAGCTGACTTTGCTCAGAACTGCAAGAACTAAATATTGAAAAGGAAGAGAGGTACCGCTGCGCATAGTATGTCGGATCTAGGGCAGGTCCGACAAAACTGGGCGATGCCTTGGGGCAAACAGGAAGAGCTGGGGCAAGGAAGAAAGAAAAGTGACAGGAGCAATGGTAACTCAGTCTAGTACTCCAGCCATGGTGGAAGGCAGGAGGCTGAAAATATGGCCATAGTGACAAGCTCTTCTGCTCTCCACAAGGGTTTGTTGGCCTGGGCACAAGGTCAGATGGCACCAGCTTGGGTTCAACAGCCGAGCAATGTACCTCTGAAACCTGAACCTCCAGACACTGCGACACATGGTCACCAGAGTGTATGTGTGTCGTACGCTTTCTGGTTCAAGGCTTCACCCCAAAGTTCAGTGCTCTGAAGACTGCTGCACCGGGCTCTGCCTCACAGGACATACACTTTCAGGCACCTGGATTTAGGGCTTCAGCCTTGTCTTTGTTTTCTCCTGTTGTCTGGGTATAAATGGCTTCCCTCTAAGCACGCGGGCTTCAGGTTTTGGTGTGGCACCTACCCCTGTGAATGCTGAATCTGACTAGCATTGGCCTTCAGGTTCACTCTGAGGGGCAAGGACATAAAAGCTGGCATTGAAATCCCCTAGATGGGAAATTTCAATCTCTTTTTTTTTAGCTCTAGCTTCCACTACATAGACCGAGTGCATTGTGCATTACCAACAATGTAAATATGTACCAGTTTTGAGCTAGGTATTGACATCAACTGCAGCTGATGGTGACTGGGTAGTACCCCAGTTCAGCCCAGTATCCTCCCAGTTGACAGGAACCCTGCAGGTAAAGAACTCAGGTGTGCTTCTTCCCCACCAAATTCATTTTCTGGGATTTGACAGTCGCAATGCAGAGACTTTTTTTGGCAACAGCTTTCTACTCATGAAGGCTGAATTCTGCCTAAGGTGCTCTTTCACTTCAAGTTTGGATCTGATCAATTCCTTATAAATATCCAAGAGCTTCCTCAGTCCTGCTGGAAGATGAGATTTTCCCTGATTTTGCATATCCAGAGGTGATTTTCTTTATCTGTTTTGGTAGCCATGCCCTTAGGGGCTGGCACCGAACAGTTTTATTTAAACATGGCACATGTGGAGTATGAGGAACCAGTGGGAACTGCTCTCCCTTCTGTATCAGGTTGATGGGCAGTGAGTCCAGTGACAGTTTCACTGAGGCGTGGTAACTTACCAAAGCAGTAAGCTTTGAAGACACATTGAAAACAAACAGCCACGTCTGCTATCTTCCCAGCAGGTACAAAATTCGCAGACAAAAATTAAAAACTGATAAAATTTGCAGATGAGAAGAGCAGACATATAGGAATACGAATGGCTTGATGAGGAGAGCCCTTTGCAAACGAAAAACATCTGTACATACTCAAGTTATTCATTTAATAAGAGGAACGCAGGTCCCTCTGAATAGCTAGGGGGCTACAGAGCACTGACTGCAAAAGATCGAGAGACCATAGGCGACAATCAATTATTAATGAGCTCCTGCTGCAGTGCCAGTATAAGCAGGGCTAGTGCAATCTCTGTATCAGAAGCAAGGGGCAGAGGTCTTTTTTCATCCCGACTGAAAAACTGAATTTATCGAAACCAAGACCTTCACAGAATGATGGTCAGTTGAAGAAATCAAAATATATACTTTGATCGATATATACATTTTTTGTGACAATATGCTTTGTGAAAAATTAAGAACCCCCAAATAGAAGAAAATTACAAAGCCCTGTATAAGATTTAAATTGTCTTCTGCTGAAGGAGAACCTCCTCGCAGGCAGTTTTCTAAAGAAGTGCAGATGAGGAGTGGGCAATGATTTTACACCTGTATAAAATATTGACAAGACCAGTACACTAACATAATATAAAGCCTGGATATCTGTATTTTAAAAACACATGTAGGAAAATTGGAGAAGTTGATTGAACACAAAACAAACAAACAAACAAACAAACAAAAACAGAAGTCATTTGAGAGCACTGGAAAATGGCTTTTAGTAAGAAATGAAAGCTCTTATTCTGAGCCTGTTAATATGAGTAAGAGGTGACTTGCTTATGTTTCCAGTACTTTCACAGGAAAAATGCAGTACTTAAAGGTCCTGCAGTTTTGGGGTAGAAAATCCTAACAGGAACCAATGGCTTGTAACTGAAACCAGATGAAATCCAATTAGTAATAAGAGGAAAAAAAATGATAGGGAGAATAGGATAATATTTAAACAAGTAGTGGTGGAAATGATGAATTCACAGTCTTTTGTTGTCTTCAGATCAATACCACAGGCTTCTCTGGAACACAAGCTTTAGCCAAGCAGAAGTCCTTAGGATCAATACAAGGGTAATGAATGAAATTTAATAGCCTGCAACACCCAGGAGGTCAGACCAGATGATCTAATGGTCCCTCTGGATGTATAATCCAGGGACAATCATATAAGATCAAAGCATACAGGGCAGAGTAATGAAATGAGCCAGGAGTGTGCATGGCAGTCTTTTCCAGGAGTACTGTGCTAGAAAACTAAGAAGTACAGGTCTTTCTTTTTCCTTCCTGCCTGTCCATCTCTTGATTTGTTCTTCCATCAGAGGATATTTTGTGGATAGATTGCACCACCGACTGCAAATGTTCTTACAGAATCACATCAATAGGGTCATATTGGGACTTCTGTTATAACATTTATGATCATAATTTTCAGGTAAGAGCCTGCTTTTCAAACTCATATTTTCCATGTTTGGTCTCAAGAGAAATTTTAAAGTGATTGAGGGGGGACCGTCGTCCTGGTTTTGGACTGAAATCAGGAGGAAAACCATTCATCCATAAGAAGATACTTGGCATTCTCTTCCACTGCTAATTCAAAAAGCCAAACTTTCAGGTGGCAGGTTCATGGAGGAAACTAGCACTGCCGAGCCGTTTTGTACAATGAAATAGTAGCAAATGATCACTAGAGAGCAGTTTTGAATATTTACAGCACACAGTGCATCCTTCTTCGAGTTAAACTACTGACAGTTTTATGGTACAACAAATCTTCTTCTGTGAATTTTAGGCAGAAATGGTTGTGTATTGGTATATTATTGATATTCCAACGAAGAAACAAACAACTCTAGAATTTAACTTGACTCAGTGATGACTGCAGCTGTGCGGGAGATGTGTGGTCTCACATCTAAATAGCCTCCTATACTCGGAGCTCCTGAGTCATCTTAGGGTCAGTCTAGAGCTAAGCAGAGGTACACAGGCACTTTTCACTAAAGGTAATGTGGTAAGACAGAGGAAAGGGTTGCACTCTGTGATTTAGAAACCAGCTGAAACATAATCATAGCCCCTTATCTTTTAGATCAAGGGCTGCACAGAGTAAAGATGCTACACTGTGCCCAGGAAGACAGGGCTTCAACCAACCATTACTGTGGCTTTCCAGTGCCACCATGGAGTGCTCCAGTAATTGTTTTAATAATTATTGAAACTGTTTTGCATTATACACTAGTTAAACAATTAAACACTGGTTCCTTGTTCACTTCTTTTTGCTGAGAAGTCATCTACCTGAAACCCTAGTAAAGAAGGTTTATGCTATGGGACATGAAGCAAACTATATTTCATTCAAAGTAGAGTAATGAAATTGTAATTTACAAAGAGTTGATCATTAATAGCAACTTCATTTCGGTACCCAGTAATTGCTGGAGGTGTAACGCTACCTTTGTGAAATACTCAGCTTTCTCTAAAAGCAGCAGCTGGAAGTGATTTTCAGGTGCAAGACTGATTAAAGAGACAGGAATCAGCAAGCTACCTGCTTCCTTATGTGACCTTTGGCAGGTTACTTGGGATCAGACACATAAAAGGACCAAGGCCTGGCCTCGGCAGCTGTCCAGCTCCGAGAAGGGATTTCTCAGACCCGCTGGAGTGCCTCCGTACACTATCCACTAGGCAGACAGTTGCTACCTCCTGTGAACGGCCGTCGCAACCCTCAACAAAACTGCACCTGAATTAGGCAATGGGAGTTGCTGAAGAAAGAGATCTGAAGGTCACAGAACCATCTAGGTAGGAAAAGACCTTCAAGATCATCAAATCCAAACACCAACGTGACCTACCCAGTCCCATCACTAAATAAACCATGTTCCCTTGTGCCACATCCACACCTCTCTCAAATATTTCTACGGCTGGGGATTCCACCACTTCTGTGGGCAGCCTGACCCAATGTTTGACCAATTAGCATTGGACAGGAAAATAATTTTACAAATTGATGACCTTACTTCTTTCCCTAAACATCAAGAATGGCCGATCCATTTAAAGGGATATCATTGAAGTATGTAAAAGATAGACCTTAGATATAATCCACAAACCATCTCACTGATGACCAATTTTTAACTGAGAAAAGTAATGCTGCTGGTAAAAAGAAAGAGTTGCGTTGCTCCACAATGCCTTATGGAAGGTCTGATCTGTTTCACCCTTTTCAACTTTACACCAACACTCTCCTACCGACTCGTAGCCTCAAATAGACAGCTGTAGTCCCTTCCTTGGTTTGGATCCAGGGAAGCCACCTACTCTTTTTACAAATAAGACAGAGTTAAGGGCGAAGTAATGATACTGACAAAGCAGGTAAGCAATTAGAGCACCCAGATGATGGGAGAATCATTCAATGCCTATCTCTACTGGACTGAGTTCAAACTTGCATATCCCACCTGCTGCATCCCTGAGCCACCCAGCTGTAGCCTGTCAGCGGCCCCCTCTGCCCCTCCGGTCAGAGCTGGGGCTCTGTGTCGCGGGGAATGCAAACTTCAAAAGCACAAGACACCATAGCATAGTGAGAAAAGGGCCTTGACATGTCCAGGTCCCACTCCCAGCCATACTTCTGTACTTCAGCCATGGCTACAGACACCAACGTTCACAGGATCACTTCTAATGCGACCTCTCCTGGCTGCTTTTGAACGTCAGGCAGCCACAGTGGTTGCCCATGCCCGGCCCAAGGGACAGCTGGGTCCAAGGCGGCCCGAGGTCACTGCAGGCTGGCAGCTCCCAAGCTGATGTCTTCAGAACCATTTGCTATTCTGTGATAGAAAAGTACTGTTAGATACACTGATATGATTTGTTTTTATCCATCTCTTCCGCCAAAGGCATTGGCTTTCCCTCACCGAGAATTGGCACCTGCACTTGTACCTTGCATGAAATCCTGTGTTTTCAGGTCTGGAAACAAACTGGATGAAATTAATAGGAGTGTTGCTTCTCAATAATATTCATGTTGCGTAGAAAAAACGCATATATTAGTCCATGTATTGTTCATAAGAAATCATAAATTAACAGGCAGGTTTTTTTGGTCCTGTCACAAAGTTATGTAAGCAGAGCATTAAAGACAGGTACTTGTACTTAAATTTAGGAGTCTCATTTTTAACTCAGTCCAGCCAGGTGTATTACATGTTCTGTGCATATCAGATATAGAGATAGATTTCAAATCGTCTTGGAGCATGATGTATGTGTGTACAGCTGCAATAATTAATCTTATCTGATAATCAGCAAGCTTCTTACAGCTGCTAGAGGCAGAAAAGGAAATGTAGTGTCATAGCTTTGTTCTAACTCATATGTTAACCAGCTAAGGTTTGCATTTTACTGACAGGGGACATTTGGGTGTTTATTTCACTGAAGAAGTAATTAGATTGAAGTTGAACCTGGGAAGAAGGGGGGCGGGGGGAACATGGCTTTAGTTCGCTTTTAGTTCTCCTGGCCCTGCTCTGTTACTAACTGGCAATAAATAACATTAATCTTCCCCAAGTGTTGTGTGTTTTTCCCATGACGGTCGCTGGCGAGGGGTCTCCCTGTGTCCTCACCTCCACCCTCCTCCCCACTCTGCCAAGGAGAGAGCAGCAGGGTGGGCACCCGGCCCACCGATTTCCGAGCCCGAATCACTGTAGCGACTTGCAGAGAGCCTTAGCAGTCAATATTCAGAGACATCCTGAACCTCGGGCAGAAACTTGGTGATGAGTGCCGACGGGAGGCCCCAGCTCCGTCCCACAGCGCTGCAGGCCGGACACACCTCGAGGCGCGCTGCGCTGCCCGCACAGCCCGTCGCTGATGCTGACCAGCTGCACAAATGTGGCACAGCATTTCAGCGAGTGCCTTCCTAAGGTCTTAAATAACTGCAAAGCCACCTTACTGGGGCTGCAAACGCAGCCAGACCTGCCGACCCTGCACGGTCGTTGGGCTTTGGGCTTCCTGAAGCCATTCGTGTTCAAGCAGAGGGACGGACGGCAGCTCTGTGCTGCCAGGGGTGGGCATGCTGGTGGGCTCTGGCTGGTGCCATGGCCTTCCCCTGCCAGTCCCAGCAACACCGGCCTGCCACATCGGGGCAGCTCTGGTTTTTGGGGCCTCCCATCTCTGATGGGTTCCTGGGCATGAGGGTGGCAGCAGCTCGCTTGTGCATACCAAGCGCTGTGGCCACAAATATGTGCCAAGGGGGTGCATCTAGGGAATTCATTTTCCTTTAGATAGGGGATTTATTTTTTTTTTTTTTTTAATTTAAAAGAGGTTCTCTGGGCGTTTGTGTTTCATTCCCTTCAACGAGCTGTGGTGTCCTGGAACTTGCTGCTGGGCAGAAATTACAGCAGGCTACGCGTGTGTAAATTAAACCTTACAACTCCGACCTTAGGTTTACGTGCCCTGCACATTCCCATGTAAAAACCTCATTTTTTCTGCCCCCCCGAACCCAACCGGTGACCATCTCACAAACCACCCGGAGCCCTTCCCCCGGCCAGCAGTGCAAGGACGGGGCGGGTGGGGGGGCTGCGAGCCGGGCTCCCAAGCAGCAGCCCGCCCTTGCTCCCGCCGCCCGGGCCGTGCCGTGTCGGGACGTGTCGGGACAGGCGGTGCCGGTCGGGAGCCTCCGCGCGGGAGGGGGGGGGTGGTGCTGGGGGGAGGGGGGGGGTTGGAGCCGCCGGCTCCCGCGCGCAGGAGAGGCGCGGCGCGGGCGGGAGCCTCGTCCCGCGCTGCCGCGCGCCGCCCGCCCGCGCGCTGATTGGCCGGCGGCGCGGCCGGGGCTCCCCGGCGGGCCGCGCCTGATTGGCCGGATCGTACGAGCCGGGCCGGAGGGCGCCAGCGCGGGGCCGGGGCGCCTGGCGGGAGCGGCGGGCGGGCGGCACCGCGGGCACGGCTCCGGGCAGGGCACGGCTCCGCTCCGCGCCCATGGAGCCCGGCGTCCTGAGCCTGCGGGGCCGGCCGGGGCGGAGGGGCCGCGCGGAGCCCGAGGAGGCGCAGAAGGTGAGCGGGGCGCTTTGCGGGGGGGGAGCCGCGGGGAGGGTGCCCCCCGGGGTAACCAGAAGGGCTCGGAGAGGGGAGAGGGGAAGGTGCCGCTCGCCGTAATTCAAGCCGGTTGCGACACGGAGCCACGGTCCGGGAGGCTGGTAGCGGGCAGGAGCCGCTCCCGCTCTCCCCACCGCTTCTTCGTGTGGCTCCCCGCACGAAGGTGGGAGTTTGGGGTGGTGGGACCGCGGGGCTGAGCCCCCTGCACCCCCTTAGCACCAGCCCAGAGACCAGAGGCTGGGGGGAAGGAGGACCATCTCCAGCGCAGGTTACGTGTGGTTTCTCTGCTGCTAAACGTGCAATTGCAAGGATATATAGCATGCCAACGCTATGGGAACCTATATCCCAAGGAGTACCGTGGCCTCCAAATTGACCCCTATTTGTCGCACCGTAGTACGTTACAGCCGGCTGCTGGTAATTGTAAAAGAAGATACTTGTTACATCCCTGTGGGTTATTCACAGGTGAACGCATGCGGAAATTATACCAGGGCTCAGGACAAGATGCTTTCAGCGAGCCAAGTTTGTGCCCGGTTTGAGCACTACAGGGCTGCTGCTAGCAAAAGCCAGCTTCAGTTGCTACGAAAACTTCTTTGTGCTTTCCAGTTAGACTGCACTTGTTAAAATGGTACGTGGAAGCACCTGTTTGAATGTCTGTACCTGATAAAATGATATGTGGAATCACCTGTTTGAATATCTGTACCCGCTAGTGATAGCCAAACTGTTCCAAATAAACAGCAAAACACAGGAAACTTGTTACAGCGAACCAACAGTAACTTAATGTATTTATTTCAGGCAATATTCCATTTCAGAATTGGATCTTCTGCAGTACAAAATAAAGCAGTAACAGTACCCACCCTCAAAGTTAGCATGTTAGACTTTTAAAGCTCAGCTCAGAACAAGTGTCCTGTTCATAGGGTGGTAAGTAGAATGAAGTGGTAACGGGACTATAAGAACCGAATGTGCTCCCAGGGCAAAAAGGAGATGTGCTGCTTTCTGCGTGGATGCTTCTGGAAGTCCTGCTCTGTGCCAGCTCCAGCATACTTCCTGTAAAGAAAACCAGCACGTCCTTCTGTCTTCTTCATCCCCTTAGTCTCCATGAACTGTTTGCACTAACAGGCTAGAGTGAAGTAGGATCTCCTGTTGATCAAAAACTGATCTCTTAGCTACAGGATACCATTGATGCTTTCCCGAATGAGTTCCTTTAGATTAGTTGTTGATCATAGTGGGAGTTCTTGCAGTAAGAAGAAGGGGTGAAAAGACTGGCCTTCCTGTTGGACCCAAAGGTGAAAAAAGTTGGACTGCAGCTAGAGACTGGAGGAAGTTGAGCTTCACTCAAGAAATAATGAAAATCAGCTTATGAATTAAGCTTTTCCTTCCAGTTCTAGCTGTAGTCAAAGAATGCTGTTAGAGAGATTTTCTTCGTTGTTTTGAGCAGCAGATAGTGCAGATGCAAAGCTTGCTTCGTTTGCACACGAAGTTAAGTTAATTTTAGCTTGACGTCTTGTGACGGTCCAAGCTGTATTCCCAGCGTGGCTTTTCACTGGGGACTTCTCAAGCAGAACACCGTGTCTTCTTGTCAAGCGTGATGTGACCAAAGCACTCTTTCAGCTTCAATCCAGTTGGGTGATTTATGTTCACGGTTAGTGCTGTCTTGTAATAACAGTCAGAATTTTAAAGCCTAATAGGCCAAGTTTGACTGATTGAGCTCAGCTTCTGTAATTCACAGTAGTATCTCATACACACTGTCTCCAGTACGCTAGCATATAGAGTATTTCACTGCTTCTGATAAAGGCAGAAGAACTGTGCTAAATATAGCTTTGAGTGCCAAGGCATGAGTCACTACGATTACCTTTGTAAGAGCAAATGAAATTGATTGTTGGACTGTTTTCTTTCCTGTTGTGTCTAAACAACATTGTTTTTAATAGGAAAACATATTTGATCGATCCAGGATGGCCCCAAAGACTCCCATTAAGAATGAACCAGTTGATTTATCAAAGCAGAAAGGCTGCACCCCGGAAAGAAATCCAATTACACCTGTTAAGCTCATTGACAGACCTCAGCCTGACCCCTGGACCCCCACTGCTAACCTGAAGATGCTTGTTAGTGCTGCTAGCCCCGACATGAGGGACAGGGAAAAGAAGAAGGAGCTCTTCAGACCTATAGAAAACAGCGAGCAGAACGACATATCTGATTCATTACAGGTGAGACTCAGAACAGTTCCCTTATGTTCAGTCGCAGCTCTGACCTTCCTTTGATGCTGCCTTGGTTTTTTTCCAAGTGGTCCTTTGCTCCATGTAGGAAATTGCAGTATTTTAAATCATTCCCAAAGGCAGATGCTTATACAACACTAGCTGACCAGTATGAACTTCAAAGATGAAAAGTAGCTGTCTTGGTGGTAATTGGCTTGAGACCTCTCAAGAGCCTGACTATGAATTGATCTGAGAGGATAGTGAAGGAAGCAGAGCTTCAGGTGGGGAAACAGCACAGCTCCTGGAACTATTTTCAAAAAAAAAATTAGAAAATTGCCAGATCACTTTTAAACAGACACTGTGCTTGTCCACTGTACTACCATTTCCAGAAGCAATCGGACTCTGGTGCAGGCATATTTTTCAAAATACTTTTGCAGTCTTATACCTTGTCCACAATAGTGGACAAGTCCCAACAGACTGGTTGGTTAAAGTCACTTCCAATCTTTTCACTCCAGCCCCAAACTAACAGTTATACAGTATGGACGACTGTTAGGAAGATTTGTACATGCCAGGACTCAGGTAGTGGTGGGGTTGATCTCTGTCCTTGTTTAAGGGAGCGCATCCATGGAGATGATGTTGGATGATGATAAGTGTCGTTAGTTTTCCTCCCTTGGTTTTTTTTTTCCCTCAACAACTTTCATCTCCTGGATAACTTCTTATAAAATATCTTTCACTGAGTATCTCAGAGGAAGATAGTTCTGGGGTCTTCCTTCTGAGAAACATCATTTGATAGGTACAGGTCATGCTACAAATACAGATATTACAGCATCTATGGTGACTGTAGTCTGGAGAAATCTCCAATTTAGGTAAGTCATAGAGCAGCAAACAGTTCTCTGAAGATAATTCCTAACACAGCTTCAAATAAGTAGAAATAGCTGATGTTAAAAGTTAATCGTATTACTGATCCAAGCCAGTTATAACAGAAGTGCCCACGGACGTCAGGCAGCATTTTTAGGGTGGCTACTATAAAGAGTTCCCATGTTTTCTAGATAATAAAACCTACAATTAATAAGTTTCTGAACATAAATATTAGAAGAGATGTGGAAGTGTTACTATAAAAGTGTATAAACGTTAAAGCATATAAGGTATACCGCTATTTCTGTAGTGTATGAAACTCAAAGAATTCAGAGCAACAGCCTGCCATAAGGTCACTTAGTCAGCAAAGGACAACTAAGACCTCATAAGCATAGAAATTTGGGCTTCAACAGCTCCTACCACTCACAACTTCTCTTTGCCAGACAGATTTTTTTCCCTTTTTTTAACATAGAATCAAAGCCCCAAAATTACCAGTGCAAAAAGATCATCCATCTTCTCATTTTCTTCAACTTGTTTAATAAACATACCTCTTCACGCATTTTTGCCATCACAGATTTCTTATTCCTGCAGGGGCTGAAAGACCATATTAATACCAGCTTATGAAATTGCCTTAAGTTAACAGCTTGACAAAGTTTGATGTTCAGAGGCTGGGTGGTGCCTTTTGTAGCCACTTACTATCACGCTGCCCCCTCCTCCCTACCCCAGCCAGCCCAGTTCCTTAAAGTTAGAGGGCCACTGTGAAGGGCTGTAAAATCTCTTGAAAGTGGTTTTGCAGGAACACTTTGATGGTTTGTACATCTAATTTATTAGATCAAGAGGTTTTTGAAGGAAAATTCCTTCTCCTCTCTCAAAAAGAAATTCTCCTTCCAAGTAGGATCTAGTCATCTTTTGGTTTGGGGTGTTTAGTCTTACTGGTTTGTTTCCTCATGCATAACCATTGTTCCATAAGCTTACAGGTAAGAGTTTTTCAACAGAGATCTCATATGTTGTACACGGGATTAAAAAGAGCTTGCAAGCAAAAGTGTGTCACCCAAGTGCTTGGAAGAAGACCATGTTGTTTTCCTTATTAGAAGTCTGAGCTTGAATACTGATGTCATCTCAAATATACCTTACTTGGCTATGCCTTGCCTCTAAAGCTCTGTACTAAAGGGTTAACTTTTTTTTTTTAACAGTATGATATGGTAGACGACAGCACGGTTGATGAATTTGAAAAGCAGAGGCCCAGCAGAAAACAGAAAAGCTTAGGACTCTTGTGCCAAAAGTTTCTAGCTCGCTATCCAAGTTATCCATTGTCAACAGAAAAAACTACTATTTCTCTGGACGAAGTGGCTTCAATTCTTGGTATGTATAACTGCAAAAATGGGGTAACTGATCATGTGGGATAACCCTACAGAATGGCCTTCAAAACATCAATCCCATTACTGAGTGTATTTCAGAGTCTGCCTTTCCTTGGGTCTGGATGATCTAATCATGCTAATGAAGAGCTAGAAATGCCTAATATTCTTAAGCATCTTGATAATGCTGCCATTTTGAAATCTGCTTTCTGACAGTGCTTTCTACTAAACAGATAAATCCTTCAGCTGTTTACCAACACTGTTGCTTTCTTAAATTTTCAATTTGCTGAACTCTAAAAGAGTTATGAGTTACAAGCCCTCCTAAGGGAGGACTAAAGCAACAAATGACGTCAAAATGGAACATTTAGAGAAACAATTGCAATCTAGTAGGTATAGGAAATGAGCTGGGTTTACTTCATGAATTAGTAATATGCCTGACATTATATCTTCCATGATCTCATGGTTCATCAAGGTTATCTTAGTTTTAAATGCTGTCTTGTGAAGGGAGGCTACAAGGAGGCCTGAAAAAGTAGAATGAGAAAATGTGTTGAGGTGGTGAGAATGTATGAGCCTATTTGCTGGATCTGTTGTCAACTTTGGTCTTTTTTTTAAAAAAAACTTATCTGAGAGAAGTAATAAAACCTGGGAGAGAGGACTCAGATCACAGCAATAACAAAAGGATCCAGGTCCATCGAGAGGAAGGGCTTTATGGAATTGGGCTTAAACTAAATAAATATTTTATATTTAGAACGTTATGTAACAGAAAAGAAGTAGCAAAATGAAATGTGTCCCTTTGGGGAAGGAGAACAGAAATGTAACGTTCTCTGAAGCTCTGATGAGAAAGTCTGTTTCCGTGCCTTGGTAATGGGAAGTGAAAATAGAAGAGGATTCAGATAAAGTAAATAGTTGAACAATTCCTTTAAAAAGTAATATATTTTTTTTAAAGTGGGGCCGTTATTCCTTTGTATGTTTGCGTGTAATACTAGTACCCCATCCTTGTGTAGGTAACCATGAGTAGTGCATTGTCCTGTGTTGGGGGTGGCATTACCTTGCTTCCCTAAAGACTAGAAATCTTGCTTTAAAGCTTAGTACTGGGGATCTTACCTCCAAGAAAGGGATTTTTTTTGTTCTCGATTTGATTTTTCACTTCCTTGCTTGTGTGCATCCACTTGATTCAGCAACCACAAAACCATTCACTGCTGATAGTGCTGTTGCAACTACGTAGGTCTGTGTTCACTGGAAAGCTGGCTATGGTAAGGCCACGAAGAGGACTGTGCTGCTGGTGCCTGATGGACACCAGAATGTGTGTAGCAGTGTTTTTATAGAGTATCTTTTCACTCCAAAATCTCTATGCACTTGGAAACACTCATGCATTGTTTATCCTAATATGCATTTGAAGCTGGTAAGTGTTATCCATATTCCCCAGATGGGTAAACAGATGCATCGAGGCCTTGCCTTCTTCAGGGAAGTCTTTCAAAACTTTCCCACTTAGCCAGCACTTGTTCTGCTCAACTGATGTTAATAGTGATGGGATTTCAGGTGCAGATACTGCCACTAGCTTGTTTTGTCATACATAACACGGGTTAGTGTGTTATGAAACATAGCCATGCTTCAAACAGAGCTGGAAAGAAGTACCCAGGACAGTGAGCAGTTAGCCTGTTCCTGTTCAATCCCCAACCTTGCTCATACTGGTCAGGCTGAACCCTAGTTGGCCATACTTTGTCGATTTTCCCAGACCTAGGTGGCACTGAGAGCTTGTTTCTGCTGCAGGAGTAAGATTTTGTATCTGCCCTGTGTCAGTGCCAGGCTCAGAGCCTTTCCTGCCCTCACTGTTACACACATGCTTGTAGACAGGTACATGCCTGAGCTCTGAAAAGAAGGGCCAAAGTGCTCTGAAAATCTGAGGGCAGTGTGAATAGATGTGAGTGAGGCTGAGCAAACCGCAGCCAGTTCTGAACACAGTGTAGATGTTGTAAGCTGAAGTCACGGTGGGGCTAGCAGCTAACTGCTAGAGAGCATCATACCGTGGGGTTAGTCATACATAAGTCAGCTTTAATCATGCAGATTGGGATGGATTTAATGTAATGTGTCCAGGAAAACAGTGAAAGACGTGTTATGAGTGTATATTGAACAGCCTGTGTTCAGCTTCTGCTAAAAAGCACGTTAAACTAGGCAAGCATCGATGTCTCTTATTTTTCTCACTTAAAACAGGAGTTGAGCGGAGGCGAATTTATGACATAGTGAACGTCCTGGAGTCCTTGCACCTGGTCAGCCGCGTGGCCAAGAACCAGTACTGCTGGCACGGCCGGCACAACCTTAGTCAAACTCTGAAAATGCTTCAGGAGGCAGGAGAGCTGCAGTATGGAGAGCTAATGACCTTCCAGCACAAGGAACAGGACTTCGAGTATAAGCTTGGAGAGCGGAAAAAGGAAACTGTTCCAGATTCTCAAGACAGACCGTTACTTGACTTTTCAGAACCAGATTGCACCTCCGGTAAGATAACTAATGTGTGTGATGTGCTGTATAGACACGGGTCTCTTTCTCCAGTTTACTGTGTGACTCCCTTGCTTTGCTTTTAAATTATATAGTAAACATGTGTATGTGTATATGTGTATGTGTGTGTATATATATATATGTGTGTGTATATATATATATATATATACATATATATATATATATATATACATACATATATATATATATATATATATATATATATATATATACTGTTTGCAAAAAGGTGCTGAATTCTCTGCAGAGGTCACAGAACTGTCTGTGTTATGCCTGGCACTGGTGTCAGGACAGATTTTCCTTCTCTCCTCTGGACTGGCAGGAACTTCTGCCAGATGCTCCAGTTCTTCTTCCCTGCCCATACCTGGCAATAAATGCTTTGTCCTGACAGAAGGTGACATGTTCCATTTGTCTACTATTTACGTGTTGCCCATATAATATATAGCATTTAAGTCCATTGAAACCACAAAATTGTAGTGGCACTGTGTAACATAACAGAATTAGCTTTGGAGTCTGACTTTTTCAAGGCTGTTTCTCTGTAAGCTTTAATTTTTACTGTCTTTTGAGGGGAGACTCCGGTCTACATTACTTAGTTATCTGCTGCCTTTCAAAAGCTTTCTGCTTCCCAACAAGAAAATGCTGTAGTCCTTTTATGTGTGAGAAACCTACTTACTAGTTTTCTGTCTGTGTTGGATGATATATGCTAAGAGGCTTGGCTGTTATTTCTAACGCAGCATCTGCGAACAGCAGAAAGGACAAGTCGTTGCGGATAATGAGCCAAAAGTTTGTCATGCTGTTCCTTGTCTCCAAGACCAAGATAGTCACTCTGGACATTGCAGCAAAGATATTGATTGAAGAAACCCAGGATACAGTGGACCACAGCAAATTCAAAAGTAAGCTGGCTTTTAAGAGACAAATCAGTCAGTGAGTAAAGAAAATGGGGGCATTGAACTGACACCAGTAGACAGCAGCAAGAGCGGGTCTGGGATCTTTGCTGAAATGTGGGTTTGTTTTTTTAATCAGAAATGCTAGGTACTGTAAATAGACATCGGGGTGGGGAAGGGTCAATTCGACAATTATCTACAGGTTTTAGCTTGGGGATAATTAGAATGAAGACAAATCAGGTTTCTGATTTGAGTTTTTTTATACCTTGCTTCCTGTTCCTTTCTGAATGACGTTTCAGAACTTACTGAAATGAAATGCATTCTTTAATGGAATTGATGTTTCCTCTGCAGACATGTTACTTCTCACTCTGGAAACTTTTCACAGCTGGATAGCACAGTTTGTCTTTCAGTGGGATTTGGTACTTAGATCCCTTGGATAACTTGGAAAAACTCAGCATTAAGAAATAATTTTGAACTTGTAAAAATAAAGTACTAGCACTTCAGTCTTAGAATTCTACCCCAGATGCCAGAGGGACATAAGGACTTTAACTGGGTAATGGGTTTGGGTACCATATCCAGCTCAAACATGTTATTTATCGGAGTCACAGCTTTTTCTAAGGGTGTTTCATTTTTAAGACTGTAAATACACGTCCTCTTGTGATCAGCTGTGCACATCCATGAGCCTCTTGCCCCTGTGCATGTCTTTTCCCTTTATGGAGGTTGCTGCCTTTTCTGGGCATCTGGTGATGTAATCCTTCCCTGCAATCCCTCCCTTACCATTTCCATCAAAATGAGGTGGGCTGGCTTAAACTTGACTAGCTAAGCTGGATGAGCAGCCAAGATAAGAAGCAGTGACAAGCAGGTGGAAGTGGGAGCTGGCATGGCAGCCTTTATAGGAGGTAGCTCAAGTCCATCCCAATTTGATTTTACCACCTCATCTGAGCGCTATGGTGATATTCTGGAAATGAAATTACTACATACATATGTACTGTGTTCGCTGTAGGTGTGACTGTACTATTTCTGTCCTTTCCTGTTAGCAAAGGTACGAAGGCTGTATGATATCGCCAATGTTCTTACCAGCCTGTGCTTGATAAAGAAAGTTCACGTCACAGAGGAACGGGGACGCAAGCCAGCTTTCAAGTGGATTGGGCCCGTGGAATTCCCCGGAAAGATTGGTAAACTGTGAAGCTCATAGCCCTTTGCTTTTTCATTTGACATTCCCTTCCAAATTATAAAAGGTTGTTTTCTGTGTGTAAAGAACGATCTGGCATTCATTGTCCACCCTGTGGTTTTTAACTGCTTGCCAGCTCAAAATTTGCCCTTGTTATACTTCACGCTCGAAGGCTGGAGCTGTCGAGGGATATTGAATGATGACACTATGACTTGCTGGTATTTTTACATTGCCTTACCTAACTATGAATAATTGTAAGAATGGTAGAGCAATGGAAGATCATGCCTATGTCTCCAAATCTGTGTTCACAGGTCTTCTGGGCTGCAAAACCTTAGTAATTGTCATAAGTAGACAGCAAGTTATTTTCTTAGCAAGAGAACTTGCCAAGGAAGACTAGGGCTGTTTCTTGCACGTGTCCCGATGGAAAGGTTTGCCTGTAAAGGAGGAAGTTGGCCAGAGCTTCTCTTGTAAGCTGCTGATTCTTGGCTAGAAGCCAGTGCAAAGGAAAGTCTTGTGTTATGGTATTTTCTACTTGGGTCTGGCCAGTGCCAGGACCAAGTGAAAGTAAAGCATATCCTTACTGCCATCTTTAGTCCCTTTTACCCTTCTGGGTGTACGCACTGGACTGTAGCTGCTGTCTGCATCTGCCATGACATAGAAAGGACGGAAGGCTTTTTCTTTTCTATCCGTGCTCACTGAACCATGCTCTACTTCAGTGTTGTGTGGTTTGGGGTGGCATAGAGGTTACCTCTTATGGCCAAGTTTGGCCAAGCCTAAACAGTGAGCTGTGTTCCTTGAGGGACTGTTGTACGAAATTGTATTCCTTCAGATGAGCCAAGAGGGCATAACCCAACATCTGATCCTCTACCAGGGGAGCAGAGAGGCGCCTGTGCCCCATACCCGATCTGTGCTACTGGGAAGCAAAGGTTTACACGTCACGCATCGTTTAACGGCACGCAGCCTTGTGAAGGGACCAAAAGGAAGGTCAGTTCTGAGCCCAGCAGTCCACGTCAGGAGAGGCAAGGTAACTACTAAGGAAGCATGTTTACTTATATCCCGCTGGATCTACCCAAATGTGGGCCCACCAGTTTAAGGCTCTCGTCTGGGTGAAACAGCCTAATAAAATATATATGAATTACCCTAGGGAGGTGCCAATAGTTCTGCTGCCCAGGTGATGAGACTTGTGTTCTGGATCTTCCAGGCAAGTGCATAAAGTTAGATGAGATGAATCTGGGTGACACTGCCTTGAATCAGCAGTTTATTTTCTGGTAAACATTTCCGTTCTTCACTAACTGCAACTTTTGTGTGGTTTCTTCTGTTGTAATTTGGTATAGATGAAGAAGGATTCTTCAGACACAAAAGCTTGCTTTATGTTATGCTTCATAATATAGTGGAATTTTCTATAACAATCTAATGGAAAGCTCTTTAAAATGGTAAAGCAATTACAGGGCCTTTCACAGTTCCCTGTTACAGGAAACGATGATGTCAAGCACCCTTCCAGTGGGACTGAGAGTTGTGAGTATCTTGCAGGTTCTGACTCTGGGTGATTAGTGAATATTATAAAAATGTACCAGGGAATTAAAATTAGATCTGTTATTTTGTGTGGCCATTATGAAAATATGCTTGGTAAACATACCTGTTACTAATTGAGTGCTCCTTTGTTCTTTCAGCCTATATTGTGAACTCAGATGAATATTGCTCAAAAATGAGAAATCTAGCAACCGTCTGTAGGCAGAAAATAGAGGAAGATACTAGGTAAGTCAGTCTTACAGACTTCTGTCTAGTTACATCTTGGTGCTTGTCATGTTCAGTTCAAAGTTAGTTTCCATTAATGGGACCAAGATAGCAATAATGAGACCCTAGCAATTTTCAGTTTTAATTTTGATACGTCTCACTATGGCTTGTTTGTTTTTTCTTTTTTTCAAGAGAGTCATTCTAACATGCAAAAAGTCTTAATGTAGAATGAAACAAACTTATAAACTGACATACCTCAAACTCCTTTGCTTATTTGTTCCCTTACTATTCTGTCAAACCATAAAACAACTTCACTGCTCTGTTAATTAAAAGCTTTCTTCATGAACTTATTCATGGCCAGCTTATACCTACATGTATTTGTACCACTGTCCTTTAGCTTCAGCAGTTGTTCTTTATCTCAGGTGTGTTTATATAGGACATTCCTGCCTCATTTGACCTATTATTTAGGTAGGCTGAACAAATCACAATTCTGCAGAAGACCTCTTTGTCATCTTAGTGGGTTTTCTCTATACCTGTCCTAATTTGAATTCATCTGTGGGTGCCAGGCATATCTCCCTTTTGACCTTTTCTTCTCCTGTCATGTGCAACTGAAAGCATTATTGTTCTGCCAAGAAATTGAGGAGTCTTCTTCTGTATAACCTGATATAATAATAATAAAAAAAAAAGACACTCTTGTAAACTGTGTAAAATAAGTGGAGTTTCCTGGTGAATGTGGAAATGTGGAAACATTTACTCTTAAGAATGTACCTAGTTGCTTTTGAGGATAATACGTGGGTTTACTTTTGTACTAAATGTTTTTCTTTTTTCTTTGTTTTAGGACCAAAGTTTGTGCCACAGAAACAATACTGAATTCAGCAAGGAACCCAAGTATAACCTCACCTCTCTCCCTTCTTACGGTTCCTGGGGACTCTGATTTTTGTGTTAACCCTTTGCCTCAGGCAGTTTTCCCTGTGGTTCAGGCAGACGTGCCAAGTGTCTTGCTGCCAAATGGGGTCAGCAACCAAGCTCTACAACCCTCCGCTCCAGCAGCCTCCACAACAGAAAATGGAAAACCTACTCTGCTCCCCAGCCAGCCCTTCTTGTGTTTTCCCTCATCATCCCTTTTTATGTTGTGCGGTGGTCTTCAGGAAAATCTCTTGAGGGAGAACTTGCCTGCAGCAGGAGACGTAGGAAACAGGAGCGCAGAGGAGAAGGCCTCACCTGTGGAAGCTCAGGGTGCCGGCCCTCCAGCTGGCTGTCAGAAACGCAGCTCCCACGAGTGCACGTCGCCCTCTGCACCTATAGATGATGAAGAGCCAGCTGCTAAAAAGCAGACTGTGGAACAGAGTGATGGCCCTCTCTCACTTGTAGTACCCAAGGTAAAGAAGTGAATTGCGTTATCACTTAGGCTTCCCGTTAGTGAGGGAAGACTTTGCCCAAGACGGTGTATTTATAAGTGAAAATTCACTGCACTGCTCTTGTTACAGATACAAATGCTACTTCTCACATATTAATACAATTATATGGGTGCTGTGTCAGCAAGTACAGGCATTAATTGGGAGAAATTTTCACACTGGGAGGGGAAAATGGATTGTGATTGCTTTGCATACTGAAAGGGTGATCAGCTGTTCTTGGGAATCAATGCCTTGAGCCTTGTCTTCAGGCTGGCAGAAGGGACGAAATCAATGTGACTATTACTATTCATCTTCCCCTGTTTGCTTCAGCTTTCCCAGACAGCAGCAGCATTGCTTACTCCACTGAGCTACAGAAAATGTGACTAGCACTTTCCCCCTACTCTCCGTCCTGAATCCCTCTCTCACCTGGTACTGCCCACAGCAGAATGGTGAGACAGGAGATTGTGGTGAAGGTGAAGGGTGTCAGTCTCAGTTCTTTTAGCTACTGAAAATAGGTGTCAGGCTCAAGGGTGTATCAGTGCTTGAATATATGCTTTCTGAAACAGATGTTTTTCCGTATCAATAGAAAGGAATGAATCCCCAAACTCAGGTACTTCTTAACTACTGTTTCCAAGTACTGAAGGTGAACTGCAGCACTGGGCACAGGAGTCAGGCATCACTAAAATTGCTCTTCAAACCCTCAGACAAAATCTTGAATGCAGCGACTTGCTAATCAGCTTTGCCCTGCTCTTGTGCACAAGTACACATTTTATTCTTTAGCTGAGGAAGGTGTATGAGAGACATCATTTTGTATTTCAGTTTGGATGCCTCATTACCTCTGTTTTTCCTTAGAAGCCTTCTGAGTTGCACAAGGCAGATTCTACCCCAGGGAGCAGCTGTGCATCTGCTGTACATCTAGAAGCTTTTCATCTTGACCTCTCAAGTCCTGCTGCTCCAGAGACTAAAGACAAAAAGTCTACGAGCCCTTTAGATTCTCAGGAGCAAGAAAAATGGCCTAAGAATAAAGACCCCGACGAACCTTCTCCAGGAAAAGAGCACGCCTCTAAAGAAAATGCCAATCAACCTTTTCTGCCACAGTATCTTTATGTTCAGCCTACTGCTGGTAAGGACAGGCATGAGATCTAGAGGTACTCAACCCTCTCTATCTGTTCACTGAGCTGTTCAAACAGGGAGACCTACAGATAGGTCAATAAATCTATAGTTGGCACAAAAAGTGTCAGCGGTTTTCCATGGCAGTTTAATAGCTCTGAATTCTCTTAACTCCATATGAACTGTTGCTTCTCTGAAAATGCAGGCTTTTTTTTTTTTTGAGGTACCCAGACATTACTAGAGATAAATAATGTGGATTTTCTATGCTTGAATTCTATGGGGGAAAAAAAAAAGCCAGTCTGGCATTAAAAACTGGGGGCAGCTGGAAGACTAGATTTGGCAGAAAGGCAGCCAGAATAGTGCAAAAGCATTCCTCTAAGGGTTCATCTGTGAATTTCGTACTTTCTTGTCATGTGAATCAGTGGGGTAATCCCACACAGACTGAGGCACTGAGAGTGTTCATGGACACATTGGGGATGGGAAGGAAGCAGCGGAAAATACTGAAAACACAGAATTTCATGTCCACCCTTTTTGTGACTGTGCTCCTGTGGCATGGAAGACTATTTTGTGGGAACACCATACATGTGGCAGATTTTCATGATTGCTGCTTTATTATTTGATTCTTTTGTCCAAGAATGGGTTCTATGGGACTTCACGTATGTGGAGCGACTTATAGGATAGAGACCTCAGTTAGAAAATGTTGGTCTTGGAGTTTTTGTAAAGTCTGACAAACAATTCAAAACAATATTTCAGCTGTTCTAAGGAAAATGGGCATCTTTGGGGTATATCTTTGTGGAGGTTTTCCATTTGCATTTTTTTTCTTGTCAAAACCCAGTGTATATGCTTTTGTACAGCATAGAATGTGATTCCTGTTAGCGAAGAGTTTCTTTAGCCAAGATGCTAATTGTAACTCAAGTTAGAAGCAGAAAATAGCAAGGGTGTAGTTGGTGCTTAATATGAGTAAAGCAAATGGATGCAGACATGGTGAACAGGCAGCAGGGGGGGACATGGACGTAGGTAGGAAAAGGGGGGTTGACTGGACAGCCTGTTTTTTCTTCCTGAGCAGCCTTTCTCTTTCTTTCTTCTGCTTTTCATCCTCTCCTGTTCTAGATGAAGTTATAATAACTTAATTCCAAATTTGTCAACTGTGTTAATGCCTTGCTGTTTCTCTTTGATTTAGGACTAGGCAATTTTAATTTCCTGTTCTCTGCAAACCAAGCTCCCGGTGCCATTGGGCTGGCTGCAAGCCAGTTACCTTCTCTGAGCATCCCCTGTGTCATGGTGCCATCAGCAGCCTTGGCTTCCTTCCCTCTCGTCTGTTCTCCTGCGATCCCCAGCCCTCTTCCTCCGGTTCCTGATGGCTCCTTCTCAGCTGCTGCCTCCATGAATATCAGCATGTCTGGCCTGGCATCGACAGCACCTGTTTTCATCGGCACCACGGCAATGGTTACTCCAAATGCCCCCCCCTCGGTGGATCCCCAGCAAACAGCTCACCCCGCTGTGCACCTGAGTCCTGTGCTTGCCAGGTCCTGCAGTACTGTTAAACTGGACTCCCCTGTGTGCATGGGGCATCCGGTGACCCTCCTGAAGCTGCAGCAGGTAAGACCAAAAGGTGACTGAATGACGGTGAAGCAGCAGCTCCAGCTCACTGGCACTGAAGTCAACTCGTGCTGCAGGCTGGTGCCTGTGCATCAGAGCAGCAGGTTGGCAGGCTGGGACTTGGTGTCCTCCACCTAACGTACACATCCACCCGTACTGGTGGGAGGGCAGTGAGTTTTAAAACACTTACAAGAACTTTAAAAGATAAAAAGTCTGGCACAAATAGGGGTAAAAGATGAGTTGCTGGTTGTTTTCCCTGAGATTTGAGTGAGTATTTTTTCCATTTTGACACTGTCATTGTAAGTGTATCATGCAGGAGCTATAGGAAACACATTGTAGGAGGATTGTTTGTTGTATTTCAGGAGTTAACTGGCTAGAACCAGGTGGTAGTGTGCTGGGAATCCTCACCCCCAGGTCTAATCACTGTTCACCAAGGAATAGAAACGTAATGGCAGCATCAGATCAGAACTGGGGGAAAACACCAGTTTTCATGGGTTTTGTTGAACCTTTTTATAATGATAGTTTTAAAAATGGTAATAGGCTTTTAAAGTAAATAAATGAGGAATTCAAAAATGAAGGGCTTATCTAACTGAGGTACAATGATGATATAAAGCAGTCATGTCACACTGTTACCTGGGTCTTCACAACTACTGGCAGTGACATTCTGGCACTGCTTTAGCTTAAATTTGTAGATCTGTGATGTGTTCTCCTATTTTCTAATGCAGAGACAAATCGAAGTTTTGAAAGCTTTATGACAGTTATTTTATGTTTATTTTGTTAAGACTTTATAAAAAGTCTGTAACGGAGCCTATCTGATTACAGATACCAGTGTTAAAGGTAACAGTAGAGTGGCACTTAAAACAGAAGTGGCCTGGGTTTAGGAAATTAATTTTAGATCTGTTTTGATGCTAGCAAATAACAAAAGTGAGTAAAACGATAAGGAGGAAAAAGAGCCATTTAAGCTAGAGGCCAAAATTGGCATAAGAATGAATGGGTATGAACTAGCTGTGAATACATTTAAGTTGGAAATGAGATGGAGGCTTTCAGCTTCACAGAAGTGATGTACTGGCAGACAACCCCAGAACAAAAAGCAGGGGCAAAGACCATACATAGCCTTTCATGTGGAGCTTCTGAAAGGATTGTGTGACGTGGTTTCCTATAGTAGCTGGGTACAGGGCTCCATGTCTACAAGCTCTCTTCTGTTTGCATGCTTGCATGTAGGCTTCGATAATTACTGAATTACTTTCTGTTTTGTTTCACAAATAGCCTTCGTCAACTCCTGTCACTCCCAAGAGTATTCGTCCTGCGCGTCATGAGACATTTTTCAAAACTCCTGGAAGTCTTGGAGATCCTGGTGCATGGAAAAAAGGTGAAGGCAGCCAGACCAGAAATGCCAGCTCTGTGCAGAGGCGACTAGAAATCTCTAGTAGCAGCAATGACTAACTCCACAGGTTGCAAAGGGTGGGCAGATTGTCCTAGGACACTGTGTCCATTACAAGAGAACAAGCTTTTATTTGACAAGAGGAGCACGTTAAAATGTCACCCCTTTTGGCATGCTTCCCCATCATCTTTTCACCCACCAGTTCTGTTAACCTTCTTCACAAATCTTCCTTGGTAGCAAAAACCTTTTACTTAATTGTTCTTCAGTACTGATTTGAATTCAGATGCAGTGCTTCACACAGCCTTGTGGGCATCAAATTGTATTTGTGGTTTTAATTTGGAAAACTCTCTCTGTTGCTGTGAGGAGATGCAAACAGATTTCCTTGGAGTCCCCATGGGTTCTTTGTTCATGGTTTTAAGTGAGACGTCTAGCACTTATCTGGGGTAAGCGTGATTTTTTTTACATATACTCTACTTACCCTGAGTAAATCTGCGGTGAAATTGATAAACTTCTACAGTTGCAAGAGCAACTGCGTCCTTAGTTCCAATCTGTCAAACCCTGCCTCTGCAGTACAGCCTCTTGCTATTTATTTTGTACGTTAGAGTGGGAGCTTTAGAATAACAGATTTTCTCAGGGTAGGATTACTTGAATGTCAGTTGATTGTTGTACAATTTGCCCAGCACTTGTGGTTAGGAAAACCTAATAATAACACAATGTGATTGAATGTATACGTGAAAAATGTTAAGACCAAAATAACTGTGAATGTTAACATTTTTATAGTTATGTTAACGAACTGCGTTGTTCCTTGGGTTTCTTTCTCCTAATCTGAGCAAAAAGTACAAGGTAGATGTAAAGAGTACAGAACCTGATTCCTTAAATCAGTTGGACAAATTAATTTGAGAATGTCAAGCCACTGGGAGGGCAGTGCTAAGATTTCATCTACCATTAAAAATATGTTCTAGTCTTTATGACTCAGGAACACTTGTAAGTCATTAACCACATGATGAGGTTCAGTTTAACCTGAGTCTACTTAAGTCTCCTTAAGTGCCTACTTAAGTCGATTTTAAGTAAACCCTTAAGGGGTATAGACTGAAGTGCCTAGCGGTTCTTTTATGGGAATTTTGTCACTAGCTAATAGTGCATTTGAGTGTACTTGGAAGACAAGGGAGATCTTACATTTTTGGCACATACCTATCTAAACCATAAAAAGAAGCTGAAAAAGAATGGGAGCCATAAATTTTGGAACTGGGAGAAAATTATCCGTCCTCCTTATGAGAAAATAAGGAGGAAGAAAAGGGCATGTATAACACTTAACATTCAGGGTCCTCACATAATGGATGGTGCTATTAATAATATAGGACATAAGAGTTAATGCTCTTATGCTTTGGTATGTTTTCACTGGTGTAGCAGTATGCCGTTAAATTTGTGCAGTTTCCTCTTTGGAAGACAAAGTGTTGTTGTTGACATCATGTTACTCCAGATTTTCAGCAAACACAGGGCCAACATTGTCAGCTCTTCTGTCATGAGCACCAACTTTGTATTGAATGGTACTGGTTTTCCAAGGGTAAATACACTGTGGTGTGCTACTTGGTTGGTCAAGGGAGGCTAGGACTGGCTTTGGGGGCTGGGGAGTTGGTAAGGATTTTTATTTTTATAATGAAATGTTATTAAAATGGAATTTAAGAACGAATTTTAGTGAAACTGGGAGCTGAATAATGTGGCCTTATCTTAGAACAGACCAATAACAGCCTTATAAGGAGAGCTGGTTAGCCCTCATTGAAAGAAAGTCTCTATAGCAGAATTATCATAGGAAATTTCAGGGGTGGTAAGGAAAAATCTTCAGACTGCTAAATTTTATTTTTTATTTTTTTATTACACTACAGTTGTGAAAGTTTACAATTTTTGCTTCTGAATTATTTCTTCCTATACCCCCACTTAAATTAATTTCATTTGAAAAAGGAACGTGTAACTGGCACAGTGGTGCCACTGCATTTCTGCTAACATACATTTGTTGCAATTCTGGCTGGAAACAGGTTGTTGGGGTTCTGGGTGACGTGATGGATATCGATTCTCCAAACCTTGTTTTTTCTCTTCACCTCCAGTATGGTGCAACTTTTTAATGAAATGGCAGCTGGGAGCTGAGAGGAGGATTTGTCTTAAGTATTCACTCTCTGCTCCAGTTGAAGCATCATCACAAAAATTGCCTCCTTGTGTCAGTTATGTTACTCTGAGTCATAACTAACCTAACTATACTTGAAAATGCAGGAGCTGAAAGTGTATCTTCGGTTTCCAATTTCTGCTTCCACTTTTGAGTTTCTGTAAATACAGCAGGCCTGGAATTGAGGATTGACTCCCTCACAATCAAAGCTGTTTGATGGGTTGCTGTTGTGAAAGCAGATTTGGGTTTGGGAGAAGAAGGGGAGTTTACATGCTGTTCTGTTTTTGTCAATGCAAAATTCTCACTGGAGTAGGTGGAAAGAAGTGATGGAGCAGCAGGACTGAAGCGTTTGGGTGATGTTGGGAGCAGTGCTACTTGCAGCACCTGAGCTGCTGTACTAGACTTGGCAAGGCAGAAGGGTGGGTTGTCATGAGGGAATGAGTTTACATTTCCCATCTTTACCTTCACTGAAAGCTGAAAACATAAATTAAATTAGTAACAATTCACCAGCAAAGTAGCTTTGGAAAAGCAGAATTTGTATTTGCACTGACAAGAAGTGCATGCCCATGATGTTCTGCAGGGTTTATAAAACCTTTTGGTTTCAAGACAGTTGTTAAGGAGGGTGAGCGTGTAACTTATACTTGAATCTACCTGCCACGTTTACATTTCTGATTATCTTTTGTAAATTGGTGCTATTTCTGTATTTAAAAAGCTGTATTTTTAATGTAAAGCTGCTTCCAGTTTGTATCTTTGCACTGCTAGTTTAATATAGATATTAATTTTATTGCTGCTTGTAACTGTCCTGCTTTTCCTGCTCTCTTGCGATCTTTCTAGCTGTTTGCATATAGCTTTACTCCAATCACACTGAGTTGAATTTTTTAATACTATCTTTTAGGAAAATATTAAACTTTTACAGAATAAAATGGAACTAAAAACAAGGCTGAGGTTGTGATGTCACTATGGAGAGCATCCTTGAAAAGAAATGTCCATCTACCATGCATTCAAATTAGCAGTCACTGTGGAATCTGAGCACTGAATAAGTAACACCAGCTGCTTTTACATTCAGCTTGTATGCTTAGCACAGACAAGAATCCCCTTTCAGCTACTGCAGGTACAAGGACTACTGCAATATAAACTAACAAAGTCCTGGAGCTGGCTAAGAGAAGGGCCCTGGCCCAAAACCATGCAAAGTGACCCCAATCTCTGCTTCTATAGTATGGGAGAGATGTCAGTGCCAGGATATCACAATTCAGAAGCTGTAACAGGTTGTCTAAATGTGTGCCTGGGGCCTGTCACCCACATGCCTTCTGGCATGAAAGCCTTACTTCTATGCAATGTAAAGGTCAGGAATAACAGCAGTAAGCCATATTTCTCAGCAGGTTGAGGTTTTTTTGCAAGCATTTTCTCAGAGGTGTCTAGCAAAAGCATTGTTCATGTTGTAGATGTGATACCAGGGTACTCTTGAACTCATTGTCATGGGAAAACACCTGTAAACTTTGCTTTGGTTCAGACTTCAGTTTCTTGTCTGAAGAAACAATGAAATGTAGTTGCCTATTTCTCACACTACATAAGATTTTCAGCAGTGATGTTTAGAGGCGGACATAACATTGACCCTGTGCAGATAGTTTTCCCAACTGTTCCTAGTGGTGACAGTACAGCGGACATTTGGGAAGACCCAGGACCTGAAATTTAAGTGGCCAATCGTTCAGCTGGTCACCCCAGACCCCCTTTTTCCTGTGTCTGAGAGTTTCCCAGGAGCAGAAGGGCCTGGGACTGGGCTGTGGGTAGGGGCATGAGCCCAAGCACTGTCCACCGGGGGTCCTGCCCCACCACCAGCACCTTGGGGCTGCCCAGGGCACCACTACTGTCCCTCAGCCCCAGGTCTCCACAGGATGGCAGCAATGCCTGCCTGACTGACAGGCCTCAGGCTCCAAGGAGCAAGGCAGGCCCTGACACAGACCCATTGTTCCAGGGGTGAAAGCCATGGTCTGCTTGTGCACGCCCACTGACCATGAACTGCTCTTAAAAAAAAAACAAAAACAAAAGAGAGTTTAGCTCATGGGGCTGCATGAGCTGAGGTGGCTGGGGACAAGGCTGCTGTGTTCAATTTGTGGCCTACGGGCTGCAGAGGCCTGCGCAGGCAGATGGCACAGTGGAGACAGGGCCATGCTCACCCATGGCCTCGCTGTCATGTCTGTGACATGAAGAAGCTGAACAGGGACCAGGTATAAGAGTCCTCCATACTGTGTCACCTGCACTCAGGCCCTCCTGAGCTCTGCAGGCTTTGATACTTGTGAACACCGTGGTATCTGTTCAGCATCTTTAAATCTGATGGCATTTAACCACCTCCATGTACACAAGACGCAGCTTGACCCAACACTAAGTTTATGCCTGTTAAAATCTGTGGCAGTTTCACTACTGATTTCAGCAAGTCCCTCACTGCCCTTTTCCCTCTGTAATTAAAGAGATGCGAGTTAACATCCTGCATCACAGAGAAATGGCTTCAAGATGCCTCAGTTATGACTGGCTGAGTTCTTCCAGAGTCATTTCTAAAATGAAAACTCAGCAGCTCACTCAATATTGTTTGTTTTATTTTTGACCTGTGACTTCACCAATATTAACTTTTCCCTTTCCACTGACAGGAGAGATTGTAATTTTAGTAAGATAAAATATGGTATGAGGAGTGCTAACAAACCCTAGCCCTGTTCCAGCTTCTCTAGCAGGGCCTTGGCTGTAGTTTTTCTTGGGAAAGAGCATGGCTGTAGCTTCAAGTAGTTCCCATCCTCATTGGTGTGCTTTTAATTCTCCCTTCTGAAGTAAAGAATAATTAGAGGGGAACATTAAAAGCCCTCTGATTTAGTTCCCTATAAAAAGGGAAAATTAAAAGTGGTGGCATTGCGGATGGAAGTCTTACTGCTCCACAGCCTGGGCTGGGCAGCCAGGACCAGCTGGGAGACAGAAATAATCCCATGGTGCTGGAAGGTGTTAAACGCTGCCAGCAAACACAGCTTTGATCTTGGGCAGCCATAAACCCTTGCGAAGCCCCAGGGCCTAACCACTCCTCATTTGGGTAATGTGGGAGAGGCAGCTGAGCATCCTTACGGAGTAGGAGAACCAGAGCAATAAAACCCACCCACTAGGCACTGCGCCGCATGGGAAGAATCTAACAAAGGCAGGTCTTGAGGAAAATTACAGAGGTTAGCCTGGGGCTGATTGCCAGCACAGGGGTTGCACCTGAGACCTCTTGCAAGTGTGCTCCAGCATTTGGGGGCAGAAAGTCACAGGGAAATCTGCAAAACAGATGTGTACCAGCTGGACATGGAGAGCAGAGCAGGGCTTCAAAATGCTGACCGTGATCCTCTGAGAAGATCCCTGTGGCAGCAAGCATTAGCATCCAGATTCTTTCCAAATTCATTGACTGCACCAAAAATGTGATGAAAATTTAGTCTATTTTTCAAGACCTTTCTCCAAGACCTCCTGAGGGGTTGAAATGAGTTCTCATGGTGTCAGTCAGCACCAACTCAAGCTCCAAAAGCCTCAGGCCTTCCTCTGCTCCCCTAGGAGGGCACAGCTCTGCAGGTGAGTGGGCAAAAGCCTGCCTTGCTTCTTGGCAAAATGCTGTGATGTCCAAGTCTGATACTGCAGGACCTCCCAGGAAAGAAAGGTCCAGTGTGATCTGCTGCAGTCAGAGCTTGGGATTCCTCCATTCTCCAAATAAACAACGTTCTTATTTTCACCCTGCAGGAGAGCGCAAGATGCCAGACTTTATGCCTTTCCCTCATCTCTGGCTGGGTATTTCTCACACTGGATGGGTCAGCGGTTTAATTTAATAGATGGCATTCCAAATTTGGGTGAGAGGAAAGCATGAAACTTTGGTGTTTTCTTTTTTTTTTTTTTTTTTTTTTCTTTCAGAATTTGCTTTCTTATTTCAAAAATGACGGCTGCAAACCAGCAGTTTACAGACTTATCCTCTAGGTGCAGTATGTTAGTAAAGACACTGTAGGGGAATCAGACCCATCTGCAATACATGTGAAATACTGCAACGTGGTACAGGCTTGCAACACCAGCTGAAATAGTTAAATTTGGAATAGGTTTTAATATTTCAGGAGGAAACTGGAAAATATTTAAAGCCTAGAATAAAAGATAAAGGAATAAAGATTTTACTGTACAACAGTAAATCGTCTAGAAGGAAACACCTCACTTATTTTGCTAGTCTGTTCGTTAATGCTGATACAGTTCCTGTATCTCACTAATAGGCAACCAGTATGTGATTTAATAACCCTACACCCTTTTAAAATCTCGATTAACTGCTAACAACTAGTTTGTGCTAAAAGCATCCTTGTGTGCCTGAAAAGCACAGGCAATTTAATGAACATAATGAAGAAGATCCTGAACCTCTGGTCAGAGTGAATGTAAGAGGAGATAAATGAGGCTAATTTTCTTCCAAAGTAAGTGCAAGTTTTGTAGTTTTATGTGTCATTTTCCTCCTATTCCCAGAACTGTAACATCACTGGGGCCTGTGACATTGCTCCCACCTTGCACGGCCCTGAGGAGGGAGCTGCCAAGGGGCGAGATAAAACAAACCACCGTTCCCTGACCTACGCTATGGGTTCCTGTTGTTGCTGCAGCTGCACTGAAACTGGGACATTTGGAAGATGTTGATGAAAAATGTCTCTGCAGACACTTTAGGCCTAAGTGTCAAACACTTCTCCTGGCTTCCCTTATATTAGTGCAATGCCACTGGCTCCAGTGGACTTGCTCTTGATTTATGTTGGCTTGAAGGGGAGGAGGATCTGTCTCCTGGTTCTGGGCTTATTTCTGCTCATCATCTACTATGTGACCTTGAGCAAATCAATCTTTGACTTCTCTAAAAGCAGAATGATTATAATCATCCAGGAACACCACCTTGCCTCACAAGACCTAGCTTGTGGAGGTGATATGGAGGGGGAAAGGGAGAAGGAGAGACGTGAGGCTGGAGAGAGGACATGGGCAGCCTTGTTGAGCAGGCTTTAAGAAACAGGCGGACAAGCACATTCACTGGTTTGAAAATGATTTAGAGCTTTTCTGCTTAGCCTCGGTTGGGTCCTCACATTATTAGAGGCTGTCCCTAAGGACATGTCAGAGCCTGCTAGCCTGGTGGAGCATCAAAACCTGCCCTTGTGCTACCACAGTACAAGCCTGATGGTCTTGGACTGACCTTCTCTTGCTGTCTGACCATTACGTGCTATTGATTTTTAATTTAAGACTCCTCTTCACATGTGTGAGGCTGAAATCACATAGATTGGAGCCCGTTATGTCTACAAGACATTCATGAAAATACTTCAAAATGCATTAGATAAAAAATTATTTCAAGAGGCTGAGGAAGCGAAAGCTTTTTCAGTCTTCCCAGCACGTACAATTAAAGAGGAAAGAACATGTCAGATGCAGTCAGGGAATATATTTTACTATAATCAGATAACTACATGGTGCCCTGCCAGAGCAACTACGGCTGGGCTCCAGGAGTCTCTGCAGAGAATAAAAGGATTCGCTCAGGCGCCAGCCTCCCTCCTCCCCCAGTTCAGAAGTCTCTCCAGATATTTCTTCAAGCTAGCACAAGCTGCAAAGTCTTGCATGATCCTAGTGAGTTGTTATCTCTGGGAGAAACCAGAGGGCAGAAAGAAAGTACCAGCCTGTCAGCATTTGTATAGCAAAGTCCCTGCCATTTACTATGCTAGGCAAACATGGCTGTAGCCTCCCTTTGACTTTCTCAGGATGGGGCTAGTTTAATTAAGGAGAGCAAAACAAGTCCCAGAGGTTCATAAACCTTTTAAGTCTGTCAAAGCCCAGGAAATCTCGGTCTGGGTTATAATTTTGAGTATAAAAATGTGATTTTTGTAGTTCCATGCAAAACCAGGTCATACTTATTTCCCCTTTTTAATTTTCAAGGAGGAATTCTTCATGGCAAAATTAAAAGGAAAAACAAAGATGAAATAACAAGAAGCAGAAGTTTGTCCTTGAGATCTCTCTGCATGTGGAGGTATGGGGCTGCACTCAGGTCCATTAAAATAGTGTTGGAATCAGTCAACAGTGGGCAGCTGATTGGCAAAAAGAGACCTCTCCAAGCCCCACGACAACAAACAAAAAGCCATTTTAGCATTTTCAGCACAACAGATAGGAAGTTAAAATGATGGAATGGATTAAAGCAGACAGAAAGGCTGGGCGAGCCCCCAGTAGTGCATGTTGATGCATCTGCAATAACTGCAGCAGAGCTGTGAGGTTTCGTGCAAGACACAGACCCCAATTCTGCTACGTTTAGAGGCACCACCGACAGTGCTTGCACAGCTCTTGGTGCTACGCTGCTCCCAAGGTCATCTGGGGAGAAGAGACACTTGGTTCTCTATCTCCAGGAACACGACACCATTTTATAAGTTGTGGGCAACTCAGAACAGACCAGGCCAAGTCGTGTGTCTCCCACCTAACATGGTGCGGCCTGTCCTCTGCCTTTAGCTCTCTGCAAACTGTCTGTACTTGGCACTGTTGCCTTTTCTCAGCACCATCTCCTACCTCTCAAACCTTCTTTTGTCAGGGCAAGGGAAACAGAATGTCTTTCTTAGAGGAGATTCTTTCCTAGAGGAGGTCCACAGTTTCTTCTGCCTTTGTTCCTGCTACCTGCAGCTCAGGGTGCCTGCTTCCCTGATGTGCCTGACAGCATGTCACTGTCCCTCCTTGCTCAGAGGCTCAGCACCACCGCGGGGTGAGGCTGCAGCAGAGTGTCACAGTATCCCTGACCTTTCTGGCATGTCCTGTGGTACCCAGAACAGCTGTCAACTTACAGTCTAGCTCTGGTCTCAAGCTGCAGTCAGGACCAGCTCCCTGTACTCCATGAGATGCACAGGATTCACTCCAACCTCATGTCCCCATTTTTCTGAGCTCCGTTGCCTGTGGGGTGTTTGTAGCAGCACATTTGTGAAGGAAGCAGAAGTTGCTGTGAGGAAAGGACATAAATGTGGCTTCTGGCTGCCTCATGCAGTGGCGTGCATTTTGCACCCAGCTCGGACCATCTCTGCTCTACTCATTGTAACACCCCATCAACAGCATGGGATTCTCTACGGAGCTCAAAACTTTTCCTAATTAGGTGAAATGGAGAGGAGACAGCTACCAACTTTCTTGTTTCTGATCCAGCTATAAATGATGGATACTGGATAGTATGCAAACTGGTGTGTTACTGGTTTGTGGTATCTGGGAGGGAGGTGAAGGGGCAGCCCAGTCTGCACCTTGCCCACAGCCCAGAAATTGAGTAATGGGCTCAAAAACTTATGTGCAATGAGTTGACAAGGCAGGTCCTGCAACTCAGTAAATCTTGATCTGCTAGAACAAAACACAGGACTAAAGAGTTTGGGGCTATTGCAGATTGTGGCTTTCAGGGCCACCCATTAACCCCTCAGTTTTTACTCAAGTGAAGCTCCTTTCATAGCTGCTCCCCAGCTGTGATGCAGCCCAGGTGGGGCCAGTGGCAAAGCCTCAGCTGAAAAGCAGCTCCCAAGGAAGAGGAAGGGCAGGCCCTCGCTTTTAGCTTTTTTTCTTGCTCTTATCAGCAAAGGAGCCAGCCTATGAGTCAGGCAGCTAAGCTCCTCAGCTTAGCCAACGAGACGTCTGGAAGGGGATGGATGCTCTCAAGGCCCTGACAGCTTGATTTGCTATTGGGAAAGGGATGAAGGCGATAACTTTAACATGCTCTTCTAGTTTAGGTCGTTAATGGAAAGGCTGAAGTCAGCTTAATACTAGAAGATCTCTGCAGAACCACGTCCATGCAGATGCAGAAACTCAATCACATTTTCCAAAGGAAATTGGCTTCTGTTGTGCCAGAGTAGATTCCAAGGTACAGAGGAAGGTTAAACTGACTGTGTTTAATCCAATAGTGTGATAATGAGACAAAGTGATTAATTACACCTCCATAATGAGAAAGAGATTGTGTACAGGCTTGAATCAGCTTTAACATATCACCTTGTAAACTGACTGCATGTTCACATACAGCTACTGGCATTTCTGTGCTCTAATTACTGCTGTTCCTGTGCTAGACCAAAGGGTAAAGCCTGTCACTAGGAGGGAGATAGACCACTCGTGGCTTGTCTTGGGCCTCTCCCTGGCCAAAGAGGACCTGACTGAGATTAGCTACAACCAAACAGGAATAAAAAGAACTTTCCTTTTCCAGTAACACTTCAAACAGAGGACTGGCAAGCAGCACAGTGAGCTATATTAAACTTCTTTCCAACCAGAGATGTGGTCACTGTCTACATCATACACACACAGCACCTTTGCTGCTAGGATGATGGCACCTTTGATCCTAGGATGATGGCAGCAGCCACTAGTGCTCACTGAACGGCAGCCCCAAGAGGCTTTGCGGTGCGAGGGGAATTGAGCCAGTCACATCTGGCTAAAGCTCCCTTTTGGCAAACAGATTCAGGGTGTATCTAACATTGGTTAGAATTAATGGATTATTTTTTTTTAATCTTATCAGGAAGAGATATTATAGGAAGTTTGCATATGACCTCCAACAGCCCAACACTGAAGTGTCTAATTACCACACCAGGAGTGCAAATACCTGCTTAAGCACAACGGAAGATACTCAAGCTCTGTTCTGCTGGGAATTTATATATTTTTGTATGTCCTTCCTATCCTTCTAAGCTGTTTCCTTTCTTCTCGCCAGCAATATAGCTTGTTTACAGCAGATTGAAAATGTATATGAGAGAAAAAAAAGATATTGAAAGCACTTTGGAGGATGAGGTGCTAAACTAAAACTGATGTTGTGGAGGAAAATAATAAAAGCAATTCAGGAGCCTTTGCAATAACAACAGCCAGCCAGGAAGTCAACTACAGCTGAAGCAGAATGAAAGCTAGGTCATTGCCATTTAAACCTAGGAAAATGTGAAGCAACAGCAAGATGATCACAGGTTTTTGGAAACAATTCTTCAGAGAATGAGCAACATCAGCAAATCCAAGCAGTCAATTAATAAGTATTGCACGATGACGTTCTTTCATGACAGTCCCCTGAAACAGTTCACCTGTTCTTCTACGGAATTGCAATAACTGGCACAGCTTTTTCGTTCATAGAGCATTGGACAACAGCTGGAGACAGTGCTGCCTCTGCCTGTTTATATTAACTGAGCTTGAAAACCTTCTTGACAGACATCCTGGATTTCCAAAAAAACAGTCTATCATATGAACATCTGGGTTCTTCTCGTATTTTCCTGCTATATCTCTGCATTATGACATATCCTGATGGGTCTCATCCTTCTCCAAACTGCAAACCAGATGAGCACCCTAAATAAATATGATAAAATAGCAAAGATGTTACATCTGGAAGCAAATCCATAAATTGGACGGTGGTGGTGTGCTTCAGGCATAGCCCTCTGAGGCACAAGTGCCTTCCCACGTCCACCTTATTTGAAAGAGTAAGTTACTCTAGGACTACTCAACCTGTACTGGCTTGCTGAGGGGTGGAGAAGCTTGTCTCCCATGTCATGTCACAACCTTTGAGATGGGGACTAAATGGGGAACAGAACAATAATTCTGCTATAGGAAATATCATCGTTTTCTTGTCCTATTTTGGCATTTAGAAATCAACAATACTAAGAAACAGGAAATGCAGAGGAGCTCCTGGAAGTGAGGAGAAGGAGTTACCCTCATTGCAGCAGTTCTTGAGAAAAGCAATAGAGAACACAGAAAACTTAAAGACATTTTCAGTCCTGTCTCTCTGGTAACAAAGGGCTGCTCCACACAGTATGTTCTCCAGAAGAGTGCTTATATGCTAGACAGGTGCTTTTTAAGGAATTAAATGACTCTGTGTCAGTCCACTCTTAGAAGCTTTTCTGCCTCATTTTAACTGAGTCCTTGTTGCAGTATGGTGGAGCTTCCATAAATAAAAGGTAAAGATCCTTGTTTTCTTCCCTTCCCCTTTCCCTTCCCCTTCCCTTTCCCCTTCCCCTTCCCCTTCCTTTCTTTTTCTTTTTCTTTTTCTTTTTCTTTTTCTTTTTCTTTTTCTTTTTCTTTTTCTTTTTCTTTTTCTTTTTCTTTTTCTTTTCTTTTTCTTTTTCTTTTCTTTTTCTTTTTCTTTTTTTTTCTTTTTTTCTTTTTCTTTTTCTTTTTCTTTTTCTTTTTCTTTTTCTTTTTCTTTTTCTTTTTCTTTTTCTTTTTCTTTTTCTTTTTCTTTTTCTTTTTCTTTTTCTTTTTTTTTCTTTTTTTCTTTTTCTTTTTCTTTTTCTTTTTCTTTTTCTTTTTCTTTTTCTTTTTCTTTTTCTTTTTTTTCTTTTTCTTTTTCTTTTTTTTTTCTTTTTTCTTTTTCCATTCCTTTTTCCATTCCTTTCCCTTTTCCTTTTCCCTTTTCCCTTTTCACTTTTCCCTTTTCCCTTTTCATTATTATGTAACTTATTTTACTGGAATTTCAAAATTAAACTTTTGCTAGTTTAGATGAGCTCCTTTGTCTATCAGCAGAAGCCCATCAATTAACTTAAATACATAAATCACATTTGTGATGTCTGAGGAGTCAAATCTTTTTTGTGCTTGCTTTCAAGATAGTAAAAGTTACAGCATGAGTAAAATGTTGATGTATATCTACGTATAAAACAGTGGAGGTCATTTTTAAGCTCTCCATTTAATAGGTTCACCATTCAAATTTACCACAGTCACCTCCTATTTTTATGAGCCTGTAACTCAACAGTACAATTTTGGTTTGTTGATCAGGAATGGATTTTTCAGTGAATATCCTGTTTCATAGTGACACAATTCCAGGAGATTTTGGGGATGAGTGAGTCACTCATATGGAACATCCATCATGCCATACACAGACAAAATATCCCACTTGGGACCTGGATTAAATCTCACTTAAAAGACATCAGAATTTGTATTATGACATACTACAAGGAGGGAATTTGTTGCATGGAGAACAAAGCTATAAAATGAGTTTGCTTTGATCTTTGCTTTCTGAGGCTTTCAATTTTCTGAGGCTATCACTCACACCACTGAGGGCACTTAAGCATCTGTGAGTACCTAAGCCACTTCATGACATTTTTGGGGAAGTGGACCTCAAGGTAAGGAAAAATCTTATCCGTGCAGCTTGTTGATTTGGTCTGACTAAATGGACATATTTCTCTTAAGAATTGGTGATCAGAGCCACTAATCCTGGGTGAGACTGTGCTGAAGTTAATGGAGTTGCATCACTAATTTGGCACAGTTCAGTTAAGGAAGTGAGGTAAACAGGATTTATCTTTCTGGAGAAAAAGTAGAATAAAAGAGGAGAACAGGACTGACTTGTATAAACAAATTCAGAACAATGGGTTTATCTGGAGATGCTGAGAAAACTAATGCCTGAGAAAAATATCCTGGTAGTACAATAGTTAGGCTAAGGTGTTGCATTGCAAGACATTTTTGAATGCCTGCAGTAAGGTTTTTTCATATTGTATTCTTTTCTCAGTGAAATTCTGTCCTATCAATAGTTTTGTCCTGGAATCGAATGTAACTCAGGGTGACTCCATATCCATACCCTCTGAATACAAACCATCAAAATGCACATCTGAAAGGGAAGCCCTACACTTGGAAAATATTTCAGTTGGTATGAAACTAAGCAGCATATCTGCTTAGCAATAATTTGCTGTGAACACATCACTGCTGTGCCCCAAACCTTATCTGCTGTGGCCAGGAAAATCATATTAATATTCATACCAAACATATTGTATCTGAAGAGCTGAGAAAAGTGCTAAATAGACTTTCTAGCTAAAACAGTCAGAGAAATTCCACTACCTTATAAAACTGCTATTTGACTACGTAGGGACTGACGTATTTTACAGGAAGAGAAACGTGGAGGTAGAATTGATATGGTCTCCAGGTGCTCTTAACAGCACAACTGGTAGTGTTCCTCCTTGTCTATTCAACACCATTCTGTCACAGTTCTTAGTGCACTTCCAGTTGGTTCAGCTTACCAACACATTCTTCAAATAAATCATTAATATATATATATATTATTTGGGATTATTTTGACTGTAAGAAACCTACAGTTTCCAAACAGTCCAAGATACCCTCAATAATGGGGATCTCAGAGGATAGGCAAGGGGGAGCATCCTTTGCTCCAGAAGTACTGACTTGCTCAAGTTCTGCAAAGCTTTGTCCACTTGAATAGATTGCTGATTTCTAAGCAAATACCAATTACAAGGCTGAGCAAGAAACCTTTTTAGCTCCGTTTCAGCCATCCACATGTTCTCAGTAGCAGCAAAACTGCAACCACTCAGTTTTGCATCACAAAAGGTCTCATCAGATTACCTCTGATTGGTGGTAGCCTTAGATTTCCAAACCTGTATTGTTGCACTCTGGACCCAAATATATTTATGACCCAAATATCGTTTAATGAAAATGGATTTTTTTTACACGTGTATGTGATATGCAGCCCCATGTAAGAGGGGTGCAGAAGGACCCTGTGAAAGTCAATGTATTGGCCTGGGGTTCTGGCAAGCTCCGGCACTGTCCCATGCCAGAATGAATGCGAGATCTGCTGCCTGAAACACAGCACTGCTGACGTTAGCTCAGCTGCATGAACAAAACAGGCCTCTGGGTCCAGCCAACCTGCCAGAACTCCTCATTTTCCCCCATTATAGAGGGTACATATATATTTTTTCAGGCTATGATGTCCAAATGATGCCAGCCTCTGTCATCTAGGACCCCTGCTCTTTTCCCCAGCATTAGAGAGCTATCTTGTGGCACTTGTATTCCAAAGAGCAGTGAGCATCCTTGTTGTACCACAAACTAAATCTATGTACGATAAAAACACAGACTGTTTTTATAGTTTCTGGATAAACAGTTTGATTAACATAGATGACACTATCTTGACATTTCTTCCAGATTTGCTTACGTTTATTTTGGTTCTACCCAGACAGGAGCTTTTCCAAGCAGCCACAGATTGTCTGAGAGTGGAAATACCTCAACAGCAGGGGGGCATAGACAATCATTTCTATTTCTTCTCTTGGTTTCCATCTTGGAGAGAAATATGCCATCTTTCATGTTTTCTGCAGAATTTTAAATTCTCTCTATATGTTTTTTAAAAGCTTTCAGCTTCGGGGAATTTTGAGACAGCATTTTCCTCTGTAGCTATTGATACTTCTTCCACAAAGCTATCAGCCTCCATGCAATAGACTAAATAGCGTGAGTGTGGGTAACATCATGCTAAAAAGCTGCAGTTTGTGTGGCATTGTTCCATTAATATGCCTAGTTGACATCTGCTGAACCTGTAAATCACTGCTGGAAGCAAAATTGTCCGCTCTGTTATTTGCACATAAAGAACTGTTGGCATGAATGAGGAGGCAAAAATCTTACAGAGAGGACATAGGAAAAAATCCATCTTTTCCTCCTCTGTGAAAAATATGTTAAAAGGAATGACTAAGACATACTGAACAGTGAGTGAATACTAGCAATGTATGTCAAAAGATACAGAAACATTTATGACACGGACACTGGGGGTTTAGGGAACTTTACTATTTTCTGCTTTTGGTCACTTATCAGTAGCCCATAAATCTGTCACCCAATATTGGATTTTAGTAACTCTGTGTTTAGCTAACCCTGGACAAACTGTCCTTTTTTGGGCAACGCTGTATATCCTTTACAAAAGGACAGACACAGCTTTGGATCTCCTTTAATTAACTGCATTTACTGCTTGTGTAAAAAGCATCTCGTACTGGAAAAGAGCCCCATGACCTGATACACACATCTGAAAACACATTTCCTGGCCTGAAAATGTAATTCAAGTTGCAGTATACTCAGAGGTTTACTAATAAAATCCTACACTTAAAAAGACTGTGTGGGCATAGATGAGCTCAGTTCCAGCCACTAAACAAACTGTAAGTAAATTATCACAGAAAGTGCTTACAGGGCATTCAGTGATTTAGTATAAGAAGAAGCAGTAAGTCAGAATAATATAAGGAGCACGCACATAAATCTACCTTCTTTGAATCTGATTGACATCTAGTTTTACAGGGCCTTTGCTTTTGGAGGGAATGCTTGGATAGCAGGTAAAACTCTCTCACTGCAAAATAACCCTAATTCAACCAGTCTTGAATTGGTGAGAATAAAACAGGAGTTGGAGAATAAAACAGGAGAATAAAACAGGAGTTACCCGGAGTTCCTAGGAATTCCCAGTCCATAAATGAAACATGCACTGAGATTGACTTTAGAAAGACTGAAATGATTGCAAATGCAAAAGTAGGTTGATGCAAAAAATCAATTTATTCCAATCAGTTTTCAATCATAATTCTACTGCCACGATAGCGTTGTTTGGGTGGCTTAACTGCACATTTATGCAGCATGAGACATGCATGTATTTACAAACTTAACTCTACTTGGTTTAACTTTACCGGACTTAAAACAATTACTTGGGTGTTACAGCATGTTTTAAAAGCAATATTTTTGAAGCTTAAATTATTATTTCATTCTCTCTCTTGGTTACAGTCATTTATTTTACCTAAGCATTAATGAATGCTTCTCTTCTAATTACGAAGAGAAAAGTGCAGAGGTAACCATACAGTTCTGCTAGGATGGAGTGGGATGTCTCTGTGAGCAGTCACAGCCTGACAAAGATGAGAACGATAGGTGGAGTGTGAATTAGTGGGACATACAGGGCACATAAATTCTGGAGTCAGCACGCAAATGATTTTGTAGTACCCACCAGTTATTGCAGAGTATAAATCATACGAGCCAGACTCTCTTAATTTTTGCCCTTTGGTCAAGGTACATCTTGAGGCCACCAAGTCCCAGGTAAGACAGCAGGCAGCTGTGTCACTGTGCTGCAGGCACCACATGAGATGCAGAGAGCTCTTCAGGGCAGGTTACTGGTGCACGTCGGAGCAGAGACACCATTCCTCTCTGATTTACTGGACTTGATGAAAAACAAATAGTTGAAGAAGGTTTGTGCAATGAAACCATGTTTTAAGAATGACCCTACTGCAAATTAAAGTGGGACTAAGAGGTGGGGCAGTGAGTTCCTTCCCATGAACCCAGCATCCCCAGTGTAGGGTCCCATGGCACCCAGGTATTTCCTCCCAGTAGCCTCACACATACTGGTGGGCCATGATGGTGTCTTGGACACCCTCCCTCCCCAGCTCCCTTCCTCCAGCCCATCACCCTGCCAGCCTGAAGGTGGACGTTCACATGGTGATGTGTAATCCACCAGTGCCAGTGGCCCTGGTAAATGACATCCTGATAAACTGGACTCTGACAAGCACTGTGGTTCTGGAGGTGCTGAACTAGAGCTTCTCACTTTATCTTTCGAACAAACAAACAAAACATCTCGGTCTAATCTGATCTGGCAAAAAAGAGGACCTACTTTTGATCATGCAATGAGCACCACTACTGGATAGACTTATAGTTATCTGGGTGATTTGTCTGTGTATTCCTGCATCTTAACCTACCTCAGTTTCCGCTAAAGCCTAACTTTCAGTCTGGGGGATCTGGTTAATCCTTAGTTTGAGCATAGCTACAACATCCTACATCAGCCTGAAGAAGACAAAGCTCTGGGGAGACCTCATTGCAGCCTTTCAGTACTTAAAGGGGGCTTGTAAAAAAGATGGAGAGTAACTTTTTACTCAGGCAGATAATGATAGGACAAGGGGGAATGGTTTTAAACTAAAAGAGGGTAGACTTAGATTAGACATTAGGAGGAAATTCTTCCCTCAGAGGGCAGTGAGGCCCTGGCACAGGCTGCCCAGAGCAGCTGTGGGTGCCCCATCCCTGGAGGTGCTCAAGGCCAGGCTGGATGGGGCTTTGGGCAACCTGGTCTGGTGGGAGGTGTCCCTGCCCATGGCAGGGGGTTGGAGCTGGGTGGTCTTTAAGGTCCCTTCCAACCCAAACCACTCTGATTCTATGATTCTATGACCCTCATAATGAATGTTGGCATCATAGGCACATTTCAATAACCTCAGTTCATGTTTAGCATTTTTTCCCTTCCCCTGAGAATACATGTGAGCTCAGTTGTTCCTAAACCTGAAACATTTATCTTTCTGTGAATTTCTAGCCTGTGTTACGTTAGCAATTGAACTTTCCCTCAGCAACAAAACCATGATAAATGTTCAGTTTCCAATGAACAAAAGGGAAGTCAGAGTAGAGTCTGCTTAGCTTCCTTTGCCTGTGAACTAATGAACAGAGACCATAAATGACTGTCTGCAAGATCTAGTTATCTATCTCTGTGAGAGGAGCATATACTGCAGGAGAAAATGAGATTGCAAGAAAGAGGGAAGCAGGAGGATTAATGACTACAGGAAAGGAAACTCATTTAGAAGCCTAACATGATCATTACATAACTAAGCTTTGTTCATGACCATTCAGATAATAAAGCGATATAAACTGAGAGCCACCTAATGACTTGCTCAAAATGCTTTAGAAGCTAGCATTTGTTAGCATGAGCCCTGACCAAACCTAGACCAAGGTGACTTATTGTTAATTGATTATTTTTAAATGTGTTCTGTACACATGAGGAGTGTTTTCCTTTCCCCAGAAATCCAGAAAGAAAAAGGCTAATGGGCTTGATTTTTTCCCCAGAGATGCACCTGCAGCAGGAGGGAACCTGTAGGTATACTGGAAGAAAAATCATGTGGGATCAAGATGTAAGAAAAGCCTCTAAGGACTAGGCTCAAAAAAGGGCTGATATTTTGGTATCTGTCATCCAATTCAGATCAGGGGTGTATAGTGAAATGCATTCACTAACTCTACACTTCAAAAGACTATGGAGAAGCATTCTTAGGTAGAACAAGAGACTGCCGGGCCCCTCAGCAGACAAATTGCTGTAAGGCAACTCTGTCACAGCTGCCCATGAGGACTATGGTAAGGGTGGGAATGGTGTGTGCTCTGCATGCCTGGACAGAAGAGACGGGGCTTTTGCTGGGAGGGTTTGTCTTCAGAGGGTATATCTGAATTCTTCTCAGTCTCTTTATCTGTGTCCACATATCTCCTTCAGCTTAAATGGGCTGATGGGGCAGCATCCCGGTTCACTCCTCCAGTGAGGTGAGTGCCATCTGGTCCTGCACTTGAGGGACACTTTGCCTCTTAAGGCAAGTAAACACAAGCAAGAGGGCAAAGCAGCCTACTCTTCAAAAACCAAGCAGCCTTTTAGCAGTCACCTAGCAAGACATGGAGCCCTTAGGCCAGAAAATCCATCTCAGACCTCAGCCCAAATACACATTATTACCCCCACCTATTCCAGGAATCGACTTTGCTTCTCTGTCCCAATGTGTGTGTGTGTGTCAGACTGTCTATCTTCTGCTAGATGGCAGCAAAACCAAAAACCCGTCTCTTCACTTTTGGTCTTGTAATCATGGTTTTCCTGGTCTTCCTTCCTGGCAATCCTTCCCGGTGAAGGTAAGTAGCGACATCCAGCTCTTCGTGGCACATTTCATGCCACGCCAGACACCCAGCAGTTGTTCCCCATATCTCCCTATAACCTTCCCTTGCTCACGGTGGAAACGTCAATATAAAAAAATGGAAGAAATGGAGTCATGAACAATAACTCTGCACTTATTTAACATTAGCACAGGGACTGTACATCAAGATATAAATCAAACCAATGTTAAAGTACGCTAAGAGTTGGTGGAAATCTGAGGTTCAGAAGTACGTAGGATTTTCAGACTTTTATGAGCATTTACACTTTCTCAATGGTTCTCATCAAGACTTCTATTGCCTCACAGTGCTAGAGAGATCTCCTGTAGCATATAAAACCACAGCATGAGAAACAGAGGTACATCATTGGGGAATATTAGTCTGGAAGCACAGAAACAACACAACCATAGCTACCATAGCTGCCAATGTCTTCTGGAGATTCAGCATAAAATAAATTTACATATTTCAATCTTTTGCCATTTTAATTGTGCTCCCAGGTCTAAATAAGATTCTGCTGTTTGCTTGGGAAATGAGGGACTTTAGATTGTATATCAGTCCTGATTGAGAAAAAAATCATCCTGTAGTTGCTTGGAGCAACAAATACTTGCTCCATGCAAAAATATTTCCTCTCCAGCATAAATTTTTTGTAAAAATGAACACAATATGTCCATTAATTGCTATAAAAGATTAGTCACTTTTAGACATTGGACAGCCAATGACCATGTAGATATATAAAGGAATTTTGTAGCAGATAACAGCTATGTGTAAGATTGATGTGAATGATGCATTTATTTGTGGGATGGTTACTGCACTCCCCAGTTGGTGAGTAGGATGCAAAGGGTAACATGCCCTTTTAATCTCAAGAAATTTAGAGTCATTAAAGTAATAGCAGTATTTATGTCTTCAAAACACTTTGTAAACATTAGCTAATGAATCCTCACTCCATCTCCGGGAGAAAGACACTTTATAGATGGGGATATGCATGAAGAGATGCAATAATTTACCCAAGGTCGCAGGGACAGCCAACATTTGCAAAGATTGGTACACAGTATTCATTAGAACACATTCATATCAGGAACAATTTCTTAAATATTTGATTAAAAAAATATATTACCCTTCTCATCCAAAACAGAACAATTCTGCAGCTGTGACAAATGCTTTGTCCAGAAACAAAATGACCTTGTGCAGTGTCATTTCCTCCACCTTTTGTCAAGTAGGGCACCCTGCTTGGTTTGATTCCCACAGCATCTAATCTGAAGACAAATTATAGCACAGTATAATTACCTACACAATCCTCCACAACTTGAGTGATTTTTAATAAGCACCTTATATATCAAATAAGACAATCGCTTGACAAAACCTGCTCGCACAGACCTGGCTATTCTCTCACATGCCATAGCTAATGCTTCTAATGCAGTTCTAACTGAAGGCATCAGTAAAAACATTAAAATTATATGCCTGCTCTTCAAATTCACAGCTGGAACCAGCTCCACCTTAAAAGGGTGATAAATTCAGTGGGCCAAATTCACAGGCAGCTTGATACCAAGGACAAATACAGCTGTGCCAGCCAAAGAGATTACTGCTCTAAGCTTGCTGCCAACCACTTGTCACCACTCTCCCTGCTTCTCAGGGGAGCATCTCCTCAACCACTTCTCTTTGTCTAAACAACTGCATTTGTAGGCATTGGTTAGCTTGGATTGAAATGAGGAAGAGAGGTTCATGAGTAGCCAAGACAACAGATCTGAGCAAACAGAAACTTTCAGCAGACCAACAGAAAAGAAAGGGAAAAAAAAAAAAAAAGGAAAAAAAACTTCTTCCACTGCTGTGTAGTCCAGGATATACGTACAGATTTCTGGAGTACGACCCTGCAGAAAGGGATCTGGTGGTTTTGGTTGATGGTACGGTACATGTGAGTGCCCTAGGTGGCCAAAAAGGCCAATGGTATCATGGGGTGCATTAAGCACAGCATAGCTAACCAGCCAAAATAAGTGATTGTCCCAGTATACTCAGCACTGATGCAGCCCCACCTTGAGTACTGTGAGCAGTTCTGGGCTCCACGACATAAGAAGGACATAAAAATATTAGAATGTGTCCAAAGTAGGACTACAAAGATGGTTCAGGGTCTAGAGAGGAAGATGTGTGAAGAGCGGCTGAGGCCCCTTGGTTTGTTCAGCCCAGAGCAGAGCAGGCCAAGGGGAGGCCTCGTGGCGGCCTGCAGCTCCCTCACGAGGGGAGCGGAGGGGCAGGCACTGAGCTCTGCTCTCTGGGGACAGCGACAGGACCCGAGGGAACGGCATGGAGCTGGGACAGGGGAGGGTCAGGCTGGGTGTTAGGGAAAGGCTCTTCACCCAGAGGGTGGTCGGGCACTGGAATAAGCTCTCCAAGGAAGTGATAATGGCTCTAAGCCTATTGATGTTCAAAAGGTGTTTGACCAATGCACTTAAATATATGGTTTAACTCTTAGGTTGCACTGTGCGGAGTCAGTAGTAGGACTTACTGATCCTTGTGGGTCCCTTCCAACCCAGGATATACGATATTTCTACGATCTGTTTGCAATTCATGTTTACTTGCATGCTGGGGCAACACATCAATGCTGCTTACACCTTCCATCGTCAGGTACAGGGGATAGTTCAGTCCTACTCCTACTTCCACTCCATCATAGCATCAGTCCTATTGTGTATCTCAGTACAGCCTCACATTGGTAATTCACTCACCTCTGAAGGAAAAGAAAGAGAATGACCATCCTGTGTTGTTTAGTTGTTTCACTTTTTGAAAATTTTCCTTCCCCCTCTGCAGTGGAAACTAGTTTTGTTCCACTGTTTCATAATTTTTTAATCCTCTTTTGCTACATGCTATACTGTAACCTGTTTTCCTCCAACTGTAGTTAAGAGAGATACAGCCTCAAGAGGCGAAATGAGTTTTAACATGGGCAAAATAGTAAAGAGATCTCTCTGAAACAAGAGATACCTATATGCCTACTGAACATCTGCAAGTTGTTAAGGCAGCTATAATAATTCTTCCTTCTTTTTTCCTCCCAAACTATATTCCAACCTGTTCACTTTTTGGTGTTCATCTAACCATAACAGAAATAAACCTGGAGATTTATGCTGAAAAAAAAAAAATTTTTTTTTTTTTTTAGGCAAGAAGAATTTGATGCCTTTTCATAGCAAAGCAACATTGGCTCATTTCTTACTAGACCAGCCATCCTTTCTTTCCATTAACTTCTGCATGTTCTGCCTCAGGTGTATGATTAAAACAGGGCCAAAGCTGGATCAGTTTATTTATCCAAATAATCCAATTAAGAACAGTGGGGAGTCCAACTGCTGGTAAGGAAAATAACCCACCTGCTGAATTGTTTGGACCAAGTAAGAGAAAATGAGTCCCATCTGTTTTCTCTATATTCTTAAGGCAGAATGAATAGCTCTGCAGGAAAATACATTTCTGGTGTATTTTTAAATCATCATAGTAAAGTTAGAGGCTATTTTCAGACAGTAGAAAATAAAAAAAAAATCTGGAAATGAGTACTATCCCAGATGCCTAAGTCAGGCATAGAGCTTCATTTTAGCAGAACCATCACCGAGCCATCTCTGGTGTGCCACACTTGGAAAAATGGAGTTCTGTTTTTCAGTGCCATTCTTAAATGCTTCCATCATTATAGGCACCAGCACTGTGGCAGACTGTGTCTCCTAAACATGTTTGATTATATTTGATAGTGTTTCATCTCAGACATTACATGCAGGGAATGAAGAAACTGCCTACGTGTAATAGAGCTGTCAGGTCTGGAAAAGAGATACCAAAGGGGCACCAAGGAACATCTGTAATTCTGGAATTACTTCAGGATGGGGTCAGTCCCTAACTGATTTGCCTTTTGTTGTTTTTCACTTGCTGATCAATTCCATAAAACAGAGTATTCTTTCCTATATATGCATTTCTACTCAGAAAAAAAAATGGGGAAAATGCCAGAACAAGAAAAAAAAATGCCAAACCACACATCCAAACAGCAGAAACATTACAAATCCTATTACAATTTACAGCAATTGGGATTAGAAATGCCACAGAATTCCCTCCTGCCATCCTCTTACTGACAAATCTGGGCTCCTCCAAGGAAATAGCCCGAAAGCAGTGACTGCCAGATTAGGCCCACAGCTCTGACTTCCAAGAAGACATTTGTTAAGAGCCAGTCTTGACAGGTAGGATTCAGGGTCGCTATTGTCTTGAATAGGCCCTTTGGCACTGTAAGCATTTTGGATCAACACCATAATCTAACGGATAATGAGGGCAATGGTCCTTGGGGAGAGGAGGGGCTGGGAATGTACAGAGGTCCTGGACCCACCATTCATGCCATGTGGCGTGGTGGTGCCCACATGATGTGTGGGTGTCACACAGAGTGGGGGTGCCACTGACACAGAATTTTGATGCCTTCCAGGTCCTGCCATGTCCCCTGGAAATGATCTGCATCAGACACAGGCCTGGGCTCCAGGGAGGCTGATGGCCACCACTCAGGTGCAGTGCAGGTACAGCTCTGACCCCTCCAATGAATATTCTCAAGCATTTCGTGCACAACAAACAATGAGTAAAACAAATTGAAAACCCCTGTCCTGAAGTATTCCCGAGTATCAGGACATTAGCACATTGCTCACTTTATATGAAGCGTTCAAGTGCCTTGCAATGAATTCCCACAAACCAGCAGAGAACAAAAGCTCCCCACACCCCTGCTCACCTCCACAGATGTTTCCTTCCTGCACACAGGCACATGGGTGTCCTTGGGAAGAGAACCCATGATCTGTTCTTCTCTGGGGAAACAAGATAGCCATCTACTTATGAAAAAGAAAAAATACACTTCAAAGTCATGCGGGAACACTTGACTCCAGAGTCCTTGTCGTCGTTGTAACCCTACGAAACAACACCACTGTGGACTGGATCAGCCCCGCGCTAGCTGCTGGAGGCAGAACAGCTTCTCTGTGTTTCCTGTGTTGTATGGCCAGGAGGTGAGATGCTGCAGCTGACAGCACTACCTGGGGAGTTACAGCCCCCCCGACCACCCCACAGCCCAGCTACCTGTCCCAGGGTTTGAGAGTCCATGCTCCCAGAATAGCTCTTCCAAGTACTGCAAGAGTTAACTATTTCTGTACAACTCATTTCTGTCTATATAAATTATTAATTCTGTCCACATAAATTATTAGTTTATGTACATGTAGTTTTTGTTTTGTTGTGTTTTAGCAATTTCCATCTTCCAGATGTTCCTCGAATAGGAACCTACACCCTCTGTGGCCAGGCTTACACAGCACTCCAAGACGTCACCGATCAATCTGTTGCCTAGAGTCCCTAAGGGGTTTTGGATACTTCGGGGACATGTGGAAAGTTTCAGGAGTGTTACACATTGCAAAATGAGGTAAACATGATCTACTGCAAGGCAAAAAATGAGTTAATGCAATGAAGCACTTGGGTTTTTCCACTTTTTCAAAATGATGTTTTTGTTTACAGAAATGAATGTCATGTCCAATAGATGCACAATGAAAGGAAAAAGGATTTCCTACACTTAAAGATGCTTTTATACAGGCATGAAGTATACACTGAAAAAAGGAAAAGAAGGAAACTAACACTCAGCATGCGCTTTCAACTTCAAACAAGTGGGTAACTGTATGAAACAAAAGCTAAATATATGTTTTGATATCTGAACAGGAAAGCCAACATCTCTTATGGGTATCAACACCTTTATTTTATAGGAACAACTCTTGAGGCTTGGAATGTGTTTTCCAGGCTCACAGCGGGACAGAGGATTTCCAGGATGCAGACAACCTTTAACACCTCAGGAATCACAGCATGGTCCAGCCCTGAACTATGGAAGATGGATAACAGAGAAAGATGGGCATTTTCTGGTGGTACCTGAAGCAAGCTAAATAAACCTAGCACCTGGAAGCAGCTCTACTGGCCAGGCTCTTTGGTAACTTGTTTAAGTGCCTGAAGTTGAGAGGTAGAAATCCAGGTCACAGTTTTGGAAAACCTTTCGTGATGTCACAGCTGAAACTTGCCTTCATAGTGTCCCTTTCTGTTTCCATCCATAAACTGGCAACATATACTTTACTTAAAGTACAGAAGAGCTAGCGCTTCCATAAATAAATAAATAAATAAATGAAAATAAAAGAAAGAAAAAAAAAGAAAATTGATGAGAGTGGTAAACAGAAGGGGAGACATCACTACATGTCTTGGAATGGGAGAAGGCAGAAGAAAGGGCTGTGACATCGTTCAGAATCAGTGTTTGGAGATGTTGTACCTGATGCTGGGAAATAACATGGTTGAATCAGACCTTCTCAAACACTGCAACTGAGGTCCAAGAGGATCCAAGATGAGTACCTGCTATGGAAATATTTAACAAGAGGTGACCTAAAAGGGCTACAACAATGGAGACAGAGTTGCACATAGCTGCACAAGGAAGCTCATGGAAATCTTGGAAGTATGTCTGCTCCTTATGCACAACCAACATGAAAGATCACATTGCTCTCACGGTATGAGATCTGATGAGTATGAGGTCTGATGTCTCCAAAGGAAGGACAGCTGCAGCATTTTGACAGCATTTAGCTGCTGTGCTGGCTCACTTGGGGGAGGAAAAAAAAAAAAAAAAAAGCCTTCATGAAACTGTTTTACAAGTTTAAACTTTATTCCCTTAGCTTACCTCATCTGTCCACAGCAGAGACACTTAGGTTAATAGCTCTTTTGTTTCCTCTGTAGTGTCCTCTAGACTGTGTGGGTAGTGTGTGTCAGCATGTGTCAGGCCAGAGCTGACTCACCCCAGTGAAGCAGTCAGCCAGAAGAATTAACCACATCTCATAAACTTTACATAGACAAAAAAATCTAGACTCTGACTTTTAAGCTGATAAACAAAACCAATCAACCAACCAACCAAACCAAACCAAACCAAAAAGTCTTGGAGCGCCTACATTGCTCACACAAAGCTTCCTTAAAGAGGGAAACAGGTACCCTGAAAGAGCAATTCAGGTTGTAGGAGGACTAAATTGCATTCTGGAGTTCCTTGTCTACAGCAATAAGTGAGCTTAAGACAATGAGACTCTTAATTCAGGCACCTTGTTAAATGCCTAAAATGAGATGGGATGAATTTGGGCGAAAGCGTTCATGCCACTGCAACACCTGCAGACTCTGGTGAGGGTTGTTGCTGTGCTTCTACCCGGAGAAAGGCTAGCTCATCATTTTCCCACGAGCCTTTGATCTCATCCCAGTGGCTCAGCTGAAGTCACTAATACCCAAAAGCCCAAAGCATTCTCTTTTCTTTTCAATTTAGAAGGAGAGTGGGTGGATAGATGAATATACCAAAAGAGTTTAGGGAAACCAGAGAAAGAGAGGGAATATAATTTCAAAACCCTGCTCTCAGCAAGGTATGTGCTTCTTTCTCCTCTTACATGTTTTAGAAGAGAGTATCAGACTTCTGCTATTGCTTTAAAGTCTGAGTGTTTAAACAGACATGCTGTCCTCTTGCCTGAGGACAGCTGCAATGCACAAAGTGCATTTTAAGAAATCATTACTTTTATTAACTGCAATAATACGGGGCTGTAATGAAAACAAGTAAAGACTATTAGCCAGTCCATCCCACCTATCAAAATTCAGAGCAACAAGCATCACTTTGCTAAGGTATAAAGTAAATAACTTAAGCCAGCCAGAAAGAGCCAGGGTAGGAGTACGACTGACCAAACTCCTAGCTTTCACACACCACGTTCCTGACCTTCTGCCCACCTGATGATTTCATGGTAAGTGTTCTTGTCTGGGGAGGGAAAAGATGCTTTATGAACATCTTTATGCTTTATGAACATGTATTGTCTCAAGTTCACACTGATATATAGAGAGAGATCAGCGGAATCTTTCATCCATATTTTCTCAGGAAACAAACAAAACAAAACATTAAGTTATTAAGAGACTGAACTGCTGTTGAAATTGAAGCCATGGGATCATGGAAATGTTGGTTGGAGAGCACCTTCAAAGGCCATCTAGTCCCACCTCCTGCTGAAAGCAGGACAGTTTTGGATCCCAAGGATGAAGATTTGACAACGTTTCTGGGCATCCTGCTCCAGCATGGCACTACTCTCCTTGTGAGAAGTTCTTCCCCACCACCAACTCCAACCTCCAAAGGCTCAGTTTGTGGACTTTGTTCCTTGGTACACCATCAGATGTTGCTGAGGAAATTTTGGCTGTCGTCTTTGTAACTGCTCTTCCAGTAGCTGAAGTCTGCCGCTAGATCACTCCCCAGCCTTCTCATCTGCAGACTCAGTAAGCCCATCTCTCCCAGCCTCTCTTTGCCTTTACCCATTGTAGCAGCCCCTTGTTGGATCACTCCCAGTTTCTCCACATCTTTCTTGAGCAGAGGGTCCCAGATGGACACAGTATCTCAGGTACAGCCTCACAAGTGCTACGTAAAGGGGAGTATTGCCTTCCCTAAATCTGCTGTCAGTGTCCCTCATAATGTAGCCCAGTATGTGGGTTGTCTTATTGGCAGGAAGATGTCCTGTCAGCACTCATCCACCACAGACACAGACATTTTTAGCATGGCTACTACTAACCTGTACTGATGCATGGGGTTATTCTGCCACAGGTGCAAAACTTTGCATTTCTCCTTTTTAAACCACTAAAGCTCTTTAGGTTAGCCCAGTCCTCATGTCTTGAACTGAAGGTTAATTTTGTGTTATCAATCAGGTTGTTGATGAAGATGTTAAACTCCCGTAGTACTCCTCTCATAAATGACCACCAACTAGATATGAGTTACACTTTGAGTCCAAAGCTTCAGCCGCTTTTCAATCCACCTAACAGTAGTTTCTCCAGCCTATCTTTCGTTGGTTTCCAAATTACAATTCTGCACCAAAATTATTAACAAAGTCAACATGCATTGCATTTGTGTCTCTCACCTTTTCCACACAGCTATTCAACGTGTTCGATCCATGTTGACTATTTCTCATAACCTTCTTATCCATCCTGTCTGAGAGTGGATCCCCAGAAGACATGTGCCATGGTATTTCCAAGAACTACGGTGAAGCTGGCTAGCCTTCACTGCAGTGAAGTTGCCTGGGCCCTCCCTTTTGCGCTTCTTAAGGACTTACTGCTAGCCTTTTTCCTGTTGCCACGGACCTCTCCTAACCACCATGATTTTTCAGAGGTAACAGACAGAACACTAGGAAATCACATAAGCCAATTCTCTCAGCTCACTTGCGAAAATATCATCCAAACTTGACATGAGCCAGCAATGTGCGCTTGCAGCCCAGAAAGCCAGCCGTGTCCTGGGCTGCAGCAAAAGCAGCGTGGGCAGCAGGGCGAGGGAGGGGATTGTCCCCCTCTGCTCTGCTCTCGTGAGACCCCACCTGGACCCTGCGTTCAGCTCTGGGGCCCCCAGCACAAGAAGGACATGGAGGTATTGGAGGGAGTCCAGAGGAGGGCCACAAGGATGATCAGGGGGCTGGAGCACTTCTCCTTATGGGGACAGGCTGAGGGAGTTGGGGTTGCTCAGCCTGGAGAAGAGAAGGCTCCAGGGAGACCTTACAGCAGCCTTCCGGTACCTAAAGGGGGCCTACAGGGAAGCTGGGGAGGGACTCTTTTAGGGTGCGTAGTGATAGGACAAGGGGTAACAGCTTTAAGCTAAAAGAGGGTAGGTTTATATTAGGTATAAGGAAGAAATCCCTCCCTCAGAGGATGGTGAGGCACTGGCACAGGCTGCCCAGAGCAGCTGTGGATGCCCCATCCCTGGAGGTGCTCAAGGCCAGGCTGGATGGGGCTTTGGGCAACCTGGTCTGGTGGGAGGTGTCCCTGCCCATGGCAGGGGGTTGGAGCTGGGTGGTCTTTAAGGTCCCTTCCCACCCAAACCACTCTGTCAATATATGAATTCTTGCTATCCTTAAGATTCCTCACTAATATTAGCTCCAGGGCTTTGACCTTCCCGACCTTCTTGAAACCAATTGTCTCATACAACCTCTTTGCTGCCCATACTTGTATTAATGCCTGGTATGCTCCTTTTTTGTGTTACAGCTCATCAGGTAACTCTTGCTCACTGAAGCTGCCATCCACAGGTACATTTGCTCCCAATTCTTCCCTTCCTGGAAACAGCACAGAAAAAGAGCATTGCCCAAGTGGATATTTTCAGAGTTTACATTAGAAAAGGGTTACTAACAGGTTGGGATCTGCTAAGTAACCCTTCCAAAATTCCCCCTGTAAACTCAACTACATGGTCTTCAGGAGTTCATGAACTAGAAAGGTTTCTTAACATTCCTCCTAGATGCTAAGATATGGAACCACTTTTAAAATATATCATTTTTTAGTAGCATACATAATCTGTTTGTTATCTAAATACATCCGTTCTACTTCCACGCATATAATGAATTTGGTTCTATATCAGGCTGCTTCCTTCTGTCTTCTGCTGCTATCTGAAGAAACTTGATTTGATGCTTCCTCTACAAAGCTCACTTTTGCATAATGAAGAGAACAACAAAGATGAACCATAGCACAGTCAGGGGCTTAGACGATGAAGTTCTGGTTTATTTTTAGAGCAAAGCTAGAGTATAGAGTCCTGTACAGACTTAACATTGAGATCTTACTGCACTGCAGCTTCTGGGGCCTTGCACTTTCTGTAGTCTTTTCCACTTGTGCAAAGTTAACAACAGTAATAACAACAAAAGTGAAAAAGCTAGCAAACCCAAAAAGTCATTGCATTTCTTTATTCATTTTGGTGTCCCCCTGATTTCAAGCACTGGGGTAGTGCAGACTCAGGCCTCTTATACTGTATTAAACTGTATCCTTAAAAGGATGCATATAAGAATGTACGCATTTTCTTGCAATATGTACAAGAAAAAAAAAATCTCTGATGCAAAAAGGAGCCAGAACTTACCCTCTCTTGGGAGGAGAAGGCCACAGTCAGCCAGGCTTGCTGTGCAAAGACTTGATGTGGTACTAAACCAGATGCAGCAGGGAGGTTCGTGTGTCAGGGAGCTGAGTTCTACCAGCATTGGAAACTATCAGTGTCTTAGCAGTGTCCTACTGTCCAGGTTTTTCAGTCTTTCATTTCCCCCAGATCTATACAGATATATATATATATATATATTATTATTATTTTTGCTGGGAGAGCTTCTCAAATAAAGGTCTGGCAATACTTAAGCTCTGCCCTGTCATCCTCCCCCTTCCCAAAAGCATATGCTTTAGCCAGAAAAATGGTTGAGTATAAAATGAGTAGAAGAGAAATAAGGGCTCTGCCTCTGCTTCTATCTGCTCAAGTGGTTACTTGTTCAGCAAGAATAAACTCTTTTTGTCCTTCTTGTATCATGCATCTCAGGTCAGGAAGATGAGAATCCTGTTACCCTTAGAAGCAGGGTCTCCTGCAGCCTTACCAGCTTTCAGAATCCTCTTTCCATCTCTTAAATCACACTGAGTGACTTAAACAGAGCCGTGTTTGTTGGCCTCCTTCCTTATCTCACACATACAGAGTTCTGTAACTCCTTTCAAAAGGACTTCTGAGGTTTTCTCCAGCACTTTGGGTATCAAGTTATCCATTAACACCGTCTCTGCTGTCTGAGGTCTAAGTGCCCAATGGTAATACTTAGCACCAGTTCTCCAGCCTCTCTTGCTAACCAGGATGTTTATTTTCTGTAAGAGCCTTATGAGTTTAAGCTCCTCACTGGAATTTGCATTTGCCTAGTGAATGTAAATTCCCTCCCCCTGGCACCTGGTAGCCTCTAACAAGGTAAGCCCTTGTTACAGGGTATCTGGTTCCCAAGAAAAGACGAAATCTCATCTCCCTGAGACCTCTTTGGCTTTCACCCTGTGCTGGCCCCAGGAACCTGTCAATGTGGGTGTATTTTGCAGTGCCTTGGGGGTGCTCAGTTTGAAGAAATCATCGGTACCGTTTAGCTCAGTCTGTGGGAGCCAGCTGGTCATGATTTGTGCCAAGTGGCTTTTTAGTAACATTTACTACTCTTGGCAGGGTTTTTACGAGGACTTATCAATAACAGGGATTAGCCCTGATTTGAGCACTGGGAGACCAGACACTAGTACAGGCACACCAGTGCACACCAGGAACCAGCTCCTTGTGCACCCAAAGCCTTTCCCCATTTGGAAGCGCAGCGTGCTCTGCCACTGAAAGCTGCTGCTGCCTGCAGCTGTGCTCAGGCTTCGACCACAGCAGCCAGCATCCACTGGCAGGTGTGTTACACCTTCAGAGTGGATAATGCAGCCTCTAAGGCTTCTGCTCCTCAGTTTGCACAGGAACAGCAGATGCTCCTGGTTCGATCCCCCACGCAGATGCCAAGAGCTGGAAAGGGGCTCTGTTGCTGTTGCACTTTGTATATGCTGTGCTGGCAAGAGCACTTTTTGTTAGCATGACTGCATCTACGCTACGGCTTTTGCTGGCACGGATATGCTGTACTGAAACACATGCCTCTACCCCAGCCAACATTCCTGCTGCAGCCAGCATTTCCAATGTAAGCCTCACTGGAGAGCTGGGCAGGCTGGGGTTGTACGCGGCCCGCAGCGTCTGTCTGCTCTAGGGTGAATTGTCCTGGGGCATCATGTTCCAGCAGTGCCTCGCCTGCAATGCCTACCCAGGCCTGGAAATGTTTCCCATTTTTCAGTCTAAAGAAGCTGTCTCAGAGTGATGGTAGATTTACACTCAGTACATGGTTACCTTTCCTGTGATTTCTGCCTCACCAGGATTTTTTCTTGGGCCTCAAAGAGTGTGGAAAGTGTGGAGCATAGCTGTTTTTAAAGCGAAACCACTCCGAAATACCCATCTTCAGCCAAACAATAGAGGTTTGGCACCATCCGTTGCAGTCTAGCCAGCTTCCAGCTCCCTCTGAGCATGCTCACCAGAAGGAGTCACGCTGAGACAGCCACTGTCACATACAGCTAGGGAAAATGAAGTGCAGGGAGAAGCTCTGCCTCTCACCTCCCACTGATTCCCCCATAGTAAATCGTTCTGGAAAATTAATTAAGGTTCTTTGTATCTTCAGTTCTATATTTGGCAATAATTCTTTATGCTTACACATTTTATAAGTGCCAAAGGGAAGAAAAATGCTATTAATTGTTACAATTTATGTTGCAGAAAAGCTTTCTTCCCAAGAAAAAAAAAAAAAGGAAAGAAAAAGGAAGAGAAGAGAAGAGAAAAAAGAAAAGAAAAGAAAAAAGAAAAGAAAAGAACACTTACCTGAGCTTAATCAGGCTGTATCCTAGGGCTTGCCTTAACGGAAAGCATTCCTGAGATAAAGCAAATATCATAACAAGATGAAATGTGATGAAATGTGTGGTTCAGTGCTGGTCACGGATGGTCAGTGTGAACAAGACCAGATATGTTGAGTTCAAGGACACCCCTCTGAGGGGTACCCACCTCAGAGGGCAAGGACTAAGAGCAAGATCACTCCAAGAGCACACCCCTGGTACTGACTGTACCAGGCTGGTGAGTACACATCTTCAAAGGTCTCTAGCTGGCCCATGCATGCTGGCCAGACCAGGCCTCGATTTAGGCATTCCCCATGTGGGGAGAGTAATTTTGGTGGCCAGGAACCTGGCCTGGTGCAGGAGTGCAGTGGGAGCAGCTCTGGGGGCGCAGGCTGAGCTCTCAGTTATGCCTGTTGCTGCCTGAGGGCTAGCACAGAGACGCCAGCAGGTAAATTGTTGTACAGGCTCCTAGGAGAACCCCGTGTTGAGCAGGAAACCGAAGTGCTAAATGGCCGGGGAGAACGGAGGGGATCCATCCATTTAACACTCAGGATGTAAGGCAATAACTGACTTCAGACAATTTTGCTTCACATCCCCAGGAGTCTGACAGTTTGTCTTATTGTATTGCCCCTCAGTCCCTGCCCAGGGACAGTGTGCATGCCAAAGTTCACCTGCTCCTGGCTGGGATCTCGCCTTCTCCGCAGAACCTGGAGCTGTGAGCTGCTGCACAGGGAGCACGGCCTCCAGCAGCCTCTGCTGAGCAGCCAAGCAGACCTGAAGCCACAAAGGGAGCTGCTGCTGATGCAGTGTCCAGCTTGCAGCTGGCTGCCTCCCAGGGAGGAATTTACAGCCCTTAACTAAGCAAACCTTGAACGGTAAGAGGCAGAAACCCGAGCTGGCCAAAAGGAAATGCTGAGAGGAAGTGCATAAAGTAACCTCAGCCCTGCTCCTTGGGGCCTGGATGTCCTCCCAAAGCTCCATGGCCGGGCAGGGGATGCTCGCCTCTCTCAGCCACGTTGCTCACGTTGCTCCTCATGGGTGAAGAGATGTGTATGTTTTTTTCCTTTTAGCTTTATGTAATAAAGCATTGCCTGACTCAGCAGCATAGACATCTGCTGTGTTCTTCTACCCTGTGCATACAGATAATGTTAACGGCTCAGGCTCAGCTTTCCCTCTATCAGAACAGCACCTTGTTTTTTCCCCATGCCAACCCTGAATTTCACAGGTATTTTGTCTGCACCTACTGCGCACATCCTGACCTTGTCCTGCCTTGCCTTGTCCTGCCCTCCACCAGCTGCCAGGACCCTGGGTCCTCCTAACCCAGAGACCCCTGGAGCTCCCTCAGCTGCCATTAGGACCTTGGCCCTCCCTGCTGTCCAGGAAAAATGGGTCTTACTCACCATTGTCCCAACAGGTTTCATGATTTCTTTCATTGCACTGGGCAATGAAAGGCAGGGTTTGGGTAGCCGTGGCTGCAAGGGAGGTGGCCAGGAGCTGGTGCCAGCTGTTTTTCCAGCCAGTTTGCCCAGAGCCTCAGGCATTCAGGTTAAGGAAAGGGGCAGAAGATAGGAGAGGAGACACAGGGGAGGCAGATAGCTGAGAGGAGGCAGAGGACGCACATGGGGAGACATTGCTGGGACACAGCTGGAGATGCAGTCTTGGGAGGAGCACTGTGTGCCAGAGGAGGTACCTCTGTGGGACCATGGCCATGGGTCACCATGCAAAGAAATCAGTGCCCTGTGCTGCCTGCTGCCTCGCCAGAGGAGATGGGAAGGACTGTGCGCAAGGGGTGGTGGAAACAAGGGGAGCTGAGTCTAAGGAGGGGGTGAAATGTTGCTTGGCTTAAGCTGAGTCTGGGGAATGGGAAGGAAAGGTTCCCTAAGTGTTCAACTGTCTTCTTTTTCTTTTTTATCAAAATAAGTGATTAAAATTTTATGTTAACTTGCAAAAAATATATATATATGAACTAAAATTTTCCAAGTCAAGATCATTTTGCCAGTGACACTCATTGAAAGCTGCTTTTTTCATTAAACAGTAGTTTACAACTAGTCCCATCAGTCTATTTGGAACTCCAAAGTCCTTTGATGAGAGACCATGGTCTGAAAATAACACTGCTCTTTTATAAAGATATACTTCAAAAACAGCTACAAGTCCCTTATATGCCTCAGTTCCTGCAAAATTCCCTTTACCACTGTTGCCTAGTTCTGTTCTCTGCATATCTTTCAGTTTCTATGTCCATAAACGCTCCTTCTGAAAAGTACAGTTCATTTTCTGTGATAGCACATACTGCCTCATTCTCAACGTCTTGATGCACATTGCCTGGAATAAGCAAAACAAGGCTTCATATCAGAGGTTCTCAAAATGCAGCTGACGTGCATGCTCACCCATACACTCCCAGACTTGCACAGTGACTAAAATAGTAGGGTTTTTCCTATTTGTTTTTTAAACAACTGGCCAGTCAGCTACCCTGCATTTGGATAGGCAAAAAAATAAATTGTCCCCATTGGACATCTTTGCTGGCACCTTAAAGCTTGTTCTCTTCCTGGGGTTCACTCCTCCCATGCCCTCAGAGCGGTGGAGGTACAGCTCACCTCACTGGACCATGAGATATTTTTTGTGTGCACAAAGAGCAATATCTCCATGCACAGCCCTGCCTCACTTTATGTGGAATATGGGGAAACAGTTGTGCAAACCTGTTGTGCGTGTGGAAACCATCACTCCGAGACCTTGGCTAGCTTCACTGGAACACCAAAAGGCCCACTGCATCTCTGAGGGCTATTTTCCTATAGAGTTTCAGTCTTTCCTTACCCCCACCCATTTTGACACCAGAACAGTTCAAAACAATCTATTGCTTTTTTTTTCCCTCCCTTCAAATGAAGGGAGAATATTTTCCCTGTCTGCAAGAGTAACTGAGCTCTGTTACTCGCACCTTTAAATTAAATTAATCTCAGGGAAGAAACCCAGTCTGGAAAACTTCAGCTCACATGCTGAAGGTTTCAGAGTGTAATTAGCATCTGAAAATAGAGCCACTAACCAGGAGTAGCTTGACTGTGATATTCCAGGTGTGTATCTTTGTGAAGAAATAGGGAAAGAATCACTCTGTTCCAGGCAGAATACAGATCATGGAATGCTAGAATGGCTTGGGTTGGAAGGGACCTTAAAGATCATTTACCTCCAAACCCCTGCCATGGGCAGGGATGTCACTCACTCCATCAGGTTGCCCAAAGCCCCATCCAGCCTGGCCTTGAACACCTCCAGGGATGGGGCATCCACAGCTGCTCTGGGCAGCCTGTGCCAGGGCCTCACCACCCTCTGAGCAAAGAATTTCCTCCTAATGCCTGGTCTAAATCTATCCTGTTCTAGTTTAAGACCATTCCCCCTTCCCCTATCATTATCTACCATCATTTTTATAAGACCCCTTGAAGCACTGAAAGGCCTCAATGAGGCTTTTTTTTTTCAATTTGATTTTTTAATTTTTATTTTATTTTATTATACTTTATTTTAATTTGATTTTTTAATGAGGCTTTTTTTTTTTTTTTTTTGCCTATCCAAATGCAGGGTAGCTGACTGGCCAGTTGTTTAAAAAACAAATAGGAAAAAACCTACTATTTTAGTCACTGTGCAAGTCTGGGAGTGTATGGGTGAACATGCACATCAGCTGCATTTTGAGAACCTCTGATATGAAGCCTTCTCTTCTCCAGGCTGAAAATCCCCAGCTCTCTCAGCCTTTCTTCATAGGAAAGGTGCTCCAGCCCTCTGAGCATCTTTGTGGCCATCCTTTGGACTCACTCTAACAGATCCACATCTTTCTTACGCTGGGGGCCCCAGACCTGAATGCAGCACTCCAAGTGGAGCCTCATGAGGACAGAGCAGAGGGGCACAATCCCCTCCCTCCACTTGCTGCCCACCCCTCTGTGGATGCAGCCCAGGATGCAGTCGGCCTTCTGGGCTGCAGGTGCACACTGCTGGCTCATGTTGAGCCTTTCCTCCACCAGAACTCCCAAGTCCCTCTCTGCAGGGCTGCTCTCAAAGATTTCTTCTCCCAGTCTGTCATCATGTCTGGGAGTGCCCGACCCAGGTGCGGCACCTTGCATTTGGACTTGTTGAACCTCACGCCATTCACATAGGTCCAGTTCTCCAGCCTGTCCAGGTCCCTTTGAATGGCATCTCTTCCTTCTTTGGTATCAACGCACCACTCAGCTTGGTGTTGTCTGCAAACTTGTTGAGGGTGCACTCAATCCCATCATCTATGTCACTGATGAAGATATTGAAAAGCACTGGTCCCAAGACAGACCCCTGAGGGACACTGCTCATCACAGGCCTCCACCTGGACATAGAGACATTGACCACCACTCTCTGGGTGCGGCCACCAAGCCAATTCCTTATCCACCGGATGGATAAGATGTAATTGGTCAGTCTTCCCTGTTTGAATAATGCAGTCACTCCATCACAGAAGGCCACCAGATTGGTCAGGCATGATTTGCCCTTGGTGAAGCTGTGCTGGCTGTCTTGGATCACCTCCTTGTCTTGCATGTGCCTTAACATTGCCTCCAGGAGGATCCTTTCCATGATCTTCCCAGGCACAGTGGTGAGGCTCACCGGTCTGTAGTTCCCCGGGTCTTCTTTTCTACCCTTTTTAAAAATGGGAGTGGTGTTTCCCTTTTTCCAGTCACCAGGGACTTCACCTGACTGACATATTACTCAAATATGATGGAGAGTGGCTTGGTGACTACATCAGCCCATTCCCTCAGGACCCTGGGATGTCATTAGGCTCCATAGACTTGTAATTGTTAAGTTGCATCAGGAGGTCCTGAACTTGCTATTCGCTTACAGTGGGAGGGACTCTGCTCTCTCAGCCCCACCTAGAAGTTTGGGAACTTGAGAGATGTGAGAAGCCTGACCACTAGTGAAGACAGAGGCAAAGAAGTTGTTAAATACCTCTGCCTTCTCCACATCTGTCGTTACCAGTTCTCCGTCTTCATTTGTCAGAGGTGATACACTCTCCTTAGTCTTTTGCTGACAGTGTACCTCTAGAACCCCTTCTTGTTATTCTTTGCATCCCTCTCCAAGTTTAGTTCTGCCAATGATCCCATTTCCTGATCCCATCCATGCACATGTAGGCAGCATTTCTATACTCTTCTCAGAGCCATGGCCTTGTTTCCACTGTCTGTGCATTTCCTTCTTTTGCCTAAGTTTGACCAGCAGATCCTTGTTCAGCCATGCTGGTTTCCTACCTTTCCTGCTTTCTTTATTACCTATGGTATAGAGAGCTCTTACACTATCTGTCTCGGTGGAGAAACAGGGGAAAAGAGGTCTCTGATGGAGATTGCCACTTCTTATGGACCAGAGCCCAGAGAAGGTCTGTGCCTGCAATAGCCCCAGCAGTCCTTATTTGGTGGATTTAAGAACTTTTATGCCCTTTCATTTCTATCATTGAACCACCCTCATTCTTCAGCATACTTAGCATATCTGATGTAGAAAGTACTCTTTTTGCCTTTTACAGTTAGGAACTCTAGGAAAGGGATACTAAGATCAGAGACCTCAGAGATATTTTAGTTCCTAATTCAAAGGAGGGTCAAGTGCTTAAATGCATGTAAAGGTTTGGGATTTACCCAGCCCAGACTTGTCTCCCAGCTGGGAAGGACACACTGCAGTATGGACGGATAGGCACATGGCATCCCACTGCTGAAGGTTTCTGCCTTTGTTGCTTTGGCCATGGCCCTGCACCAGCTTCTCAACCACCATAAAACCACCATAAAGCAATAGCTAGGAGCAAGTGCGTGGCCACACAACTTGCTTGTGCCAACCTCTTGCCTGACCTTGCCCTCACATTGCACGCAAAATTTGCCATTAGCCCCTCAAAGCTCCTCCTTTGTCCCTGTGAGCCCCAAGAACAGTGGAAAGAGCTGCCCTACAGAGAGGTATTTCTTCTTCCCTCAGACTTTTACAGCTGTATGAATTCCTGAAGTCAGCCCTAATGGCAGCAGATTTTCAGAGAATTAGTTCAGGTGTTTTGGAGCTGAGCCTTTCACAAATCTTCTTGAAACTCCACGAATTTATTGCTAATGTTGGTTCCTGAGAATCACACCTTCAGCCTCCAAAGCACAAAAATGTCTCTTTTGTTAGAGGATTTAACTACTGCTTAGATTCATTAGCAAAGGTAATTTTGGCCTAATTAGTCTTCTAATTTCTATGTTATCCCTTGTAGAAATATGCCCTCAGAAATTAGTAAAATGGCTTATAATATATGCTAATCACCATAATCTAATTCGTCTTTAATTATACATGTAATAGGGAAACTAATTGGCAGATGAAGGATATTCTGAACGGCCAAAATATTTAAATCAGGAGAACAGAATACTATCAATTAAACAACTGAAAAAAAAAATGTTTTCCAATACGTGGAAGAATATGAGTTTCCCAAAGCAGAAATATCAGATTGCTTAATTTCTATTAAAGCTCCTTATTGCAGCAAAACTGATTAATAAGTATAATGGTAATTGAAGTTTTGGTCTTACAACGCCTGCCTGGGCTGAAATGGAATATTTAATACTAGGGGCAAAATTTAGGAAAAGTTATTTACAGAATAGAAGGCAACGTATAAATAAAGTTGCAAATTATAACAGTGGTTTCCAAATGAAATTTTTGTAGTTTCATTTTTTTCTCCTTGCAGGAATAACGTCACTGTAGTCTGAAGTTTCCTTTGTGTTTGAAAAACTCTTTGGGCTGTTGGGTCTTGTAGCAACTTTTCAGTGTATTTTTTTCCCATCCCATGGATTTAATTAGCAATGGCAGAAAAAAAATAGCAATTTCCTGGGCATTTACTATTTCTGTACTTGAAAAGTACACTTTGTATGAAGTACTGTCAAGTTCTATCCATGCTTTAAAGGTTGCAGTGTAATGTGATTTTGCACGCACAGCAAGAGAGAGAAAAGGAATAGGTATTCTGTAGTGATGTCAGAAGGGGGTCATTTGAGAAGATCTTATTACAAAAAGAGACATAGATTGATAAAAAATGAAGATATCCATGGTTTCTGGCATAAATATTTGAAAAGATAAGCATTTTCTGAATTGCGTGCTTCCTGATTAGAGAATTCAGATGAAGATTTGGAATTTGTCTGGATGAAGACCAGCATTTTGTTTAATAGTGGTTTTTATAATGCATTTTTGTTTAGTTTATTTTTCCTGTTATTAGACTATAGTTGACAAAAAAAAAAAAAAAAAAAAATGTTTTTGCACTGTAAGCACTCCAGTCCAATCAGTACCTTACCAAGCTCTTGAACTCAGTGCTGTCTGGAAACACCACAAGGCCACGGCGGGAAGCTGATGCATGCGTGCTGCTCTCCCAGCCAGATATTTGCCAGAGCTTGTCTAGCAGCCCTGCCTCTCCTAGCCTTACTTTGTGCCTGGCCCTGCAACTTCATTCATAGAAGATTTTCTATTAAAAACAAAAAAAAAAAAAATCACAACAACAAACACCACCACAGTTACACACATTTGCACCAGTTTTCAAGCATTTGGTGTCCAGCTTCGCTGGTTCCAAGGGTAAGTTATGTATCTTAATCAAGTACATGGAGAGCATCCACACTAGATTTTGGGGTATTTTAAGAAACTTGACTTATCTGTTAATTGTGTGAGTGCATAGTGAAATCCAGGATGTCAGAAAGCTGTGTGGGGCTGTAGCTCTTCAGCTCTAGCAGGCATGCTGCCTCCAGTCATGTAGCACACAGGGAAAGCAGCTGTCCCCAGGGAAAAGCACATCATCACCCCTTGCTGCAGCCAGTGCTGGACCTGCTTGTGTTCCCATCCACAGCAGAATTTGGCCCAACAAGTTCCAACATAGTTTTGCATAGATTTTTAAATCTGTTTTCTTCAGTACAAAAGCTTTCGAGAAGACTTGATCCCATTGTTAGGCAGGTTCTTTTTGAGCAAAAATACATTGGTATCTGACAGTATTCAGCATTTCAAATCAGAGTGCATTTAAGTTATTAGAAAGATACTCCAACACCCCAAATTTCTCCTTTGTACCTTCAAGCTGAGATACTGCTGGACACAGTGCTGGCCACACCAGGGTTGGGAAGCTGACAGAACACATTAAAGAAGAATTACTTGGGTTTTTAGTAAGTACAATATCAGATGCAAAGACTCTCACTTGAGCTGTCCTTTGGCATTTAAACAACAACAACAAAATCATACCTGTTCAGTTTGTTTTTGTTTGTTTGTTTTCAATATGAAATCTTGTACTGAAGGCTTTTCTAGATTGTCCAAATTTTAGTTTCATTTGTACAATTTTTTTCTGTCAGCAGTGGGTTCAGCCTAATGAATATCATGCACTGACATCTCCTAATTTAGGTAACTTAAAATACCAGTGATTATATTTTTTAATGACTTGTGCATACATGGGGGAAGATTCCAGCCTTTCAGCAACTGGCAGCCAAGGTCCCAGCACAGTGAGGACTGGGATGCCATGACATCTGCTAATCTTCTTAAGAGAACCAGCAGCACAGTGGGACATGCCTTAAAGCTTGTTCTTAATTTTTTAATATATTTTATTAAATAGGGAATTTGGGAATCAGAGCACATTCATACATGTGTTGCTTCCTCTGTCAATAGGACAAAACCAGGCCAGCTACACAGAATAAATTAAACATGAGCCAATTGAAATATTAATTTAAAATAATACTCTATATAGACATAGATCTTTCATGATGACAAAATATTCAGAAGACTTTCTAATTGTCTGTGAATTTGGAATATTTGCTGAATAATTTGAACAAATAACTTTCCCATGAGGTATTACAAATTGTTTGTTTCAACTATCCACCAAGTCTTCTCTTTTGGCTGGTAACTTAAGTCATCTGGTATTGATTACTGCTGTTGGAACATGAAATGGCAACAAATTTAAGCAAAAACAACCTGTCCATTTTGTAAGTGGTCACAATAATTAAATGATATTGTTACAATTGGGAAGCCTTCAGAATAACGGTAATTTTCTGAACATGTACAAACCATCAAAAAACATGAACGGCCCCCCTGGCCAAGCACAAAAGGGTGACTTTTTTTTCAACAAGCAGAGTGTATGTTATTCAACGTGTTATTCTAAAACAAAGAGAGTCTCCTTAAAAAATCTCAGTAGGTCAGTGGAAGTCCCCACAGACAAAGTGGGTCTTGAATCAGACCCCTACTGATAACACCCCAGAGCAGCACAGGAGCTTGCCAAGGTGCTGGGAGATGCTCTGCCTGCCTGCAAGCGTGGTCAGGGATCAGCCCTTGTCCTCTCCTTCCCCATCAGACTCACTTAGGAAGCCACGCACATGCAGAGTGCTGCAGATGTTGCCGCAAATGATCATCATGTGGTTCACCGCGCGATCCAAACGCTGCCACTGCTGATGACCCTTTCAAGAAAATACGTAGCGGATGTATTTAAACCTCTATATCCAAGGGGCTTTGTGCGGATGCAATCTGTCGGCAAATGAAGCCACAAACTAGAAGTGGCTTCCATTTCTAAAGTAACCGTGTACTTTAAGGAAAAGTCAAACGGGAAAGATTATCACCCATCCCTCGCGGGCTTCATTTGAACTTCATTTTAATTTTTTCCACAGATGTATCGCTGAGCGAGCCCAAATGTGGCCACACACCATAGATTATGAAAACACACATACAAAAGATGCAGAGCAGTGAAGAATGATATGAACAAATCTGGATGACATTTAACATAACTGTTAATGGTCATATTGTTCTTGGGTTTTATTGAAAATTGCCAGGCGGGCTCTGGAAAATATGCGCTGTTGGGAATCTGTTCAGAGTTTTTATCAAAGCTTCTTTGCAATTAGTGGCAAATTATTGTTCATTCCTCTGGAATTCTTTGAAATAAGATCACCCTGATTTCAGCCTGATACTATTCACGGCCCCACAACGCACAGCTCTATGGGAAATGAGTTTTAATAATAAACGTATTAGCAAGTATTAGCAAGTATTAGCAAGCAGCAGTGATAAGAAGCTAGTGCCGTTCATGGCATTCTCCCCTTCAAGGGACTTGACGAACCTTAATCTGCACGGCTCCCAGTGAGGTGAGCCCGTGAGCAGCTTATCTATCTCAGTAAACATGCCGATAGAAGCAGCTCATCCTTCGGTCCTGGGGCTGGTGAGTCACGGCACGATAAGCTCCAGCTTGGCGGCAGGAGGAGGCGATGGCCGGGCAGGCCTGCGGCGGGGCCTGGGCCCGCTTTGCCCTGCACTTACATGGGCTGGATGTGGGCACAGCAGTTCCTGGGCCTCCGCTGCTGCCTCGTGTGCCTGGGTACAAGTGGGGCAGGCTCAGCTGGTTGGAGCTGCTCTTCGGATGTGCTTCAGGCACTTCACAGCCCTGCGAGTTGATCTGTTTTTGTTTTGGATGGTGGGAAGACACACGTCAGAATTGCTTGCCTGAGGCCAGAGTGCTAGCACTGAGCCAGAGAGCCAGAAGTTCAGTGAGGCCATCAGCCCCATGCTCCCAAACGTCCCTCAGCTCCTGGGCTGCTTCTGTGTCACGCCTCTGAGTGAGGAAATCTCTCACTTCCAAGTGCCAGTTCTCCCAGGTGGCCACCACAAGTCCCACCTATGGGGTCCATGGGCTGGCCAATGAAGCCTGGACAAGCTACACAGGGCAAAGGTCCCCAGTGGAGATGTGAGGACCTCACCCTTGTTCCTTCCTTCCTGCATCCATTTCTATTTTATAGCAGCCCTTAAGCACCTTCTTCTGTAGGGGGCCTACAGAAAAGCTGGGGAGGGTCTCCTTGTCAGGGAATATAGTGATAGGACAAGGGGTAATGGTTTTAAACTAAAAGAGGGGAAATTTAGATTAGATATAAGGAGGACATTCTTCATTCAGAGGGTGGTAAGGCACTGACACAGGTTGCCCAGACAAGCTGTGGATGCCCCATCCCTGGAAGTGTTCAAGGCCAGGCTGGATGAAGTCAACCTGGTCGGGTGTGAGGTGTCCCTGCCCATGGCAGGGGATTTGGAACTGGATGGTCTTTAATGTTTCTTCCAACCCAAACCATTCTGTGATTCTATGATCAAGGACAGCAGGTACAGACATGGAGGAAGGAGTGCAGAGACACCTGGTTGGACTTTTTTCTTCAGGGGAGGTATCTACCGGCTTGCCATCCACTGTCTGTATCACTGGTCTTCACAAGGGGACACTGAAGTCACTGCAGTGTGTTAGTAAATGAGAATTAAATACTCCTCTGCTGGGGATCTGCACAAAGTCTTCATGCAGCAACATCTACATCATTCACAAGCATACTGCTGGTGAGCCACCAGGGTACAGAGAAAAAAAATATATATTATTATTACATAGGGCATTGAGAAAAAGAGAACATTAAAAGTATTATGAGGAGCTGGTTTTGTTCAGTGCTATAAGGCATGAGGTAAAGAATATTAACCATGAGGGAAAGAGCTGGAGTGCTGTCAGTACTTTCACAGTTGTTTCTAACAGTATAATTGCTAGTAGCATGAACAATGGGAAAGCATTGTTAATTTAAGCTGCGAAATATTTTCAAGTAATTTATGCAGCAAAAAAAGCCCCTGATTTTTAAAACAGCCTGAGTAAAGGCATGTAATGATTTTAAAGGCAAAGACATTACTAACAGTTCTTTTGAATTGATGGGATGTATACTGCTTCTTCCCTTCAAATAACAACAACAAAAAAATGTTACTAATTTGATTAATGATGAATCTTCAGAGATTAAAAATGCAGCATGGAAATCTTGATTAGCAATCATTGCTACCCAAAGTTAATGATTGTTAATGATTAATTAACAATTGCTCAAATGAGTTCCTGCAGCAATTGGATGAAATTATATAGGAAATTACTGTGCCATGGTACACTAGACAAATGATTCCCCTAGTGTATATTTATAGAAGTAAATTGCGCAAAGAAAACAGCAGAACAATTATCGAAATGAATTACTCCTGGAACTTGGGATCTTGTTTACCTTTTATTTGGAGCTGTGAAATGGACAGTTAATACCCATGAAAAGCAGTATCATCAGTGGCAAAGCAGCATCTGGTAATGGATGTTCACCCAGACTACCAGCCTTACAGTAACATATGCTTGTCATGCTCCCTCATAACCTTCTAGTTTTAAAGGAAAATGCACAGAATTGCAGGGACTTTGAATTTTTCAGTGATCAGTGATGTAATGATGGCTTTGTTCCTCTTTTAGGGCCTTACTCAACAGAGAAATGGTGCCAGGCACTATTATGGGCAGGTGTGTGACCACTGGTTTCAAGGAGGCAGTACAGATCTATTTGAATTCATCTCTCTGCAGGATCAGCTATCAGTCATTTATCTTACTTACAACAAAGTGACGATGGAAAATGCTTGATATTATGTTGAAAGGGAAATGGGAAGAATAAGAAGGAAAAATTATGCAATCATCAGAAAATTATTTGAAATGACAATAAATTTTTAATAGTCTAATAAAAAGATAAGTGGAATACAAATCTACAAAGCTTGTCACATGGCTGCATTTTGTTTAATAAAAGATTTTTTTTAAAGTGAATGGATGATTCACATGGAAAAATATGTTCTAAATGTTCATCATCTGTGGGAGAGTATTGTTACAACATGCATAATGTGGTTTCAGAGAGAACAGTTTGGCTTTGTAATAAAGATGTGGGCTTTAGTGGTAAGAAAAGTCTACATTACTTTAAAAATTGGTCAACGTTCCACAAATAAAACTTTATTTAATGGAAAAAAATAGCACAGTTATTCCCAAACTGTTATTACAGCTTGGTCTTGTCATGCAGCGAAATCCACAGTTGGTTATCCATGCCACTGAACCATTTGATAGTCTCCTTGCAAGACACCATCCCATCCACATTATAACACTACAGTAACACAACCATGGTGTAATCATCTTTCCTTTCACAATAAATGAGGGTCATAACACAACAGTGGGGAAAAATGTTCATATCCTAAAATTTTCATTGCTCCTTCTGGGCTAGAAACCCCTTCCTTGTCTATTACTGCTCTTGTGCTTACTTCCCCTTCCTTCTTGCATTAATTTATTCACCATGGGAATCTACTGTCAAATGAGCTTCTTATCTAAGTTTCCAGAGCCAAAAGCTTGTTTCATGTATGGAAAGGGAAGCCCAGGTTCATTGTTTCCTCCAAAACCAGTTCTGTCAGTGATTGCATCTGATGAGAACGGTTGGACCAGCATTTGTTCACCACAGGGTGCTCGTACACAGCACGTGGGGAAGGTACACATGTCCCTGGGCATATGTCAATGTAACGATGTGAGATAGCCCCGATGCCTCTGGAAGAGGCGATTTTCTGAAGTAAATGGGTGGCAGAGATACAAGCAGGATCCAGCTTGTCCACAGCTCAGAACAGAACATGTGTGGGTACTGAACTGAAGTACTTCAGTTCTTTTTTTTTTTTCCTTTCTTTTTTTTTATATATATATTTTTATATATTCTCAGAGAGAATTTTTAGAAAGATGGTTGCCTGCTTATTTGTTTAAAACATTGAAAATGAAATGATTTGCTGTAGTAAAAGTATAGCTATTGCTTCTACAGCATAATTTGGGTCTATCTGAATTTCATTTCTAGCCATGTCAGTATCTGGAAACTGAGAACTTCTCAGCGTTTGCAATTTAATCTAGTTACAAGTACTTATACAAAATATAGGTATATTAGAAACAAATAGGTGAGCCAGAGAGAGAGAGAAAGAGAGAGAGAGAAGGGATGTATTAACACTGAAAAACAGCCATGACCTGATCCATTATTCCTGCATTTCTGGTTTGCCAGAGCACAGGACAAGAGAAAATAACTTGTTTAATTCATTAAGAAACAAAGCAAAGATGAAGCATCCTTTCTGCTCTTTGATCATAGCTTCCTGAGATATAATGTTTATACCGAGTGCAAAGATGAAAATTTCCATACACCTCTCATCCAATCTGAAAAATGCAATACTTTTTTTTCCCCTCACAAAAATAAGATGCTAGGAAATCTTCAAGCAGGAGATTGCATCCATCAACAGGCACTGCAGGACAGTAGCTATATCCCTTCAACATTACTTTCCAGTTAATGTGTATAAAGAAAGCAGATTTGCAAATTGGCATGGCTTTGAACCAGGTTATATATTTCTTCAATAAACAGCACTGACCACAACAAAACTAAAATATATATTACATAGCCATAAAGGCAACCCATTTAGAGTGTATTTTTAAAGTAATATTCAGGGGAAAAATATGAAACTGAAGAACTCCAGACCACTTGCAGCTGCATTAAAGGAGAAAAATGAACCTTTTAGTAATATTTATATTAGTAACCTGTATCAGCCTCAGCAATCCTGATACAGACTGAAGTAAAATTTCAGCAGCCAGCTCTCATACATGCTGCATACAATTTGGAAAGATCAATATTTTGACTTTTTTTTTTGGTTAAACTTCAACTTCAAGATCCAAATCCTACTCATTACTGAATGTCCCCATGCACTGCTACATGCTCGCTTGAGATGCTGTTTGCCCCCTGATCCTAGTAATTCAAAGCCCTCTTTGTGGCAGAAGCTTATGAGGATCTCCTAAAGATAAAAGAAACACAGGTTACAGTTTCCTCTTGGGTCTCTCTCTAGGCCTGGGGAAATTCAAATCAGACAGCAGACTTCTACAAATGGAGAAAGAAAAAAAAAGAAAAGAAAAAAAAAACAATTCCACAAAAAGGGAAGCTGCACATGATTCCCTAAGGGCTGGGATGGCTGCACCAGATTTGTCATGTCATTGGAGCGCACAACTGAGCCCTGTTCCTAATGATGAAGTTGAAGGAAATGGCCTTAATTGGGCTCTTTGAAAACGCCAAAGAATTAAATAAAACTGATGAGTCAACAACGAACATGGAAATGAGCCACTACAGCCGCTGAGCCAACAAACAAGCAAACAAATGAGCTGCCCATAACTCTGAAGTAAATACAAAGAACCCGTGCCTTTCACCCTCCCTGTACCCGCAGTACTCTTCTGTGGCAAAACCCATTCTAGCTACAGGGCAAGAGAGCTGCCTTCCTGCCCAAGCCCTCACTCCCTTTTGCCTTTTAAAATGTTTTTTTTTTTAAACATACTCTTTTGTAAACCTTAGCATTCCCTCCCCCACCATCAGACGTCTAACACTGATGCTCTCATTCTGTATATACTGCCTCTTGATGCAGACTAACTCTGATGTCAACAGCCCTTTGGGGCAAATAATAGTGTGAGGACTTCAAGATTTGGCCAGGAATAGCACGCATGTGTGCTTTTCAGACCCTCATCAATACGCTGTTCACATATGCATAAGTTAATTTCTGTGCTCTTTGTATGACTGCCCTTATTCCCATCCTAAGTAGAAGGTGCCAACGTTCCTTGTACTGTCACTCCCCCTGAATTATAAACAAACCAGAAGACATCTCAGATTTCAGAGCTTTGACTCCAGGATCAAGCAGCTCTATACAAGGATGGTGGAGCACATCCTCTGTCTCAGGTCCCCCAAACAGTAATGGTGGTGGTGGGCCAGCAGCCCTTGCCTATGGAGAGCAGGCACGTGGGACACTGCAGGCACCTGTGCTGCACCTCTATCCACAACAGCTCATTCAGCTGCCTTCTCAGGGGACCCAGGTGCCCAAGCCCCAAGCAACAGCTGATGAAGGGCTGCCCTAGCACAGCCCTACAACTTAAGCAACGCTGCGAACAGGTATTTAGCCATCTTGCTCCAAATGGACCGTTTGCAGATATTACCTTTTGCTGAAATATACTCTCTCTCTCTTTCATGCCTGTAAAAATCAATTAAACATTTATTATCAGAGCACCTGCAGCACAGGGCACTGGTGACACCCACTTACTGCTCCCCTGTGGGCTGGAGGGACATCCCTGTGCTGCTGGAGTGACATTTCCCAACAAATGCTCTCAGACTGTCATCAGTATTTTCAACATCAGGTCTCTGCGTTCAGACTCTTCAAATGTGTTAATGCCTGCGAGGACTGTACTCAGTGAAGCTCCCCTGGGACCTAAGGTAAATTCATGGGTTTGTGCTTGCTGAGCTGCGCCTTTTGCAGCAAATCTTGCTACTCAAGATGAATGAGAAGCTGTCTCCTGGAAAACTGGATTCCTGGAGACATTTTCGTTCATTGGTGTTTAAAATAAAATGCTTCGAGAAAATATGGAAGTGCTTCAGTTCTAAAGGATGAGGATGACAAGGTATTTTATAAGCCTCACATGCATAAATATTGCAAGTCTACCATCCCTGCCAAGCTGTGCAGAAAACATGCCAGGGCAGCAGAGCCCAGAACAGGAGCACAGACTAGTTTCTGTGCTGGAGATGCAGATGGGGGACTATATCCTCCACAGAGGATCCTGAGACCCTTGCTCAGCTCCAGGACCTGACTAGGCCATGGTGGCACCAGCCTGCTTCTCCCACGAATTCCCATGCCTGAGCAGGGACAGCAAAATCAGGTCCTGAGGCCACGGTCCACTTCTGCAAAGCCACCAAGTGGTACTTTGGGAACCCACTTAAGCTTTGTTCCGGCTGTTCAGGGACTGAAGGTACGTCCTTAAGAGTGCATTTTACCAGGGACCTTACCTCAGCCCTGACGGAATGAAAAACACTTGCTGCATGGCAAACTGCAACAGCCCCGGGCATAGGGAAGAGCAGAGCAGGCAGCACCCTGTGCTGGGGAAAGCCTCTCCAGGACATCTTCTGCCATCAGCTTGGTGAGGAGGGCAGTCCTCAGGGCCACAGGCTGCCATCCTCTCGTCCTCCTGAGAAGGGAACGAAATCTGGGTTTCCCAGACTCTTGTCGGCGGCTCTAATTGCAAGGTTATCCTGCACAAAAGCACCACGAGTTGCCCTCAGGGCAGCTGACAATGGTGTTTCTGTGAGAACAATCCAGCCTGTGTGTGAAGCATGAGCGATGGCGGTGGGCAGGAACATTTTGTTCGGGATCCCGGCTGGCCTCGGGCATCCTCCCCGCCCCAAGGGGACATCTGGGCCAGGGAGGGGGAGCTCCGGGTCCCCTAAACCTGCACCTCCAGCAAGGGGGAAACCTTCAAATCGGGAACCGAGGGAGCTTTGCAGCCAGGTATAAGCAAGTCTCTCCTCTAACTGCCCAAGTGCTCTGCTGGATTTGACTCCAAGTTTTTTACCTGTAGACTGTACACAATGAGCTAAGACACACTGAGGGGAAGAAGAAAAAAAAAAAAAAAAAAAAAAAAAGAAAAAAAGCTTGAAGCAGTCCAGGTGCTATAGTATTACATAAAAAATCATATCTGACATCTAGTGAACACCAGCAGCAATGAGAACTGCTGGCCGTAGATGAAACCACAAGTGCTGATGCCACAATATGCAAGGACAATATTGTACATTATCTGCGAGCGTCCCCCTCCTGCCCACCCCAAATTAAGCCTGCTGGGAAGACATCCAAGAAAGAGTACACCTAATACTCAGGCCCCTGGTCCCCTGTGACAAAACCCTATAGAATGGGGCAGATTTAAGAGCAACAGAAAACCTAAAGCAAAACTAAGAAAACCATTTTAAAGAGCTACGCTGAGTGCCAGAAGGATAAACGAAGACTTTATCTACTCCCAAAATAACAAATTGGTCCAGTGCCATGAGAAGTCTAGCAGCTCTGGAAAACGTATCACTTAGTGCCAACAATAATAGACACCTTCACTCGAATATGATCCCTTTACAGAAAGTTACCATATATGACTATTTCAAACAGACCGTAGTACATCAAATGTCTGTTCCTTATTTATATATGAAATTATTTATAAAACAATGAAATTCTAACATTAGAGTAATACATTGCATAATAATTTTCCTTTGTATGTTACTTTAATTTTCCAACATTTCTTCTCTGAAGTATAGTTGAACAAGGGAGAAAAGAACCAAACTATAAAGTCCCGTATAAATTCAAGTGTAAACATGCTGCTAAGACAAACTAACATAAGACTGAAATTTGATATGAGTTATTTGAAAGGTCGTGACAATAAATGCGTGCTCTCTAGAGCAGAAGAAGCACTCAGAACTGTGGAAATAACAGCAAGGATGTGCTGCCAGATGAACTGAGTGAGCGCCTACTGCAAGGGGAGAAGGACTTGAGCTAAAGCAGAGAGTAACTCCGGCAAGAGAACAATTTCATTACATGCAGAATAAATGGACACACTGCTGAAAGAATGGGAAGTGCCAGTGGAGACGATGTGCACAGTTTAACAAATGCAGATGGGCATGCAGAGGGAAAAGCATGGTGAAGAGCAGAGTGCAACTCAAAGGTGACAGAGCTGGCTCACCCAGCCGGCTGCTCTCACATCAGGCCCTGAACTACACAGGCACTCCCCTAGCACGGCTGGTAATACACATGCTGCCACAAAATAAAGCCGTGTTGTGCTCCCAGACCATGTGAAAACAACACATTGGTACCTATGCACGTGTATACGTATGCGTATACGTGTGGTATTGACTTGGGATCTGCTCTCGGGCAGGGAGGAGGACCACAAGCCAGCGAGGGCTTCAGGGTGGAGGTAGAGAAAAGACTGCCAGGCAAAGGGGAAAATGAAGGACGGGGCAACATGATGCGTCCTGCATTTTCCATGCAGTGAGAGCAAGAGGAGCTGAGGCAATGACAGCAGAATGAATAGCAGGAAGTGTTTTTATAAGCAAACAAGTAGCCCCTAGAAACTATCTCCATACATATTCCTGAAGCAATTAGCTCAGAAAACATCAGGAAAGGATTATATTTATGCAGGTCTGAACATCATATGGAGTTACAGTAGCTAAAATAAATACCTCCAAGGACCACTGGCTTTCCTCATTCGAGAAGGATTTTGCTGGGTGGTGCAGACTCCAGCAGCAAGAGCAGCTCACTGAGGTCAGAGAAACCATTAGTGGTCTCTGCTTGCTGACTGGGTGACCCATTGTTTCCCTGATAATTAAGGCTTATTTCAAACACCAGGGCCCCGTGGTGTGCTGAGGCCCCGGCAAACATCCCCATGCTGTTGTGGGGTCTCCATGCTGGAGAGCCAGCCCCACTGAGCCAGCACAGAGGTTGCAGGAGCAACCAATTTGATGTCTAGCCGGTCTGCCTCTTATCTCTCAAAACGGGATCTGTACTCCTGGATCACACCAGCACTTTGAAAATCTTTTCCTGAAATACTGAATGGGTGAGAGCGACCTGAGCATACTGAGAGAGAAGGCGATTTGTGCGTGAGAGGTCTCTCACTGCGTGCCCTTGAATTCAAGTCCTCTGTGAACACAAAACAGCCACAGGCTGATGGAAACCACCAGCTTTCATTACCCTGAACGTGTAATTATCAGCAGCTGTGTCACCCAGTGGTTAAATCGTTGAGTCTTGGCCAATTTCCCTCTTGGTTTTGGTACCAGAGTCCAAGTGCACTGCAGACTGAGGAATTGTCCCATTGCCTTTGCTAAATTTTAGACAAGACCACTGAAAGGACCGTCAAACAGTAAAAATTGCATTAACATGCAAAACAGTTTTATTTTGCCTTATGCCTTTTGCAATTTAGTATATTTATATATATCCTCTTATGTTTTGCATAAAATGACTGCTTTTTAGAAGAGCTAATTGCTACTGATTTCTGTTAACCTTTTTGCTAGGAACATAGGGCTGCATTGAAAACGGGATCTGATCGCATGACAAAACTTACATGGAAATAAATCAAAACAAGTTTTAGTTGTGAATTTCAGGCCTACGTAATTATTCGTGGGACGTTACAAGCTGGTTTTGGAAAAATGCGTACAATGCCAAGGAACCTTAAAGAGGCTTGGTTCCCTCCAAACAACCACAAGCTGGAAACAAAGCTCTTTTGTTTCTGATGTAAGCAAGCACAAAGGTTGGATTTGGGAATGTGAAATTAATATGAAGGCTTTTTAATACTGCAGCACCTCACGTGCTGAGACCATGCGGCGCTTGTTGCACTTTTGTTCCGCTGCTGTTTCTGCAGGGTTTGGCCAGAGCCGAGCCAAGTGTTTTCTGTTTGAAACACCGGTGTCGTGGCCAGCTGCAGAAACAAGGCTGAACCGTGTGTGACACAGAGACAGACGGCTGTTTGCTAAATGGCCACTACCGTAGCAGTAATGTCAAGCATTTCATCTTCAGACCGCTGAGTTCACCTTTCGTTAGTGATAGGACTTTGGTTGTCACAAGCTGTGATCACGGTACAGCACCAGGTAATTAAAACTCATGCCTCACGCTCTGCTGTCCCAATGTTGGTTACTATTACTCCCATTTTATGGGTGGTGGAAGACAAAGAAAAGAGGAGAGAAGGCTTGTCCAGACCTTACTGAAATCCATGAGCCCCTTTTAGGAGTTATCAGTAGGTTCCTGATGCGGCCTCAGCCTTAGCTTGCAGGGTTTTGCGGTTCAGCAGCAGCACCAGTGACCTACCAGTACCGCTGCCATGGCCACGGCTGTCCTACGGCACCATCAGCCAGCCCCACCAGAAAGCTGCTACCAAAGCCCTTTCTGCTGTTGTTCCTCTCCCCTAACCCCAGCCGCATCGCCCAGGCTGTTACGTGTGCGCAAAGCACACTGCTAAACTGCACTGCCGAACATGAGAACCGGGGGTGTCTCAATTCAAAGTGGAAAGGTTCAGGTGATTTATGTCGAACTGATGGTGTGTACTCACACTGAGCTCAAATGTGCAGAACAAATAGTAGAGGACAAACAATAACGTGAGTAACCGAGGATTAAGAATGATCCACACGTCATTGAGGTGATGTGTGTATTTCCATATACATACATATATGTGGCTATATACATTTCTGACTTGAAATTCCATCTCTGAAAAAACATTTACAAATTATTTTGACTTAGGGGAAGAAGCTTTTTGGTGGTAAGGGGAAATAAAACCCAACACCATTAACTCAAAAAAAAAAAACAACAACAGCTAATTAATTGTTTATTAAAGTTTTTGAACATTGGAAATAAAACATTTATGGACTGCTGCAGGGAAAAAGAATCTTTGGACAGAAGAGCACAACCAGTACCATGACTTGCAAGGGATACAAAAGTAAAGATAGTTCTGCTTCTAGTAACCAGTCTGGAATTAATAAACTTCTGAATTTTGGGGTAAGAATATTTCAGCCTGCTACCAAAACTTTTCTCACACTGACGACTGTCCTTAAACCTTGATCAGTCTCATGTCTCACAGAGCATTAGATGTCAGTTCTTTGATCTCATCCAAAAGACCTTCTCCATTGGGACATCGCATGTTGTCTTCCTTGTTAACTCTGTTCCACTTTACCTTGGTACCACTCATCATTTTCCCCCATTTACACATTTCCCCTCTTTGCTCTCTTTGTTTCTTTTTCTCAATCCAGGCTTCATGTTTTCTGTGCTACTCATCATGTTCTCCCCATCTGCACTTACAAAGCAACCTGCAGAAACTTTTTTTTTTAATATACACCTCTCTGTAATCCCTACTTTTCAGTCAATAAATCTCAATCACCTCCTCTTCAACTTCTGTATGTCTTCTCCCACTTTAACTTTTAGGTTAAGCAAGCTGTTTTTCTGACCTGCATACATGCTACCTCTTTTCGCATGCAATGCATCTTTTAATTAATTGCATGGAAGAATCTATGTCCCAACTTGAAAATAACCCTGTGAGAGACAATAGCAATTTGTGCAGTTTTGAAGTTAATGCAGATAACCGCATCATCTATGTTAGAAAACAGAGATCGCTGTTGCCCAAAATCTAGAAAGACAAACTGCCGTTGAACATAAAGTGGAATCAATAAGCACAACAACCTTGTTTCATAGCCTTGCTCAGTGAAGTGTAAAAACAAACTGACAGCACAACAAGGAGAAGAGCATAATTGATTTTCAGGTGTATTCCACAGGTGACATTTGTAATCCAATTAAGGAAAATATTGTAACTCGTTTGGGCTTTTTCCTGACCAAGGAATTTCCCTTTTGCTAAAGTTGAGTTTTCTTTTCCAAGTGATAAGAGATCTCCAGAACTCCTCTAGGCTCTTTCATTGCCTTTTTTACACCAGCAAAAGTGATCTGTATTTTAAAGGACCATTTGCACACTGTTACAGGATGATCATTATGTGACCGTGGCCATTATAATTTGAATGCAGCATTAAAGATAATGAATAAGCCAAATGTTGAAAGCTGACCATCAGCACCATGCAGTAGAGGCCCTGACACCCTGTAGCATCCTAGCACTTCTGTATTTGTGCCAAGAAAAAGGGATGATTGCCAAGACTGCGTGATGTACAATAACTAGCCAACGTGATCTTTTTAAGCACAGCTTGTTTTCACTCACTATTTGCGGAAGGAGGTCGTAAATTGTTATCCAGAGAAACCACAGAAAAGCAGAGTGCCTTACTATGATTTGTTGCTGATGATGCAGCTGTATGATCGGCCAGAGCCAGTACTGCCACTACAGATGATTTTTGCACAGTCGGCTTTAGATGTGCACCCTGATTAATGCTCTGGCCAGCAAGATGGACAGGGCATGGCTGAGGACAGGCACAGGCGGGAGCAGGAGGGCCAAGTGACCAGGGGAGCCGCTGCTGGAGCCCCTGTGCACAGTCACCATTTCCACATATTGCCTATTTTTCTGGTTCTTAGAATCATCGTAGAACCATCCAGGTTGGAAAAGGCCTTCGAGAACACCAAGTCCAACCACCAGACTGACGTACTGAGCCTCATCACTAAGCCACATCCCTCACTGCCACAAATAACGTTCTAATAAATGATTTAGTGATAGAGGCCATTAAAATATTCCACCCGGTGATGATAACTGCATTAACGAATAATCAGCATTAGCTGATCTAATTCGTGAGGTATTCTCTCCTCCTCAGACAGCGCCAATGGGAACAGCTCAGCTTCGCCTCCTCCTAAAGCACACGGTGAAAGACAGGCATGAGGCGTTACGGCCTTATCCTGAAGGAAGTCTGATGCTCTTTTTTGTGTAAATGAGAACAGGAGCAACTAGCAGCTACAGACCAGCCACACTCAATACTCATTCCCCTTGAGGCTGGGTAGGTTTGCCAGGTGGCACGACCCATCCCGCAGCCCTGCTCCCTGTCAAGCAGGCCGGAGGCAGAAATCACCATCCCACCCAGCAAAACGCACCTCTGCGCTTCTTTTACTAGGACCAGAAGCGACACACAGCAGTGCCGGGCTGGAGAAGGGCTCCAGGTCCTCACCATTACCCAGGAAGAGGCTGACGGGGAAAGAAATCACCTGGGCTCTTTGTCCAGCCTAACCATTGCTCGTTCACGTTATGGATTAAGCACGGCTGCCCTCTGCTATCCGGGTTACATCTTCCTGGCAAATCCCCCAGCAGCCTGATGGGGCTGGGAAGCTTTCCGAGAGCAGCAAAGTCAGACCGTCCCACCTGGCTATCCCCTCTAATATTAAACACATTTCCCTACCCTCCTCAAAGTCAGGAACAGCGTTATTGGAACAAGCTGTGTTCATCCTCACATTTTGTCCTGTGCTAATGAAATCCTGTCAGTCAGCAGCGGAGCTTGTACGTTTTGGAGATTAGCGAAGCTCTTGCCTGCAGGGTTTTCCATGGCAATATGCGAGGGATAATCCGGCCTTGTGAGCATACTGTGAATAAATCAAGCTTTATTAAAGAAATCAATACTTTCAACCTAAATTATGTCTCCTGCCAGGAAGGTGACATCATTACTGGTGCAGGTACTAGTATTCTGCTGAGCTGGCATCTGGAATAGAGTCCGTGTTTTGCTAGGCCTCTCAGAAACCGCCGTCCAAAACCTCAGGACCCGAACATAATAACTTCAATATTTTGCTGGGTTTTCACAGCACTGTCGCCTGATAGCATCAGTCCCAAGAGCCTATGCTGTGTGTTACGTCGTTCAATGTATTTGGGATTACATACAGCCCATGTGCTCCTTTCATCTTTACGGGTTTAGGCAAACCTACAAAAGTCTCACACGAGGCTCAGGCTTTGCGTGTGACTGGGAGCTCTCTGCCCTGTTTCATAAAGACTTCCCCAAAGCGAAAGCTTCACCCCACTCATATTTCCTTAATGAGGAGACGAACAATTCACGAGCATTTATCAGCTCCTACATCCTGAATGACTTTAATTGAAAATGTTTTGAAAGCCCACATCTAAGGGCTGTAAATTAGGACAAGTTTTTTGCAGGCTCATTTCAAGGCAAAAAATTTGCCTTGCTGTTGTGAGCTGGTGAGCGTGCATGGGCCCTGTGTGAGCTAAAACCCAAATTATCTCCCTGGGGGATTGGGACCACACTGGGTCCACTGCGTGCAAAGCATTGCTGAGCTGGAGTGGATCTGAGCAACTCTGAGCCGAAACAGAGAGCTATAGGGATTTTCTTAGAAGCCCCACAACTGAGTCTCCTAAAATCCCATAGCACCCATATTACCCACCGCTGCCTCCGCTCCTGATCAGAGTCCTTGAAGCAAAGCCCCCCGAGAAGTGGGACCATCAAGGACAGGTATTCCTCTGCCCCTCGCACCTTCCCCTGCTCTCCAGGACACTTTGGGAGCACACCCGGAGTGAGAGGTTTGCACGCCTCCATCACCCCAATAACTTGGTATTTGCTATACTTGCTTTGGCCACATGAAAACCAGGCTCAGATCTTTGCATTTGAGAAGAAGACAGAAGTAGCAAAAGCCGGATACCTTTGAGGACCTGTGTTGAAGCACATACATCTCCCTCATCCATGACTTAGAACAAAGCAGGTTCTTTAAATTAAGAGTTTAAATCTTCTTCACTTCTTAGCTTTAAAATGCTGGAAGCAGAGAACCCCTCAGTATCTGCTCCTGTGTATCAGGAATCTAACAGCCTCAGGTACAGTGTTAAAAAATGCATGCTCCATAAAAAGGAAAATTTGGATAGATTTCAATTAGGATCACAAACCTGACTATTGACTTCTACATTGAGAAGTCTCACTGATATGGAAGGTGTGGAAGGTGAAGAAAAATGAAACTATAAATTTTACAAAATTAAGCTAGCTTGGATCATGTTGTTTACTGGACATCCAAATTGCTCTTTCTTATAACCTCTAGGCAAATGAGGATATTGTAATTAACTTTTCCTAGAAGCTGAAATTCCTAGAAGTAAAATAACTTTCAAATATGAGCAATGATAAAGAAATCAATGAAAACACAGCCTGCTCATATTGGATGTCTCTGAGATCCCTGCTTTGGATTTAAACAGTTGATTAAAAAAAAAAAAAAATCTCAGCTCTGGTAAACCCTAGAATTGTCTGCATTGGCTGCATTTTTTACAAATTTATTAATCTGTGTAAACTTCATTGATTTATCATTGCTATATTTACAATAGAATAAATGTATAGCATTATTGCAATGCATGAATATTTAGATATAGCAATTAGCTGAATAGGTATATCCTTCTAGAACAGAGCAAATACAGGTAACTGAGCAAGAATTAGTTTTTCACTAGTTGATGTTGCATAGAGCTCATTTAAAAAGACCTTTTACTATGGGCAAGTGTGGGTTTAGCAGTGAGAAATTAGCCAAGGTACAACAGAACACCTGGAGAGGTGTCTGACCTCGAAGGTTAGTAAATGATAAGCTCTGATGCTAGCTTTAAAACAATCTCTTGTAACAGGAAAATTAGTTAAATTATGCTCTGTCAAGAGCATAAGTAAGAGAGCTCTATCAGTAGTGTCAGTATTTTGATAAAAATACATCTGGCAAAAGCTATATCAGAATATGACCAAACTCCCTGCAAAGTAAAGTCCCAACCATCTAGAAAAACGTACATAAAATGACAGCAAGGATTACCAGGGGAGCGAGCAGACTGACTGAGCTGTAAGCAGACATGTGGGACCGTACTTACAAGATCAAATGAGGATAAAATAATCCCAGGTGAGTGGAAGGTATTTAGTGGATGTAAAAGGCCCAAGGCTGATGTGTGACAAGTGGAGAAAATAGGTCAGAAAGCCTGGTTATTTACTCAGTCCCCAAAACCTGCAGAACAACTTTTACGTAAGATTACAGAATAGGTAAAACCAGAGAACTTTGTTTTGAGGTGAAAACAGTGGACAAACATGCTTCAGGTCGGTTTTACAAGGGAAGGGAGGACTGGTTTTGTGCAGGTGGCCACGGAAGCAGAAGAAAGCAGAAGCATGTGTCCCTGCTCACAGGCTGATGCCGGAGCTGGCCAACCAATAGAGGAAACGAGCAGTGGTTGTTGAGAACCTAAATGCTGCTTCTCAGAACAAACTGGCCTGTTTGTGAACTGCTGAGCTCAAAAAAGCACAAGTCAGAAAAAAGCTGGCAGGCAGCAGGAGCAGGGCACCTGGCGGGGAGGTCAGACAGGAGCTCCTCCGCAAGGCAGTGAGGGGAGTCAACATTTGGGATTTGGGACGAGTGGGTTGGAAAGAGGAACGTACAGCGGGTGTTAGACAGGAACGTGGGGCAGGATGGGATCGTGTCAGGAGGGTGGCGAGGAAGGCGACGGGTCAGGGAGGCTGCTCAGGTCACCGGATGAGGGAGTGTGCAGGACAGCGAGGGGTGCAGGAGGGTCAGATGCAGGCTTCGTCTTCAAATTGTTCCAAACTGTGTCCTCGGGAAAGGCAGGGACAGAGAACAGATCTCCTGCGGAAATACAATACGTGTGTGTATGGAGTTATACCTACATACATATTTATAAAATATGCACATATAAATAAGAATGTATTTATATATATTTATGCCTATTTGAATATATTTATGAAACTTATTATAGATATAGTCATCAATAAAAATAAACTATGTGGTGAAAGTTTTCACTCTCATTTCTGCTTTCCTTCATTCCAAGCCATGATTCCTGAGGGTTGTAGTAATGTACTCCTTAACGTTGTTCCTACAGTAACGGACTTACTAACATATTTGTGTCAGTCCCTTGTACCTACTCTGTTTCTGACAGACTGATTAAATATTGGACACGAGAAAAATAATCCTTGCATGTCAGACTGTCTTCTAACTCCCTTGGCAGCGCCGAAGAAGGTTTTATTTTGTACCAGCACAGCCCCTTAATCACAGTGAGCATTTCCTTGCCTTGCACACGTTCACATCTTAACAGGACTGCAGCGCTGCTTTCTTCCCTTCAGGATCCTCGCTGTTTATTTTCTTTACAGTCTTTAGGAAACATTATCGGGAGGGAAAATCTCACCGCGTTGGAGGCTACCTGAGGAGACGTGGTAAATAACTCGGCCTCGTTACACGCAGTCCCAGCAGGGCTGGGAGCGGGACTGGTTGGGCAAGAGAGCACAGGTACCTCGTGCAGTAGGCGCAGGCAGCCTGCTCTGACTCACACGCCTCTTATTTTCCTGAACTGGAGGGATCCTCTCCCTTAACCTCACCTCCAAGCCGAGCACCAACCACGGCCAATACTTCGGGGGTATTTCTACTAGCACCCCGAGCCTCTGGGCCTGGCTGGCGGCCACCACGGGGGCTGGTGCTCTGCTCGCTTTTGGAGCCGGGCTGCGGGGGCAGGACCCGGGCAGGACCCCCGCGCCCCTTGTAACACCGAGGCCACTTTTGGCCCCAGGAGCCCGGCCGCGGGCCCCGGCGGGCTGTCGGATGGACGCAGACAGGCCGTTTGGGGCTAAAACCCCCGAAAACGGAGCAGGGCGAGTTAAAGCGCAGCCTGACCCCCCCCCCTCCAGGGCCCGCGGTGGGACACCTCGGACCCTCTCGCCCCGTCCCGTCGGGTCCCCCCCGCAGACGGGGCGGCCCCGGGGGGGGCAGCGGGGCCGGGGCCGGGGCCGGGGCCGGGCCGGGCCGGGGAGGCTCCGCCCCGGCGCTTTAAGCGGCTGCGGGGCCGCGCCGGGCCGAGAGGAGCCGAGCCCAGCCCGCGGTGAGTGGCGGCCGGGGGGAGCGGGGGTCCTGGGGGCGACACCGGGCCGAGGGGGGGGCGTCGGAGCAGCAGCTACCCCCTCCCATCCCACCCCATCGCACCCCATCGCACCCCATCGCACCCCATCCCTGGAATTCTTTTGGGGCACCCTTTGGGGTCTGCCCGGCCGGCGATGGGGCTGGGGGATGCTCGCCCAGCCCTGCCTTGTGCAGAGGCATGGAGGGAGCTGAACGGGGAAGCCCTTCGTTTTTCCCTCTTCCACTTCGGCTGCTGAGGAGCCCCCCGGCAGTGCATAGCCCGTCCCCATAGGTTTATGGGTTCCCTTGGTGTTGGTTATGGTGGGTAGCCCTGTGCTGGGTGGCTGTGGGTGAGCGGTGGGGCTGGGGCTGGGGAGAGCAGTGTGGGGCTGCTCGATGCCCATCAGCACTCAGCTTGTCCCATGGAGCGTGTCTGGGTCCCTGAACGGGTCACTGCAAAAGCTGTTTTGTGTATTTTAAGGATAACGGGCTAGCTTGAAATTCCTCACTGTCTGTCCTGTGTCTGCTTTGGGTATCTTGTGTTTAAACCCCATTAACAAATGTGTCGGAAAGGACTTTGCTGTTGCCCTAGCTCGTAACTGGCATTTTGGAGAGCGCTAGCTGAGGAATGTAGCCTCCTCTCAGCTGGGCACGAGCTTAGCAGAAGCCAGGGTGCTCTTATCAGAGGGAAGGCGCTGCCAACAAACCTGCAATTAAAAGTCAGAATTGTTGGTGCTGCTGGTGAGATCATCTGGATGCTTAATTACTGCGCTGGAGCTCCCCGGAGGCCTGCCTGAACTGGCCAAAAAGCCTCCTGGGGGTGGAGGAGGCTTCGTGCGGGCGCTGGGGTTGGGAGCCGCTGCCCGCGGAGCTCCCGGAGGAGAGCCCCATTCTCCTGGGGCCTGCACGCCGTCCTGCGTGCCCCCACACCATCAGCCCTTCCTCCCCAGGTGCCTCCCAGGCACCGCCGCCTCAGGGTAGCCCTCGCTGCCGGATAATTGAAGAAATATTGCCGTTCTTCCCACGCGAGCTGTCATGGGAACGTCGCGGGGAGGATAAATGGGAATCTCTTCTGTGGAAGAGAGCGAGGTCACCTTGAAGCTCTGACTTCAGTTCCTTTTTTGCTTTTCATTTAATGAATTCCCAGAGCCCTTATCAGGGTATTGGAGTCAGCTAATGGTTGCCAGATCCTCTAATACTTCGTCTCCCCGAGGAAGGAGGGGTGGAGCTGCACCCTGTGTTGGCCAATATTGCATGGGAAATCTGGGGCGAAGCTGGAAACCGGATCCAGGTCTTCAGGTCTAGTGTGTGTGGAAATTAGACAACTGTTTGCTAATAAAGCAATTAAAATAATTTAAGCTGAAGTGAATGCAAAAAAGGACGTGAGCATGGGGATGGTGAAAGGAAACTAGAGAAGAAGTAGTTCTTGTACCAAATACCTACCACTTATGCTTTGGAAAGTGTACAAAATGGAAAGGAATCCCTTCTCCATTTTTTTTTTCCAGTTAACACATTCCTTTTCCAAAGCTTTGTGCAGCCTATATTCCCGTTAGCTAAGGACGCCGTATGCCATGATTGATGTCAGCTGCTGTGCAGTAGCACAGCCAAACACTTGAATAAAAGAAATGGAATCTTAATTTTTAGACTCTATGGTTGTGCCAAGAATGACAGAGACAAACTGGTGAACGTCATAAAACTAATTTTATGAGCTTGGTCGGAGTATTAGTGCTAGACCATGAGCAGTAATGTTGTTAATCCCGTGGAAGCATTAAACAAAGGAATATCTCAGTAATTAGTGTCGGTGCTGTAAACGGCACTGCTCAGCCACTCCGAGGAAGTTTCTTAAGCCTTTGTGTAGGAATGTACCAAAGATGCCCTAATTCGCGTTAATAACTAATCTTATTTTCCTACATGCTATGAGTGGCTGCTTGCCTGTCTGGGACAAAGGTCTCCCAGCCGTGGCTTGGCAGCGTGTCTCCCTGGGGGCCCATGCAGCCCTCCCTGCACACCCCGCACTGCCGAGCTGGCACTCAGGCTGCGTGGGCTGGAGGCACTTGTGCAGCACGGGTGAGATGGGTGGCTTCGTTTGGGCTTGGCAACGTCACCTTGGAAAGGTGTACCCCAAGCAAAACTGCCCTGCGGCAGAAAGCTCATAGCCCTCAGTGGCGGCAGGAGGAGGAAAACCCCATACAAGCCAAAGGTAGTGCTCTGCATTAGTGCTTTAGCCCAGGCCAGCTAACGGGACCCTCTGGGGAGCAAGAGGAGCTGCAGGCCAAGCTGGGTGGGATTTGGTGGGGGTGACAGCGTGAGGACAGGGCAGTAGGTTGAGGTGGGAGAGCTGCTGCTGCTTCTGGCTTCGGGTAGGCGACTGCTATTAGGGCTGTAGCTGGATACGACTGGTAGTGATAGCCATCCCTCCTTGCCAGCCTCCCGGGGCCTGCTGCAAATCATGCATGAGAGAGAGTTCCTCTTCCTCTTAGGGCAGCTGCAGTCCGTGGAGCAGTTGGGTTTGGTTCCCGTAGCTGTCTGGTAAAGATGCAGTTTGTGTAACAGCGGTGGGGTCCCTGGGAAATAATCCCCCTTAAACAGCCTTGAAGTGCAGGCGTGATCCCAAGGGAGTTCAAAATGCCCCCACAGCCCTAATAAATGGCCCTCCAGCGAGCTGAGCTTTGGCTTGTGCTGCGTCCCGAATGTTGGGCCCTGCAGGAAAACGAAATGCCGTTGTTGGCACAATTGGTTTGCTTCCACCAGACGAGAGGCCCAGCGCTAATGAAGCATAGAAACTGAAATTACATCCATCTGGGGGGCGTCCGCTCAAGGTACAGTAAAGCCCTTGTGCATGAAAGCCTAATTTGTGCATATCCAGTTTATGTAACGTTGAAACTCCTGAGCAGGCACTGGAGGATGTGCCTCGTGGATTCGTTGTCTCTGTTTTCCTTGCTTGGAGCACCAAGCTCGGCAGATTTCATTGTCAGTACCCAAAACCCTAACCCTCGGGGAGCCGGGGCCCCGAAGGACGCGGCAATCAGCGCAGCTAACGAGCTTCTCCTTCTCCCCCGCCGCCCCGCGGCCTGCAGCACCGCCATGCCCAACTGGGGAGGAGGCAACAAGTGCGGCGCCTGCGGCCGGACGGTGTACCACGCCGAGGAGGTGCAGTGCGACGGCAGGAGCTTCCACCGCTGCTGCTTCCTCTGCAGTAAGTACTGCCCCCGGCCTGGCCTGCCACCCCAAAACCGCCCGGCCTAGCTTGGGGTCGCGGCGGTGGCCACGCTGTTGGTTGGGGGTCACGTTATTTACTTTGAACACTTGGCAAAGCAGCAGCCTGCCTGACCGAGTCAGGGAATTTTACCTCATTGCAGCCATGAGGTATTGTTTTGTCTTGCTGGCATTTAATACCTGCAGACGGAGCTAGGATTAACGTTCTCTACAAGCCACACTTGCGGCTGGACCTCTCGGTCTGGTTTGCCATGAATCTGCAGCACAACGTCAGCACACCGTGCTGGCACGGGAGCCCCGGCGCACCTACGCTCCTTTTCCTTAGCTCTACAGCAGTCACAAAAATTAGATGTCTCAGCTGCCTCACTTTCAGCCTTTTATGGGAGTTTCTATTAAAAGAAACCTGGAACTTGTAGGCAAACAATGGCTCTAGTGTGTTTGACTCCGTGTTTGCTTTTGCTTCATGCATAGTTCTGCTGGGGTTAAAGTCTGTACACTTGAACAAACGTGCACGAGTTGATTTACTTATTGGATATTTGTGTCTTATAAAAAGAGCCTTGGAGCTAATGAATGCCATAAGCAAAGGTCGCCGCGTATTTTGAAGACCCTAAATTCTTTTTGAACACAAAATTCTTAGGGCTCTCTTTTTTTTTTCCCCTCAATCCAAATTCTTTATCACTGCACAGTGCTGCTGCAGACTGAGCGAACATGTCAGTGTGGTTACAAAGGAAGGTTTAAGAAGAAGCAGGAAATAGTTCTGCCTTCAGCTGTAACCTTGAGCAGGGTGCTTACGTTGGGCTGAAGGACGATTTATGAATGCCAGAAAAGCGAGGCCCCTCTGGTGACAGCTGTGAAACAGCACCAACTGTGCCCCAAACCAGAACCAGGCAGGGGGGAAGCCTTCAGGTTTTCCTTCCCTGGCCAAAAGGGCAGGACAGGGACTCTTCTGCACTGATTTGCTCTCTACTATACGGCATCTGTCAAGGGAAACTGCTGACGGCACTATCTGGGTTTCTGAGCGGTCTCATTCATCAAACCACGGCAAGTTTCCAGGCTTTAAATGTCATGGCTGTGGAAAGGTGGGAGGGAAGAGAGCTCTTTATAGGGCTAAGCATAATTCACTAATTCAAAAGACAACCTGCCCCCTCTAATCTCCAGCCGTCCCACAGCCTAATAGGAAGACTTGTGGACAAGGAAAGCCATGTAGCCACTTCTCCCTTGACTTCTGGCTTTCTACGTGTGCTGTTGGAAATTGTCCCTTAAGGCTGTTTAACTTTTTTCCCCTCTAGTGGTCTGCCGGAAAAACTTGGACAGCACAACTGTAGCGATTCATGATGCTGAAGTTTACTGCAAGTCTTGCTACGGGAAAAAGTACGGCCCGAAAGGTTACGGATATGGGCAAGGGGCAGGCACGCTGAACATGGACAGGGGAGAGAGACTAGGTATCAAGCCTGAGAGGTGAGTTAACCGGGCTGGGATGTGCCTCACCTTTGTCCTCCAGCACTGTTCTCACAGGAGGCTTTCAGGGCGGATTTTGTCTAATCCATGTCACTTGGAGAGGAATGCCGCAAAAGATATAAGCGAATGCAGTATAACCGAACGCGAGGCGTTTAGCTGACAGTGCACAAACCTTCCACGATGCCTCTGAGTAGGCACCGTAAGAGCAGGGGTCAGCACAGGTAAGGACACAAGAAGCAAGCCATATGGATTAGGATGGGGTAGGGTTGCTGCCCTGCTGGAAGTTCTGAGGAGCCCTCAGCAGGTCAGCACCCTGCTGGGTCTTCAGGTGCTCTCCTAAGCAAGCTGCAAATGCAGCTGCTCAACAGGTTTGTGGAGGGATGGATTCAGGGAGCTGCAAATCTGGGGCTACAAGAATGAAATTTTAATTGGTAAATGAAGAAGCATGTGTGCTTAATTACAGCCAAAACCAAGTGGCTTATTAAACTGTAAACAGTCCTAATCTGATTAAGTTCTTGCTGTAAAGCAAAGCACCTGAAAAGCACCGTAGGTATGCTTTGCCACTGGCCTCATGCAAGTTCCCGAATTGTTACTTGACTTTTATATGATGCCTGCTCTCCAGCCAGAGCAAATCTAGAAATGATACATAGCTCAATCCGTTAGGTTCACTGATCAGTTCAGGTTCCAGACATGATCAGATGACAGGAATTGAACAATTGTTTTTAGCTTACTAAAGGTAAAATAAATCTGTGTCCTGATAAAGGTCTTGGAATTCATCATGTCTCTAGAAGTGGCATGTGGTAACAACCTCTCAAATTTTGGAAAAGTACTGTATTCTGTACTGTGTGTTAGATGCTGCACTGTTAGCGTTGTCAGGAAGAGCAAGAGCTCTTTTACTAAGAAAAGAAAACAAATGTCCTCTTTCTTTCAGCACGCCCTCTCCCCACCGACCCACAACAAACCCAAACACTTCAAAATTTGCTCAGAAGTTTGGAGGTGCAGAGAAATGTTCCAGGTGTGGGGATTCTGTTTATGCAGCAGAGAAAGTAATAGGTGCTGGAAAGGTAAGGGAATGTGATTTTTTTTTTCTCTCTTAAGTGGACTTTAAAGTGAGTGAGGTATATTATGAAGGTTTCTGATAGTGAGTGCTATCTAGAAGGTATTGGAGAACCAACTGTGGGGCGGTCACCTTAAAACTTAGTTTTTCAAAACTGGAAATGGTCAAAGTAATCTAGTCTTCATTTTTTGTTTATATATTTTTTAAATTTTTTTTTAAAGAGCACTTGAAATGGAAATTCTGGGTAACAAGGGCTCGCCTTGGATTTCAGAGATGAAGCTTCAATACCTTCTCATGCCAGAGACTTGAACCAAAGTTCAGGAGCCCTCTCCCTCCAGAAAAGAGAATGATCCTTTTGTGCGCAGCTCATGAAGGGCTGAATGTTTCAGCAGAAAGGGCATATTCTCTGCAAGCACCACATAAAACTGTGTGTCAGTCTGCCAGCTGTCTGACTGATAGCCAAGATCAGAATTGATTAGGGCAAGCCCAGGCCTTTCAAAATGCTTCCCTGAGCAGTAAGCTGTGTGGAATCCAGGGCTTTGTGCCACCCAAAAATGCAGACACTAATCAGCCACTAGTGCACTTTAAGTGGTTTTCATTGCACCAATATATGTAAACAATACTGATACAAGCATGTCTAATTAATAGCTTTTTATTTTATTTTTTTTACAAATTCAGGCATTCTGTGTGTTTAAGCTTTTTTTTTTCTCTCCTAGCCATGGCACAAAAACTGCTTCCGATGTGCCAAGTGTGGGAAAAGCTTAGAATCTACGACCCTAACTGAAAAAGAGGGAGAAATCTACTGTAAAGGTGAGGAAAAACAAAGACGATTTGTTAATGGTTCAAGGTAATCTGTTACAAGGGCAGAGGCTGAATTTATTCCTGTTTCAAGAGACTTTCAGAAGCCTCAGCCCCTACCACTCCTCTCTCTTGCAGGCTGTTACGCAAAGAACTTCGGCCCCAAAGGATTTGGCTATGGGCAGGGAGCAGGTGCCCTCGTTCATGCCCAATGAGGGGGGCACAGCGCTCAACCTGTACGGCTCTGCTCGGATTCTGCTGCAAGAAAAGAGTTTCCAAAATGTTACTAACTACTGTGAAACCGATAGTAGTTTACTGTAGCGCTTGGGGCATACTTTTAGACGTTATCTTTGAAAGCACTGCTTTTTTCCTTGCTTTATGTACCACACTTTAACACTTCTAGTACTGTGTATCGATTCAATAAAGCTTTGCTTGTTGACGTATCCTAAAGCCAAGTGTCACCTGCTTTGCCAACTATGAACAAGTAATTAAAGAGACTGTTACTGGGGTGCTCCAGCGAGCAGGGGTAAAGACACAATGGCATGGACTTGGTGCAGATCTTCACTGAAGGTCCAGCAGGACTGGCCGGTGAGAGGTGCAGCACTGGCCATGGCCTTCAGCGGTGACTACCACACCATCACACGTGTGGAAAGTGGCTAACCACCTGCTGCGCAGAAGAGGTGGGTTTTACGTAGCTGTGTGCATAAATGAGCAGCTGTCCCGGAAGTAGATTCTCTAGGGAGGGGACATAGCCTCACCATAATTTTCTGTGGGATTGCATCTGCTTTGGTATTGAGGTTTTATTATGCACAGGACTTGCTTTTTGGACAGGAGTACTGTACCAATACAGCTGCAGATTAATAACATCCCTACTTACAGTTGACCAAGCTCCAGACTAACATGTCAAATGCAATCTTAAGAGAAGCTTTTGGCCTTTTTCCAGTAGTGTTACACCCCTCGGTTTCCTAAAACCGTGGAGGATTATAGCCATCTGAGGACTGCACCTGCCAGAGGCAGCTGTAGTGCCACAAGAGAGCAGAACAAAATCCTGCCTCCAACTGTTCTGGTAGATAACAGGACATGGAGTCAAGTTGACTAGGCAAGGAACGCTAGCAATCACACATCGATGCATGGGTAAGCACAGACTTACTCCATGTGATCACGCCAGTTGTGTGAAGGCTGCAACAGCCGGGGCCCTTGAACCTGCTAACCTAAGTGTTTATTAGCAGCAGTTTGCTAAGGTTTGGAGAAAAGTGCTTCTGCTGTAGCCATACCTTTAGTGGAAAGCTCACTGGCGAGCTTGGCTTATTTTAGGGGCTGGAGCATCTTCCACCATGAAATTGCTGGGCCTAAGCTGACAGCACCTCAGGTTTCACTTCTCGTGGTACAAGCAGGAGTCACTTCCTCAAGAGGAGACCAAGGTCTAGCCCAACACAGAGGCCTTGCGTGAGAATGAGGTACTAAAACTGGGAGGCAAAACGTTTGAGGCAAAGTAAACAGCATTTAGTATGAACAGCTTAGCTGTTTTTGTTTTGTTTTGTTTCCTGAGTGCCAGGAACAAGCATTTACTGGTGCGCTCAGGCTGCTCGGCCAACCTTTTGCAAAGCTTAGGGCTTCTTCTTCCCTACTGTTAGGAGGAAGCAGACGAGATCTGGGAGTCAGCTCCAAAAACCACACACCATACCTCAGGGGAGCGCGTCTGAGCAGGTAACAGGCTGCTGTACGAGTTTCTTTCCATCCCTTCCCGTGAAGGATGTGCTACTGCACAGCGAGGCCACCAGGGCAAACTCCCAGAGCAGGGCCACCTGGGTGCGGAGGCACGAGCTCGTGTTACAGCCCAAGTGGTGGTCTGGGGGGAGGTGGGAGGCTGTTGTGTTCTCATCCTGCCCAACAGAAGTTCATTACAGAAGAGATGAGGTTTGAAGCAGTCTGGTTTTGGACGCAGGATGATACCTTTGGGGGAAAAAAAGCCTTTACAGAGCGAGTTCACGGAGGCACATTCACGACTGGGAACGCTACAATAAAATGGTAATCACGGGCGTGAGCGTGGTCGCAGGCAGGGTTTCAAGCAACATCTACCACTGCAGGCTGAGGTAGTGTGGCAGCATGAGCCAAAAGCCTGATTAGAAAAATATGTACGAGTCAAAATAATACACAAAGAGCATTTTGTACGAGTTATAAAGGAACAATATGGGTAGGAGGAAGAACAGACAGACTGATCAAAACTCGAGCCAAGAGCTTGCACAGCTCACACAGAGAGAAAAATTACAGCTGAAAAAGACACCAGTAATGTGGAAGCAGCACACATTTGGGGTGGGAGCAAGATCACAAGCAACAGTGCAGCCCGGGAAACCTGGGCAGTAACCTATTCACACTGCAGAATTTAATACTTTCCTCCTAAAAATCATTTTTCTCCTTTGCTGACTCGACAGTTGTGCAGGAAGGCTCCAGCACCCCCAATTCTTCCATCACACCGAAGGCGTGTGCCTACACCTCTGTGACCATCCTCAAATGAGTCTGCCTTTGGACTAAATATATAAATACACGGCTGAGAAGCTGGCTTCCTGAAACAGGGGAGGGAGGCTGTTACACAACAGAAAAAAAAAGCCAAGATACAACTTCCAGAGCAACTCAAAATGAATTAATGTTATGAAGTGGTAATTTATCACAACTTTTCATTCAAGCTAAGCTCCTACTAGATTTTTTGCATTAATATATACACTAGTCACAAGACACATTACATTCAGGATAGAAAATAAGGGTCTTTTAGGGAACACATTTGCAGGTTTGTTAAATTCTTGCAAATTATTACCATTTAATAGCAGAAGTGTTCGTTATTCATCAAGTTCTGCTGCAGGGTTGTGTCACTCTAACCATCGGGATCAAATGCAGTCATCTCCAATGTGCAGAATATCTCAACACTAAGGAAGCAGCTACTCTTTGCATGCAAACTTGAGCTAATGACAAAATGAAAAAAAGAACATTTAATCAATTCAAGCTGCCTAAATATATTTATGCATACACACTTATGCTGAAAGAACAATGTTTGATCACCTTGAGCATGCCAGAAATACAGCACAAAATTCACCTATTTCAGAAATCTTTGCAAGCAGTTTTGCATCTTAGCTCAATAAAGGGTACATGTTATTTCCTTCTTAACACCATGCAACACCGCTAAGACTTTTACAATCTTTATTCTATTCTATTTATCTCCAACCAAGGTCATTTTACAGCTGTGGGTTTTCAGAGCAACCAAACACAACCCCAAGAGCATTTCAGAAAATAGCGTACAGATCACAGCACCTAATACCGGAAACTATACTAACCAGAAAATAGAGATAATACGTAGTGTGGCTTATTAATACTTAGGAGGAAAAAGCTGTAAGAAGGAAACATGGACTGACATTTTCTACCTCAGCTGCAGACAGAAGCTCTGCCTGTCACTGCCTAGCAATGAGCAGACCATCCACAAACACCTGCCGTGCACACAGCTGCCTTACAAATAGCTGCAGGGAGGCAGACAGACAATTTGTGAGCACAGACTTTGGCTCCCTTCTGGACTGTGCAGCAGCCGAAAGGGGAAGGGAGAGAGGCAGAGAAGTGTTTTATGCAGCCTTCACAGCTGCGGGCTCCTTGCCAGGCGCAAGGCTTCCCCCTACCACAGAGCGAACCTGGACACAGACAGCTCTAACTCAGAAGCTGTACCCAGGCCCCAGCAGCTGAGGACACAAAGACAACAACAATATCACTCTTCTGTAGCCTTATTACCTGTTGGAAGTGCTTCCTCTTCTTAGGAAAGGCATCGTGAACAGCTGGGTGGCACCGTTTCACAGACAGAAAGCAAACCAATGTTCTTGACATCTCAGAGCTGTAACAGACCAAGCAGATGGGACCGCTCCCCGTTACCTGGTGTAGCTGCTGTAGGTGACGTAAACCTGCCGCATCACCGCTTGGTGGGTGAAATTTGTGCTGACAAAAACCAGCATCCAGCACATTGTTAATTTATGTAAAACCAAGAGCTTTCGCTTCTTAAAAAAAAACGAACAGAAATTATCTGAAGTGATTTAACTGGCTAAAAATCCAGGGCTTTCCTCTCCTTTTGTCCTAGTGATAGCTCACAGCTCCACATGGCTCTGCATCCCAAGGAGTTACTGAAATTAATGACAAAGACAAAGCAATGAAGAAAAAGAGAACACTTGTAACCACAAAGACAATATACCTGTCAAGAGAAATGAGTGTCCTACACTGAAGTGCTTTCACTTGGTTGCTGTCAACTTTCCAGCAGCAACAAAGGGCCGATGAATAAGCGCTCACCCCAGGCTGAAGTCATGCTCTGAGGTATTCTCAGTTCGGAGCCCTAACCAAGGAGAGAGTGGTTCTCACATGAACTTTGACTTAGTGAGCTGGAGATCTCAGCTGTGTGTAGCATTGGAAGCAATGTGGAAATAGCACTAATTCTGCAAGGCACTGGAAAGAAACCTAACTTGGAATCAGGAGGTGCAATTTTTACTGATCTCCCTTCAGTAGCCTGAGGCGGCCAAAATCCAAATGCAAGTGTTTGCACAGACTTTGCTCTCCTAGGAAAAAAAAAAAAAAATCTGATTTCACTTAAAAGCAGGCAAGTGCAAGAGTGAACTTGGATCATGCCATAATGGTGACACAAAGGGCACACTTCTTCCCATGTAAATAAACCAAGTAATCAGCTTTCCTCAGCAGCAGCAACTGGGAGGCAAGGCTGGGCTCAAATCTCTGATGGAGATCTTCAGCACGCAAAGTTTTCCTTGGTGGTGGTTTTCGTTAAAAAAGTACCTTTCCTGATCTTTACCAGATTAATCAAAGGATGGTAGAGTTAAGCTTGGGCCCAGTCTCACCAGAACCAACGTCTGGAGCAGGGAAAAACAGCAGCAACAATTCTGAATCAATGCCAATACTGAACCTACACCCAGCACAAAGCACAGAAACATTTCCCCCTATTAAGTGTACCCAAGTCCCAGCCTTATATTTTAATGTATAAGCTGGTTATGAATATCCTGATTAAATTACAACTTGGATGGCTACCTTGTTTCTACTAAAACCTAACCTTTAGCACAGACCAGAGGAATTAAAGTACTTTGTCTCCTGCAACTGCCACCTGGACATGCACATCTTGGTCATATCTACTAGCCCTGTGTATGTGCCTTGTTTACCCTTAGAATACCTCAAACAACATTAAATACGTACATTTGAACACCTAAAATGCTCCCCCAAATCCCCTTCCCTTTAAGAAAGCAGTTATGTTGCCAGCATCCTTTACTCAAAAGAAAGGAGAATCTCATTGGGGAACAGTAACTTAACCGGTAGTAGAAAGGTGTACTTTACTGAAACCCAGTGAAAAAGTGGCCTTACAGGATTTCCCATCAGCACAGAACTGGGTGCCTGCCAGCTTCTGAGACACCTGTAAATCCTTCTGGAAACCAACACTGCTAAAATCAGATGCAAGGTAGCGGCTTTTTCCTTGAGGTACGGCTTCTGAGGTTGGATAAAAATGATGCCGTGTGTAATCACATTTGAAGTCAAGACAAACACTGCATCTAAGAGTCAATATTTATTTGATTAATAACTTACAAAATTTAACAGATTTAATTTATGTAAGGAGAGCTAATTTATTAAACATTTTACAGATTTTTTGTTCACAATGTAATACATCAAGATCCTGACAGTATTAAAATAATACTTGGCACAGTTATAAATAAAGAATATACAAAAAAATCCCATAGCTTAAAATGCAGTGATGCTGTTTTACACATTAATTGAAAAAAAATATATCTGGTGGACATCAAAGAATACAGAAACCTGCAAAGAAACAGCACATGTTTAGGGCCAAGACAAAATTCCCATTTATTCTACCTATATCAGATTAAGTTGGTCTGATCTGTTGTTGGTCTGGATCAGCTTCATGAAGTTTCAGAAGCGATGCAGTTTTGGTTCAACAAATGAATTGCAAGTTTGATAACTTGACAGAAAAATGCTGCATAGCTGGCTCCCCCCTCCTGCTTGATTTTACGACTCTGATCAAGTTTCAGTATTACTCGAGACAAACGACAATCTGCACTGGAAACTTCACATCCCCAATTCACATATGCAAGTTCATTTTAACAACTATTTACTATTGCTCAAATTCTGCAGATCTTAACAAAACTGTCACCAGAGAACTACTAAAAGTAAATAGTGTAGAATTCACCACATATTACCGAAGATCACCTTTGTCTGCAAACTTTTTTTACGTGGACGGCGTGCCACAATTCATGGCAGTTAATGCTACTGGGCAACTAAAACCAAACCAAACCGCTCTTCTGGTGCTAGGTGATATTTAATAAAGTGGACTTAAGTTCTTCAAGTCAACTGACCCCCAACAGAAATGTGAAAAGTGAACAAATATGCAGAACATTCCTGATAAATAAAATAAACAACATTGTGAAGCCTTCATGCTTTTTTGTTTTCAGATTAGAAAAATATGAATAACTGATGTCAACTGTTTTCACTGAAACAGAACGTGTCTTCGCTGGGATTACAAATTTTGTCTGACAAAAATAGCAAAAGCTTCTTGCCTCCCCTATACCCAAACCTCTCCCATTAGAACTGTGTCCAAGATGATGTTGATTTTTCCAGTATTAAACATTCAAGTACTCTACTGTTGCACTTCTGTAAATCCTGATATCTGGTACTTGCAAACTAAGCGTGTGTCTTGAGATCAACAAACAACTACAAAAAGAAATGTTTACTTGCAAATACTGAACATCAACTATTTACAGTTTCACTGCTCCTCTGACTAAGGCAAGGGGCGGGAATACCACTAGATTGCTTTATTACCTGTAATCTGCGTATTACAGAAAACGCTAATTTTGCCAAGCATCAAACATGCAGTGAATTTGCAGGGCATAATGCCTATTAACAGCAATATTTAACATCACTAAAAGCTCATTAGATATCTTCCTACACTTTTTGGTTGAATAAAATGAAAATGAGCAGCTTTAAATATACTAAACACACACTCACAGAGAGAAAACTATTTGATAAATTATTTATATACAGATACACATTCTTTACACTGGTCTCAGACATCTGCTTTCAGGTCCCCTCCCCATACTCCCCTCACAGGTTTCTCGAACCACTAGGTTGCTACAGCACTTAGAAGAAAACTAACCTGATTCTCAGTCTCTCTGTAAACAATAGTTAAGAAAGCAGTGAACAATTCACTATGAGTATATGAAAACACCATAACAAAAATCAGTGCATCACATTCAAGAAAAGCCCCCTTGGAATGCAATTTCAGGTCATTCCTTACCTTCCAAACACATCTGTAGCATGAGAACTTAAAAACATTAAGGGTGATTTCCACTTGCCAATACACCGTCTTCTTCAGAATGTTGCATTACATTTTCTATGTGCATGTGCTATTTTGGACTTTTTTTTTTTTTTTTTTTTTTTTTTAAGTTTTCCATCATTTTACTTCCAAACAAAGTAAGTATAATTCAGATGACTCTAGTTTCTTCTTCTGCAGTTGCAGTCAATTAAAAACTATTTCATCTTGTCTTTTTATAACTGAGATTTTTGCTCTCACACCTTTGGTTTCCCCCATGCAATTTCTCTTTGAACGTGTCTGCAATTACACTACACTGTACTGTATGGGGACCAAACCTAGTAATGAAACATTGCTACTCTGTAAATTGTTTATACATTTACTTCAAAGATAATGAAGTTTTTCCACTTTTTTTTTTTCCTGAACTAGCTTTACAGGTATATCATGCATTTAAGCAGGGCTTTAACTTTGACAGAAGAGCTTTTCTTACTTGCACAATCATTCATTTCAGACTACATAATCTCAGAACAGGGCCTTTACAAGTATTTAGCTGTACCAGTAACTGGTGACAGTAACGTTCACCAAAAAATGTGGGCAGTTCTTTTTTCTTTTTAGAACCATTATCTGATGTGCCCTACTGCTCTAACGTAACACATTACAGGGGATTCCCACCACATGATGTTTTTCACAGTATTGAAAAGCACATTTTTCAATGTACATAATACTACAGAAAATCTGTATTAAAAAAATCACATTACAGGAACTACACCATAGCGATCAGTGAACTCTGCATCATGAAATTTAGCTTTATATTCTAAATTCTTGTTTCAGTGGAATTATTCATATTGGGAAATGAATTTTTCTGCTCAGCACAACATAACTACTTATGTCAATACTTCAATAAACTCATGCTCCATTGTGAAAGATCTTAAATAAAAAAACAACAACAAATACTGTGAATATGCTGTTGCGAATAATTCTCATGTTAAGAACTGTTAAAATCCCTTTTTGATCTTCCTCCTCTTCCTTATCAGGTTTGGCAGTTTATTCTGTCCATTTTCACTCTTGTTAATAAAACTCTGATGAAGAGAAGGTACCTTAAGATTCATCACCAGCCCTACACATAGCATGCTACTCTTCAAGGGATGTGGATTCGAGAGAGAGAGAGAAAAATTTTCAGGCACCACTCAGATATGATATGCTCACAGGACAAAGGTGGTGCTACACTAGCTGGTAGCCTGATCCTGAAGTTTGGTCATATTCAATTGTGTACTGCCTTGTCCAGTCCACGATGACAGGCCGAAAAAGACCACAGCATCTGAATTCAAAGAAGTCTATAATGTTCCTTATACATCCATGGCTAAAAACAAAATAAAAACACACGTTAATAAGCAGCACCATAGCTCTTTTAACAAAGTACATTTTTTGTCTTTTTACAAATTCAGTTATTGTCTAAGTTCCTAACTGTAAAGAACTGACTCACGTAAAAAATATTTTAGTGATTGCTGATGAACAAGTTCTAAAGTATGTCATTAGACTCATCAATGTTTGATCCTGGACACAAGCAAGACACTAACTTTCCTTCACTATCTGCTATCGTATTTCTTCCACTATCCACTGTTCTTATCTAGAATAGTGTCCGTCTTTATTGATACCTATTTATTTCTGTCATAAATACTTTCTCACCAGTTGTAGATCTAAGATCAATTAAGTCCCCAGAGAAAACAAAATTAAGAAAGCATTATCTTCACGAATTAGATTGGCCTGTTCAATTGATGCTTAATCAGTTCACATATATTGAACTGATTATATATATGACATATAATCAAGATGCCTACATCAAAATTCCATTTTTTTTTTTAAATGGGCTGAATAAATTACGGTTTTCTGGAAGAGAAGCTCATGTTGTAATACACCAAATCAGTTCAAAGCAACAAGGAGATGACTGCTGCTTCGTCTCACAATGCTCCACCTGAAAGGTGATGCCAAATCAGTTATTTTAGACACCTGCTGTTATTTTTAGGAGCCATTTTTATAATAGTACCTGTTCCAGTGAAAATGGTTTGTGAATGTGACATCAACTTGGAGATAAAAACAGTAGTTTTTTTCCTATCCTGTCTTCCACCTTTGTTCTTTCTTCAGGCAAAATAATTACCTGATTTTGCTGCAACTCTTATCTATAGGAAGACTAAACCATACAGAGATGCTCATCTGTTTCTCACTAGAAGTTTTGTACAGAAGGATATTAAAAAAAAGCATCACACAAACTTCTCTTCTAGCACTCTTATCTCCTGTTCCCTTTGGTGCTACCTGAAAGAGGAGCAGCTCCCGCAGGACACAGCATGTACAGTGGGATGACATGTTTTTCTGTCCTTTCTCTGCTCCTTCTATAACACGCCCTTAACCCACCCATATTCAGCCTCATGCCTTCATTTATTTCCTGCTTTGACTTCACAAGCTGCTGTTGTATTCATCTCCTACAAGCACTAACATACCAGTGCCACATCATCCCTGAGCTCTCCTCTCTTTGCTTGCACCCTCAATCCTGACACCCAAAGGCACGCATCTCACCCACACAACACCCACTTCAGCTCCTGGGACACCCTGCTCCCTGCCCCACAACCAGCTTTCGTCAATGATCTTCCTCCTGAAGAGAAAGTGCTACCTGTTTGCTCACAGTAAAGAAAAATGGAAGCTAGTGCACAGAGCAACTAACTACCTCTGGGTTTGAGCACCTGATTTATAGAGAGAGTATTTTTGGTTTATTTCCCCATAAACTCTGCAGTAAAATACGATCACTGCTAGAGAGCACTATTTTTGGTGTTTATACATCACTGTCTCGAGTCACCACAAAATATTTGCCACTTCTTTTAACTGGACAGAATGCGTTACTATAAAAACTGCTGACAGCTCCAGCATTCCAAGTAATAAAAATCCTTTAAAAGTATTTAGCTATGTTTTGTTTCACCAAGCTGCACAATTCAACCATGTGAACGGCTACACAAGCGAGAAATGCATGTTTACACTTTACAACTTACTTGAATGGGCTTTCAATAGACGTGGTTGTAACTTTAAAGTGCTTGTATCGTCTTGCATTCATTCTTTCATTTGTAGTGATTCCTAAGCAAGATATCTGAAGACAGGAAAATAAAGTAAGCAATTTAGCCCATGTAAAAACAGGCAGACAAGTCCTGCACAAGACAGACTGAAAAAAGGATTTGTTTTTTTATATTCTTTCTTTTGAAGAACAATTTTTGTCTGCAGAAATTGTCGAATCCCAACATAAAACACCATACAGCAGCTGCACCAGATTGTGCAGAAGGTTTAACGTCGAAAGTGATTGGAAATAAATCATGATCACTGAACAAACTGTGACTTGTTAGTTCATAACAAAGAGATGACTGACTGATACATTGTCAGATGAGGTGTGCTGTAAATAATAGATTCAGGAGTTTCTTCACACAGCATTTGAATCACTTTCTTTTCCTCTTGACATTCTGATTACAGTATGGTATACAACAGTAGTATATTTCCCTCCAATTTATATCTTTGTTGCAGTAACATAACTTTTCTGTCTGCAAGATAAAAAGACGACTAGAAAAAGGTTTTTTAGTTTGTTCGTCTTAAACCACAATTATTTGGCCCACAGACTATGATTTTCTGTAACAACTTTCCAACTACTTTAGCCTAACATGGTATCTGATATAAAACTGGAGCTTACTGTAATGTGATGTAATTAGAAACAAAAATATGAGAACCCCCTTAACAGCCTTATACCATAGCAAGATAAAATCTTTCAAGTCCCAGTGGAATATGAAAAGTCAACTCTGCTGCATGGTAGAAAAGCAAGAACATTGAGAAAATTAAATTTGCGTTTGCTTGCCTCATTTAGATTTACTTATTTTCTCAAGCATTTTCTCTGCCTCCATGAAACCCAGAGGAGTTTCATTTCTATGTATATAAATGAGGTGTTAATGGCCAACTTTTGAAGTTGGAAGTAAAGGTTTTAAATTACTTTTCTTTTGTATGCAGTGCTTTGGCAAGAACCCTGGCCAGTTCAACATGAAGGGCAAGTCAAAACTTGACAATGGAGAGGAAAAAAAAAGCAGCAACAGCAGGGGCTGTGTAGTTGCACAGCAAAAGAAATAATTTGGAGAATATCGATTTCATCACTATGTCAAACTCCAAAGAAATAATTCTCCAAAACAATCCTATGTTTTCTATATGTAACACTCTTTAGAAGTGTATTAATTTTGGAAATGCATTAATTATTAAAGTGCTAAACTTATTTCACTTAATTACATTAATGATACATAATACTATGAGATGTATTTTTCAAGGTGTCATGTAATTCAAAGATTCACCTGCACACAGAGTGTATTAACAGGAATCCTCAATGCAAAACTTAATTGAATAGATCATGACACAAACGTGACAGAAGGCTCTCTGGAAAGTTACATGCTTATCCTGCTATAGAAGTCTGGTGGTTTAGACTTGTTTGAAAGCCACATGAAATGCATGTAGTTACCTTTGCTCATTTGTCTTGGGCAAGAAAGACCTCTAAAAGACCGAATGGCTCATACGCAAGACTTTGAAATTGGCATGTATTGTAAATAACCATTCTAGAGAAAGGAGGACAAAACTCAAATTTGCTAAGAAGTTTCACCTAAGCCTTATAGGATGATTTTCATTTCCAGGATCTCTGGACAGATTAAATCAGTGAGTCTCACTGTTCATTACTGACAAGTCATACTGAAAGGCTTCCAGTATGACTTGTCTTTCATTAAAAAGGTTACAGAAAAAAATGGGTTTGGTGAGATTACAGTTAAGTCATGTGATGACGAATTACCCTGAAGCAGTGTAAGAAATTACTGCATCCCATTTGAAGTTACCACCCTCTTAATGCTAATGACATACTGCATTATTCCTACTTCTATCCACAGATTTTATCCTCTAGGCTTCTATTAGTCTTTATTGCTTTTCTCTGGTCTATTTTACCTTTTTGTCATTCTTAGAATGGAAAGCAGGAGGTAAGTATTTTAACCTCTTGCAAAAAAAAAAAAGTGAACAAGAAGAGAACAATGCCTTCTATTGTGCAGAGACAACAGATACTTACCTCCTTCGGCTGTGGCTGAGAGTCTGAACACCTGGTCTTGCATAATGAACATGAAAATGTAAATGACAACTGTTTGATATTCCTATGTCACTCCCAAGACTCAGCATTATGAAGGAAGTGCTCTTCCATACCTGATACATCTGACACATGAGTAACACAGCCACCCACATGAAGTGAAAAACACTGTTTAGAAACATCCAAAACATCCAAGGAGAACAGGTAGCAATCTGTGTAATATAGGTCCAAAATCCATCCTTTGCGTAACTTGTCTCACAGTGGAAACCCCAGTCTAGAGAAAAAAGGGATCAAACACCATAAAAAAGATTTAAGACATGTTTACTATACATCAACATAAAGACCACATTAGAACATGCTACATGAAATCAGAAAACAGAAGAGTTTTAGTTGTTCTCACTTCCTTTCCCAAGTCATTGAATATATGACATATGCAGATACATGCTATGAGGATGAAAATAAACTAGGACAAGAAAAACATCATCTAATTTAAATTACCTAGTATAGGCAATGATTAATATGCAGTTCAATTCCAGAATAAAAAATATCAAAAACTTTGATAAGACAAAAAATATTTTAAAATCCCTACCAGGAAATTAAGTATTTACAAGCAATTAAAAAAAAAAAGCCAAAAAAATCCACAAAACTATTTACTCACAAGAGATACATCCATAAATCATCCAGCAGATCATAAATAGAAGGAAGAACAGGTATCCCATAAAATAGCGATGGTTCCCTGCTCCTAAAGTTGTACAAGAACAACGGGGATCAAATTACTCCACTTTCAGAAGAAAGACAACAATACACAGGATAGCTTAATTTCTTGCTTCTATGTACCGTTCATTATTGTATACAGAAATATTACTCTCCAATATTAAGCCAGTATTACTTTAAAAGACAAGTGAAACAGCTAATTTCACTATGATTTTTCCCACTACTGAGAACAAAGAACTTATTTACTTCACTTCGTTGCATTATAGCTGAAATTCACAAAAGTGCATTTCATTTTTAGCCTCTTTCATGAGCCAACACAATTATTAAAAGACAATATTTTTAACAATGTTGGTTAACAGCTGTTGCAGAACCCTGAACAGCCAGGAATTACACATCAATATATATTTTTTAGAATTCCATTAGGAAAAAAAAAAAAAAGCCAAACTGCAGTTCACTTACTTAAAAGAAATAGGAATATAAAAAAATACAACTCCCCCTGATAATAAGTTAACTCAAAACTTAGCTTTATCAAGCATGGTTAAGCCTAACTGAAAACAAAATATCTAAAAGAAGTTAGAGATTAACAGAACAGACCAGCCCCGAAGAGCTGGCTAAGATAATGAATGGCATTAAAAAAACAGAATATTCTGACTGCGTTTAAACACAAGAAAAATCAGTTATTTAAAGGATGATCTATTTCTAACATCATCACAGCTAAGAAGATGCCTCTTATGTATGTCGTTGTTTTGAAGGACTCAACCCTCCTTCTGTCTCTAAAATATGCCCACTGCTGTAACCTTCCAACAGCTCTAGGCTGTGAACTAAACCAACAGAGACTGTAATGGGCTAAAGAAGATTTGGCTGTCAACATTTACCAGCACAGCATTTACTTCTTCATTATGTCAAATGTTTTGCCTGCTAAAGCAAGAGCATCCTCTGGAGGCAGAAAATAACCAAGTGCTTTTAGCAAGAGAACTGAAAGACTGTATAAATAAGAGATAAGGAAAAATACACAAACACAAGCTAGACTAAACACGACATTTCCTTGAAAATCAAACAAGTTCCTTCAGATGTAAAATATGTTGCAACATTGCCTTCAGTCAGCTCTGAGCACACCAGAAATAGTGTTTGGGAATGCCCCTAAGGTATCACTTCCACTTGCATCCTAAGTTTTGGAACAGTTAGGTTTCATTAAGAAAAAATATCAAAAAAAAAAGAAACTTAAATGGTGACCTAGAGGTCCACCTGATAGGTGTTTGATGAAACATTCCTTGCAGTAGCGTCTCCAATGATCCTGGACCAAATTTTACTTAACAGGAAATCCAGGTATTTGGTGAAAACATATACATAGAATTTAAACGTATGAAATAAGACAGGTACAGCCTTGGTAACTATTAAAAGACATCAGAAAAGGAAAGTGGACTTTCTTTTGGAAAAGAAAGAACTTTCAAAAAGGATCACAATCAGTAAAGGAAAGAACTTCCTTTTTTATCTTAAATAAAACTGAGCGAAACACAGCACTGTTTTCTACAGGTTCACCCTGGACTGACAGGAACAAAGTCACTGATCCTTCACAGTTAAGACAATGCTGTAAGAATAGTTGCTAATTTCTTTTATATGCTTTTGTTTATATTATACATAGGTAATAACATATAATAAAGACAACTGCTTTTTATTTTTTAACTGATGGAGTTACACATTGCATGACTTGGATGATTTGTTCATTCCTTCCTCCTCTTTTCCTACTTTTAGCCCCTTGGAGAAGAATCCTTTTTTGGGTTTGGGAAGAAATCATTTTTCTACACCATAATGTAATTTCTCACGTACACAAGACCTACCTTTTCAGTTACTGCTATCCAAACAATAATTCAGTACATTGTCAGCACAACTTGTGACATAACAGTATAAAATTTGGCTATAGCTCCTTTCATGCTGTTACTTGCAAACTAGATTTCTGTTGCAAGTTTACAGTTTGAGTTTGAAACGTAACTGCAAGTTTGAAAATGAAAAATAAGTTATTAAACAACTGACTGTAAAATGCATAATGCCATTCTGATACTCAGTTAAAAACATAGGTATAAATCAATCACCTCCAGAGACTTGCTCACTGAAATGTTAACTAAAATTTTGAAGGTATGATGAAAATAATTTGCCCCAGTTAATTACCTTTTTTTTTTTTTTTTTAAATAGTCTGCACTTCTTGTCAACCTCTTCAGAATAGTAAAAATACTGTCTCTCTTTGCATTGCAAATAAACCCCAAAGGATTTATTTTTAGGGTGCCTGCACACACACTTTCTGCAATCCTATCTTTAGTAAAATTCTTATCCTTTTAACACATTTGAAGGAAGACTATACAAAGTGTTTCCAAATTCAACCTTCCTGGGAAAGGCATAATTCACGTTTCCCTTTTTGGGAAACATACCATGAGTGCTGTTTTAAGAATGGATTCTGTTTTGTAATCCTATGAACAGAGTCACCACGAACAAATTGGAGGCAGAAAAGCCATGTAAGGTCATTAGACCATCATTCCCTCCAGTTCAGGACTGTTCCCATAGTGTAATTTCTTACTTTTTTTTCCAGCATATTTTCAAATTTCCTAATGTTTACTTTTACCACCAGTTATCCGGATCTGTTCAAGACCAGGAAGATTCTGCTTTTTCATCACCACTGTTTTTGAGGGGGGGAAAAAATACACTATACCCTCCCACCACCCCAAATCACATCACATTTCCTCCCCTTAACTTAATCCTACTACTAACATACTCTCTTATTACACACAAACTATGTTTTTTTTTTTCCTTCCCCATGTTATTTTACGCTTTTTCAAGTTACTGATTAAAATCATGGATCTTTGTGCCACTGACAAGTACTCCTCAGCACCCTTGAAAAAGAAATATCAAGCTGTCACTCAGCGTTGTCTCCGAAACCTGAGCCTGTGCCCACTCTGCCTTTGTGCAGTTTTTCATTACATTAAGGATGCCTTAGTTCCTCATTGTAAAACATCCAAAATGGAAATCAAAAGTAACTCAGATAATGACAGTAGCAGGAAATGTAAAATAAAAGGGAGTGATACAAGACTATCTCAAAGAGATTTCAGCGATGCTGTTATAATTCAAATGTCAGCACTGACCATTTTACTCTTGACCATAACAACAGTCAAACTACAGTGACCATCTATTATTAGTAGTATTTGGAAGGACTAAAATGTCAATGAATCCAGGTCCTAATTCCTGCCCAAAATTCTGCTTGTGTCCTAAAAAAAATGAAGCAAGCTATATTAATTTCCTGGCTGTGAAGCTCCCCCTACATAATAAAGGATTTCTAGTAAGTTTCTCAAAAAACAAGACATAGAATTTAGAGACTTTACTCATGTTCTATTCAGTTCCTTACATCATCGCTGGGGAGAATAAGTGAATACCTGTGAATCTGGGGGCTGGGGGAAGAAGGGGCCATAAAGAAAATAATACCTCATCAGTAAGCCATTCTGTATGTAAGTACTATAATCATCGCACTTCTGAATATGCACACTTTGCCATTAGAAAATTATTAGTAAAGATGAAAAAATTACATTATGTAAATGGCTAAATAGTTGTCGAATCAGTACATGCTCTTTCTGTGGAAAGTAAAAATGCAGTTAAAGATTTTCATCTTTTAAATACTAGAATGTAAGTGAATATAAATATACATACAGGAAACTGAATTACACAAAACAATTTTGAGGATGGGTATATAAGAGACAATACAGATAAGAATAATGCTGAGAATCGCATGTAGAAAAAAGCTAAGCTCGGTACTAGAAGCACATTTCCTTCTATCAAAAGTATTCAACAGTTTTTCTGTGGCTTGGACAGAACCCAAGTCACTTTCACCATAAAACAGGAACAGACAAAATCCCATAAAACACACGGTCAATTTCAGAAGCTCTTCCCTTCTTTATCCATTATGAAGGCAAAATATTTTAGAGAATTACTTACCTACGCAGTTACCCACCCATGGGCAGTGGTGATCAAACTTTGCTATACATCGATTGCATACACCACAGTGTTTGGACCTCACTGGCTTCCGTATCTGTAATGGTTATTAACGTTTACATCATCAAAAATCTGACATTTTTATATAGGAAAAGAATACATTTTAATGCAAAAAAAGTATTAACTACTTAGATAGCTTCAATTTTTAACAATCTTAGCTAATAGACTTAGTCTGCATATGTTTATGTTAAATAAATTATAGATTACAACCTAATTTAAATGACTTTTACACTGATTAGTTTATATAAAGGATTTTTTTTTCCCAAAACTTATTCTATCCCCTCCAAATACTAAGCTTTGTACAGCAACCAGTTTCATTTCAGCTTTTTAACAGTGAAAGTACAGAACGAGTTTGAGTTCCACAATTCTGTCAGTATTATTGATAACTGACACCTAAACTGTTCCAGCTTATTTTCTAAAGACAGGAATGCAATTCAACAACTGGAACTCACAATGCTAGATTACTCTCAGCAACTTTTTTAAAGCATGTGTTTTGAAAGAAATACAAAATGGCAACGAAGATTAACAGAAAAGATCTGTTAGGTATTTTAAGATATACATATGTATATACACACAGATGATTTTAAGGTGCCACATTTATACCTGATTTTCCAGATTTGATTTTAAGAATATTAACATCATTCATGTTCTACATAGGTCAGAGCATTACAGTGAAATACTGAATGCCTTAATAATTAACTAGCTATCTTTCTAAAAAACCACAACACATTACATTTACTACAAATGCTTTTTTCCTTATTGTTGCAAAGGCTTTTTGTATAAGTTATTTATTGAAAATACTGCTTAAATTAAAGATAGCAAATAAATTCTGTCCCTGATATTGCATTACTAAGGCCGTGCGTGTGTTCAGCATAGGAAAATCTATTTTTAAAAAGTGCTGCAACTGATTAAAAAAAAAAAAAAAGAGAAAGCAACTACCAAGCATGTACTGCAGAATATACTGAGGTCCAGACTTCCCGTCTCTGCAAGTTCTACTATTGTCTGAAAAAAAAATAATTAGGTTTTAGTATACAAACAAATGTTGATAACCACTGTTATATCTGCACATCCAACCAAGGTTGTGAGCTCCATTAAATTCAGGTACTTTCTACATACAGTAACAATTTAAATTCATCTAAAATTGATTTTAAACCAATATAGACATTTACTTCTAAATTGATTCTAGTTTATACTCATTCCTACTCTCTATCTAGGTTTAATTAGAGAAAAAGCAAGTTTATATTAATTTGGATACATCCTCACACTGGTTAGCACCAGTTTGACTAGATTATTGCTAAGCTTATTAAAATGAATGTAGCTGTATTTCTAAACAGGAACACAATTAAGACCTTTCATGAAGCTAGCAGGATAAACCAGTCTAAAAACCAGACTTTATTTCTGGAGCTATCCCATCAAAAACTTTAAATCCATATTCACCTCTTTTCTCAGATGCTGAAGTTTCTAGGAAGAAAAGAATAATAATGCAAACCAAACCTCCTCTTCCAGATGTTATACTCATGGCTCAAGTGATGCACATAAATAGGTATCAGCTAAAGCATCCCTATTCCTTCACACTAAATGACAGCTCTTTTATTTTGTGCGCTCCTTCAGTATCTACTTTATTGCTGGAATAGAAGTAACGTATTACTCCATTAAATGGCTTCCAACAAGTTTTAAAATTCAGCAGCTGAAATCTGTCCCACATGAGACTTGTAAATGACATTTGCAACATACGGAAAATATCCGGAAAATGTCTTTTGCCAAAGTACCCTTCCTTGATCCAGAAGGAATTTACTCAGCATAAATAGCCTAATGGCAAAGAGGTCAGTCTATTGCTCCCTTTCAAACCACATATAGCTTATGCATCAACACGGTTTCTAACTGGAGAGGCAGTAATATAGTCCTTAATTATTAATATCGTTCTTAATATTATAGCAGTAAGATAGTTCTTAATTATTTTCTCACCACAGCAATAAAATCATCACTTCCTTCATTAGATGATGAACTCTACGATGGGTAATAGGACTGAAGCCACAGAAGTTTTCCTCCACAATACTACACTTAACTGGTCAGGAAATGTTTATGGTAATTTTTGCCTCCAAGTAGCCAGTAAAAGCTACAGTCAACAGTCCAGGGGTGAGCTTTGTCTTAAAGCTTCCCCTGCTGATTTCAGGCAAACAAGGAACAATTTTCCCATTTTCTAACACTTCTTAAAAAACTCCAAAATTTGGACTACTTTTTCTCCTTGCTTGTTGTATTTCTAGTTGCTTTTGGTGCAGTATTCATCTCCACTACGGGAACCTCCTACTGAACTTGAGTTCGGTATGGTCCACAAGCAAGATCCCAAAGCTCATGAGAACAGAGCTGACCAGGAGTAGATAAAGCACTTTTAAATATAATTTTTCGTAAAACTTACAAAACAAAGACCCAGGATACTTGAGTTACTGCCACACTTTTGTGCTTTGTAAACCCTGGGTCTATTTTATGTGCTTTCAAACTATTAATATTTGATTGTGAATATGGGATTTTTTTTATTAATTTACTTATTTTATGAGTAACTCAGGTTATTTTGTAACATAGAAATGATAGATGAAAAAAGAACATGAGATATCAAAAGAATAAACATCTGAAAAATGTTGCTTACTGCAACATTTCCAAATATACTTAACTTGGTCATCTGGAATTAGAAGCATTTTTTTGGTTACTTGTTCAAAAGCTAAAGGCAAACTCAACATAAACACATTTGGAGACAAATTAAAAAAACACGAGATAGCACTACACTGCAACCAGTGGCTTATGCCCCTGATAATAGATCATTTTCCAGTTGGGTTAGCTGCAACATAAGAAATCTAAAATATTCATGATGATATTCATCTAACCGGGGAAGTTGCATTTTATATTTCCTATCCAGTTCAGCAAGGCTTTTGCACCCACACGTTAACGACTTGTGCACTTAGATCAAATGAGTTGCACGTTCATGCAATTTGCTGAGTCTGAGTCCAGGTGCAGGTGCTGATCGTTCTATTTAATTTAGACCCACTGAAGGAAGAGAATTTAGTCTGGATTTTACTTTGCCAAATTTGCAATAATACAAAGGGAATTTGCACAGTCATCTGTATATTGACCAACAAAACTCAGTAATAATCAGAGAAAAAATCGTTTAAGCAATCGCAACCATGTTTTAAAGGCTATCATATATTTATCCCTTTGTAAGGCCATAATTCCAAGTGGTTTGATGTTAATCCACACGTGTTTTCACAAGTAAGCATGAAGTGGAAGCACAAAACTCAGTTTTGGTGGTATGTGAGCTTCTAGTAAACTTAGAATGAAACAAAAAATGTTTCTGCTGCTTGTATAATTTTGGCATATTCAATGCTCAGGTTAGTTGCTGTGAACAATCCATAACTAAAAGATATTAGAAATTTTAAAAAAATTTAGAAAAATAAATTTTTAATTAGCATTAAAAAGTGTTAGAAATGTCTCAAAATCATCCATAATTTCTCTAATATTTTAACAAACAACCACCCCAGACTGCCTGTGGTTTTGGTTGTTTTACACTTAAAATCTTCGTCAATCTAATACTTTTAGACACAAATGTAAAGAAAACTAGAGGTGCTTGGAAGTCTGGAAAGTTTTTATAGAATCAATAAGTAACACGTAATCCATAATGGGTTGTATGTTTCAGTAAGGCAAAATTCTAAACCTTCACATTTTCATCCAACTGCTTTATAACTTTTTCTGTTGAAAATCTGAGTTGCAATTCTATTTTTTTACTGAGAACGATCTAAATGCAACTTTGGACCAGTAAGACTTGAACGTATATTACAAATGGAAGAGAGAAATCTGCAAGAAAAGGGAAATTTTCAACATTTTAGACCTACTGTTATACAACAATTTACTGAAATTTCACATACTAAACAGCAAACTACTGTGACCAACTGGCAAAGGCAGCAGAAGAATACGTTTGACGGAACTCATGGCTTTACCTTTTTCTTTTGTTCTTCTGTGGCTTTGATGATTCCTGGATCAGATTTCCAGGATTTTCCAAAATTGTAGAAAAGTGCAACACTATTAGCAAGGAATGGAAGGTGTATAAAGAAAAAATTGAGATGTGTTTGAAGTCAAGGAATTTAAAGTTCAAAATCAAACTTCCTCTTGAGAACACCCACTAATAATTCTGAAATGAACTTAAGATGAATTTTTACAAATGCTCTGGAGTCAGTGCTCTGAATTAACAAAATTCAACACAGCTGTAAGAACTTTATCAGTATTCAATATTTTCTATTGCTCAAAATTCCAAACTTATTTTTCTTTAAATGTTGTTTTCCAAAAGACACTTCTAAAACACTTATCCTTCTAAAAATGAATAATGACGGTTCAGTTTTGTAATTTTCCTCTTTAAATAAATTAAATTCCATGAAATTTATCTCCTTAAAAGTATTTCCTGTTTTCACAATAAACATTTCAAAGTTCTATTTATAAGATTGTCATTTGACTGCTTCTGTCTTCACTTGCTCGAAATTCCAGTTAGATGACAAAAAGGCCCATTTCTAGCCTTTTAAGGGATTGTGCTACGTGACACAATGCTGCCTGGCGATCACTTCGCAACCACCACTTATCTCCAAGAAAGGTACCATCTAAAACCTGGTCCTGTCATAAGGCAATACCCGCATTTCTCACCAACAGAAGTTATTTTTAATATACTAATACATCTAATACTTAGAAAAACACAGGACCCCGTGAACCTGGAAGTGCTTATGAAATCAACTACCATATAAAGACAGAAAATAACCATTAGCTTTAAAATATATTTCCTGTGATGAATGATTTTCATTATAACGTGCATAGGGTTCTAACACTTGACATTTCTCAGAATGAGAACATTTCTTAGCAGTGATGCCAGAAAAGCAAATACTTCAGATACACCTCTTCCACTAAAATGGGAAAATCAGAATATTTGCTCTGTCTGATAAACCTGTAAAAGACCTGGCCAACGCTAAAGATACCTTACAGCTGCCAGTCATACCTGCAAAGAGATGCTGTATTTGACAAAGCTTTGATGGGAGAAGACTTTAAAGAATTATCTGTGCAAAAAGGACACTTTTCTTACTCTGTCACAGATCACTGCACACTCAAACTACATTATTATTCTGAGTCACGTCAGTGATTATTCCTCTCTACTTTGGGAGTCATTAAGACTTCTGTAATTAAAGCTTAATATGGATGTGTTTGTGCTACAAAACTGTATACAAGCATTATCTGTTAAACAACTTAAAAATATCATGCAAAAATCTGTATGGAAATGGCACAGAACACTTTAAAAACAACAGAACAAAAACATTTTTGCAAGCTTTGAGAAAAACTGGATTTTGAAACTAGAATAGATGCTCAAATATATTCTACTATATATCTACAAATCTATTATCTTCTGTTTGTATTATTGGAAAAATGCTTAAGAAAGGCATTAAACTGTGAAGAAAAATATCATATAAACCATTTGTAAATAAACCTACGTGGCATAGATATAAGCAAATATTAACTGAAAAAAAATAGAAGTTCTGAGGAATAACAGTAAGCCTCTCAAATCTTTCTGCACCACTCTCACGGCATGAAAGAACTCTGAATTATCAATAAATGCAACCAAGGCCTCTTTGGGACTTCTGAAATCACCTTCTGGGCTGCAAGCACAAACTGCTGGCTCATGTTCGAGCTTTCTGTCCACCAGAACCCCCAAGTCCCTCTCTGCAGGGCTGCTCTCAGTAAACTCTTCTCATTGAGGCACAGAGTTGAGGCTTACAGTTCTGTAGATCCCCGGGTCCTCCTTTCTACCCTTTTTTAAAATGGGTGTGACATTTCCCTTTTTCCAGTCACCAGTGCTAAGAACAAAGTCCAATTGTTAATGTAAGTGCATCCCAAAATACTTTTATTTCCCTTCTCCGTTGAGGGGAGAAATTGGCTATAAGTTTCCAATAAAAATATGGACAAATTAGGTTAAGATTATAACAACATACATTATATAGTAGAATGTTGTTATTGACTTCTTAAAGGCTAATCCTTCCTCTAACAAGCTGTTTCCAGCAAGTTTGTAATAGGGGAAAAAAAAGAAAAAAGCAGCGATACTACAAAATGAACACTCAAAGTTCTATTTCATACATTACAGATGAAAAGCTATGACTGCAGAATTTATATGATCTAATTTCTTCCTCTTTTTCTTCTAAAACTACCTGCTGCCAAGAGTAAGCTGGTTCAACTTATTTTTATAGCTTTAGAGAAATTAAATTTTCTTTGCTATATTTACATTATCGTTGGTGTTCTTGCCACAACAGTGATTTTTTTCCTTTAAAAATACCCTAATCAGACATCTGCTACAAACAATAAAGGCAAAACTGAAAAAAAAATTATGGACCATTCCTTAATTACTATACGTCATGTCTAGACTTTTAAAGAAGATAGGAGAAAATACAATTTATTTTCTATCCAATAAAACAATTTTGAAACCTTAAGGTTATATTTTTTTTCTGTTTTTACTGGCTAAACTTTGGACAATATGTGATCAAGAAGTTGTCTACGGATCCAAACCACCAGAGAAGAAATTCAGTACACAGAATTTTTCTACATGTGCCCTTCCCACTTTTTACTCTATAAAATACATGGAGAGCCTAAGAGACTCCCTACAGTCTACGTTTTGCCTTTTACTGTGGTGTTCTGAGATGAGTGCTATGCTGACCATCTAAACTGTGGCAGGTAAGTACCACAGACGGGAGACGTTGAGAGTCCCTATGGCAAGCAATAACTACATATAGGCAAGCAATAACTACATATGTGAGGAAGAAAAAAAAACAGCATTTTTCATCAGTACCTTAAAAATACGTTTTGTTTTGCCTTTTTTTTTTTTCCCCCGAATGTTTGAATCAAAGCTGGGGAGAAGGGATAAAAACCATCCAGACTTCAAAGGAGAAAGAAAAGTTAGAATTGTATTTTCTAGGACATTTCTAGCATCTAGTGTGAACAAAACTCCAATTGTGAGATTCACCTCACTTACTTTAAGTCACTTTGTATGCCTTCAGACACTACATAAAGAAAAATCCACTTCCCAGCTTCAGCATTAAGATGTTCAAGTCAGACAAGCAGTGCCATGCAATTATTTTTTTTAATTATGAATTCCCCTCTGATATTTACTTTCAAAGAGATCTTTGCAACTTGTATCATAGACATCTCTCAAAACTCTCCATACATAACAAAACCCGTGTAGCTTAGCATTAGCTTCAGAGGGAATTGGTTCTCCAGAGACAGTGCCTCATTTGTCCTAACATCCTCATTTACAACTAGGCAAAGGAAACCACATTACCATATTAATGGCTGCAAAAAGCATGATACAGCATTTACCTTTGGCACCATCACCAATCTGCTGTCTTTTATGAGGCTTCCCTGGTTTTCACTGTGAGGGACAAGGCAGAAACAAGCATGAAATGTTTCCTACTTTTAGTCTCAATCAGCATCCTTTAATTATAAGAACAACAGGCTGAAAATTATTCCAGGAAACCACTTGGAACCAAGAGACTATCTCATTAGAAAGAAAGAAAGAAAAACAAACAAGCAATCCCCACCCCAAACCCCACGAGTGATGCAAACACGTGATCAGGTAATTTTTTATCCTGACTTGCAGCCTATTTAGAACGGCCCAAACAAATGATGATTCCTGGTATCACAGCTACACACCCTGCAACAAACTCTGAAACCAAGCCAAAGTACACATTATAAACCAAGATATGCTCTTCCACTCACTACTAAGCCAGTAATAAAGTCCTTTTCTCCTAAAGAGCAAGATCTGCAGCTAACACAAGCTGTCAGATCAATACCGGCTAATGAATCTGCCAATTCGTAACAGCTGTACATCTGGATCCAAGCCTACAGGTAGGCAGGTAGGGAACAGAAGACAGGTACACGAGAGGTCTCATTTTGATAGGAATTTATTAGACTATATTCATTTTTTTTTTTTTTTTACCAACAAAAGCTCTGCAAAGGCTCTCCACCTCACCTCCATCCTCTATTTATAAAGAAAAACCCTTTAGTTTCCAAGAAGTAATTGAATTCGCTACCATCTCCTGCACCCCAGAAATGTTTACTTTTTAGTTAGAAAAAATATTTTGACACGGGAACGTAAGTCATGGACAGCTGGAACTGGGGTTTGGATTCTTTTCCCCTGGTTTTAGTTCCTCTAGAAACAAAGCCACTGCCTTTTTTCTTTCTCCATGCAAGACTTTCTGTTGTTTTCCTGGCGGCAACGTTTAAATTTTGATACTGTCTGCTTTGTTTTTACTGCTTAACTGTACCAACTGGCTTGTTACTGTCTTTAAAACATTATGCTACTGCAACAGCTTTGTGAAAGCATGGAAATCATCATGAATTCTCTTACAACCAGTTTTAAAAACTACTATTTCTTTCACTAATTGAAAAAACGTGCAGTACTTGTTTTCCTTCACCTAAATACCACTAATATATGAAGTGTATTTGTCATAACGTAAAGGTAACCGATAAAGCATCAGTCAATAATAAATTATTAACATACAGACCATTTGGTTTCTACCTCCTTACCTCAGCTTTGCAAGTGGTATGCCATGACAAAAAAGCATAATTATTGAAAACTACATACTCACAATTGCATCAAATGGAAGGGGTAGAACAACAACAACAACAATTATCCTATGAATATTTGGGGTTACAGTACACCCTGACACCTTAGAAAAACAGAGCAGCAAAAGCACCTCTGACACAACAGGATCTATTTGTTCAGCTGTAACTGAAAAGACTATATGAACAACTGACATATTAACCCAGTATATGTGCCCTGAACTTTTACAGGACACAAGAGAACATACTACCTGTAAATGCTAAAAGAACAGAATGAAATGTTAAATTCTACTGCATTTATTATTTGAAAGTGTACTTTCAACTGTTTTTTCCCCTTTAAAAATAAAAATCAATTAAAACATAGTGATTCAGTGTGCAGGATTTTTATTATTATTATTTACTCCTGCTTTGCAAACAGTAGAAGATTACGATACACTACGAGAGCAAGACATAACTATCCTTTGTTATGCACAAAGAAAGCAGAAGGGAAGCATGGGAACACAGATTCATACATAAATACCCAGCTCACACATTTCTCATTCCCATCAAGAACAGTATTTCTCTTTTAACAAATAAATTAGTCTTAGAAACTGCAGGGAAAAATCCAATCCGATTGAAACATTTACATAATTAAGTACATTAGATTCATACAAACTATTTCAATTTACTTTCAAGATTGGTCTTTTGAAAGACATACCGTTAGGTCTTATAACTTACATTTTCCATGTGACCACCCTGAAATTCAAGAAAATGTGCTGCTAATCGTTAGTTTTGTATGTTCTTTACGATACACTGTCCTGTTCTGCCTCATTAGGCTTAAATCCAGAAGACTAGATGATCTTTCAGACACCCTACACATATCTATATGAAAAGAGAATTCTTAACAAATACTTGAACATTAAATGTATCACTTGGATCAGTAAAGACTTTCACATTACTTATAATATTCCACTTAAAGTTCCAGTATGGCATCCCTTGACAATTGTTTCAAGTTAGTGCGTTTTTCCTGAGCAAGATATTGTCAGCATTCAGGAAAACTACCAGGACAAGTTTCATTACATCAGCATTACAGAGTATAAAGTAGTAGTACTCTGGTCTGCTGTAAGTAATCATATAAAGCTGTAAAAATACAAGAATCCTTTCCCCAACCACAATACTGTGCCTCATGCTATAAAAATAGAGCAGGCATGCAATTTCTTTTTTTTGCAATAAAGCTACAGGGCAATTTTCCAGAAGAAGAAGAATGAATTTGGAATCTTATTACAAAGACTTCCAATTTAAAATCATCAATTAAAGGAAGATGGCCTCAATGTCATTAAAGCTGCTTGTCACACAGAATTGTGTCAGCTCTAATGAAAGCAATCAGTAGGAACTGAAGTTTTAAACTACTACTTCTGCGTGCAAAAAGACTGTTGCAAAGGTGTTTTTTTTTTGTGACATCTACGCTAAATTACAAAAGCAGCACAGTATTTCATTGATGTTCTGAAGTCAGACTTTTATATTAATGTAATTAATTGTCTATGCTGACTACTTCTAGTGGACAATAAACATTATCCTGTGACATAAACTTCAAATTACATTAATCAGGACAGCTACCAGAAATAAAAATCTGAGTAAGTTGGTACATAGGAAATACATACATTTTCATATGAATATGGAAGAACTGCAAGCCTCAGGGAAAAAAAAAAATCTCACAATTTGCTAGCCTTAAGGCACAGCTTTTTACATCAAGATAGAGGCTATCAGCATGCTGTGCTGGCTGTGGCAGCCATTTTAATATGGTCAAGGACTATAACTTAAAATTAAACACATACTTAGATTTGGTTCAAGATAACGTTGCGTTAGCACAAGAAAGCATTTCACAGCAGCTCAGTATTTGCTACCCAAAACATACAGTAGTGTTAACAAACACGAGTTCCTAAAGAAAACCTATAAGGCTTGGAGCACAAGGATTCAGAAAAGCAACTTCAGTCTAATGGCATGACATATTCAGACAGTATCTACTCTGTTCGTCAAGAAATGGAAAAGTATACCTCCACTTTTAACTACTGTTTTCTTTTAAATACATTTTTGTTATTTATATTGTATTCATGTTCCTCATTCTGCACTTACCAGTAAGTTAAATTGAAAAAAACAGGAAGTCAGAGCAGAAAGAGATTGGTAGTAGTATCAGCCTTTCTAAATGCCTGTTTCAAGACATGCTCATGTTAGTACGGATAGAAATATTTTTTGTACTTAACAGATACTAGATTTTCTTGTTAAAAAAAAAAAAGTATGCAATAGCAGTCATCTCATAATATATTAAGAAAGCTATTATTCACAGCAGCACCTTTACAAACACAGTAGCCCAAGGCAGCATGTAAACAGGATCTCCTCTCTGTTCGCAACCCAAAAACATGAGGCTCATTTAGCTGAGATTGGAGAACGTATTAAGAAGATGATAAAAGTGGTGCTACTACCTTATTTCATAGTATAATTCCTCTGAAACAGAAACTATTTCCAGAAGAGTCAAGCTAATACCCATTATAATACATTGTGATGGGTACTAATTTATTAAGTTCATTTCAACTACTTGCAGCTACAAGAACTACATTAAACATTTAAGAAAACATTAAATCTCTAGACGGTTTGGAAGTTATTGTAATTACAATACTCAAGTTGCTTAAAAAATTAAATCTATTTCCTTAAGGGGGATAACTGATATTTTTCAGTGAACCCTGAATCAATTTCTACCCCCAGCGGTATGTAGGGTTTATATGTAGGCAGACAGTCAAAAACATAAACCATGGGTGTATGCAGAGTCTCTATAATCTAGTGTTGTTAATACATTCATCTTCAGAGACTGAAAATACAGTTAACTTAAACTTATCTACAGTATGTATGGAATGGAATTCGCAAAATCTTCAAGAACTACCTACAAAGCTAACTCCGCTAGAATTACTACATATCATGAAACTACCTACTGCTTTTCAGAAAATTAAAATTTGTCAACATACAGCCACAGCACACTTTACAGGCTTGCTTACATTTCCCCACTGAAGAAACTGGTAAAACACAGGAGGTTTTGCTGACTGCCTCCTCTTACTTACTGAAGCAAAGCAATAATATGCGCATTTTTAAAGTAATAAAACAATTACCATCAAGACAGAGTGTTTTTATTAGTGACAGCTTTTTAAAATTTTCATTAGTTTACTTACTCTTATATGTAGGATGATTCTGGGTATTACCTCATACTACTAACATGAAAGAAATATTACTGTACACTAAAAAGGATATCATTCCAAAACCAGAAGAACCACGTCACATACATCCAGAATTTTGTTGCCAAGTATATTCCAAGAGGCAATGCACTGTGCATAGAGTGATCAAAGAATGACCTGTAAAGCAAGAACAATGTCACATAAATTTGAACTTATAAAGCATAAATCCTAAACTACAGCTTCTGAAAAAACAATTCCTAGTATACTATGTACTACTATATGGGATATTGCAAAATATGCCACAAAAACACTCTTCACTTTTATGTTCAAAGTTCAGTTTTCAACCTGTCCAGATGAATGGACACGACTAGAATGTGTTTAATTAAAATTTATACATTCACTTTTGAAGTTCTATCCCAGAAAAATGAGATAAACACAATCTGTATATCTTGAGAAATGTGCTTTACAGAAAATAAGACATTAATAGCTGAATTAAAAAAAAAAAAAACTGTCTTTATAAAAACTGATCTTTTCTATATAATCACACAATGTTTCCTGATCTTATATAAAAAAAAAATCTTTGCTATATACTTTAAAAAAATGTTCCATCCTCTCAACAGGAAAAAAAAAAAAGTATTCAGTTTGATCGTTTTGAAATTGTTCATTATATCAGAAAACCCATGTTTTTTCCTGATTGCTAGTTTTATACTCAGTGAACCATTGTACTTTTAATAAGTCACAAGCCACCACAATAGCACCACAGCAGTCAAAACCTGGACAAGAAATGTAGAATGCTTAAATATTTAGCTACAACTACACTGACAACAGGTACACACCTATGAGATTTCTAACCTACAGCATGGATAGCAGTTGCAAATTATATTTACACAAGAGATTCTAAGGTATTTAGGAAACTCATACAATGGAAATTACATGTTAAAATTACTTCAGTAAGAAAAAGGCTTCAGAGACCTTGGTATTATCAGCCTACGTGTTTGAAATATTTCTGATTCTTGAATCTTCTGCTTCTGTTACAGTTGCCAACAGAAAGTCAGAGGAAAAACAGACAATTTCCCACATCACTAGATTTGCCAGGTTCCAAAATTGAATGTTAATTCTTTAATAAAAAAATAAGCCATTTGAATTCTTTTCACCTTCTTACACTCTTGCATTTTAAAGAATATTTTGCACAGAATCTGAACTCAGTTGGGACAAACTAGGTTACTGACTAGGTAACTCCATATTCAAAAAAAAGTTGCTGAACATATCACACTCTAAACTGCTCAACTCCTTGAAATAAAACTTCTTTCAAAACCCGTTTAAACATCCTTACATTGAAGCTTTTCACTTTTTGTCCTGATAGTGCCTCAGGGCTGCCATGGACTAACGTGTGCATTGAATAGTTTTCATTTTACTCCATTACTCCCTTGCAGTAACTTTCATTCCTCTACTGGAAGCTTCTTAGGTATTTTGAGAAAATCCTGTAAGGCAGATGAGCTACGATGGTAAATAATATGCAAATATAAATTTCAACACACGGTGGTTATTCAGCAATAACCATTCTTTCAGTGATTTATATTTAATTTTTTTGTGAATAGAGTAGGGAAGAAAGCAGAGCTAAGCAGATTATTAAAATTTGAAAGGGAAAGGAAATACTACTAGAATAATAGCAAAAAATTCATTCAAATCTCAACCTAGAAATAGATTTTGAATTGTTTTTCACCAACTAAACATTAAGCAAAGGATGAGAGAAATAATGTTAATCCTGAACTAGTGCAAGGTAGGTCAAAAATATAAAACTTGAAGAAACACACATCTTGAGAAACTTGAAATCTTATCCTTGCCAGTAGGAGGTGCAGTTGAGGATTTGCATTGCCAAGTAAACTAGCTGTGGGAAGAGGTCAGTAGATTGTACAGCCTCAGAGGTGACAAACAGACTGAGATTATCACAAAGATCCTGCAGAGACAAGAGCCTGATGACCACACACCCCCAGGTGTATTAAGATCACTTAGATTCTGTGAATTTGATTTACAGGGCAGAAATATATTCTTTTCTTCTAAACAGAAAGGAAAGAGGAGGAACTGGCTCTAACAAACATGACATTCAATGCCAGAAGAGCACAAAGTTCCTAAGTATGATGATATAATAGGTTTTTCTATACATGCCACACATAATGAAGAAAAGCAAAGCACTGATGAAATAGTCTAAGGATCTTGAAAATACACTGAAGTACACCTCTGTGTGTGTGCATTCGTATGTACATTTACAGTTATTTAAAGAAATCATGAATACATCTGAAGTTCTTTATGATCAGGTAACAAAGCAACATTATAAGAAAGCAGCCTTTTTCTTTAGTCATCCCCTTCCACAAAAACAGAAGCTACAAATCCTACATGACTATTTCTCTCTGTAAGTCTCTTTAGATACCATTTGGGTATTTAAATTCTAAACCCATGGGTTTTAATTTTAATTTTTTTACTTGCACATCCTTCTTCTATCCCTTTCTGGTAGCTTTTCCCTTGACTGTTTTCTACAAAATTCACACTGATAACCCTTTGTAGGCAGACATTCAGCACCCTCCTCTGGAGAACAACTGAATTTCTGTTCTGCTGTTAGCTTCTATTAGCTCAATGGCATTCAACCAAGATAATTCCATGTCTATCTGCAAGACAACTGAGCACTCCAAGAGCAAAGTTGCACAAGAACTTTCCCAGAAATAGTTCTTAAAAAAAAGAAAAAAAAAAAGTTGCATGTCCAAAAACTGCATAAAAATAGAAATTTCAGATTATTTATCCAATAAGTATGATGCCAACAAAACACTTCTTGAGTGCATGCTAAGCAGACAGTGTCCTGGTGAAACACTTACTTTGAAAGAAACTGCACCATAGCCCAAACGCCACCATACATCAGCCCTTTAATGAGCCAAGAATCAATGTCTAGGTCTGCTATGAACCCAACCAGCCAAATAACTAGGAAAGGAGTTCCCAGCATCACCTTCTGACGGAATTCCTATATAGAAACAAATATCAGTAAGCAATTCTACTTTTACGAACAGGTTGTATAACAACATTATATAATAAAAAGGACAGTCACAAAAACTTGTATAATTTTTCAGGAAGTTTGACATACAGGAAGGAATAGTCATGATTTTTTGTCATTTCCTATATTTATATATCTACAGTGTATGTGCAAGAAAAAAATCATCTTCCTAAAATTCTGTAACAAATTAGTAATTTGCTTTAGAAGAACCCTCTTTTAGAGACTTTGGTATTAATCCAGAATAAAGGCAATAGTAGTTCTTTTTTAAAAAAACATTGTGAAGTGCATAAATGACTATATAAATCAGGATAACCTCAGCAAACATTAACAAATGAAGTGACGTAAGTAATAGATTAAGTCATACTGAAGAGTATACGAAGAAAGATAGGACCTGTTTTGCCTCATATTACATACAATTCCTGATCAAGGCACTTTGAACTGTTTCTGGATACTGAAAGCACAGTCACAGTGCACATAATGCAATGCACAAATCACTTAAAGGCCATATTTGTTGCATTCTTATATGGCAATACTGTTAAAAAAATAATCAAGATGCAATGTATCTTTAAATCAAGAAATAATTACAAATCAATGACAGCAACACTTAATATCCAGCACAATACTCTCATTGGTAAGAAAACATTAATGCTATGTAAGTCCTCAGTACTACAGGCAAACGGTTTTTCATGCTAGAGCAACACATTACCCTTTATATCCTTATTTCTTGTCTCCTCCTATCTGCAGTATTAGATATTAACCTGAGAAGATGAAGGCCTCCACGTTAGAGATTCTTATGACATTATGATACTGCCAAGACTGACTGCTTTTGGCATTGAACAGAAAATACTACATAATAGGGAGTAGAGTTCAGGCTATCTAAAACTCTCTCTTCCTTCAGATATTTGAAAATCAGCTTTGCAATAATCTTGGCTATGCCCAACAGTACCACTGCTTGGTACTTTCTTAACAATTAGGCAGCACAATAGCTAAAGGTAATTGTGGAGGCTTATGGTTTTCTTTCCTCCTGCCTTCAATAAAGTTGTGGGTGGTTTGTTGTTGTTTATTTTGGTGTGTTGTTTTTTTTTTTAATTTTTTTTGAAATTACTTTTGTCATAAAAAATGATGTTTCCTAAGACTAAAATGTGGGGAATGCACAGTGTGGAATTGCTTACCTTAAACTAACAAGACCCCTCTCCCACCAACATCAGCAGTAACACTGATTTACATAAGTGTTATACTACTTCTCACCTTATCAGCTTTTAGTTTTCTCAGAAAGGATGGACTGTCATATCCCTTAGCCTGTCTTGCTTCCTGTAGGTGATTGATCATCCAAACGTTTTTCCTCTGTTTTGCTAGATCAAGTGGTGATTCTCCCTGCCAGGAGTATAGAAGCGGGAAAAATCTAATTTAAAAATAAAATGCATTCAGGGAAATATATTTAAAATCAGATTAAGCTAGATTCTGGCTTTTTTATTCCTTTGCAGCTTACTTGACACCAATCATCCTTCATTCCTTTTGGTCTTTTTCACACTCCCATAACTACACAAGTGGACAAATATAGAATTAAGGTGTGACGCTGATGTATGTCTTGATGTAGCAATAATCATTGCCTTTGGCATAACACATCTGTGCTTCGCTGTTCTATACACAGTCCACTAGCCTGTAAGTGAAAGACTGTGCTTCCCCCTTGGCTATTGACAGGCAGCAGAAATCAAGCAAAGAAAAAGAACTCGTGACCCACTGGATCATGGAAACTCTCCCAGTCTAAAGCCTGACTTCGGTTAATTCTCTGCTTTCTTGGCAGAGAGAAGTTACTAATATCACGGAATGCTTCTGATTGCTCGCGTTCAACTTATTCCAAAATTCCGAATTTTTATGCTTGGCTTGCGCTTCGCATACTTTGGGTGCAAAGCCAGCAATGGTCCATGCTTTCGCATTCCCTACGCTGAGAGGACTGACAGACAAAGCAAAAAGAGAGAGAGATACAGGGGCCAAAGGTGCCTACCAAACTGATTTGAATTTATTGCTTTCTAAACTTTTAGGAAGAGAGCTAAACGAAAGTTACTGACTAGGTCTAAAATTACAGAGGAGGCAAGAGACAACCAATTGCAGGTACCTCCAGCTTCAGTTTTGCATTTGACTCCTCCTCTCTTCTACTGGAGTTAAATCCCCTCCTAAACAAACCATTCATGGAGGCTTGAAAAATGGCTGAATCCTCCATCGCTTGGCCCCCTCCTAAAAAAAAAGTGAGACAGGTACCAGAAACTGAAATTACCCACAAAGGGCAATAATTACTATAGACAGAAGAGATGTCAAAGACAAAAAAGGACAGTTAGCTACCTACATCCTGTAGAAAGAAAATGGGAATCAACTACTTAACTGTCATCTCTTGCTCCAAATCTCTAAAAGGAGGGTAAACAGCACATGCTACAGATTATGAGGTGAAGCTTTTTGCTGCCTAACAGGATCTTGCATGATGCCTGCCCAAAGAGTTCAACTACCAAAATCAGTAAGAAAAGAATAACCTTTTGACAAAATTTGGCTTCAAAGTTATTTAGCCAGATGATTAAGAAACAGATTAAGAAACAGATTGAGACTTCTCAGTTCTCAACAGAAATGCCTGAAATCAAACTATGGTGCCTGCTTCATCACAAATGTAATTGCATCTTGAACTGCTACTATCTGGAAAACTCCAGGCGTGTCTTCTTTTTTTTTTCTTTTTTTTTTTTTGAATATCACCTTAAATATCCAGACTGTAAAGATTACCTGTGGACAAGCAATTCCCTCTGGGAGTTGATCTCCCAAGTAAATCCTGAAGTTGTCTTGGGGTCCAGCTGAGCATCCCTTCCACTAGAGGGCCATGAGACACCTAGGAACTGCCTAGATAAAAAAATTGAGGGAGCTTTAAAGAAGTCTTTGACTATGTGTCTAATCATCTGGCCATTTTAATATTTTCCTTGTATTCACAGGGATGGGTGGCTGACTTGCTTAAAAAGCGAAACAAAACCAAAAAGTATCAGGGATCTTGGTCTAGTGACCAACTTAGTTTGCCAGCAAGCAATAAGGCTTCAACAGATTATATTTTAAGATTAAGCGGTTAGACAGAAAGAATAGTCTGAAGTGTCATTACCATAGGGAACTTTACATACAGACTTCCACGGACAAACCTACAGATACACTGCATAATCAAGAAACTACACCTAAAATCCATTCAATGATTCATTAACAGATTTAATTATTTTTTTTCTAAAAAGTATCTTCTTTAAATGATAAAAGCTCTTTTCACACTCTAGGGAAGAACAAAAAGGAGTTTCTGCTTATACTTAAGTAAAATTTACGGATTTCCCTCCCAATCCCAGTAATAAACTGAGTCCTTGTGAAATCCTGTTCTTATCTGCCCAGTCTGTCTACTGGCGCGGCAAGATACTTTACCTACACAAAAATGAAAGAACAACAAAACAGAAAAAGAACAAAACAACAACAAAACAAAAAAACAACATTCCTTTGACTAGTGAAAAGCAACTTCCACTTCCAACTGTAATTCAGATCTCAAAAACGAAAAAGAAAATCTTACTACCAAAAGAAAATTGTTATTTCTTGTACAGCAAAATACAAAGAGGATAAATAACAAGAACAGGACAAACCCACTTGATTAACTTGAAACTACTAAACCTGTGATATATGTACATTCTGGTGTTACTAATCCATGATGCTACTTTACATCATTTTACTTCCAAGATGGGCGTTCTCTCTCTCTTTTTTTCTTCTCCAAAGTACCAAGCTTTATTCTAGAAGAGTGCAATTGTTTATATTACTCTCTTACGTAGCCAGCCCCCACTAGCTCTCTTGAACTGTCATGCAATGTGAAAGTAGCACCTCACTGAGATGACTGGTTCCAATCCGTTCCAAACCTAGAACGCCAGCACAGCATGCACTTCTCTAACATACGCTGCCTAGAGCCGATAACAAAAAGATCAACATTCACATCTAGCATTTCATCTACTTCATACCTGGAAAAAGATAAAGAGATGTCAGCCAGTGTATTTCTTTAACTTTAGCTGTCTTATTATTATTTCTGGTCATTTCCATGGACTAGCTGAGAAAAGGACTTCACTAAATACTGCTACAGAAATCTGGAAATGACTGCATTAGAGAGAAGCCTTTCATGATTCCCTTATCTAGAGAAACATGAGCCACCTAAACAGCTTTTTGCTGAAGAAAACTTTTTTTTTTTTTGCTGAACAGTCAAAGGAGAAGCACAAAACTGAATTTATACCTATCTGTCTAAAGAAATCTACCAAAAATTTTATGTTTACCGTGAGCTTTTGCTGAACGTAAGATATATCACCCAAATCAGCTATCTGTCATAAATCCAACAACAGTATGGCAAAACTACCACTGCTAGAATGATTTTGACAACTGAAGATCCTAGAAACCTGTGGGAAGGCATGCAAGAACTTTGACTCCACTGCAGAAGGCAGGCAGCAGATAATGAAATCAAGCACGTATCTTCTGGCATGACTGGAAGGATATTATGATCCAGCAGGTTCAAAAGCCTGTTTTTCTACTGACTGCTGCTGTCTGTCAATAATGAAGGAGAGACCACGAACTGCGTTCAGGCTAGCTGATATAATTTCAGTTGGCCAAATGTACAAATTTGTATTACAGATTTCCTAAGAGTCCAGAAGCGTAGGTAAAGTGAGGACTTTCAAACTCTAGTTGCACTAATCAGTCTGTCAAGGGAAGCAAGTTATGACACACTGATTTTTTTTCCCCCCCAAAATATATATTTTTTTTTAACCAGGTGGCACAGGGAAGAGCTTCTCAACAGTTTGCAAGAGTGAGACTAGAAGCATAATTCATCCACACAACTGACCTTACAGACTAGGACACGTATTCACATCAGTACACATCTACTGGATATAGAACCTATAAAGTTACTAGCAAAATTAGACTGCACCCTTAAAAAGACTGTTCCATGCTGTTTAAGAAAATGGATGAATAAGTTTGTTTGTTTAAAGCATATTTCTATCATTTGTGCCAAGTGAAGTAAGGCCTTGTCAACTTAATTGGTAGGCAAAATGGTGAAAGGTCAAATTATTTTAATTAGATAGTAAGTATTTTATACGTATAGATGTACAGCAGTATTTTCCAATCTATCCACCCCACCTATAACATTAGGTGAAAAATACAAATATTTGAAGAGAAATGGAGTAGTGGAAAATTCCATTTCTAAAATTGCATTCTTCTGACACCACAGAAGAAACAACTTAGGCGATGAAGTATATCTCATTTGCTATACAGAACAGTCTGGAGTCAATGGACAAGAACACTGCAGAGCAAAGGTTCAATAAGCTCACCCTCCACCACTGAAGAATCTCTTAAAGACTCCAGGCATATATTTTAGCAGCTCCATGGCTGGTCTAACACGCTACGAACGAGCCCTGTTAGTGCTGAATCTAAGTGACTTCATTAAGAGGTTCTGGCAGAGTAACCAGGCAACTTAAAGTTCTGATGTGAAAAAGAGCCCATTTGCTTATTTTACTCTTAGTGATATTTTTCAGTCTCAAACTTCCTTGCTGCCACTGGGAGATGGACTGTCTTGCATCTCATTCCAACAAAAAGACAGGTACCCCAAAATTTCACTAAAAGATATTCAGATTTTTTTATAATCCAAATACACAGTGTTTCATTCATGCAATCTAAGTGTGCACCCCAGCTCCAATATATTTACACATAACCACTGTTAAATTATTTACATGGGTACTTTTGAAGGTTCAGATTTAATGGTTATGCACCACTATTAGTAAATACTGACTCCCAGGTTAAAAACCAGTGGCATGACTTTTGCTCCATCTTCATGATCCCCCCCCATACCCACAAGAATCATCTATTCTTCAGATTTATCATAGGCTCTGCTATTTCTGCCTTAAACCACTTACAATAAAAACAGACTGTTTACCTTTATATTCTGAGCATCAACATTAGCTCCAGCTTCTAACAGAAGACTAATAACTGTAGTATTTCCCGCTAGCACAGCCCAGTGCAATGCTGTGTTTTTGTGATATTTGTCTCCAAGATTAACAGAAACATTAAATGTAAGTAGTAATCGCGTTGGATCCACACTAGAAAGGAAAAGTCTTGTTAGATCTACAGAAGAACTCAAATACATTCCAACTTCTTGTTAATGAGTTCAGCTTCTATGAGCAATGTTTATCAAGTACAATATGTAACAGAAACGGTTTTTTGCTGATGATTCTGAATGGCTCAAATTTTGTCCCACCAAAAAAAGCAACGACATTTCTGTTGAATTTAAAAGGAGCTTGTTCTCGGATGTCATGAAACACATTTGGTACGCAATTCTGTTTTCATTTCTTTCAAAAACTAACAGTACTAAGAGAGATTTGTAAAAGCAAGCACGGGATTATTAATTTGACAGATAACCAAAGTTCTAAATACATCAGACTTCTACTTCGCATTCCAAAAGATGAAAATAAAATAGGATGATAATGTTGTTAATGGTAGGTATTTGTGGAAGCTCAATTATGCTCCTCTCAACAAGCAAAGGAGACAGGCCTCTCCAAGCAAGAAACTAACTGAAACTAACTTGCTCTTTGGAGAATTGTCTTTTTACACCAACTTTTTCCAGTAATCTCCACAGGAAGATTTACTTAGCAATCTAAAGTTCATATTAGTGAGTAGATCTGGATGCTACCTTCACTCTGGAATAGATCATAAATGAAGAAAGATAAAGTGGCAATTGCAAAAAGTACATTGGCTAGTTAAACCAAAGCACTTGCCAAAAATCAAAACCAATCACCATTATAAGGTACTTAGTTAATGCCAAGATGAAGTCAAAATTGAAGTGAGTTTATATTACCTATGTGTTCTGTAAGCTGCCCACATTAGAGGTGTCATTCCATTTTGATCCATCATATCCACATCCTAAAAAAAAAAGAAAAAAGTTGGTAAGATAAATAAGCATGCTCAAGCTCCAAGAGATACAAGGTTTGCAAGTAAGAAGCAGTATTTTCTGACTAACCAAATGAGCTGGTGAAAACCTGGCAAGCTTTTAGCACATAATAAAATAGTATTTAAAAACAAAAACAGACATTAACACCACCATTGCAAAAACATAACCATTCCAGTGTATTTTGGAAACTAAGGAACAACCATGATATTTAAGACTAGTCATGTTAACCGTACTATTCACTTTCAACATAAACACATAAATAGATGGTGTAATACTGCACTCCAAAGCAAGATAAACCTAAAGTAACACATCAATATTTAATAAACTACTTCATAAATTTGCATTAAAAGCATGACTTAGCACCCTACATGGCTAAATACTAACTGCAGCTATTTTTGCACTTACAGAGCAATTTTCGTTAGTTCACAGAGGTCCACGGGTATTTACATATTTGGATATCAACTTAATGGATGCCACAAAATTTTTATGCCAAAATAAAAGCTATTAATGAAAACAATTAACTAGTCTATAAATGAAGTGGTGACTAAACTGATGACTAAAAATTAAAAACAAAAACAAAAAAAAACACACCATTTCATTATTTTGCCTAACTGAACCTATGTTCAGTTAGCCACAGAATAACAAAACAGCACCATCCAGGACATCTGAGTTAAGACAACTATTTAAGATCAGAAAGGAAAGTATCTATTACCTATAGGGTTTTGTTCTGCCTCGCTAACATGGAAGATGGGAATTCCTAAAAACGTTCAGAGCCAAATCAGACTCTCAGGCACATTTGGGCAAGTTCCACAGCCTGCCAACAGAAAATTACTCTAAACTAACTTAATTCAAGACCTAACAATTGTACTTAGAGGCAGTAGAGTTATATCAATATCTCCTGTGCTACTCCCCTCAGCCCTTATGTCTTGGTTTCAGCTGGGATAGAGTTAATTTTCTTTTTAGTGGCTAGTATGGTGCTGTGTTTTGGATTTAGGATGAGAATAGTGCTAACACCCCAATGTTCCAGTTGTTGCAGAGCAGTGTTTACATTAAGCCAAGGACATTTCAGCTTCTTGCTCTGCCCTGCCAGCGAGGGGACTGGGGGTGCAGCAGGGGCTGGGAGGGGGCACAGCCAGGACGGCTGGCCCCAGCTGGCCAAACGGATGTCCCGTACCGTATGGGGTCATGCTGAACAATTAATATGGGATGGCTGGCGGGGGTAGGTGGGATTGCTACTCCAGGACAGGTTGGACATTGGTCAGCGGATGCAGTGAGCAACTGCGCTATGCATCACATGCTTTGTACGTTCTCTTATTACTATTACCATCATCATCATTATTATTAATCTTCCTTTTCTGTCCTATTAAATTGTCTTTATCCCAACGCACAAGCTTTTACTTTTTTTTCCTTCCCAATTCTTCCCCCCAACCCATGGTGGGCCGGGGGGTGAGGAAGGCAGTGAATGGCTGTGCGGTGCTTAGCAGCCTCCAGGTTAAACCACAACACTTTACTAGGAAAATTAGGTTGAAAGTGTTTCAATATCATTTGCTAGAGACACCCATGAGAGAAAACAAAAATGTAGATGATGATGCTTTCTACCTGCCCTCCATTCCCTCCAAACCTTCTCTGTTCCAGTGTGTGCCAAACACCCAGCTCCCTGGGACCCCCACCCTCTGTACTACTTCTAGCCTGACCCAAGCAGACATTTTCCAGAAAATCCAATTTAGTTCTACCAAATAATTGCTTTAAAAAGACCTCTAGATCGCAGATACCCTGACATTGTTGAATTTTTACTCCATTGCTTTACTAAAAAAAAAAATCAGAAATAAAGTGACTGATGAAGGGGGAGAGAACCATTACTTTATTGCACAGTATATTCAGAAACATGTTACAAGCACTGAGACCAGCATCCAAGCCTGCTGGCTCTAGGTACGTGTACAGACTACACCCTTTTGAGCCTCCTAGGGCCACACAATTGTTGGCACTGCCTTCAGCCGCCTGTTGCCGAGACTGGGAAGGAAATGAGAACCACAGCCTAACCTCAAGTTCGTTCATCCTTGAGAAGCGTGCCTTTGATTCACAGGTCACACTGTGTGAACAACTCATTTTGAAAAATGCATGAATTACTGAGACGTGAACAATCACTCTTTCATCTTTAGATTACATACAGAAATGCAAAACTTTGTGACCAACAACAGATGCTTGATTGCTTGGAAGGAGGTAAAAAAAAGAGATTCCTTTAGTGATTCCACCTGACAAATCAAAACTACACTTCACATACTACGTGACAGTTAAAAGAAGGGGAAAAAAAGAAAAGATGAGCTCCAGATTACTCCTTCCACAGATTATATAAGCAGGCTACACCTATTACTCATAATAAGCCACTAAGCTCCAGCATGGATGGAGGCAGATCCCTCTTCAAAGGAACTGTACCAAGAGACAAGGAAACTAAGATTCACTTGCATACAGTTTTATAGTCATACTAAAGATGATGTACTTGCGGATAGAAGAGACATGTCTAACAAAGCTCCCGTCAAAAATTCTTTGTTATTCTGCCAGATCGTTACCACATCCACACAATAAAAGGGCACATTTCTGAAAGAAACTTATCTTGCTCTTCTGTACCAGAGGGCTGAGACAAAAAAGTAAACCTTCAACAGCCTATACACCTCAGGACACTGCTCCTTTGTTCTGGTGTGTACCAACAGGCATCTTAGCATTAACTTCTTGTTTAACTCTTGCTGACAGGTCAGCCTGATACTGCTCACGGACAGGCATCTATGCGATTAGAACAGGAACGTGAGCAATACAAGCACCAGACTTCACTGAGTACAGTGATGCAATGATTCAAAATTGTGCAGACCGATGCCCTGTGTATGTATTTCAAGTGTGAGAACAACACAGATCATAACTGGTAAATTATTAAAATTGTTTCCCATATAGGACAACTCTGGCTCTGAATGAGAACAACTTTGCACGCGTAAAGATGAGCCAGATTTTAATTAATAAAGGATTTCACTAAAGCTTCTGGAGAGGCAAAAGTATAGGGGAGGAAACAGCTTCCTGCATGGAAAGGAGCTGTGGCAACTATTCTGCTGCTTGAAGCCACTTTTCAGAAGCAATCTAGCTGACGAGTTTGAATTCTGAATAGCAGCTAGAGATCACAGCAGCATTTAGGCTTACCAGGGCATGGAACAGTAGCGCTCAGACCAGTCCTGTGTTAGTTACAATACAGCCTTCTCAAAAGCACAAAAAGCATCAAAGGATGCTTTCCAGTTCGAAATGCGCTGAATTGCACAGAAAGGGACCAGGAATTTGATCATCTTCAGAAACATTTCTGGTTATTTCACAGATCACAGACCTTTGTATAAAGATTCATTATTATACTTGTGGTGAATAGGGTTCTGAATAAGGAAAAGATCTCTCTTGCAGGGACTGTCAGCCAGGGAAAAAGAAACTTAGACTCTCAAAGAAACAGCATATTTAAAAGCAAACAGTAAGAAAATTTATCAGGAAGGTGGATGTAAGAATGAAAACATTTCCTAATTTGGGAAAGACTTGCTAGTTATTCACTGAAATAAGAGATTTGACAGGGTCCTAGCGGAACAAGCTGAGTGCAGACTGACAGGCAATTTACCAAGAAGGTAAGGCACACAACAGAAGCTACCTTGTTCTTCTGAACAACAAAAGCTCTGTTCTGAATAATCTAGTCCAACAGAGTCTGTTTTGACAATCATGAAGAAGAAACATGACTGGCCTTACAATTCTGCAACTAATGTGCTGTAGGTTAGGTCTAGGCAGTAAATGCTTGGTTTAGTAACTTCCCTGGCCTTGTGGATCCCTTCCAACTCGGGATAATCTATGATTCTGTGCAACACAAGAGGTTCCCTCTGAACACCAAGAAGCACATCTTTAATGTGTAAGTGATGAAGCAGTGGCACAGGCTGCCCAGAGAGGTTGTGGAGTCTCCTCCTTGGAGATCTTCAAAAGCCGCCTGCCCTGGGTGGCCCTGCTGGGGCAGGGCTTGGGCCTGGTGGGCTCCAGAGGGCCGTGCCAGCCTCAGCCCTTCTGAAACTCTGTTAAACTTACCTATTTGCCATTTAGTACCCAAGTGCTACAACTGGGTTGAGAACAGAGGCAAGCCTACTCTCTGGACATAAGAGAACCTGATCTCTGTAAAGGCAAAAGAAAAAGAAAAAAAAGCTTGCAAGAAGTAGCAGAGTAAGCCCATGTAGGCAAAAGTAGTTAAAGTTTCCAAACACAAATTATGATACTATGAAGGAGGTAAAGACCATTGTGAACAAAAAGCAGAATTAACAACCTCGTACACACTTACTAAAGGAGAATAAAAAGCAGAATCATTTGTCTCCTATAGCTTCTACAGAAACTAAGTAGTTGTTTTAGTTGTATGTAGTACAACTAGAAAACTGTGAGTTTAGGGATTGTTATTGCAATGTTGTTGATATTACTATATTTTAAATATACAAATCAATAAATAATTTTAAATTTGAGCTTTTTGAAGTGCTTCTGAAACATGTGAAAATAGCTCTTAATTCAAACTTATGGCATGGAAAGGATACTGAAATCATACTTGTTAACACTTGGGAGTTTTAATAAGAATCCTCGTTAAAAAGCAATTGATAAAGATCCGTTACCAAGATAATGGGTTGGAATTTTAAATAAATCTTAAAGCAAGTTCTTTTATGTCTATGTACATACACACATGCAGCTTCTCTTGGACTGAAGCATTATACGCTCAGATAAATAAATAGGCCAAGTCTGTATATAAAAATCAGGGCAAGCAAACGTTCACAGGGAGGTTTCATAATCATGATAGAACATTTTAAAGGCTATTTATACCTTGTTGATGCTGTGCTTTACATGAGCTGGCACATGTAGAACACCTGCAAGATTTTTCTGATATGAGTGCATGGGGTTTTCATTTTACATAATTTGTGAGCAAAATATAAGACTTGTTCCTGATAAAAGAGCATTTCTCTCCAATCTCTATGCTCTTGAAATACAGAGATTATATATGATCAGCTTCCTCTTCTGTCTAGCTTACTCTGTCATACACTAATTCATGTTTTACCAAACAATTTTCAGATAAAAAATAATTATTCAAAAATACATTTTTTATTGTATAGACACAGATCATTTTCTCCAGCAAATTTAGTATTTGTTCTACAATATAGTAGCAATTTGCAGCTGAACACAACTAACTTCATAGTCATATTCTACCAGACTCACTGGATTGTACCTCACTTGATATGTGATATATGCAGAATAGAATTGGCAGCAGCATTAGCAAGACTAAAGAGAGAGGAGAGTTTTAACTTTCTTTATGGTTTACAAAGTAAATCAAATTTGTGCTTCAAGCACATATTTGTGGATGAGTAAATCTACGAACTGTAACGCATGTTCAGTAGACAAAAAGGTGAACGTACATAGAGTTTTGAGTAAACATAATGAAGGATGGGACAATGAGAAAAGTAATAAATGCATGTGCTATATACACATTTTGTAAATATAACAGTAATAGAAGAGGCAAGAAGGTGGTTTTATTTTTTTTTTAAACTTACATACACATGCTATTTTAAAACAGCAATAAATAAAAGTCGTAGACATAGGTGTCCACAAAAAGAGAAATGACCTATGACAACTCTGTCACTGGATTCTTTACCCATGCTTGACTTGATGTTTCTATGAAGATTTCCAAAATATTTGCTATCATCATCACTGCTAATATTTAAAGATTAACTTCAGTAAATATAAAGAATGGTAAAACACTGTCTGCTAGAATTGGCATATATTATACCAAGATATGAATTAAAGCCGAAGTACTCCAACCTCTGTTCCAGGAAATTAAGTTAACAGATGGTATATGCATCAATTGAAATACAGTAGTCTACAGTAAAATACATTGAATTATTGAGGTTTAGTCAGGCAAATATTTTGCACTTCCTGAATGATTTAATTTTCAACTCTTTTCTTATTCTGAGTAGAATCTGTTTAAATATATTATTTAAAGTTTACCTGTCCCTTTGCTATCAGGTAAGCAACAATTGAAGTATGTCCAAACTGGGCAGCCAAATGAATACAGCTACATCCTTCTCCATCAATTAGCGACGGATCCGCGCCATATTTCATCAGCTGTACAACCATGGATAAGTGACCCTGTCTAAATGCAAAAGAACACAGAAAACAAACAACTGAATAACTATATGCAAAAAAAAAACTATTAAAACGTTAATATTTTAACACAACAAATGTGTTTAGAATTTAATTACACTACTGGAGCTTCTGAACTCTGACATATTTTGACAACGGTGATTGTCATGATTTGGTTCTGCAACCAAGTATGCACGCTCATTCAACATGAGCAAATTCTATGCAGACAATGCATGCATCACAAGCAATTGGCTTAGGTGAGTTGTGAAGTAAAAGGCCAGTCAACAAAAAGCCCAAGTTCAGTTTGGAAATCATCTACTGTGCCTGATTCAAATTCATGTATGAAACCTGCTATTTTAAGAGATGTCCAGCTGGCTATGTAATCCTGTATTTTGTAGTGCATGTGGTTTAACTTTCTACTATTAATAACAGCACTAAAATAAAAATAGGAAGAAAAAGGAAAATGTAAGGCCTACTTTTCCTCCATGCTACACTTAAAGCTCAGATATCTATTTGGCGCAATAAACACAGGCACATCCTTCCAGCTGATAAGGTGTACAACTATCACCACAGTGTTTCTGACATGAGCTAAAAAAAAAACTTTTGAATCTGTCAGAAGCAGCTCTGGAAAACGCTTCACAGAACAACAGGTTATAGCTATGAACACCAGCAAATTTAATCAAATATTTGTGCTGTTAACATACACAAAGTAGAATGAAATCTGTAACAAGAAATATACAAGCTAAGATTTTTAAAGGAGTGTTACAAGCAAGTTGTCATCTTTAGTAAAGAAATTATCTTGATACATTATATGTTCTACAAGATAATTTTCTAAGCAACCTTTTGCAGTCTGCGGTTAAAAATGTCACAATGGACAGTGCTGCTTTCTTGTCCACTTCTAGGCAGTTGTCTGAAGAAGCAGTCACTACCAGAAGGCTGTCTTCAATTTTTCCAGCCAGTCACCATTCTCAGACGACTTTCAACATCATACACCTGATTTTAAGTGTATCTTAAAATATCTACACACATAGTAGAAAGTTGCAAGGACAATGTCACACGAAATCATCCCAAGCCCCAGCTGCCCAAGTATTGCTGACCTTCAGAAGACTGACAAAATTAAGATCTCCAAAGTAAGAATAAACCAAGTTGACTACAGACTCTAATTTTATTTTACTCTTTATCCTATCATAGAAGTTTTTCTCTGCATCAGACAAAAACTGAACTAATGCTGAAAGCTCTTGTAGCTCAAACATACCACATTCATAGTGTGTGCAGTTATCAATGACTGAGTTCACTCCTGTGCAGGTATTCCCATAAAATACAGCAATCACATAAAGCATTCAGTAGGAGATACCAGGTTAAAAAAAACACCCAGGTAAAGAAAATTATAGAAGACTTTTCCTCACCTTGTTGCCCAGTGAAGTGGGGTAGAATTTAAATCTCCTCCAAGCTGATCAACGATAGCACCTTTTGATATATAGTATCTAGTACAACAAAAATAGTAGTAAGCATTATTGCTCATCATGGTTACAAAGAAAGGACACAGCGTGCCGCAAAACAGGCAATTACAGGTCCGAACTTTTGCTTTCATGTAAGCTTCCTTTTTAGAGGTCAATATTTTTTGCCTTTTTGATATGGGTAAGAAGAATAGGAACACCCCTTCCGTGTTTTAAGCACACTGCTGTTTCCTAGCTTGGTTCCGACATAAAACAGTGTAGTTACTCTACATATGCAGACCGTGCTACCATGTAAGTATTTGATAAAATGGATTCTTCTAAAATTCGTAGGGGTGTTTGCTAGGTTAGAAAGAATTCTGAATTCGTGGCAAAGGAAAATGCTGCTAGAAAAGTAGCATATTTAGAGAATTTTGGCAAAGATGACAAAACTATATATAATTCATCTCAGAGCATGTATCATCACTGCAACTCCCCGCTGAAACCACTGTTCCAAGAGCTCCTGCTTAAGTTACAGTTTTAGCCAAGTATTGAGATTTTACATGTTTCTCTGTTGTAGTACGATATTAAATACAGGACAAAAACATTTGAGTACTTTAAAAATATTTCTAAACGATGGGCTAGAGATTGTTTTTTCCTCAAGAATATTTTTAAACAGATGGGAACAAAATAAGCAATCCACATTTAACTAAAACAATTTATATTCAGTCATTTGTACCGTTTTGGCTAACTGCTTTCCTTGCTGTTTTATTTGGTACACGAAGCTGGCAGTATTATTTTTGCTTTGTGAAAGCAAAAATTCATGTTTTTAAAAACCAGGTCTTCCCACAAGGCATAGAAATTTGGTTCTTCATTCACTACTGTAAATGCCAATGGCAAAAAGTTACAGCTAAAAGATCTTTGAAAGGTACTACCTAGGTACAGATTTCTAAGCGCTTGAACATTTTGAGTACCTGTGCCTGCAGACTTTTTGCTTTCATAACACCTTTAAATACTATATGGATCCTTCTTTTCCTGCCCACACAAACTGGCCTTCAAATCCTCAGCATTGAGCTTCTGGCACCTCGATTTCCTCTAAGTGTTTCAAGACAGATGGCAAGAAGGAGAACAAACATAGATTTGAAAAACATTACTCTAAGTAACTACCTTCTTCTCCTCGAGTGCTTTTCAATTCACGGAGTGAAACTTCAAAAAGAGACCACAAGTTACCTATAGAAGCAGTATCTGAAGAATGCATTTGCTAACAATGTACATGCTAAAAAACCTAATACCTAACCCTGCTCAATACAGGATAGTCCACTCCACTGCTCTCCGACATCCAGGTAACAGCAATGCAGTGTATCTCTCTGCTGAAGTTAGGCGTTTGGACTTTCAAAGACAACAAGGAAGATTTTCTGAAAGTCTTGGTCCTGTGTAAGTGAAAACGCAAAGCCTGCATAAGCTAAAGGGACGGCATTTCATTGTTGTGAAGCAAAGTCTCAGCTACTAAAGAACAAATTTCAAAAGACACTGAGAAGCAGATTCAGTCCATTTTAGGAAGGAGTTCCCAAAGCAATCTTGTCTAGATAAAAAGACAACACAGACATTCACAGCCAAAGCTTGGATCCATCTCACTGATGTGACAGCCACGCATGGGGAGGTGAACATTAAACAGATTGCCTTCATTCAAACACTGGTCCCTGCAGAAACGCAGAATATGTTCAGATTTTACTGAGCAGAAGCATTACTTACTGGCTAGTACATTTTATTTAGAATGACGAACTTGCAGTTTGACAACTGGGAAAATACAAGGCGTCTATCTCCTGCCAGATGGTACACTGAAATAACTTTTTGTGTCTCCTTAAGGGTGTTCTAGACTAATTTGAGATTTATCACTGTATTACAGTACACATAGATGGGGAGATTTTTCTGCAAAACTAGTCCGAGAACTTGATTTCCTGGTCTAGATAAACATCTAAATAGAACAATTTAGTGCATCGTGAGAATGTTACTGAAAGGAGGAACTGAATGATTTGACTCTCCTTTAGTCATCCAGGCATCCACGCTAGAAGATAACAGGTGTGCAAGTCCTATTTAAGCAATCTACTTACATTCAAAGCAAGCAGATCTGTTAAGAGGTTGGCTTAGGAAGAAAATACTTCCACTGATCTCCACATTACAGTCACTAAATCTTCGTCATGCATTTGTAAACTGCCCCTGTTTGGATTCAGTGGTTGTGAAATTAAAGTGCCTGCAGTCACTGTTGCTAGAAAGAGGAAAAGTAGAAAGGAAATCCTCATCTGGAGAAACAGGGATGGTGAAATGCAGTCACTAGATAACTGCAGAGGTATAACGCTAATTTTTGCCTTTTCACAAAATTGAGTCAAAGACAGAGCAACAGATCAGTGTCGTGATGAAAACAGAACTACATTATGGATGTCCGACACTTGGGTGACACTTATCCCTGATCCTGCAGAAACAAGAACAGGCTCTGTAGTTTTCATAATGAAGTATCTTCACTGGTATCTAGGCTGAATCCCAAGTTTCACAGTATGGATGACGAACTGAGAACAAGAGAAGTCTAGTTCTAAGTTGGCTCTTTCCACAAATGAGCTGCTAAGCTCCCTAACCAGGATGACATGATATAGTCAAAAGCCAGTAAGACAGGCACTAAGATCTTGTATCATGAGACCATACCTAGACTCTTCCTCTGTGATACCAAGCTCACTAGTCAACACACTTACTGGAATTGTCCATTGCACATAATGGACAGAAATGGTGGAGACCTGGGGAGAGATGTCAGCACTCAGTTGTAGGTAGAGAGATCTTCCTATCATATAATAAAGAACTAAATACAGGTTTAGCTTGGAGCACGGACTTCCATCTATCTAAATCCAACATTTTGATTTTGAACTGCCTCTATATCTGACACAGTTGCTAAAACAAGAAATTATTAGCAACACACTCAGAGGGAAAAAATCTTGCAAAATACAACACAAAAATGCACGCTGAAGTACCACTCAAAAAAAAAAACACAAAAAAAAAACAGTTTCTAAAAGACAACTAATTAGGAATTTAAAATTTGTCTGATTTTACTCTATGGATGAAGAAAGGTCCTCAAGCATTTCGGGCTTTTTTTTTTTTTTTAAATAAAAAACTGAATATTATATGAAATGCTACTGAACTAAAGCATTAGGTTGCAATCAAGTATCATGCAGGCAGTAGATTCATAACAAAGCTAATATGGAAACTATATGTAAGTTAACAGAGAAACATTATCCACAATATAGGCCTATTTTCTTCATATGCCTGATAGTATAGTGATGTTTTTAAATGGTTATGGTTGTCTCAATGCCATTCAGCTTTCAGACCTTACAAAGACGTATCAAATAAGACAGAAGACATTTGTTTTACAGGTATTCCAACAGCTCAAATAAGATTAATAATTTATTGCACATAATTAACTATGCATTCAAGTTGGATTTAAAAAGTGAGGTCAGAATAAAACAACTGCATTTATAAGTTTAATTTGTATAAAAGAAAAATAGCTATCTGAGAAATTCTACACATTTCAATAATTTCAAACCGAGTTCTAAGCTGCTTAGCCATGAAAGACCCAAGAGAAACCAGAAGGAAAATGGAATGAAAAGGAAGAAAACAATAGAGTCTAAAACAATCTCACCGAGAAGGTTATTTAGCTAACCAGCATTCTGCATCGGTTTTGCAAGAGGGTCTCTCTCTGTGTGCCGGAAGGCACACTGGTTACCCATCTTTAGTGAAAGGAAGATACCAAACACAGAATTACAGTTTCCATGATAAGCTCCTACCCACAATAAAGGCATAAAACCTGCTGCACTAGCTATTGTTTCCTTTGCTCAAGCACCTACATCGGGTGGCCCAGGACCATGCCCAGGAGACTTTTTAAGATCTCTTAGGAGGGAGACTGCACAACCTTGCTGGGCAGCCTGTGCCAGTGCTCAGCCACTCGCACATGGGTAAATAAATAAATAAATAAAATACGATGTTCAGATGGAATTTCATGTGTTTTAATTTGTGCCCACTTGCTCTTGTCCTGTCAGACAAGAGAGAACTCTGGCTCTGTCTTCTTTATTCCTTTTCCATCTGGTATTTGTAGACATTGCTAAGATCCTTTCCCCTGAGACTTCTCTTTGCCAGGCTGAACAGCCCCAGCTCTTGGAGCCTCTCCTCAGATTTCAGATGCTCCAGTCCCTTAATCATCTTTGTGACCCTGCACTGAACTCACCCCAGGTATGTCCGTACGTTTCTTGTACTGGATAACATTAGCCTTTTTTGCAGCAAGGGTGCATTGTTGGTTCACGGTCAGTTTGCTGTGCACTGGGACCCTAAGGTCCTTCTCATCAGAGCTAAATCTTCATCTGTTTATCTACCTTTAACCTTCTTTTAAAAGAACTGCATCAGGACAAAGTCCTTTAAAAACAAGAAGAGAAATATGAACCTAAGATCTGCAGGCAACTTCAAGAAACTCAAGATCTGTTCTGATGAAGGCACTGGTGATGGACATACATAGAGAGAAAATGCTTAAAATGAAGATGTTTTGCATTTGGTTTTGTGTACATTTACCTTCGTTCATAAGAAATATTTTGAAAAGTGGACTGATTGAAGATGTGCAGTTTAGGCCAAATATCCTAGAATCCTGCTGATTCGATAATATTTTGTGTATTTAGATTCAATTGCACATACTTAACTCATCATCTTGCTACTAGTAGAGAAAAGAAACGTTCAGTATACACTCGTGATTTGTAAAACAGCAAGTACTAAGGATTAACCCTTCATGATTTAAGCTCTTCGTGTTTTGAAGGATAGGGATAGGTTTAAATCACAGCCTCAAATATTGTGGTCTAGAACTCATAGATTGAGAAGCATAAAAATATCTCAAATCTCACACCACTGTTCTTTATTACTTGAAAGGGGAGGTGCTGCAATATTAACCACTGTAATAACTGTGTTTTTAAAATGCAAAAGTGTTATTGAACTCATAACTTCCTGAAATGCTGAATGAAGGATGCCCCTTCCATCATACTAATCTCACTTATTTAAAATACTTGCTATCACCTTGCATAAAATTTCACTCTCTAAAAAAAACAACGTTGGCACTTCAGCAAGTCCACCATAGTATAAAGGAATTACACATGCAGCTGAACAGCTATTCCACACATTCATCTACCTGAAAAAAGCTTAAGCTCAAATACTAGACATTTAGCAGGTTTTATTTCTGTTAACTGTGTCATCAAAACAGTGTCTGTAAAACATACAGATTAGGTCTTCTGACTACTACCCCCTCCCTCAGATTTCAAGAACAAAAATTGACTTTTTAAGATAATTAGGACTAACACATTTAAAATAACAGTATTTTAAAGGATGCAATTAGTTTATATATCACTTTAAGCATAATACGTACTTCACCAGATCTATCCTGTTGTTGATTGCAGCCCAGTGGAGAAGCGTTACGTTTTCTTTGTCTGGTTGTCGTACATCATAACCTGCTTCCACCAACTCTCTACATCGTTCATATATTCCATACCTTGAAGAAGAAAATAAGATTTTCAAAGCTGTTACCTTGCACAAAAATTAATTAAGCAAACACTGTAATAATGATGATACACAACCTTCAACAGAAGAGAAACAAAGCAGAGACTTTCTGGCACTACATGAATACAGATCTCTTACAACAGTAAGTTTCACTGGCAGAAGTTATATTAACCAGTTCAAGATTTTACAGAAGAATTGTCTCCACAGCAAACTATACAGCAGAACAAGGTGAAATACAGCTCAGTAGGATGCCTAGTGTAAAACTGGATTCTCCTCTTCCCAGGGACTCAGCTGTATTTGTTTCTCCCATGTCAGTTTTCCTTCCTTTCCCATCTCTTGAAGGCCTAAATAACAGGGCCAACTGATTTGAAAGTATCTTCCAAAAATCAGTGGAATGGATAACAAGATCATCAGATCAGTTACAAACATTAACACATCCCTGACACTTTCCATTTTTCTTCTCAGATAACAAACAAAGAGCAATCTGCCTAATGTTAGTTAGTACCATTTTATCATATCCCTTCAAAATTCTGTTTTAATATGAAATTAATGCTTTCATGAAATTAATGCTATTGACTGTGAGCTAACTTCATCAAAAAAATTGCCGATGTTTTGAAAGTTGAAACAATCCATGAATCATAAACATCACATATGCAGCTAACTCCATACATCACATATGCATCTAACTCCAATATTAAACACCGTTTGTGCTGATACTTACACTGTTTTACTCCTATTTTTAGTGGCAATAAAAGCAATGTAGAAAGGTTTGTTAAGATTACATTTGAATACATACATTGAATGTATATACAACCCACAGGAATTTCCTAAGTCTCAAGGAGGAGACTGGTGTGGGCAAAACCTGAAATCAAGTTTAATGCTTCCTCTCTTTGTGACATCTGACTTCTGCTAAAGCAGAAGTTTAACAGCCTCTCGAAGTTGGAATTTAAGTATGTTTTCCTTACGTTGCTTCTCTATGCCACTTTCTGCAGAACACACAGCCTTAGACAACTGAAGGCCCCTTTGCTCCCCTTGCGTCAGCTCTCAAAACTGGCGTCAAGACCTTTTTTCCAGGGTAGTTACCATTCTTGCTTTTTCTTCAACATGTTTGAATGGCTCTTCAACCCAGACACAGTCCTGCCGCAGGGAAGCCTCAATTGAATCAAGTCAAATAACCTCAGGAATGCTTTCCAAGCCCTCTCCAGGTTTGAAGCACATTAATCGGACAGTATTTAAAAAAAAAAAAAAAAGTGCTACACATAACAACCTGCTTAAATCATATTTTCTACTTCTTAGGAAAGTCACACTGGAAATTATGAAAAATGCTAGATATTGCTGTCACGCCTGTAATCTTTCAAAAGCATACAAAAGCAGAACAAAGACTACTGCCTGCAGCACATACAAACTGGAAACAAGCCTGTATAGCTTGAGCTCTTCAGACTCAGTAAAAAAGTAGCAGTCATGAATTATTTTGACAATAAAGCTTTGTTTTTAATCAGCTGGAGGGAGAAGGGGAGGATGGGAAGAAGAGGTTTGGTTTATGAAGGCTCAAAAATATGCAACCAGTTAGACAAAATACATCCAGTCAGACACACGTAACTGCCAGGAAAAGTGATAAGGTTTTAAGTCAGGCCGATCTCTGACACTTGTTTAAATGGGTTAATGTGATGCAATTCTTGGCTGTCCCTACAGCTGCAAGGGCCACTGAAACAAGTTAGGACTACAGGCAACTTAGCCAAGAATAAGGAGACAAGACAGTAAAAGAGATGCAGTGAAAGCAGGACTTCTGAAGGCAAGAAAGCAAATTATGATCTTGCTACACAGTACGTAGAATAGAACAGTTCAGTTGGAAGGGATCTAGAGAGGTCATGTAATCTGACTGCCTGACCATTTCATGGCTAATCAGAAGTTCAAGCTTATTATTGAGGGCATTATCCAAACACTGAGGGCGTTATCTCTTGAACACCAACAGGCAGGAGACATCAACCACTTTGCTAAAAAGTCTGTTCCAGGGTTTGGCCACCCTCTCAAAGAGATTTTCCTCATGCCCAGTCTGAAGCCCCCCAGTGCAGCTCTGGGCCGTCCCCAGGTGTCCTGGGGAGCAGAGGCTGGCACCTCCCTCCCTGCTCGCCCTCCTCGGGAAGCTGCCGAGAGCCAGGAGGTCACCTCTCAGCCTCCTTGTCTCCAGCCCAGGCAGCCCAAGGGCCTCAGCCTGCCCTCACGGGACACACCTGCCAGCTTTGTCATCCTCCTCTGGAGGCTTTCAAGGACCTTAATGTCCTTTTTACATTGTGGAGCCCAGAGCGGCACACAGTATTCAAGGCGAAGCTGCACCAACAGTAAACATAGCAGGAGGATCACCTCTTTTGACCAGCTGGCTATGCTGTGTTCAGCACACCCAACACGCAGTTTGCCCTCCTGGCTGCCAGGGGTTCTGCCAAGGCAGGACTTTCTCCTGATGAGCCCGCATTGACTATGTCTGATAATAGCTTTGTTCTTAAACTGCCTTTCAACATCTTATTCAAGATAGTCTACCCCATAACTTTTCCAGGTACAGAGGTTAGACTAACAGGCCTCTTCCTGCGCCTTCTCTCTTGCCCTTCTTGCAGACCAGTGTAACACCGGCTAGCTTCCAGTCAGCGGGGACTTTCCCAGACTCCCAAGTCCTTTGGTAAATTGTTGAGAGGGGTCCAGTTATCGTATCTGCTAATTCTTTCAAGCACTCTGGTGTGAATCCCATCAAGCCCCATGTACTACGAATATTCAACTGATAAATAAAGCTGGTCCCTCACAATTTCAGTGGCCACAAATGGAAAGTCATTTCTTCCGCATCCATGGTCTTCCAACACAGAGGACCAGGCAGCTCACGATCTATCATTAATGTTAAAAACTAAAGCAAAAATGCATTAAATACCTCTGCCTTTTCCCCATCCTTAATTGCCAGGTGACCATCTTCAAGTATCAGTCTAATGCTTTCCTTAGACTCCCTCTTGCTGTTGACATACCTGAAAAGGCCTTTTTTTTTTGTCTGACACCACATTGACCAGTGTCAGCTCAAGTCGGACTTCAGTTTTTCTTGTTTTCTCTCCGCAGATGCAAAATGCAGATCTGAACTCTCCCTGTGAAGCCCAGGCCTTGCTTCCAGAGGTGATATATTTTCTTTTTCTGCCCTAGTCCCAGGAGGAGTTTCTTGTTCAACCAAGCCAGTCTTCTGCCCCACTTGTCTGACTTGCAAGGGCAATGGGATTGTCTGCTCCTAGGCTTTTAAGAGGCGGCCCTTGAAAAGTGACCCACTATCACAGATCCCTAAACCCACTGGAGCCAATTCCCAAGGGATACTGCCAACTAACTCCCCAAGTAGCTTAAGGTCTGCTCTTTTAAAATCCAGGGTGGCAACACTACAGAGCATTTTTTTGCATTATACCAAAAATTTTGAACTGTTTCATGACCACTGGGGCCAAGACAGCCACCTCCTGTCACATCTCCAAGGCCTTCTCTAATTTCTGTCATAAGTACTTAGTGAGCCAGCTAGGAAAGGTGGCCTCATACATCTGTTGTTTGAGAATTATCTTCAGCATGCTTTCGGAATTTCCCAAACTTGCTTGTCTGTATATCACATTGGCATACAACAGCATCTGGAGTTCATAACTGATTATAAAATATGTAACAAGGTATAACTTAATAACTCTAATTTATTGTCATGAGAGGACGTAAGGATCTAGATAGACAAAAACCACCTGGCAAAAGGTTAGGAATTTACAGCAATTTGTTCCTATTACTGGAAACAGTATGCTCTCTACAATTAAATAGAAGAAAACACAAACTGATGCAGTCATAGTTTCTTGAGCTCTGTCCTAGAAATGTAGCATTCTTCTCTTAACATACTACACAAAGTCTTTCTTTCATCAGTTTGCCACAGCTGACTTCACTTTGTCTTTTCCAAATATTCCTGATGCACTGTTGGATTACAAAACGCGAAAGTCACCTATTTCAGACATTCAGCATACTCATAATGTTGCTATAAAGTGGTGTAGTCCCTTCAAGAGAGAAGGCTGAAATCCTCTCAACAGATTAGTACATTACTGCAACAAATTCAGCATCTGGGTGAATTCTGGAGGATGGTATCTGTAAGCATCAATGGAATACAATTTAGGAATATAAGTCAATACTATTGAATTTGTCTTGTTCTTGAGAAAAGTGGGACTAGTTCTTCCAGAGCAAAAAATCCCATTGTGCAAGCTCATTTCATTGTCACCGTCTAAGCCATTTCAGTAACTACAGTATTTTGTCATCGTAAGTTAAAGATATTCTTAATTTAATACTTTCAAGAATAGTATCCTAGAATCCTTTTGTGTTTTAAATTTGTAAATCTTCGTTTTTTGTCTGCAAGCACACGGTCTTAAAAATAGACACTGCCAGCTTTGCCATATGAGCAACATCAAATTTGGTCACAATAGTAAGAAGGTATCTCTCTTCAGTGAGCACATCACCAGACCAACAACCGGTATATAAGCCAGGAGCCTACTCCCTTATCTTACTATCACCGCAAATCCAATCAAAGCTGTTTTAACTGGAAATGCAATTAGTACAAAAATAATCTTTTGTTTTGTTTTGTTTCACCTTTTGAAGTTTCATTCCCATGAACTATGGCAGTTAAATACTAACATAGCCTTTCATACTTTTTTTTTTTGGTGTGTTAAACAGTAAGACAGCTTTGTTTTCAACAGCAAAGATGTTCTTGAGCAAGCTCAAGAGCTGCCTAATGAACCTTGAACAATGATGTTGAGAGACAAGAGAATTTCAGCTGTTGTATACGCTCCAGAGCCTCAGATTGGCTAGACAGTTGTGGATATATTGTTAATGTGGTTAAAAAAACAACATCCTTCCATTCAAACTTAAATTATATTGCTAAAGCTGGTATGTATATAAACTCCAGAGCCTGAAATGAGCAGGCCAAGAACATGTACTTTTGTCACAATCTGACCTTCCTCCCCTATGGATGGGTGAAATAAAAACAGGAGTAATCGTCACTTTGGCCAGCTCTCACCAATTTGAATTATTTTCTATGTATCTTTTTTTTTTTTCCTTCTTCTTGTCATGTACACTATGAATAATAAGAAATGGTGAGGACAAAAGACAGTTCCCAAATGTATCTAATTTATTTATTTCTGAGCAAGATTCAGCATAGATCCAGCACACTTTTGTTGCACTATTTCACAATGCACACAAATCTCATTTTTAATGATACTGGTGAATGAAACTAGCAGAAAAGTTAATCTTGCAATAATGAAACCGTAATACTTGAGCACAGGGAATCAATCTCGCAGAACCCACAAATGTTATTAATCTTATTAATGTTTAATACTAATGTTCATAATAGTTATTTAACACACTTCTAGCAGTTGGAATTTGCTCAAGGTCACTGCAAGCAGAAGGTGCCTCTTCACTCAGAGTTGAAAATCACAAAGCAAGAATTAACTTGTTCCAGAGTTAGTTCTAGTCATAACCCACCATATACTTCTCCACCTGTGAACATGAGCTATTTTTCCTTAGTTTCATGGCTTAAAAGATCTAAAACAAAACAGCCAGCAATGAGCTTTAAGTTACCATGTTAACATGGTACCTCTCCTAAGTCATCATATTCAAAGTTGACTCCAACTTTGCAGAGCTACTGCTGCTAATCCACAAGAAATGGAAATAAACAGACCTAAAATATCCCCAATTACATTTCCACTTTTAAACAGCTTATGGCTTTTCCTAGTTTATACAAAACTCCATTCACTCATCTCTAGTGAGAGTAGGTATCAGAGAAACTAAACTGGTACAGAGCCCATCCTTGGATTTTGTAGAGACAGAAGAAATATAAAGACTTGCCGTGCAGTTCCAGGTGAAGTACTTACTAAATGTTAGTAAGTAACATTACTCTACTGCATCAGCAAAGGCAAGAATGGCCCATTTTTTACTAGTGTGTTGAAAATATATTTTCAAATATACGAGTGGCTTGCTTCTACTTTCAAAAACAGTGGAAACTTTACATGAATCAACTTGAATTTTGCTATAATTGAATACAAGACGCCAAGAGATTGCAAACATCTTGTGGATGTTACAATGTGAAGGGTTAAGAAAGTAGTACTTTTAACTCTAGCTAGATGTCTTTGGACATGTAAAACAGCCAATGGAAAGTGTCCTTCATATCAATGTGTATTAAAACTAAACACTATCATTTTTACTCCAGCACAAGCTTCTGCAAAATAAACAGAGTATTTTTGGTGTAAATCATGCCTAGACCCACTTTATGCAAGAACTTATGAGGAATATAGTGGGAGAAAAACACAAATACTGATAAACTCCTTGCACCAATAACATTGACTGAACTGCTCTTTTCCATACAGTCTTCAATTGATTTTAAGAGGTTATCAGATTTGTAGCTCAGTGTATAAGCAAGTTAATTTTGTAAGTGCTCAAACTACAAACTAAGAAGATAAAGCACATAAACAGTCCAATGCGGCACAAAACAAAGAACAAAATATTCTTCTGGAAAAATGTGTGGAGCTTGCAAGCTCTTATCATTTTGACCTGCTGAGAAACATAAAAGCAAATGCATCATTTTACTAACACTTCTATTTCTCTGTAATCATGTGCCAATAAAGTCAACATCTTGAAGCGGAATTCTACAGTCAAACAGCATATAGAGAGTGAAGAGGAATTCCACATTTTCATTCCATTTTTCATCATCAACATTAAAGTTTAAGGAGCTATGTTCCCCATTTCAATACCTGTTGCAGCAATAAACAACGCTAGTTGATTTCACAGGAGAAACTTTTAATAATGTAGTACATGAAATACAGCATGAACAGTGACTGAAAAAGATTAAATGACTGACTAGGTACTCATATGATGCGACTGACTGCTTCCTGTGTGGATTATCACAAACATGATAACAGACAACTCCATGCTATGGTGAAATTCACCCTCTATCTGTCAAGAAGCCTGCAATTTAAGTGGTCTTACATTAAATGACAAATATTTTGGAAGGCACAATCAGACAGATTTGTTTGTCTTTTTAAAAGTGTCAGGTTTATTTTGTTTTTTAAAGAAACAGAAAAATGCACAACTCTGTTATTATGATTAGCTCTCAGAACAGTCCTGAGAACAATAGGATTTCATTTTATTAACGGTAAGCACCCCAGCTGCCATCTGATATTATCGCACTGAGAAAACTTATATCCTTCTGGGGAGGTTTTGAAGTGTCCTGGGGGGGGGGGGGGGGGGGGAGGAACACAACAAAAACAAAACAACTGTGCTGCCAATCCTAGCTGAATACACATGTGAATTTGGGGGAAAAAAAAAAAAAAATGCCAAAACTGAGGAGAACGAATATAATTTTTATTCTGTTTTTCTGTATTGTCATTGAAGTTACTGAACTGCTTGGGGAGGGGAGTTCTAGGATACACATTAACGTTCTTTTTTTATTATTATTATTTTAAACAAAGCTTTTTGTGGCATCCAACTTACATTAGCACCAAACTGAAAGGTAAACTGAACCAGTTATTTTAATCTAAGTAAACAATGATATTTGAAGACAAGTGGCAGAGGATAAGATCACTCATTTTTTATTAAAAAGAGGTAAAAATGTAATAGATGTAAAAGAGGTTAAAAGGTTATAATTGTAAAAGAGGTTTTATTTCTACAAAAGTAACTACATTGTTCATTTTAGCAGGAACTATGCATCAGTGAGGCACCTTTTCACCATTGCTGTTTATCACGTGAAAGTTCACCTTCAACAGTAATGAGGAGACCATTTTTAAGGCTTTTTTTTTTTTTTAAACACTGAATTAATATATTAGCAGCTTTATTTTACTGTAAGCCTTACAATTCTTGGCTTCCCTCCCTTATAGACTGCTGTTTTACATAACACGGCCTTCGAATTTTAGTACATACTTGAAATAAAGGTGAGGTATCCCTCTACTGGGGGAGGAGGATATCCCAAGGAATACCACTAGCATAACTTGATCGTATACCCATGCTGAGTCACCTTTCCCTGAGCTATTTAGCATTTGGGCTGCGATAGGAAACAGCAGTCCTCTTAGAGAGGAGAGGACTTCTCACCAACTGCATCACACCAAGACTGTGGAGGAATGTAACAGATAACTCACAGCCCTGTTAATTGTCAGAGGAGACCAGAAAAGGATTAAAGCACCTCAGTTGAAAGCACAGATCAACCTAAACCTGAGGGATAAGAGACAAACGTGTTTCAGGGCTCCAAGAATACAATGAGCATACAAAAATGGAAGCAGGTAATTTGCAAAATCATCACTTCTGGTGTCATAGTTCCATGCCCTTACGAAGCAGATAGTTCCATGTTATACCAGTGCTTTCATTTCTAGGAACCCCCTGATAAGAGGATTATAGGTTGTAGTATTACTATTAAACCCTATAGAGCAACAACTGCAGGGTCAGTCAACATCTACATCAGGAACTTAAATCCCTAAGAACTCAAAAGGTCATGTGGCCTGTGTCAAATACAAATGTGCTTCCAGTTGAAGGAGGTGACTTTCAGGAAAGAAACTGAAAGTTTGTTTTTTTTAAAAAGGCAAATAGCTTGGCAATATACATAGTAGAGTAGGAATTCAAACTAACAATAGTTTTTAAAAATGAAATTGTATCATCTCAGCTTACTGAAAAACAAAGGTCAAAGTGATGGTGGTGGTTTCTGAGCAGTGAACAACAGAAAGCTGAAAAGCAGTTCTAGGACGATTCTTCTGAACGTCTTGTGAGTTAGTATGTATTACAGGACTAAACAGATTTGTCTTCTATACAATTAATCTGCATTGAAAAAGCAATTATTAATTAAATTTTCTTCACAGTTTACTCCTACAATTCTTCTTTCAGCTATAAAGTCAGTTTCATATCAGCACTGAAACTGCAGAATTAGAGACGATGGAGGAAGTTACATACTGATGCATACTTTCTAACCTATAAATGATGCCAAGAAATCAAGGAAATCCTCACATTTGCTTATCGATATGCTGCCCACTTACCTCTTAACCATCACTTACAGAAAATAAACACCACTACAAGCTGGAAGAAAACTGTACTTTCTCTTCCAACAATCTGCCCAGCAACCACCTATATTTACAACTTATCACAATGCTTCCGACGTGTTTCTCACATTGCTCATAAAACCATCTTAAACTGTATAGCTCACTTCTAAAATCTTGCATTATTGTATCTACAAATACAGTTAGCCTTCAACTTTCTGCATATTAAAAAAATACATTTTGCTATTTTTCAACTAATCCAGAAAGACACTCAAGAATAAACTTACTGTGTGGCTTTGACAATGTCCCAAGTGCTGTAATCATCAATGTGGCTTTTTCGTCCAAGAGATTCACTATATCCATGGTTGTAATGACTTTGAGGCTTTATTTCCTAAAAGAGACAAACTTGTTATTAGAGCACCAAAATAAGCATTACTGAAGTTTCTCAGAAAAAAATACAAATCTATAAGTAAAAATAAAATAAGGACCCAGTTCAAAACACTATAAAGCTACTTAAATCTGAGGGTGACCAGCTGACTGGCCATATTGGTACTTTTCGCAAAGTAGGCCACTGTATTCCTGAGAATAGACTTAAAACACCTTACAGAACATGCTACCCACAGCAGCAGAGTTCTGGCAAATCCTTTCCCGAGGAAGTTTTAAGAATGCTAACAAAGGGAAACAGAATTTATTTTAAATAAATGCAATACATACAGTAACATAGCTAAAAAAAGCTATTGGCCACAATTTGAGAAAGTCTCACCGCTACTACAAATTTAATACTTCACATCACACGGTCAAATATCTTCTGTAAAATAAATAACTTGGGAATGGTTAATACTGGTGGCTGGAACCTACTAATACTTTATTGATCCTTCAACTCGAGTCCCAGCTTCAGAGGTGATCTATACGTTTAATCAGTGAGTCTCTTTTTGACACAAAATTTAAAAAACAGAATTTAATACTTTGCCAGAGCTCCTCAGCACAAAAGTAAACGGCATCAGCATGACACATTCTTCATCAGATACAGCTCCTAGTTACTTAATTACTTTGATGAACAGCATCGCTTCAACCCTTAATGTCCCCCTTGGTGGAATTTACATTAAAACACTGCGCTGACAGATCACTCGGGTGGCAACGTACCATGTTTCTTTAAAAGCTGCACGCATGTAGAAACTCAGATAAATCAACTCAGCAAGTTGAAATGGAATGTATTTTATGTGGTTTCTCTACAAATTTCCATTTGTCACAAACACTATATAGCTGATTGCCTGTGTATCAGCACTGAATAACTTAAGCTGAATGTTTCTATGTTACATACAACACAATCATAAAGCAAAAAAGCCAAATGGAGGAGATTTTAATGCATTCAGTACATTTTATAGCACTAAATTGTACTAAGTTAATACTGACTACAGAAATTTTGTACATAAAAAACCTTTCAAGAGATTCAAGTTTTTTGGATTTTTTGTTTTGCTTGTTTTTAAACAAGAACTTTACAACACAGCAATACTGCAAGCAAAATCTTCAGAAACAAATGCAAAAGGATAAATTCGGTCAAAAACAAAGACTGAATGTTAAGATCCAGTAGCACTGCCAAATTCTTGACATAAAAAAGTAGTTCCTCCAAATCAAGCTAGGATGTGGGCCTAGAATAAAAACAGAACATGGCATACATAGAAGTCTGCCATGAACCTTGGACAAACCTGTCTTTTTTTCTAACATATTTAGGTAAACAGTGCAAATTTTATTTTGCACTTTATGGGATAAAATAGTACTTTGTATCCTCTAACACTTGATTCTCCATCATCTCAAAGCATAAGCGCAAGCTTTTATAAAAGCAATAGCTCTATCTGGGACCTAATTGCTATGTCTTGTTCTCTACTTCAAACAGCAGGAGCTTATGGTTTTGCATCACTGGTGGCAGGCGCAGACGCTGATGACGACCCAAACAGGACGTCCCTGCACATCCTCACTTCTAGCGGGGATTTAAGTGACATCTCGGGAATGGTCCGTAGGAACAAAGCAGGAATCCGCTTGTGAAAGAGCGCAGAAAGTGCTCCCTTTCTTCTCACTCATCCCCAGCTTCACCCATCTCTGGATAACATCCAGTCAATCCTCATGACATACAGCCTCACCCAACCATCACAGCTAAGACGATCAGGAAACAGAGCACTGAACCCCAAGATTTAGCTACTCATACACACCTAACTCTGCAACAAGCCTGTCTCCATCCACAACCATATCGTGCTGCACTTAAGCACACAGACACGGTTGTAGCATCTCCGTATGGAAAGGCACGTGTTAAAAGACAGCAGTCTTACTCAACGACATTATAATATGTCAAGAGACTGTAGATAACTCGTTGAATGCTCACTTCTTATTTCAAGACGTTTCTTTATTCCACAAACTACAAATTCCTACAAAGCCATTCAGAAAAAAAGAATAGAAAAAGAAGGAGGTAACGCTTCTGAACCATCCTCGGCCTTTTGGGAACCTTCCCAGTCCAGTCAGAAGGAAAGCAATTCAACACCTTTATTTCTTCAGCACCATTTTCAGAACAAATGACCTATACGTACAACTTTCAAACATTTCATTTTTATTCTGACTTTTCTTAAAAGGAATGATTTTTTTGCCAGTTTCGCTCGGTACCTGAATGATCCGAGCACATCTTTTCATGACCACAATGTTTTCTGTGGTGCTCCATCTTTTCACTGTTTTTCTAAGCCTGAAAACCTAACTGGATTAACCAATTAAGCATTGCCAGCCCGGCAGGAAGGCTTCTCTGTTGCCATCTCTACAGGAGGAAACCTAAAACTGTAACAGGGCATCTGCTGTCATCCGAATCACACGGTGCAACCTCTTCTCTTACTATCCAGAAACACAGCTTCATTTCGGATTTGAAGGCGGCAACAGCTTAACCAAACCTCCTCCACCTCAGCTACTAGTTACTATCTGGAGTAAAGATGCTGAAAAAAGTGCCAGATGACATGACAATGAAAAAGCAAAATACAATAGCTTAATAAATTAATTCTTTTTGTGCCATGCCGTTTTCCCTCACATTAGGGGAAAAACCACAGAATTTATACAGACTTCACCTGTTATTATACTACATGATCACACCAGGATTTTTCAAATTGTCATGCTCAGGCCCTGAGGAGCTAAGGGGAAAAATCCACCAGGCAGAGGCCAGAACAAAGGCAATCTGCTGTCCTGGAGTACCCCGATGAGGAGACATTCGCGTAGGGTGTTTCTTGGCCTGCCGCAGCTGCTGGAGAGGGGGAGGGAGGGGGGATCCGTCTTGTTATCTCGCAGCTATTAAAAGCAAACAAACTTATTTTCAGGCAGATGTTAATTTACTAGGGAACACTATTCCTCTTAAGCTGCATTTTCCCGAGCACTTTAAGCACACAAACCAGGCTCCTGTTCCCTTGGGCCCATGCTAGCAAGCCGAGAGAGCTGCCCGCTTAGAAGCGATGCATATTTATGTCAGCCTGAAGTGACCATGAAACCACAGCCCTATGATACTAATGCTTTCACAAAAGGGTTTATGGGAATACAGCAGAAGCTTGAAAATTAATTATTAATCATATAAATTGAAAAAAAAAAAAATAAGTGAGAGGTGATATTCACCAGCCCCTCCAGCTTACCTACTACTTGTACTAAGCACTTAAGAGTAACGACAGCATTCCTAAGTTTTCACACGCGTACCTTTTGATCTCCTTTTGTACTGCTGGGATCACTGCAAGACCCACCCCTGTGAATGCACACAGATGCTCAGGAGGTTATCTGGAAGTCTACCCAACGCAGCCCGTAAGCACTTCCCCTGAACCTTCAGCTTTTCACGTTGCAGTCGCTGTCAGCCTTGCTCATTTCAGAGGGCAATCTGGTTTGTAGGAGTCTCTGCTAAAGAATCCTACTCATTGGATTGAACGCTGACCTCTCAGGAGACTAAAAGCTGTTGTATTTAACACGCTTCCCCTCCTAGATCTCATGGCTTGCCGTGCATTGCTATCTAGCCAACACAACTCCATTGTTAGCTACCTCTGGTTTTACAACGGCTATCTGCAAATGGACAGGCTTCAAATAACTTCAGATTAATTCATTATTATATTTCAAATAACTTCAGAATCAGATATCAAATAACTTCAGCCACACCAGTAAAACTCTGTGACTGAAATATATTTAGTCCTATTAATATCATCACTTCAAACCGAAGTTGAATAACTGCCTAGTTATTCAATGCACAGCACTGAAACCCAATAGCACCTTCTTAAGGTCCATAAGGAAGTTCAAATCATGTCCTTTTGTGTGTTCTGTAATTGAAAACTGTAATTTGTAATACAGAATCACAGAACGGTTGCAGACATTTTTAAATAAAAGATTTCTGATACGTCTATTTCTTGAATGAGAAGAGATACAACCTGCAGTTACTACCTAGCCAGCAGTCAAACTCTGCCACATATCTCTGTACTTGTTTAGAAAGTAAAAGATCAAAAATTTTACAACGTATTTATTTCATTTGACTACACTGCCTTATTGCAAACCATCTGAAAGCAGACAAGATCTTCAACCACGATTACAGTAACTCCTCGTTGTCAAGGATTGCAACCCTATATAGAACAGAATTTGCAACAACACTCAGTGCTGGGACAGCCCAACACTCAAAAGGAAAAAGGTCGGCATAAATATGCAAGGTTTCAACTCAGTCACATAAATAAAATCCGTATAGACACCAAAACTCCTCATAAGCCCCTACGTGCTTGGACATATTCACCTGTTAAAAGCCACGTAAGAGACACTGTTTAGAATACAAGAAAACTTGTGTGTCTCTTTATAAAGCAGTAAGAATTTGATGCCACTGAGCACCTTAGCTTTATAATATGCACGGTAACTACAAATCCTTCAAATACAGCCTGGACATTAGTCACATTTTCATGCAAGAGATACAATAAGACGACCTAACACGAACACTTACATTAATCCTTCAAAATAAACAGGCCCGACAAAAAGACAATCTTCGTTGCAAGCCTACCGCTTTGTAATCTACATGGATTATTTCACTTTCAGTCCATTTCTAGGTCTAATGTCAAGGAAAAATAGCCCCATACGTACAAGTTTTTTTCTGATGAGGCCTCTCGAGTCTGAGTAATACTAATATAAAACAGGGAAAAACAGGATTGAAAAGGATGAAGACATCTTGAGCAATCACTACATTATTTAACTTGTAAAATATTTAAGTAACCTCTTTTTTTACACAGCAAATGTCCTGCTTGTCCCTGGGAGGGCCGATTACAGGGCTGTACGGGGCTGAGTTTGTCCAATGTTCGCTGGTCTGTATCAGCAGCTAAGATAAAAAAAACCCTAAGTCATGACATGCAAACAGCCTCTATCTTTGGGGTTTAACAGAAGATTAAAACACACAAAAACACAGATTACTTCCTTCTACTTGTCAGATGGAAGAAAAAGCTCTGTTCAAAAATCCTGTTCTGATCTAAAATATTTACCCACTGTTATTAACGGAGTAGGACAAAGCATTAAAAAGTGAAAAATAATAATCTGTTTACGCCATGCATTTCATAGACCCTTGCGTCACTTTCACTGTCGTTTTCAAGTTCTCACTTGAAATAGCAGAGAATGAAGCTCCTCTAAACTCATGTCCCCTCACAAATTTTAGGAAAAGAGTTAAAGTCCTTGCAATTATTACGTTTTTCCTTTTATTTTTTTATTTCTGGATAGGTAACAGACTAGTAGTAGAGAAACAGCATATCAGACTGAGCCTACAACACATACCACGTTCACAAATAGCTTCAAGAATATTCCTAAAGTGTTAAAATATTGTCCCCGTTATGATGAAAAGGATTTATTTCAGTAAAATTTAATTTTATAACGATGACTGACTGTTAAAACCACTAACAGCTAATTCAGGGATGAAAACCTAACTGAAATCACGTATTTTGATATTCTGATCTCTATTGTCAATCGCGTTTCCATCTCCCCACTCTTCCCTGCCCGGCTGCCAGGAAAGCTAAACAGAAGGTAGCAGAGATGAAGCTCGATTTCACCGATTTGAAATAAGCAGGTTGCAAACACTAAACCTCTACTTACTTCATCCTGCTTCAAGGAGCCGTTTCCAAGGGTGACTTGAGCCAAACGAAGAGTTGCCCGTTGCTAAAAGGGAAAGGTCATCTCCCTGCCCACCCTCCCCCATTGCTCTCGGCTACGCGCTTCCCCTGCAGGGCTCAGCCAGCTCCGTACTGAGAGCTGCGGCCGCAGTCAGCCAGCTCGGGTCTTGGAGCAAAGAGACGAGGTTTTTCCGCTTCTTGCCTGATTCTTTTACTAGGGCTGCAAGTTGGATCTGTTTCTGCCACGAAAAGACAAGCTCCGCAGCCACTGGTAGAGGGAAAACAAGGTAGCAAGAAGATCTTAGCAGCTGCTGGTTGGTCATTTGACCAAGCAGTCACGGAGTTACACGCTCAGGTTCTTAAATAGTGAAGGACTCCAGGCTGGTAGGATGAAGAAAATGATGCTGCTTCTAGGAACAGGTAGAGCTGGTTGGCTGGGAAGGTTGCACGAGAAAGAGATTTTTATTTATTTATAATTAAACTTGGTCCCCTCATTACTACTTATGAGATACTTATGAGATGAGCTTTCACGTCGGTGACTATCGTCTGACAGTGCCCTAATCACTCACATGCATCTGTGGCTAGTTTGTCATTGCTCATTAGGCACAAATTGTGCAGACTGCTTGCACAGATGCACAAGTAACGAAGGGTAGGGAAAAAATTATGCAGAGAAGGCTGAAAAATGTGTTTTGGAAAGAAAAAAACATGATGCGAGAGAAAAGGGAACCTCCTCTGGAAAACAGGACCAATAAATTGGGGAAACAGAAAATAAAGTGAAATATGAAAAATAAGCCTAGAAGAGAAGGAAAAAGAAAGAAATGCGGGGGATGAAGGGGAAGAGAATATGACTGCCAGGCACAAACAATACTGGCATTCCCAAGCAGTTCTCTTCACAACCAAATTCACAAGTTATGCTGATTTACCCTCAGTACCCAAATCTTAGTCTTTTCCAATCAAAGAAGCCAAACATAAAGTAAGTTTAAAGATAATTCTGAAAACGGCATTCGTAGAAAAAATTAGGAAGTTTTGCATGAAAGAATAAGATGACCAAGATGAAATTATTCTATGATAGCAATTTCGTAACTCTCGATCATATATAGCAGAAGGATACGAATAGGTCAATATGCCTGCTTGGACATAAGGAAGGGAGGAAAATACTGCTGCTTACAGCTGCTACGTATGGCTCTGGTAGGCATTAACAGATGGCTAGAACTGCTTCTCCTTTAACGTTATGCAATATTGCTGCAAAGGAAGAGATACCATGATCGAAGTCAGACAGTCAGATCCTGAATGGTGACCAAGTTCATTAACAGACGCTTGAAAAGAAAACATTAACGAGGTCTAAAAAGAAAACGTAGAAATAAAAGCTTACCTTCACCAAAATATTGCACACTATTTCCTGCGTTTCTTAATGAAAACAGGAAAAAACAAAACATTTAGGCAGTCTGATATACATGTATCTTTACTGATGACTACACTATTTCAGTATCTGGCTGCAACACAAAGAATCTTGATAAAATCAGAAGTGACTACAACTACGCATGCTATTTCAGGGTAGCTAAATAATGAAACAATCCTCACGTGTGTGCTATATTTAACACAGACTATTGTGGGTTAAAAGAATTAAAGAATTCCTTCCCCCACATTTGTACGCTCAACTTCTCTGCTCTCCGTTTGTTAGAGCACATTGCTTTTAATAAGCTTTTGCAATTTTCCTCCCACTTTTAAAGAAGCACAAGAAACTATAAAGATGAATTTATTTATACGTATTTGCATATTACACATACAGACCCACATTAGTGTATAAACACATACATACCAGCCACTCATGTTAATAAAGAAGCACTCACAAACTAAAAACAAAACAATTAACAACATTCCTAAAAAAGACCATGTTGCTATGTTCACATTTATAATGTTAGCATTCTCTAAAATTGATGATACTGTCTTGTCCCTATCCCTTCACCTAACTCTGCAGCACAGCCACAGAAACAGATACTAAAGTTACCGTGGCTTGATTTTAAGCAGAATCATGTCAGAATAGCTTTTTCTTCTTCAAAAACAGCAAGAAAAGTTCAGGCAATACCGCTAAGAGCTAACCTAACTGCTGGCTGCTATCAAATGGGAGCAGTCTGCTCTTTCCTATATTCACATGAGGAAGTCCTAGATAGAAAGAAATTCTGCAGGGCTGTGTAGGTTCTTCTGCTTCAGGAGACAACCACGAGCTGTTAGAGTGCCGATACGGGATGATGCATATATACCTTCAGTTTACGTAACACACGCTGGAAAACGAGCATCTAAACCAGATGGCATTGCCCATGGAAAAGATGTGCACTGCCACCTCCGTTTGAATCCTATCAGGTCATATAATACATTAAAAAAAAGTTTGGTGTTTGGCTTGCAAATATTACTTGCAAATACTACTAGGCATATGTTACCTGGACAGGCACAATTTATGCTGGGATTCTCCCTGCCCTCTAGTACAGCACTAAATTACACAAAATGAGTATGACTTGACAAAAAAAAAAATCTTCCATCCAATGCCAATTCTGTCACTGTTTTCCATCACTTTTCACATTTGACAGCATCTTGGTAAGTCTGTTTCATGGTTTCCCTCCTATTTGCATGGATCCTTCACATGCCCATAGAAAGTAAGATAATTTATGAAAATCCCTGGAGAAGCTAATTACAGAATTAACAAACAATGCAAAATAAAAAAAGGCACCTAAAACAACTTCCTGATTTTATTTTGAAAGCAGGTTACAACTGAAGATAAGAACGCTTTCTTTAAAAAGAAGCGAGATCAATTGAGCAAGGCTTCATCCCGAAGATGACAAAGCAGATCTTTTGCTGATGCAGAGTTCCACCTACGAGCGACAGCCAGCCATCACGCAAAGTGAATAACCCTGCACACTCCAGTGCAGACTTACATTTTTACGTAACGAGGAGTCAGAGACGCTCAACCAGAGCCTTTCACCCATCTGCTGCATGCAGATGCCAGAGATCTTGTGAATTAAGGTGATTTAACAGCTGGCAGCAACTCAGTCCTGTTTGTCCAAAGCAAGCGTCCATCAGCAACTGGCCACTTCCTAGTCAGGTACTTACAGATGCTTCCAAACTGAAGAGTGTCATATTTTAGTCAATACTAGCTTCACAACTAGGGTTTTCGTAAGGCCTTCTATTTGCACATGTATTATAACCAGCAGGTGTTAAGACAGATGCATTTACTTGCATTTGTAATGGCTAAAATATTTGAAAGCTTAAAATAAAAAGCTTAAAAGGTTTACAACATACCTAATCACATAGATTTCCAATCAAAATGCTTTGACTTCTCAGAAACAGTAAATACCAGTTTAAGATTTATAAATACAAAAGTATCATCAATCAGCAGCTATCTCGTATTTTAGGTACATAGGTAAACTACTACGGACGGAGACGTGGGAGTTAAAGTGCTTTCTTATATCATACACAGATTTAAAGAACTATGTTCTATGGTATTTTCTGCTTGTACCCTTACCTACCTCCTCAGTTCCTTTTCAGATAAGCATATTTCAAATGAAATTATTTTAATAATTTAAAATAACGGAAAATTGTCATCTTTGTCATTTAGCAGCAGAAAATTCTACAATGAAAGTATTCAGCATGAAACCGTACTTTCAAAAGTAAAATCCAGCAGCAGAAGCGTGCTGAAGAGAAGGCTGTTACATACAGAAAAAAAATCCCATTTATCTCCTAGCAGCACAAACAAAAAGCAAAACAGGCAAAACACACCTGCTGAGCACTACAAAATATTAAACGGACTACATGCTCTATTCAAAACAAGCATTTCTAAACGATGGTAATAACAAAGTTTTTCAGTGCAGATAATAACCAGAAATGCTGGTACCGAAGTTTTGCCAGGCGAGGCCACGCACTGCGTAAGCACGCTGAAATCCTCATCTCAGAAACACGAGTGCTTTGAAGCTGCTTTCTGGACCCCTGCTATATTTATGCACTTACAGGACTTAACTGAAGCTACCTGAAGATTCTCACAAGTACATGCCCATAGGAAAAAAAAATCAGAAAACAAAAATAATTTTACAGTCCACGGAAACCTTTTCATACTACGTAGCAACCCTATAATTGCCTTCGAGATTGTAATAACTACAGATATCCACAAGTCAAAGCGCACTGACATTTTTCTAGTTAAAACTCTTCTCACTTTTTCTTAGAGATTTTTTTTTCTTCAACAATTACTTTTTCTCCTCCTAGCAAGGGAAGTCCATAGAACTTGCGTGTTATTTAGCAACTTGTATCAACACGTACCTACATCTTTTTTTGTTTGTTTTCTTTTCCAAGAGTTTTGCATTGTGCTCACATCCAAAATCTAAGTATTTTAACAGAAACAACTGTTTTCCAAGTGATTGAAACAGGTCTAGGTCTCAGAGTGTGAGAGCTTGCAGACCTCTCATTTAACATCAAAAAATCCCCGAGAGACCTCACATTACTAACCAGTCATCATAACTTCAAACCAATTACAAGTTTTGCTATTTTTTTTTCCACCAAATGCACATAAGCACGTATATAGCTGAATCTTGATACTCAACTACTTGGAGAAAAAATAAATAAAATAAAATTCCCAGAAAAGGGCATTCAGAAAATTATTTTGCAACGATGAAGATCCTTCATGCAGTTTTAAACTCTGCTAACATCACATAGTTTAAAAAAAAAAAAAAAGAATGGAAATCCAGCAGAGCGACGGCTCTGCCTTGTTCAACAAGTATTTGCCACAGCACACACTTCAAATCTAAATTACGCTGTTTTGTGAGTTTGCAACTAACTCATCTCTGTGGAACAGTAGAAAAAAAAATCAATCAGGGATATTACAGAACTGGCAAGTGCGCACCACAGAACCAGCAGTCTGCCGAGCCATGAACCCTTTCTTTCCTCCTTAGCAAATACTATAGGAAAAAAAAAAAAAAACAACATTAGTGCAACTTGCAGCAATTCCTAGCGGAGAACTTCGATTTCCCATTCCCACCACCATCCTCCCGCAGCAAATGGACCTTCAAAGCAGCCGTCAAGCCATCGACCTGTCACTCCCACTTTGGCTAACAGGAGCCTGCACAAGAGGCGCTCCCAGCGCCCCACGACACGAGGCAGCTTCGCCCGTCTCTGCTCTGCGACTCCTGACCTCCCCAGCTGGTCACGGCACCCCTCCATCTCCCTTCAGTACCACAGCACGTTTGATCCTACAATGAACAGGTCCAGTGAACTTAAAGAAAGTTTTTCACGTTTTTTTTTTTAATGGGACTAACGCTCTATCAGTTTATTTCCCTGAACTCGCTCATTCAGTGATGAGCATCCGTGGCAGATCACTACACCCGGAGGTGTTTAAAAGCAGGCTTCACGGCCACCTACGGCTGCCCTTCCTCCAGAAGGGGGGGCACCCTGGTGGTCCCAGCCACCCCTTCCCCGCCGCCTCTCCTACCAGCTCTCAGGGCGGTGCCTTCAGCTCAGGTCACGGACCCGCAAAGCCAGACGTTTCCCAAGTCACCTCCTGGCCACACGCTGCAAGAGCCGGTGCAAGGTCGGGTAATGGGCTGCGTCTGGGTTCCTCGGTGCTTTCAAAGCACGCTGACGTCCCCCTTCCCCTTTATACCATGCTCCCCCCTTCCTGAGTCTTCCTCCAGACTTGCCTCGAGAGGCCTTCGAGCTCTGACCACGGCATTCCCACCACCCTCCGTTTTTGGTACCTCCTCCCTTGCAGGGAGGAGCAAGGGAACACTGCTGTGACCTCGGGGCATCCTAAAATCGTAGGAAGGAATCACAAAGCTGCACGAGACAAACTGCACCCTAACGTTGCGTCACGCTGGGCTTGTCGGGCCCGAGGGCTCCACTCTGCCTCCTCTGACTTCAGAGGACGCTCCTGCTTCTTCCAACAGCCTCGCGTGCAACAGGCTCCAGCGTTTCTCCCGACTGCAGGAAAGCTCTGGAAGTCAAACCCGTACCTCACACTGTCTCTGAAAGGCAGCACAGGACAGTGGGAATGCTGAACTATAGATTACTGAGGCTGCACCCATCTACGCACGTCAGCATCAATGACAACATTACCCGGGTTTTACAGCAACTAGCAAACTTTTTTAAACATTGTCCTCTTTATTCCCTTAAACTGAACTTCTGAAAAGCTACCGTTACCCCTTTCCGTAATTGTAATGCCCCGTTGGTTTTCTGAGCACAAGGGTACACGCCGTGAAATAAATGCTGTTGAAGGAGCAAACTTCTGTGAAGTCTGAGGGAGATTAAGAGTGTGCTTAACATGTAAGGGTAAACAGTCCACGCAAGCTTAGGTCAAAGCTGATATTTACCACAGATGCTTCAGAAAGTTAAAAATCGGTTACCGTTGCGTTTTTAGAAGAAAACATGTAGAAGAAAAAAAAATAAGGTTCAACTATTTACAGTTTGTTTTACTCGATGCCCGAGAAGCCACAATGATGCTATTAAGGAAAAGCCTGCAATGACGAAAAGCTGCATGGTTTACAAGGGGATTGAAAACAACTGCAAAAGAAAAAAAACACACTTGTAGAAATTGCAAGAGAAGCACTGACAATGAATGCAAAAAGTCAGATAAATATGTAAAACTGAAAGGCAAGCAGAAGGAGAAGGCAGAGCCCCAGCCCTAGAAGGGCAAACAGGATACCAATACCCCAAAAAAGCCAGACAGACAAAAGTTGTCGTACATAAGAGCAATTGAATTGCCAATAACAGAAACAAAACCGCAACATCTGTAACTGTTCAATAAATGCAAAACAAAAACAGCTGAGTAAAAAAAAATGGGAAATTGAAATCACATCCTGCTGCCACAATAAAAATGCTTTCTAACATCACAGATACTCTCAAACTCCTTTGAAGCACAGGCTGCTAAAGGCCAGCCGTATCACCCCAAAGATGTGGACACTGTTTTTCATCTGAGCCTGAAGAAATTCCAGTGGGCTGCACAAAAGGCAACACGGGTTACTATTCTAAATCGTTACTGCAAAAAGGCAAAAAGTAGTGACGCTAAATATCACAGGTTCACAGAAAAACAAACTCAGCACTTTCAGATCATAAGGGAGTAGTGGTGGTCAGAGTTAATGTCCTAAGCATATTATTCAGTATTGTCTGATAATTGGATTAAGAAATCAGAACATTAAGAAAGTTAACGTGCTGTATCTTGCATGTATTACAAACTAGACAAGCCTTATTCTTATGATTTGTCATATGATTTTACACATACTGTCATTATCTATGCTGGCAAAAAGAAGTCTTTTCAATAGGTCCTATTTTAAAGCTGCAGTGGAGTGTCTGTATAACAACACTGCAAGAGCAGTGAGCATCCCATAGAGCTTCCATTTTGACCCCATCCCACTTCATGTTGCTCTACGACCTCGGAACAAACAACACTTAGAGGCAAGTTTTCACTGCGAGCAAAAAAAGAACGACAATCTATTTCTGATACAATGGAGACTGTATCTCTTGGGAAGCTCGGGACCAGCCACGATGAGGTTTTTTAAATACCTACAAAGGTAAGTTCATGTATAAAATGAGGACCCAGCCAGGAAACTAGCCAGAAAGCACTGAAGAGACTTAGAAACAGACAATCAGCTGGGCACACGCTTCCAAGGTGATGCAGTTTCCAACAAGACCACTACAAGGGTCTGCACAAAGGGCGACTACCGAGTAAGAAAGTGAAAGTTATCATGGAACGGGCTGGGTTAGAAGGACCCTTAAGTATCATCTAGCTCCAAACCCCCTACATTACCCACCAGACCAGGTTGCCCAAAGCCCCATCCAGCCTGGCCTTGAACACCTCCAGGGATGGGGCATCCACAGCTGCTCTGGGCAGCCTGTGCCAGGGCCTCACCACCCTCATGATGAGTAATTTCATCCTTTATATATAATATACATCTACCTTTTTTAACTTTAAAGCCACTACCCCTTATCCTATCACCACACTCCCTGACAAACAGCCCCTCCCCAGCTTTCCTGGAGGCCCCCTTTAGGTACCGGAAGGCTGCTGTAAGGTCTCCCCAGAGCCTCCTTTTCTCCAGGCTGAACAACCCCAACTCCCTCAGCCTGTCTTCATAGGAGAGGTGCTCCAGCCCCCTGATCATCCTCGTGGCCTCCTCCAGACTCTCTCCAATACCTCCATGTCCTTCTTGTGCTGGGGGCCCCAGAGCTGAACACAGGGCTCCAGGTGGGGTCTCACGAGAGCAGAGCAGGGGGACAATCCCCTCCCTCGCCCTGCTGCCCACGCTGCTTTTGGTGCAGCCCAGGACACGGGTGGCTTTCTGGGCTGCAAGCGCACATTGCTGGCTCATGTCGAGCTTCTCATCAACCAACACCCCCAGGTCCTTCTCCTCAGGGCTGCTCTCAATCCATTCCCCACCCAGCCTGTGTGTGTGCTAGGGACTGACCCAGCCCAGGTGCAGGACCTTGCACTTGGCCCTGTTGAACCTCATGAGGTTCGCACAGCCCCACCTCTCAGCCTGCCCAGGTCCCTCTGGATGGCATCCCTTCTCTTCTGCGTGTCGACTGCACCACACAGCTTGGTGCCATCAGCAAACTTGCTGGGGGTGCACTCGATCCCACAGTCCATGTCACCAACAAAGATGTTACACAGCACTGGTCCCAACACCAACCCCTGAGGAACACCACTCGTTACTGATCTCCACCTGGACATTGAGCCACTGACTGCAAGTCTCTGAGGACAACCACCCAGCCAATTCCTTACCCACCGAGTGGTCCATCCGTCAGATCCATGGCTCTCCAATATAAAGACAAGGATATCATGGTGGGACGGTGCCAAATGCTCTGTACAAGTCCAGGTAGGTGACATGAGTTGCCCTTCCCCTCTCCACCAACCCTGTTGTAGAAGGCCACCAGATTCATCAGGCATGATCTGCCCTTAGTGAAGCCACGCTGGCTGGCACCAATCACCTCCTTATTTTCCATGTGCCTTGGCAGAGTTCCCAGGAGGATCTGCTCCATGATCTTGCTGGGTACAGAGGTGAGATTGGCCTGTAGTTCCCCAGGTCTTCCTTTTGTCCCTTTTTTGAAAATGAGGCTTATGGTTTCTCCTCTTACAGTCAGTGGGAACTTCACCAAACTGCCACGACTTCTCGCATATGACGGACAGTGGCACAGCAACTACATCCGCCCGTTCCCTCAGGACCCACAGATGCATCTCAGCAGGTCCCATACACCTGTGCACCTTCAGGTTCCTTAGAGGTCTCAAACCTGATCTTCTCCTGCAGTGCATGGTTCTTCATCCTCCCAGCTACTTTATTAGCAGTCACACAGGGCCAGTTGCAGCAGTAAAGTGCTCTGTTCTCAAGTCCGCTGCTACATTGCTCTCAGAATAATGCCATGAAAACACTTAAAGAATACAAAAACCATGTCTTAACAAGATACTCAAAAGATTCAGCATGACTGCAGACCATAGCTCTAGTGTAGGGATCTGATAATCATCTGCATATTATAGATCTGTATATATTTATTTGGATAGATATCTCTCAAGACCTAATGATCTGTAACAAATTAAATTCATTTTAGAGGTAGGTTTAAGTCTTTAACAGAATAATTAAGTTTCGGGGCAACTTGCCCAGGCATACGGTAGTATCTGTTACTGCAAGATTTTATTTTCTTTTTTTACTGTAGAAGTAGTATCCTGGCTATAAAAAGAATTATTTCATAAAAAAACTCCATGCCTGCATTAGAAGGCAGATTAAATTTAGACTTGCATTCCCCTCTGGCCTCGTGGCCTATAAAGCTAACCATGATACATGAAACAAGACTCGACTTTCAGTATTCAACATGTTAACTTCTCTGAGACGTCACGGTTCCATCCTCCTTTTTCAAATACCACAATAAATAACAACCGAATGAGATGACAAATGTAAGCTTAGCTTCTGGAGAGACCCTGACTAAACTCCAGAGTCACTTCCATACCTTCACAGAACAAGCAAGAACAAGCTGCACCCCAGCACAGCTTCCATGATATCAGCAGAATCCCACAGGGAACAGACTCAGGCTGTAAAGTCAGGCCTTTCCCTGATATTTAAGATGGAAAAAATGAGAGCCAAAGCTAGGTACAGTAAGTTTACCTATCTTCTTCAAGACACCACCAAGAGACATCACGGAAATACCATGCTTCTAACTTCCTAGGTGGTTATGTACCATGGGGGAGAGAAACAAAGATAAAAACAAAGGCTTCCAACTCGGAGAATTCCTGCCAGAAACCATAACTCAAAGATTTCTACCAATTTTGCAAGAAGATTTTTCTGACCAGAGTAAGCCAAAAAAAAAAAAACAACTCAACTTCTACAGCCAAGACTTTTCTAATTATCAGTAACTTCCACCTCTAACCCATCCAACACAGCCTGATAGCACTGGAGAGCGCACTCCACGGTCGTAACAAAGCAAAGCTCCCTCTCCAGGAAGAGTTCTCCTCAGGTCAGAAGAAGCACAGCCCTCAACAGCTGAAACACCTTCAGCAGTTCAGGCAACATCAACTCATACACAAGAATATTTTGCCAACAAGAAGAAGGAAGGATAAAAACAAGGTCTGTTTCCTAAATATTCCCCCGCAATTCCTTTGTTTCGAAGGGAAACATCCAACCCTATCATCACCTACCGCAGAACCGTCAAGAAAGCGTCAAAAGAACTGTTTAGAAGACCCAAGGAACAGAATGAAGGTGGTAAGGACTGCTAGGATCATTTAGTCCAAGCACAAACAGGGTAAGCAGCACTCCCGTGCCAGTGCTACGCCGTACAGACGGAAGCAGAGCTTGCCATTGCAGCCATCACTGGGCGACGTGAACACTGGGAGGAGGAAACAAGCCAGCAGAGACTGCCCAGACCGGTGTCATGCCCCATGCTGGGGTGCTCCACGCATGCATCCCGGCTCCTGCAGGGCACACACTGCAGGGCAGCCGATGCCATCTGCACCCTGGGGTGCACGCCCAGAGGACTCCCCCTCTTCGGCCATCCATGCGCACCCTGATCACGCTGAAGAACTCACGTGTATGAAAGCAGCGACGCCACTCGGAGAACCAGTCAGCACGACGTGGCCAAAGCTCCTTCATAGGCACAGATTTGAAACACCAGTTATCGGTGTGCCCAATTCAAAAGCTATTAAAATAATTTTATTAATAGAGTCTCCAGAAGGGCACCCAAACGCAGCTGAAAGCATCAGGGGTTGGATAATGCACCAGTTCCCTTCTTCCTTTGTTAGTCGCCCTCACTGTTTACCACTTGTGCCTTTCAGTTCGGTCCCATCTGGCTTCACTTTCCAGCCACTGGATCTTGTCAAGTATATACTAAATAAAGCGCTGCATCCCAGTAACAGCGCTGCCAAAAGCCACTTCTCACTATTTCTAACAATGTGAACATTTTTTTCCAAGCCTTTCACCATAAGGCATTATTAAAGTCGTTTTTTAAACTCTTCCCCGCTTTCCAGCGTTCAACAATCACTTTTAAAGACTCAAAACTTCAAGGCAGCACTTCACTGTTAGTATTACCTCATGCTCAGCCAAAAATCACCTCCTTGCTCCTGATCAGTAAACCACCTTTAAAAAAAAAATCAAGGAATATATTGCACATTTTTAGTCACAGAATTATACTGAGCTTCTGCTGAACTGCTTGTTCATATTTATATCCTACCAGTCAATACATTTCTGGATAGAGTCCCGTGCCTACCTTCCTTATCTTCAACGCATTACTTCGAACATGGCTGCATAAAGGTGGACTTTGCTTTACTAGTGCAACTTAATGTGAGCGCTAGATGGTTTTGTACAGTTGTTCTGTCCTCATTGCTTAACACCTATCCATCTTGCTCATCTGCAAGTCTTATTAACGGCGATTTTGTAATTACTTCCAAATCATTCACAAAAGCGTCTCAAGTCTAGTTGATTCACTCCTGCAGGACTTTCAGGAACAATTCCCCCCAGCAACTACTTCGGAGACCTACCAGTTGGCCAGCTAACTCGGTCCCTTTATCATATGCTATAAGAGCATATAGTGCTCATATGATGCAAAGTGGCTGTTGGTTACTGTACTTCACGACTAAGATGATATTTGTATGCTCTGCAGCGGGATCTACGCAGTAGTTCACCAAACTGAACTTTGATAGGAAAGAATACCCTTGGAAATAAGTTTCCATTAAATAAATTAAGCTGGCTTTCAAGTGGGAGGAAGACCCACAAACTCAGTCAATGAGATACCACCAAAAAAAGCAACCAAACAAAGAAAACACACACCATAAAAAGCAGTCGCATCATCAACTTCCTAAAGTGTTCACATTTTCAGAACAGTTTTTACCTCTTCTTACCAAAAATTACTTGGGTCACTTGTTTATGCTGAGCCTTTCATAAATAAACAAATACGTAAATCTTTCAGCGCTTGAGTACTGAAGTAACATTTCACAATTTCTAAGACCATCTTTCCTACAACATTCACACTGACAGCATTCAAAAATACCTCATGGTAAAAACACAAAGCCATAGAGCCTACATAAAAGCCAAACACCTCCCTCCCCAAAAAAGCCCCTTAAACTTTGAAAGTAGCTCAAATTAGTCAAACAAAAAGACAGTAAGAAACAAAACTAATTTTAAAAAGCACAGGAAGATATCTGAAAAAGATGCATGACACCGAGATAACACTAGCATGAAACATGGGAAACTGGGAAAGATTATGACAGTCCTATAAAAAGCATCACTTTTCTGTGTACAAACGTAAGAACCGATTATATGCTCCAACGTCACCACTTACATAAGGACATGGTGCTATTTTCTTAAAAGGTGGAAGTCACCGAGCACGAAGGCCGCTGACCTTCAGAAGAACCACTGACCACAGAGGCACTGCACTGCTCGGTGAGCAGGGCTGTGACAGCACAGCCCCCTACGGTACCGAATCCCCGCGCTTTTACAGACACTCCAGAAACTCTCTTTTCACAGCCACCAACATTTAAAACATCCTTCTCTTTGAAAGGAATAAAGGAATTTTAAGGACTAAGGGAACACCCACTAAGATCCACGCAAACACTACCCTGATATACAGCCAGATAGCATCCGACTGACTGTACTGACTGGTCAGATACTCAACACTTCCATGTAAATCCAACTACAAAACCTCAAGAGTAGCGGTATTTACTGCAAATTGACACATTTGGGTTGGTGTTGTGGTACAATGTTATATTAATTTCCTTCACCCTTCATAAACATATTCCTTTGGTGCATAAAATTGAGTAAGTAACAAAGTCTACCAGGTCACCCAGCTAGCGAAACTCATCAGTTTAACCTGAGACACATTTGCCCACTATGCAAGAATTACTCAAAAGTTAACCTAACAAATATTAATAAACAGTGCATAAAATGCTATGGCTGTCTAACAGCTCGCACACGCTTTTTATTCCATTTTACAGTTTTTTTTCTATCCTTCTAAGCCTTCCACAAGTTCAGGATATTTCCTTTTAGGTAGAAACATCAGTTTGGATCGCTACTGCGAACTTCTGTCACTTCTGAAGAACATCAGACACTGGAAATGAGAGTACCTCGCCAGTAACTCTGAAGAAACATGTAGCGTCTGTCTGTGCGCACCACTTAAAAATAATAAAATAATCAGGACGTATCTGAGGTGCATGCTTTGCTATTTAACCTTCAAAATACATTATTCTATTTTAAAGTCGTAAGAAAGCACGGTTTGGAGCGGGTAGGTTACACAGTCGCATACAGAGGCCTGCAGAACCTCCTCAGCCATCAGGAAAGCTAAAAGTGCCCTTAAGATGTTGTTTAAGGAAAACGAGTGCCATCTGCTTAGCAGAAACCGGAGCCTGGCATACGCGCTCCTCTTTCCCGTAGGCTGAAGAACCAGTCCCCAGGCGAGAGGTGCACGCCCCACACAAAACACCCTCGCAGCAACCACCGCAGCCCCACACGGGAGGAGCGAAGGCATAAGACGAGCCCCCCCCCGCCGTGCCTGCCCCCACTCCTCCCCTCCAGGCCACCGACGGGCTGGGCAGGCCGGACACACGGCCGGACGGACAGCCGCCCCCACGCCCCCAGCGCCGGCCGGGGCCAGCAGGAGGCAGCCTCCTTCCACCCCCCACCCCGGGCTGGGGGGGGGGCCGGCGGCACCGCCCGGGGGCACCTCCCGCCCCGCTCGCTGCCAGCCCCGCCTCGCCGCGCTGCCCTGCCCGGCCGGAGCCCCAGTGCCGTGCCGTGCCGTGCCGTGCCGTGCCGTGCCGTGCCGTGCCCCGCCGCCCCGTGCGGCCTCGCCCCGCCGCCGCGCGCGGCCCGACCTCGGGGTGCAGGATGGGCACGCAGCCCGCCTCCTTCTCGTACTCCTCCAGCGGCGCCGCCATCTTGGAGCGAGCCCGCCGCCCGCTGCATGCCGGGTGCTGCGCGCGCGCCGCCGGCCGGCCCCGCCCGCCCCCGCCGCCGGCTGAGGGCAGCGGAGGGAGGAGAGCCGGGGGGGGGGGCGGGGGTGGATGAGGGCCGCGGGGAGGCCCGCGGGCGGTAACGGGCAGCGAGGGGCGCTAACGGGCTCTAACGGGCACCAACCGGCTCTAACGGGCACCGACGGGCTCTAACGGGCACCAGCCTGCTCTAACGGGCGCTGACGGGCAGAGGGCGGTAGCCGTGCCTCGGTGCCCTTTGGGAGCGCACTGCTGCTTGGGGATGCCGCTCTCGGCTTGTGGTTTCTGAGAAATTTCTGCTGGATTAATTCATTATTATTTGGAATGAAAGCAAAACGAGGACTCCTCTGTCTGTGTTACGTTGATTTATTTCCCACGTAGCGCTCGTCCGGTTCTCTGGAAGTTATCTTCGTGCCTCCTAGTAGCTAAGAGAGCCCAGGAAGAGATCAACAGAGGTTTCTAACATCTCTGCTATCAGCTCTTAAAATAAATAAATAAATAAATTGTAAACCGTCACCATGCTCAGAAAGTCAACAAAGGATCCTTTCCAGGCGCTGGTGCCTAACCGAACCAAACATTTCTTACGTCTTGCCACACGTGCTATCCAAACAGCCAACCCGTGTGCTGAGGATTTAGGGGTCAGATTAGATTTTTTGGGGGGAAAATAGGTTTTGCTGTGTTTTGTTTGTATTTGCTGTTCTTACCAGCTGCGTAACACGCTCACAGCCAAGATTAGCAATCCTAAAGCTCTTCATTTCAAACTCATGTAAATGCTCGCCATTATAAATTACATTCTTATAAAAAATGTTTTTCCAATTACAGAGTGTTATTGCTGGTTTGATTGCTGCTTTATGTTGTCATATCTATGGTGCTCTCATTTGCGTTTCTGAGAAAGGGACTTTATATAATACATTTTGTTGTATCATAATGCATTAAGCTCGTAAGCCTAAAAACCCACCATGATACGTTACATTCCTATCTCATATAAAATGCAACAGAGACGCACTAATAAAATTTGACTACAGCATTATTAAAGTGTTAAACCATAAATATCTTTTTGCTGTATAAATAAATACAAGATTAAAATTGTCAGGAAGAAGGATGACATAAGATTCGGAAAGCGCGAGTGTGGAACAGGTCCAAAAGCACAGATTTGAAATGTTAAGGTACTGAAGTGCTAAAAGAGCAGAACACAACACACGGTATATAGAAGAGGATCTTTTTTTAACCGTGCATGTTATTAAACGTATGAGAGTTTAGGTATAATTTGTAATCTGATTTGCCTGAAGAACAGAGTCTTCAACCTCCTGCAAACCTCAGAAATAGAAATCCTATAAATCACTGCAGTTCTTCGTGTATTTATAATAAAAGTAAGGGTCATAAAATAACCAAAAATCCTTATAGTATTTTTACTATGCACATTATTTTTTCTCACAAGTCTAAACAAGCTATGCTTCATCCCTTGGCACATTCAATTTCTACTCTGAAGTGGGTTGTAAATGCAAACCCTGCCATTTCCCTATTTATACTCTGTTCTTCACAGGTCCACACGCTTTGAAACCAACTCTGTTCTGAGAGACATCTGCACAGAGAATTCTTGCTGTTGAACTTGAGGCCCTATGTAGCTCACGTGCGGCCCATTATTTCCTTCTTCAGAACGGAGTCTCCCTTTTATTCAGAATCATTTCCTAATCTGTAACAGAATCGCTTGGAAACATGATTCTTTACTGTCTTACATCGTCACTTCGGACACACTTAACATCTGTGCAGAGTAAGCCAACAGCAGATACAAACCTAATAACCTGCTGTGGTGACGCAGTTTGCACCTATTTTCCATAAATGTAATAAGGTTAGATGTTTTTCTGGATTCTGAGAGAAAATTGTTACCTGACCTTGAACAATTATTTTGCTCCTCTACATTTTACTTTGCTCATCTGTAAATCAAGTATTTTGACACCTAATTCTGAGGGGTAGTCTGAATTTATTATTGCTGCAGAGCAATGTAAAGTTCTCAGATTAAAAATGCCTTGTAAATGCCAGGATTTTTACTGATCAATAGCAGAAAATGCTCTTCTGTGTGGTTTCATTGAATGATCAGTAGCTGATGTGTGAAATGTTTTTCATATTGACCAAAGGTTTTATCCAGTGCTTCCTACGCAGTATGCAGTAGGGACATGCCTATGATAGGGGCTAAACACAGTGCACGGTCAAAACTGGTTTTAGATTCTAGTCTGACAAAAGAAAGCACAGTTCACCAACACCATGGACCCTTGACCTTGGCTGTCATTCCTTTCCTTCCTTCCTTCCTTCCTTCCTTCCTTCCTTCGTTCCTTCCTCCTTTACATTAATCACTGTAAAAAAAAAAAAAAAAAAAAAAAAAAAAAGAGTCAAGGTCCAGACACCTTTTAATTTTTGGCTAAGACAAAACACAGCTTAATGGAGAAGTAAGTAGCACAAAGTCTTACGATTCTCTTTTATGCAGCATGAATTTCACCTTTTCTGAATGAACTGTCAGGAAAAAAAAATAGCTTTGGCAGAGACAAGTCATAGTATATTTGTAAAATAAGAATCCATATACAGGTTTCAGTACTAAGGATTATTTTACAGCTATTTTAGATTGGATCTTCTACTAAACTGTGAAATGTGACCGTGAAATAAAAGATATACATGTCTTAATAGTATTTTTGTATAATGGCGTTACCAATTAAAATGACTAAAAGTGCAATTAAACAATGTTTACCTTTGCAACTAAATGCTACAATTCAAGCTAAATGTTTGCGCTCTTGGCAGGCAAAAACATGTAGTGAAAATATTGGAACGTCTTAGCACAAAAATAAGTGCTAAGTCAAAAATACTCTTCCTAACCCTACAAGAATGAACATCCTTAAAGGAACTGTGTTTGTCCTTCACTTCTCCTACATAATTTTCACTAATCCTACTCTAATTAAAACACCACGAAGTGGATTTGCCTCCATACTTTGCCTCTCTGAAATTTTCTCTTGCTTAGTCATCCTAAAAAGTAGCTTCAGTAGCAGTGGCTGAAATATCCATGGAAGCACATCGCATTCCTGTTCTCTGGGTATGTTTGCAAAGCAGCACAAGTAATGTAATTAACAGAGGAAAAATGAAATACCGCTAGAGTGACATCCTCAGCGCTCCTGTGGCCCGAGGTTTTACATCTTCGTTATTAGCTATCCACGCAGCATTTTCTAATCATGTTACTTCATGTACTCTGTGCTTCCTCTAGTGGTAATTGCATCCATCCATCTAAATGTGTATGAGCACATAAAGCACGTAATTCGCTTGGGTTTATCCAAGTCTGAGCTAACTCTCCGCATTCCCTTCTAGATGGAGAGCACCCGGTTCTCACACGGTTTTGACCAGCTTGTGTCGACGAAAGCCTGTGGCTACAGCCACCCCCAGGTGGCCTCCTTCTGGGTGCATTCGGGGCTCTGCTTCTTTGAAGTGTTTATACAGCATGCTTCTGCAGGCCAAACTACCACACCATTATCACGTTACTGGGCATCTAAGTGCGCACTGGGCTCAGAAGCCTACCATTCTTTAAAGGCTGTGTAGGTTTTTCTTCGCTGTAGGGATCAGCATCTTTTAGTTGCCCTAACATCTGTCTGGTCAAACCTCACTCCTTTAGCTGTGACAACATGCCTCACACCCTGCATTTTCATGAATGTTTCACATTTTGTTCTTTGCTATTGGAAGGCCAGCTGCCACCAACCATGAAACTTGCCTCAGTAATTTCATTTTAAATCCCATGCTGTAGGCCCTTTGCATTTTTAGAAACTCTTACTCACTAGATTGTATCTCAGCATAGCAGGAGACAACTGGAGGGAAATTTCAGATGAAACTAGTGAGCCAATTTCAACAGCAGGGAGAATGTGAAAAAAAAAAAACTTCATTCACAGATGACCTTTCTCCATCCAATGTGGAAAAAACTGGAGAAAAAATAATGTACGGTATGACCATTTTCTTGTTGAGGAGAGGTGTCTTCAGCGTTCAGAAGAAACCATTAGTATATGAATGTAACAGGATCACGACACCATTACTGGTTTTCCTTTCATACCTCCTTGTAGTTCAGTTAGGTTGTGATGCCCCAAAATGCTCAGTTTAAAAATTTAGAGAAAAATACTTAAACTGGTGACAAACAGCCCTTGCCCCACTCTGGGAAGGGAATTACATCTGAAGTCAAATTAGAACAAGTTGTTATAAGACCAATCCAAGTCATTTATCTTCAACGAGAGCCACAGCTGGTGGGGAAATTGGAAGTTTATTTTGCTTCATTCTGCCCAAATAGCTCCATGGAATTTGTCTTTAAAAATATAATCCAGATGAAAATGTTCTCAAAGCAAGCACATTAGGAGAATAATAAGTATGCAGAATTCATATCAGAAATCTAAGACAGTGAATCGATAAGGATGGCTAGTGATAGTACAACTGTGACTGTAATGTGCCACTGCAAGTCAGGCAGAGCTATGGATAAAAGAGATCAGTGAGTGACGTGGTTTTCCTTAGTACCATGCACTGCTGGGCTCCTCTGCTCCGCACGGCCAGCAAAGAGAAATAGTCTCAGTGGCTGCATTAGGCAGTTGTGGCAGGCAGTTTGTTTCTGTGGATCCCATCAGAGGGCCAGACAGCACTCTTACTCCAGCTTTATAATGATGTGTTTCTGAATATCAGCGGTAATAGTCTTGATTTACACTGCTGTAAACAGAGGAAAGTCAGACACGGTGTATATACTACTTTTACTACTTCTCAAATACTACCACATATCAAGGCAGGCAGTTTTAGATACCATGCAGTATCAGCAGTCTCCCTAGAACAGGAGGAAAAAGGGGGGAAAATCCCAGCTTAACTATTTTCTGATGTCTGGGTGCTCCCTCAACCGTTGTAAATTGTAAAACGCCACATGGACAGTGGTACTAACAGAGAAAGCCACCTTCTTCCTCACTCCTCTTGCATAAATCTGTTGAGGCAAGCTTCTTTTGATGAGAAAGCAAGCCATAATTTTGGCTACTGGTCTGCAGATGATAGGTGTTTTTCAGGACTATTGGTATGGAACAGGATGAGTCTGTCCAAGGAAGTCGTCTCTTCCCCTGCACAGCCTCTTTTCTCCTGCAGCAAGTCTCCAGGAGATTAGTGTCTTAAAAAAAGGCCTAGCATGGTGTTTGAAAGAAAGCATCAGAAAAATAATGTACTGCTGATGTTTCACCCTCACCTTCCTAGAGTGAGCAAATTCTCCATCTGGCCTTTGGAAGCTGGAAAGCCCCTTGCAACACTAAAAGATGTTACCTGTTTCATTTGAAGGGAGACTTTTTTACTTGTAGCTTCCCACAGTGTAATTGAACCCCAAATTTCTACATTGAATTAAATGCAAGGAGCTTCTCCACTAATGTTATTAAAATATAATGCTGATGAAATAAGCATATATATGACAGTGACAAACCGCAAGATGCTAAACGTATTTCTGGAATCCTAAATGGCTTAGTTAATTGTTATTAAGGTTGTGATTTCAAACGGTAAGGAATTCAACCTGTCAATACAACATCTCTTCCTGAAAAGCTTCTTTCACTTCCTGGTGTTTGTTTTTTGTTTGTTTGTTTGTGTGTTTAGCACAGGTTTTTGTTTGTTTGCTTATTTGTTTAATGAAATCATTATTTAGCATTTGAACACAACCAGAGAGGTGAACATTAAATTTAGGCTGTTACTAAGCATAGCAACCTCACTTTTAGGCTTTTGGTATTTTTGTCACTTTACTGTGTTCCTCTTTTCTGTCAAAATAATCATACTACCAACAAATAGGTATAGCTCATGAATAATATAAAACAATCAGGTTCTTTCCGTAGGTGATTACTTTTGTTGACACAATTCCACGTGCTGACAAATTCTTCAATGATTCATAATGAGTTAAAAGTACAGAAAATTAACAGCTTTATCTATCAACATTTTTATGCCCTCTTTTTTTTCTTTTTTCTTTCTTTTTTTTCTCTTTAAGACAATGTGCACCTCTTTCCCACTCATCTTAATTTGAACATCTGGCCTCATGTTATACTCATGGATGGCTTTGCTGCTATTGTTAATGTCAAAGCATAATTTCATCTTTCTTTATTCGTTATAGCCAAAGTTACTATTATTAGCTTGCTCACTACTTAGACTGTCCAATACTTAAATACGTCTAATAGGTCTACTAAAACATATTTTAAGGTACCTGTTAGTCTCCTTTGAGTTTTGCCCTAGAGCTCTTTCTTTAACACACCCAGGAACATGCCACATATACCAGTTTGTTCTGCTAACTGGGGCAAAACTACAAGTACTGTGATGCAGCTCTATGCAACATATGATACTGGTTTATGCTTAATATTTGTAAGGGAAGATGAACAGACTTGAAAATGAAGACTGACTTCACTTCATGAACTTCTTTTGCTATTTTTCATTGACCATTTGTTCTCCCAGACCTCTCTTTGCATACATTGGGCTGATTATTCCAACTGCCTTTGAAGAAGGTCCAGAACATGTCCAAAGGATGTATTACTGAAACATCGGTAACTGCTGAGGGAGTAGCTCACTGCCAAACTGAAAAGCAAGAACAGACCAATAAAATAAAATAAATAGCCATGCTACTTCTTTAGAGAGGTATTAATGAAAAAGAAGCAATAAATACTCAATTACAGTGCCCTTTCATGGAAATATAGGCTCCTCAGGAACTGAATTTGAAGCAGGCTGAATAACAAAATAAGAAACAGAACACAGGAGTTTAAGTTACCATCTTTGGCTGGAAGCCAATAAATGAATTATTTTTGGTAATTTAAATCAAATGAAATAAATATTTTCCCCTCTCAGTTCAAAATAAAGCTCAGAGGAGCGTGATAGATTTATACTGTTCCCCTTTACAAATTAAAATCTGTTAGCTTGATTGAATTAATTTTCAGTGATTAAGATGATGCCCAAACATACTTACAAGACATATTTATAAGACACTTTATAAGACATAAGTAGCATGACCATAGAATACTCTGTGTTATAATCCTATTCAAGAACTGCAGTTATTTTCATCATGGTAGTCATCTAGATAGCCATCTAGAGACCATTCTGCATATTTGCCAGAGATGGACCTGCCCATTGACTGAACATGGAAGATTGTTTGCATACATGTAAAACAAAACAAAACAAGGAATAGCACCAGGAACAATATATACAACAAGGAAACTTTCATCAAAAGTAGTAAGAAAGAAAATGAAAGATTAAAAGCAGAAAGCTTCTGATATTTCTATTGTTCACATTCTTTTAATGGGAGTTGTTTTATTTCTACATTTAATTCTGTAGAGGACAATTAATTGGCTGTTTGAAGTATTTAAATTATACCATGCACGTATTTTAGATTTATCATAGCATTGGAATTAGGGACAGACAAAATAAGCCAACGCCACTCATGATAAGCTTTCAAAACTGTGACAGAAAAAGTTGTATGAATTACCATCTTATTTAGGTTTCTGCTTGATTTGTAGTGAATATTAATTAATTTTTAATATCATTAATCATTACTTACAGGCAAGCACTCTATTCACAGGTGCTGATATGAACTAGGCTATGTTTGAATGGGAAAGAGTGGTAGCACCAACAGGTACCTGCCCTGGACGAAGAAGGGCTATGTAGGCAGTAGCAATTTCTACTATCTCATTGATTCACCTGGAGAAAAAAAAAATGGACAAGGTTTTAGGGTTGAATTTCTTGTATTAGACATTAGTCATTCACATAATGACTGCCAGAATACTGAAGCTACTAAATGAAGAATTAAACCCTATAGTTAAGCTTTAAAATAAATAAATAAATAAGCAAACAAATAAAAACTAACACAGAGCAAACATTTAGGAGGTTTGCATGAAAATGTTCAATCCAAACTGCAAACTCAAACATTCATATGGATCATTAATATTCAGTACTGCTGCGTGATGAAATTTTATTCTTTAAAACAACAATAACAACAACAAAAACCAGAATACTGGGGGGTGGAAAGTTGCATGTTTAGACAGTGCACTTGGGAATCACTGAGGATGTGTATAGGAGGTGTATAGCCAGCATAATGAAGCCTAGGAGCTCTAGGGAATGAGCCAATGGCACCATTTTTAGAATAAATGCAAGAGAACAGAGCTGTCACGTTAAGGCTGACAGTGCTGTTATGCAGCTCTAATCTGCTGTACAAAGATCTGGGTTAGGAGAGGAGGAGAATCTATAGATGCGCTATTCCAAGGCTGCCTTTCTGAGAAAATGCAAAAGAAAATCAAAAACCATGCATGATCAGAAACATTACAATATGCTGGGAATGCAGATAACTCCAGAAACAGGAATAGGATAACAGGGTAATTAGGGTAACAAGATAGTTCCAGAAATAGGAACCCCCCCCCTGCGGATGATTCCTACAGTGTACTAAGACAGACTTCCCTGGAATTGCTGTGAAGTTTAAGACCCATTCAGGCCCCGTCCTCAAAAGTGCCACCACTTGAGAGACTTCCCAGCACTCTAACTGCACATCTTGATGTTAATGGGAAGCAGCAATGCTCAGGAACTTGCGGGATCAAGACCTCGGTCCTCCTGGACTTCATTTACTGCTGACTTTTTTATCAGTCTTTTAAAAAAAAGAGTAAAAAAGATTTGCTCACACTTTAATACAGTGGAACTAAAAGGTTTGGCAGACAACGGTATTTAATAGACGAGTATATAGCTGGGCTTTAAAACTGTTACAAATGGTCACACATTATACGGTAACAAAAACTTAAGCCATTTATTATAGTGTAACCTGCCACTGCTAACTCATAAACTATCTGGTTTAGGTTTTGGCCTTTTCTAGAAGTACATACATGCTTCCAGCATGTCTGGGAAACAAACGACAAAACATCCGCAGGGAATGCCACACCATAAAATTGGATTCCCTATTAAAATAGGGAAGGAGGGGGCTGCCAGCAAAACTCATCAATTTCATCTACAGCGCTGCAGATCAGCACTGAGCCTATTCTGGCTGTTGGTGGATGCGAGCTCCCCTCTATAACGCCGCCAGTCTCAGGGAGAGACAGAGCATCATTCTGTGAAGGAGAAATGAAGCATAACGCAGACCACATAGCCATATGCTTAGCTTCTTAAGAATGTCTTCATTTTTCCTGAGAGCCCATGCCTGGTGTTCTCAGCGTTCAGCCCAGCGCTGCTGCTCAGCATGGGGCCACGCAGCTCCTGCACCTCGAGGCAGAGGAGCCGGGCGGCCGCCTGCTGGGCAGGGCTGCGGGGAGCTGGAGCCAGCCCTGCACCTACTGAAATGCCCAGTTGCCACACGCCAGCACAAGGAGCCAGCTACGTGGTATAAGCATGGTGCTGTTCGATTAGGAACTCGTTCGGTGCTCATAGCTCACCCTTTGCAAATGCTCAGTTCCTGTCCTAAACCCTGGATAAACCCACGTGGATTTATCCACATGGAAGGCCAAGCAGAAACACAAAACACAGTGAATGGATCCAGCTGCAGCTGTTTTATTCCTTAAAGCAAGCAATACTCTGGAAGACCCACAACATACCTGTAATCATCTGAAGTTGAAGGTTGTCTTGCATTAGCCTTGAACACTTCAAACCTCTGGTTCAGAGTACCTTTCTTACCAGGGTATGGATTTTCCTGCTACTGAAACGATAAAGAAAAAATTTTCCTGCCATCTTTTCAGTATCCCCATTTTCAAGTAAAGCCTTAAGAAAAACAGGAAGTGAAGGCTGGAAAGGAAGGTTAGACTTCATATAACTTAGGAAGCTAATTAATGAATTTGACACCTTTATATGAAAGCTGGGAATATCTTCTAAAATATATATTTATTTATTTACTTTTTCTGCGGAAATCATGGAACACAACTGACAAGTCTAAAGCATCGCATTCTGGGAACACTATGCTTCTTCCTGTGTGACCTTGGGGGCTTAAGGAAGCCTAAGTGCATGGCAGATGAAGTTTTTCAGTATATGAAGAGGACGAGTTAATAGACATGAGCAGAAAAGACAGCTAAAGTACGCAGACATGCAAAACTATCTGCCATTCAGTAGCCTGTTACTCTGCAGTAAAGATGCTGGCTAAGAGGTGAGCCTGGCTCTCTGATGCATCCATCATAACAGGGGCGGAAAGAGAGAGGCGTTCTGTTTGTCATGAATCAACAAGGAGGTCAGCAGGAACATGAAATGAATTTTTATGAGTATTTTGGACGTCCAAAACCACTCTGTCTCTTGCCCAGATTATCAGTCTGGCTCTTCTTTCTGTATTTATGTTTTTGACTTCTAGTGGGAACAATTAAGAAGAAACAATGAGCCTCTGCTGTCCTGACATAAAATCTGCAGTAAAATCTAGCCTCTGGAAGAAAAGCTTAGAATCCATCGGGGAGAAAATACATCCTCTTGATAATTGTTTAGCGATGGCAGAACACTGAGGATGCTCTAAGGATATGAGGCATGAGATTATAGATCTAATAAAAACGTCTGTAAAGTAGAGAGTAATTGAGATGTTTTAGAATACATTCAGCAACCATGAACTGACACAATAGGACAAAAATCTATGTCTGCTTGAAAGAACAGAACCAACAACCTTTCACTGCTCCTTTCAAGGACAACAGAGGTTTTTATTTTTTTCTCTATTATACCTTGGAGGAGTTTCCAGTTTTTAAAGCACAGTAAATGCTGGAGCTGGTTCTGTCAAACATGAATAATTGAATTTGAGTGGAAATGCAGAGACTCTCAAAACACAACCGAAGACTTTGGAAAGCACTCAGAGAAAATGTATGGGCTAGGTTCACTTCTCCTGATCTCATTTATATCACTAAACTTGGCCTATCTCCGCTGAAATCAGTAAAGTTGTGCTTGTGCGATACTTCATTTTCAGCAAAAATAAAAGCGAATGAGATAGAGTATTTGCAGGAATCGTCTCTTCAGAGACAGGGACAGTGGGTATTGTGAGTATCTTTGCAAGCACTGAAGTAGACAGTACGAGTCCGTGAATATCAACAAAATTACTAAATCCTCCAGCACTCCATGTGCTGTATCTGGAGTCTGCTCCCCCTTTTGCTCCAGTGACATGTATTCACTCCGTGTTTGTTCTCATTGTGTTAGACACTAATGAACCTCAGCACTCCGTCTCCAAGGGCACAGTGAAGATTACTGAAGCCTGCTGACTTTCCAAACTGCTTATTTCTTGAAGAGGTCATCCATGGAGTGAAGCCAGGTCCTGCCCTTTGCCAATAGCTTTGTCTTAAGTTGGCTGCAATTTTAGTAAATAGGTGGAGAAGTAAAAACAGGAAGAGACTAAGCCAAGGTGCAAAATGAAAGGGTAGGCAACAGGGGTATGTGATAAACCAAAAAAAAAGAGCCCTAAGTAGAAAGAAAAGAATATGAGTCAGTAAAGAGTTAGAGAACAGAGAATAGCAAGCAGAGAAACAATTACTGCCTAAAGCATGCAGTAAAAGATAGAGAAAGCAGGGTATTAAAGAAGCAAAAGATAAGTGGGGGAAGAAGAGGGGCATTTCTTACTCATTATCTCTTGAAGCTACTTTTTTTCTTTTTTAGCAAGTGTTGGTTAATCATAAAGTTGCAGTTATTTAATTTTTGAGTTGTACTCTATCTTCTCCCACAGAATGTATACAACCTATAGGCTGGGGCAAGGGAGCAAGGAAGCCATGGGGTCTCATACCTCTGGAGTGAAATACTAGCCATATTCTTTTCTTTCTCTGTGGCTAAGCAGTATTTGACTTTCAGCTTAGCTGACTTTGAAATGTCAAGAATAGCATCAAGGCTTTGGCCTGTTTCTAGTGTTCACAAATCCCAGGCACTGAAAAAATGAAAAAAAAATGCCTTTCTTCCCCAGGGCTTTGCACAGAAAGGATGTTTCCAAAAACAATGAAGACAGAATTAGAAAATCAGGCAACAGACCTCCTTTTTACTCAAGCAGATGCTATTAAAACTGAAGTCTGTGTGCACAGTGTGCAATTAGTACCATTGCCTGAGAAGTGCATGGTTAAGAAGAGCTTTACACTCCCCATGTAAGACTTTTAAAAGAAAGGCGCATGTAGGCAATTCCTCTTATATGTGTGTGTCTGCTTTTTTTACTCTCCCACACTAGGAGAACAAAAAATATTTATTTAAAATTCTATTTACTCCTGCTGACTAGTCTTATTTCACATGGATGGTGTCAAGTAGGTGGTTCAAGACATGTAAGATGCAGAAAACGTCTTGCTCTGACCAGAAAAAGGCCTGCAAGTTTGCCTGATTTGAAAAGCCATTGAATATTGATGACTTGGGATCACCAGGAATGGAAATCAATGGTACTTGCCACAGGCAGGGTCATCACCTATTACATCCTCCAAAGATGTACAGCAGTTTGTTTTCTAGGCCCAGTGCTTCATGAGACTGTGAAGAAAAAAATCACATTTCTTTCATTAACATCCTCTCTGCTCACATTGATTCACTTCAGTTCTGACCCAATTTTAATGGCTGCTGCTTTCAAATGATTTACTACCATTGAAACAGTGACATGCTTTATTGGAAAATATATAATGACAACTTCCAAGTTGTGTGAAAATTTTGATCTCCACCTCCATCAGTTTGTGGAAATATTGGCTCCAAAGCTTATGTATGAATTGAAAGATGAGGTAGAGAATTATCAGAATAGTAAAGCTTCAAATGATGGTATCGTTTACCGTACTCAATTATTTCTTATTTCTTTCTTTAGCTCATTTCGTAGTCTCATAAGCAGATAAACATATATGTAAAAAGGAGAAGACTAAAGAGCAGCAGAGAAAGAGGGCAATGAGAGAGAAAGGGTGACAGATGATCTGTCTGAGCTGACATGGTGTGAGGCAGAGTGTGGAACTGGAGAGGAACCTCAGGGTTCCTGAATGCAGCTCACTGCAATCACGCTGTGGCAATGCTGACATTAGGCTCAGATGGATCCTCAGAGTATCTGTGTCCCCATCTATATCACATACCACTAAGCAGTCTCTGATAGCATGTAACAATCGCAAGACCATTAGTACAAAAGGCAAAAAGCCTCAAAAATTACACCATGGCACAGAAAGGGAACAGAAGACATGCACAGCACTGCCATTAGCTGAAACATCCCTGGAGAATTTCTAGCAGATGGATCCTGCATCATGCCCCACAGGAAAGCAAAAGCTGCTCAGTCTCTGCCAATCTGACACCAACAAAAAAATTAATCCTCAAATTAACCCCAAATCTGTCAGTTAGTTTAACCCTGGGAATATAAGCAAGATACATCAGCCAGCAACCTAAGAAGTTTGCCAGATTGTTGTCCCAGTCTAGTTCTAATTGTGGACAATCCATAACTTGTCAGAGAAAGCAGATCCACAGACCTTTCTCTCTGCCCATGCTTGGCAACACAATTACCAAATATCCCCTATAACAGAGGATATCAGTGATAAGGAGCTGAAATTCTGTGATGTATGCAAGATATTGCTTTCCTTTACTTCTCCCCTTCTTTCCTGCTCAAGACCAGACCTGAGAGCTGCAGATCTCCCAGAAGGCTGGCAGGAGAGTGGGAGATTTATGCCTTGGCCCCAGAATCTTGGTCTGATCAATGCAGTGACTGCTGCACCATCCCTATGCCTGACACAGGACATGTATCCCTTCCTGCATCACCTAACTGGTTGCTTGGGAGCTCGGAAACTTCCTACCAGAGTTCTCTGCAACCTATATTTTAAGACTAAAGTATGGCAACTATACCCAGGAGTTTTCTAAGTCAGTATCAAAACCTATCTTGCATATCAACCCCAGCCAACCCTGGCAGAACTGTGCCTAAACACAATAAAGTGAGGCCAGCCATCACACCCTGCCTATCTCATCCATCCAAGTCGACCGTTCTGCTGTTGTTCGCCATGAACCCAGACCAAAGACTGTCCAGCTCCAAAGCTGCTGTCCCCTCTTACTGGCAACAAGCTCCCTCCAACAGCTCTAGCTCCAACTGCAACCAAACTCTAGCCAGATAGCTTTCAAGAGTAACAAGAAAGCCCAGAGTCCTTTTCCAGTTCCAAAATTTGAAAATATGAAAGTTTAAGACTCAAACAGACCAGCCTAATGTGAGGCTAATTTCTGCTTCCCTAAATGGTGGTATTCAAACAAGGACAAGGGAGATGGGCCATTAGTTACAAGCATAGACAAAAAGAAATAGAATCAGTACACAATCCATTTTCCAAGTCTATCTGCAGTAAAATGCCAACCCTCTTCAACGGAGCCAAAGTTTCACTTATAGTCTATCTAAATTTCATATTTATTAGATATTTCAAGTGAAATATCTAAATTTCACTTAAGTCTATCTTAAACTTAAGCTGCGGTCACAACCCAAGGTAACCCAACTCCGGTAACTGAAGCACAGGCGAGGGTAAAGCTGTAGAAGAGGTTGGTTTTATTATAAAAACTTGAGAACATTTTTTTTTATTATTATTTCAACAATGTCGAAGAACGTCAGGCTATATGGTAACTTCATGTCACTCTTCTCAGTTTCAATTTCACCATCCTATTTCCAAGTACCTTGCTTGTCATTAAGTACATTTACTTGCTCTCTTTAGATTATTTTCTTCAGCAAATTCACTAATAAAATTTACTGAGCAGTACTAACACAGCAGCAGGGGAGTCAGTGTCCCCAATGAGGAGCAGGATATAACACTAGCAGATATTTAATACCAGTTCTGAGACTGGTAAGTCCCATAGCTCTAGTTGGAGGTAGCCCATTTCTACCAGTCCTGAATTTTAAAGACGTTTGTGTTTTCTTAGGGGAAGGGGAGCAAGGGATAATTGATGGGATGGACAAAGAAGCTGATGCTACACTTCCTGAAGGACTTTTGTGAGTGACTCTCCCAGGCAATGACCCCTTCTGCTCAGCACAGAAAGAAATCTGCATTGGAAAGCCCGCAAGATGTTCTGCCTCATCACTGAATGGAGAAGAAAATCTCAGAAATACAACGGCAAAAGAATGGGTCTGAATACAAAAGGAGGAAGTTGTAGCCTGAAAGTGAGACTCTCCATTTTAATACACTCTGGAGGACTAGAATAAGTGCTTTCTAATTAGCTTGCATTTCACTTGGCATATTTATTGCTGTCACTGCATGAGTAGACCGATATACGAGGCTTTTTATTAAAGGTTCTCAAGAGAGAAGTATCCAAATCTGCCAGCAACCATGTTTAACCTCTCCAACCCTTACAGTTCAGTTAAAGTTCCTTCTCCACACATGGTGAATACATCATCCTTCTGAGCGAACTGCGGGCGTGACTTAGGCAAATACCTGCTCTATCTAACATGCAACTGCAATACTTATTGTTTGTGGTCATGGTTCTTCTGGTTTGCTCATAGAAGTTGCCAAATCACATAAAAACATGGTAACAGAAGTGCTAAAGCTAGCTGTTCAGTTAGAGAAGTCAGATGCAGCAAGAAACTGTAGTGTTCCCGACCAGAAGAACATTGGACGTCAAGGAGCCACACAAGAGTCTGCCTGAGCTGTATTTAGTTCTGAGATCCTGAACGCATCTCCTGGCTGCAGGATAAACGGAAGGTGGTCAACTTTAGCAGGGGAGCCTGCAGGCAGCTCCCACTCTGTACCCGCGATTACACCACCTGCGTGCCCTCGCCTTTAAAACTGCAGCAACAATTTCCCATGTGAACATCCTTCCCACATGGCAGTAGAAATGATGAGTAGAGTTGTGTCCTTTTAAGACGATCCTGTAAGAGCCTGAATGGCTAAAAATTGTCTAACCCATCCATAGATGGGACCTGCGTGGCATCTGCAGCATCTGCAGCTGCACTATCGGGTGTTCCCAGCATCTGAAGGGACATAAGCTTATTTAATCCACTGTCTCTTTCTTTATAGTGTTAACCGTACAAGAGAGCATTTTAAACAATACAAAGGCTGAGTGCTGTTCTCACTGGGTTCATAACAAACCAGCACCTCCTGGTGCAAAATAGCAGCTAAAAAGGAATCCACACCTGTTCTTATATACATACAGGCTGGAGTCCTTGTTCCTTTAGTTTTCCTCTCAGATGATGAGCGACCAGGCTGGAAGAGCTATATTTTGCTTGAAGTGTCTCTTCCTCGCCAACTGGGAGCACCATACAGTTCGACTTCCATACTCTGAATTTTGGTAGCTTTTGGTTGCCTTATTTCCCTCAGTATAGGGGGTTAAGACAGCCAATACAACCCTAGAAATCCCTCTCTATCCCTGTTTTTTTAAGGTTTAGTATCGCTTGATTGTAATGAACAGTTTTCAGGTCACAGACCTCCACCTGGCTGCCCTCCTGGCCACACAGCACAGTGCTTTCCTAACATGAAAGCTCTTTTCTCCATGAATAATCTCCTTGGTCACTCAAAAGCTTTTTCAGCATTGACCAGCTGCCAAGCAAACGAGACAGCTGCCTGTTTTACCCTGAGAGTGAACATTTTTCAGCCTGTTTCTCCTCCTGTTCTCCACTGAACTGGAATACACAGATGTTAGATATTTGTATCTGGCACTAATTAGCAAGTACCACCCATCAGAGTTGCCAAACAGAACCTTGTTTTCAAAATCCCATGGACAGATGCTGCTACTTTGCTCCATGTAGGTGCTATGTTTTCCTTCCAGATTGTTCCTTCGCTTTCTCCTTTGGTGGAGCATCATCTTTTTTTTCCTTTTGCTTTCAGCCAGAGATTCCCTAAGGGAATCCCTCAGATATTTCTTCAGATGCATCCCCTGTGTCTACGAAGCCCAGCGGAGCGTGATGTACCAGTGCTGACTTGCATTCAGCTGCACAGAGCGCAGCTCCCTTCCTGATGGTTCTGGCGCGGCTAATTAGCTCTGCTGAGAAACCAGATACATTAAATCCCAGGCAAATGGCACCGTGCTGCAGCTACATTGTCTCCAACACCTAAGCTGGTGAGATTTTTTTCCTTAGGCAATAAAAGCTCCTACCCTTTTTCTGCTTGCTCATCCAGTTTGAAGAACCACGTATGAAAACGTTCTGAACATCATCTCTGTGTTAATCATTCCCAAACTTGTCTCTCTCCACTGGACCTCTCCTTCTCCAAACTGAAATGTTGCCTTTTTGTTTTGTTTTGTTTTGTTTGGATTTATTTATTTTTTTAGTATCTCCTTATGAGGCTGCTCACAGTAAGAACTTGACCAAAGTAGAGTATACTCTTCCTCTCTTGCTTGTCCTTATTACAAACATCCTGTGTGATCTGACAAGAAAATTTAAAAACATCATTAACATTTTTTCCACTACATAAATTCAAACAAAAGGGAAATGAAAATGTTTACAAAGTGTTACTGAACAACATGCTCAAAAGATGGCTTTGTCCAGTAAAGAATTAATTATAATATATGTCTGAAATGTAAATAAGAAGGAAAAAGTAAAAAAGAAAACCACTTTTAAGCTAGGGAAGAAAATTAATGCAACCCAAAACAAGCGTACTTCTCAGAATCTGTATGTAATTAATATACCATTATTTGTGCAGAGTAAATATTTTCATTCAAACCAGAGGTTTCGACATTTCATTGCAAGAATTGGGAAAAAATCCAAATTACTTATTGACAAGCTGTAGTAACTGTGTACCAACAAGAAATGAAAAATTTTAGCTTGTCATTCATGATATATTCTGAAAACATGCCATGAATCATCCTCAAGTAAGTCCTACGCTGACTAAAGCAAAAAGGGGAATCTAGCCTAAGTTTCTGTCAAAGAATAAAAAAAGTACATTGAACTTTTACCTTTGGCTTTGTTTTACTGCTTAATACTGGTTCCAAAGGTCTCAGGTGTCTGCTTCCCTGTAAAAAGGAAAAACTGTGGAGCATTTTTTTTTTTTTTTCTGAAAGGAAGGAAAATTGGTTTCAGGAAAAATCATTTATTTTGTAAATTGAAATAAGCAATGAAAAGCTTCGGTAAGCTTTGGATCGCAGTATGTGAAATTAAATGTGACTGTTTGTATGCAGTTTGTGAAATAACCTAACAATTAAAGTTAATCACACAAACAGTTCTGATAAAATGGGATGATTGAAATGGATCTGTAAGACACATAAGCAGAAGTGACAAAAACCTGTGTGAGCACGGTGCAGCCCCAGGGCTGGGGCTGTGGGGACATGGTCAATCTGCCTGCTGCAGAGGTGAGGTCTCTGCCCGTGGGGGTAGTGCTGGGTGAGGGAATCCCTCCCTCAGAGGATGGTGAGGCCCTGGCACAGGCTGCCCAGAGCAGCTGTGGATGCCCCATCCCTGGAGGTGCTCAAGGCCAGGCTGGATGGGGCTTTGGGCAACCTGGTCTGGTGGGAGGTGTCTCTGCCCATGGCAGGGGGTTGGAACTGGGTGTCTTTAAGGTCCCTTCCAACCCAAACCACTCTGTGATTCTCTGAATTACTTAGCTGCTGCCTTCCTTTGGAGGTGCTTCCGCAACTGGTATGAAAAAACACAAACAAAGAAAGGACGTGGTCCTTGTATCGATGGGGCTACACTGTCTTGGGCTATCTGAATTTTGTCATGACTGTATATGTATATGCAATAGCCAGGAGTTTACCATATTTTTCTGCAAAAAGCCAGGCTGAAGCTATCTGTCCTTTAGAGTGATACCGAAGTATCTTTGCTGACAACTTTAATAAATAATTCACTCTTTTATTTAAAGGAGATAGAACATAAGAACATAGAGACTTGGCCATGATGCTTCACATATAAGCCTGGTGCTACTCTGTACACACATACATGAATACATGTGTTTACACACACACACACAGCTTCTCTGTACTTTGATAAGGCTTTGGCAGTTGTAGTAAGGATGAGCCAGACACCTGGGCATGTTAAAAGTAGTATCTGAGCCAACTCCAGCCTGCCAGTCCTCCACTTTGCTACTTACAATCTTCTAAATTGCATAGTTGAGGTGAAGTGCCTAAATGATCTTACTGAAGATTGGGGGGAAAAAAGAAGAAGAATGTTCCAATAAAGCTATTATCTCAAATCTTGGAGTAATTTATTATTATTATTATCATTACTATTATTATTTTATAAAACTGTCATTATAGCTGAGAAGCAATCATCTACCAAGTTATGGTAATTATGTTGATTGTCATTAACAATGCAGTACAGAATTGTGTTTACTAATGAAGTGCAATCCTGTAAACAATGTAGACATAGCTCATGAATACTGTATACTTAATTGGGGTCTTGGTTTGAGATATTGAGACAGTGAAAGAGGGCCAACGTCACCCTAGATGTAACCCCACTAAAATAATGCACCACAAATATCTTACTTTTTCATGCATTTAAGGGAATTAGAAATAGTTTACTGAAGCAGTTATAAAGAATACACAAGTGGAAAAAAAAAAAAAAAGCCATGCTTTCAAAGCTAGGTCCTTGACTCTCATAATGGTCTATGACTCCAAATAATTTGTGCTGTATACTCTAAAGCATTTCCAGTCTGACCACTGCTGTTAAAATGCTAGGAATTTCTTCAGAAACTCAACTGCTAATTTGCTTATTGTATGAGGTAGACTAAGACATAAACACTTGCATGCCCTGGTAAAGAAGAAAATTGGAAAAGTTAGCACTGCCCTGCAGAGGACCTGCAGTACAGGGTTCAAGTTAAACGATATATACTGATACTGTATCTCAGACACCTCTATAAGCTCCTCAGCAGGAGACAGACAAAAATGTGTAGGTTGTTGAGAGTTACAGGTACAAGAAGCCAACAGTACTTCCAACAAATAAGGCAATAAAAGCATATTTCATTAGCAATTACAAACAATTTAAATCTGTATGCATGTTCAAGAGGATCCAGTAGAAGGGGACTATCTGACAAGGTCCTAAAACCAAAGTACGTCAGGCTAGAAGGGACCTCTGGAGGTCACTTGGTGCAGTTGCCTGCTCAAGGAAGGTAAGGTTAGAGCATGTTGCTCAAAGTTCAATCAGGTTTTGAAATTCCCCAAGAGCAAGAGCCCACAATGTACCTGTTTCAGTGTCTGACTACCCTCATCCTCGGAATCCAGCTTTTCAAAGCCCATGTCGAGTACAGCCTTTCTGCGTCACTGTAACAGTGAAGAACTTTGAATGTCATCTTGCACCGTTCTCCCTATGGTCCGTACAAAACCAGGCAGGTCCCCAGTGACGCAGTGAGTGGAGCTGCCTTGACAACCCTGCATCATCTGTGCCAGCAGTGCTCCAGCTGCTGGTGTAGCACCTGGAGGCTCCAGGTGGCTGCTGCACTATGCGCTAACAGCAAAGGCTGCTCCTGAGGAAGGCAGAAGCAGACAGAAGGTAAAGCTACAACTGCTCCCTCGCTGAAGTCCTTGCTAACAAAAATAAGAATACACAAATGAAGCCAGATATTTTAAAGGACATTAAAGAACGGAAAAGTCATAGGCAGGTGGCTTTAAGAAAAACATCGTTTTGCTACCTTCTTTGTAGCACAAAAAAGTATAATATTTGTGAATAGCTTAATATTTATATATATACACTGCTTTAATATTAAAATATAAACACAGGATTTACAAATATATAAATCTAATATACAAAATATAGATATGTAAATACAGTACAAATATGTAAATACAGTACTGGGCATTTATATTGTGCTTTTTATCCTCAAGACTCTAACTTGGGTCTTTTACCTTAGTACATATAGACAAGAAAAACCTCAATTAAATTAACCAAGCTCCTAACCAATCATTTCTGCTAAGGATGTGAATGCATGGGCACTCATTTCCACTGAGGCATCGTGAAAATCTCAGTAATTATCACATCCTTTCCAGCTGAGGAATCCTTTCCCTTCTCCTATGCATTTCACCAGGAACAAGACAAGGACAGAGGATTTGCAGCAGATCTTCCAGAGACATCACTCCTTCTGTGCCTACAGCAAACCTAATGACTCCAAAATCGCTATTCAGCAGCTGGTAAGAGTTGAAAATTGCATGGCTCCGCATAACAGCCCTTTGCCTGTTGGGCCTGGGTGCTGGCAAGATAATTCACAGATTCGGGACGTTCTGGCACAGGGACCTTAACATGGCCTCCCCTACTCTCTGCTGGTTATCCCCTGCTGCTGAGAGATGTAGTCTAACCAGCTGATACTACTCCACCCACCCCCAAACCTGCTGTGGACAAGCCAGCCCATATTCTGACTTAAATCTGGAGAATGGGAGTGGTGGAAACATCTTTCCCTGTGCATTAAGCACCTCCATTCGTCCCTCAGGATGGCTTGTACCCAGCAGAGGCCTATCTGGCTCCACCTCAGAGAATGGCGGTGGTCAGTGGCAGGCCTCAGAAGCATCACTGCTGAGCAACATCACGACTACAGTGGCAGCTGAGCATCGAGCTTTCGTCCTGTTCCCACATACAGAGCACTGGTCTGACCACGTCTCATGTATGGCTCAGGCATGACACGAGCACAGGCTATGCAGCATGGTGGTGGTGGGATTGCCCACCCGCCCTGCAGGAGCAGCCTCCCCCAGCACGGCTGGCAGGCCCCAGGCTTGCAGTGCATGGGCACAAGCTGGTCTGCACCACCGGGTGTGGGAACTGCTTGATGGTGTGGGTAACAAACAGCCCAGACAGGAGTCCTGTGGCCCGGATTCCTCCCCTCCCTCAGCAGCCAGCTGGAGAAGGCTCTTCCAGCACGCTGTCATTCCACAGTGAGCATTTCTTGGCTTTTATCCACCCAAGAAATCCTCCAGTCGATATGATATATATCAATTCTAGAAGGAAAAAGTAACATTCTGCAAGTTATTGGCAAAACAAAGCTAGACAGTTCATCCCACCTGCCCTGCAGTTCCCATACTGTGAGACTGAAAAGCGTTCAGCAAGCCATTTTATTGATGGTCACTTGTTTCATTTCCTGAGGTACAGTGGTGAAAATTCCCCAACACTTGCTCTCATTCTCCCTGTTCCTTCTTTGGTCCAAATTTCTTCAGGAAACCAGCTACTTCCCAAGCTTATCAGGTTCTCTAAGCCCCTGATACTGTTCTCTCAGAGATTTCCAGCAGATGAACACTGATAAAGGAGAGTTAAACCAAGGCCACAGGTTTAAACCCAGCGTAGTGCAAGTTGCAGTACTCAGAGGAAGGAAGTGTCACCATCTCCTTGTGATCGCCTTTCAGCTGTGCACAGGGCTCCCTGCCCCACGTGCGATCTCTATGTTGTTCCTTCATAGAAAAAGAAAACAGAATGAGAGGGGTTACAACAACCACAAAACAGAGTCAACTCAGCAGAACCCATCCTGGCACAAAGCCCCTCTGAGAGAACTTCTCAAACTCTTTACCTACTTCCCCTCCTCAAGCCGCTGTTCCCGGAGGATGGTGTTCCTGCATTATCCTCTGCTCTTTGGCTCGAGGGAACATCCAGTCCTTTTCTGTAAGTGATGCTTTCCAGAAAATTAGAGTGACCTTTCTTGCACAGATCTAACAGCCAAAGGGCAGGAGGGGGCAGCAGAAACGTGACACTGAAACATCTCCCAGTGAATAGAAGTGCCTTCAGGCACCGTGTCTAAAGCTGGCTTTTAGTTGACTGAGCTATCAGACTGTGTTTAACAGCAACAGTGATATTTGCGGTAGACAGACAGTTTCTGTGGCTACTGTTGAAGCAGAACGGTTTGCATATGATACTACTTGAATGAGTACAAATTTTAAATTCAGCTCTTAAATTCAGCTAAAGCTGTGGATGACAGCTACAGGTCATCACTACTGAGAACACAGTCTCCCAGGTCTTCAGCAATATTCCAGCTAGAAGCTCAGGAGTCACCTCATGCAATGTAATTTTGCAGAATCCCAGAGTGGCTGAGGCTGGCAGGGCCCTCTGGAGCCCACCAGGCCCAAGCCCTGCCCCAGCAGGGCCACCCAGGGCAGGCTGCCCAGGGCCACATCCAGGTGGCTTTTGAAGGTCTCCAAGGAGGAGACTCCACAACCTCTCTGAGCAGCCTGTGCCAGGGCTCTTTTCACCTGCACATAAAGAAGTGCTGCCTGGTATTTAGATGAAGCCTCCTGTGTTTCAGTTTATGCCTGTTGCCTCTTGTCCTGGCACCGGGCACCGCTGATAAGAGTAGGCCTCCACCCTCTTTGCACACTCCCCACAGATATTTTTACACATTGACAAGATCCCCCTGAGCCTCCTCTTCTCCAGGCTGAACATTCCCAGCTCTCTCAGCCTCTCCTCATAGGAGAGGTACTTCAGGCCCTTATCATCTTGATGGCCCTGCATTGGACTCTTTCCAGTATGTCCATGTCTCTCTTGTACAGTATTTCAGTATGCCATTTCTCTGCAAGGTTAACTACCTAATATTTTATTAATGAATTTTCTATTCTGTCTTCTCTTCAAATTTGTGTAATATTAATTAAATTTCTCCACTATTATTTACCTTTATCAAGGCTTTACTCCATCAGGAAGAAGGGTTGACCATGAGGTTCTTAACAAATCTGACGATCTGGCATTTTACTGAAACTTACTATAGTTACTTCTGCGAACTGTTCTCCATGGGATTTCTATGGTGCTAAGGATGACCTGTCTGCCAAATGCTCTGCTCTTAACACAGGCCAAAATTCATTACAAATTAGCCAAAGTAATCTATTTATTAATCAATGATGAAACGCTTTGACAGCACAAGGTTAAATTTGCCTAAAATAGTATTTTGAACCCTTCCTGAAAGTCATGGTGAAGCAAAACTCAGAAAACCGAGAAACTAAAAATTAAGTGTGAAGCCCTAAACCCAATAACTTATCCAGACACCTGCTTTAACATAAGAGGAGAGTGTAAAATACATGAAAAATACAGAAGCCCCAATTCTTTACACAGGTACATTGATAAATTTTATTAGCTCCCTTCAAAGAACAGCATCCTGCTGCAACAAATCAGCTTAACATTCACTGGTTTGAGAAATATCCTTCATTGGATGCAAATTTTCAAGTACATTTGCCATTCAACTTTTCTTTATATCATCTTTTCTAGGTAAACACCAATAGGTTTTCCTCTTTGTTGAGCACAAGCTTCAGTTTATTCTACCTGTTGAACTGTGTGTTGGCTCAGCCTGCAGTGACCAGCAACCTGGACATCAAACTTCACTCAAAGCCGTACACTGCCATAGGAGATGCTGCCAAGCTCACATTATCTCTGTGTAATTACAGCTTTTTAGTGCAGTGGGGTGTGATTATCTCAAGCTGTAACTCATTTAGTGCACTGTAATTACAGTGCACTCAGCTTCACAGTTGGTTTTGACCCAGAAAGGGTGCGCTCTTGGGGTTATTTTTAACAAACTGTCAGCAGTGCTCATAGGTATTGCCAAGCCTCAAAACAAAAACATCTGAAATTCGACAGGCACTTGACAGTCTCGTTAGTGGATGCCAATGTCAAACGTGTCTGGATATCTCTGAGTACTCTGCTTGTTGCTCTCATTTGTGTGCCTTTACCTGTCATTTCCCGACTGTTGCTTCTTTTAGAAACAGACACCCAGCAAAATGAACCTCAGATTAGTGCTCTGTTGGACCACAGACACTGCAAAAGGTTCTGCTTTAAAAGAAAATAAGAAAAAAGAAAAAAAAGTGATTTTATTTAACTCTGGCATGGAAGTCATGGAAGTCACTTGCTGATTTCTGATTAGAATTATCAAAAAGATAAATACGCAGTACGTGCTGGAGTACAGAAAGCAGACAAAAAATGCAAGCTGCACGTGGGAAAAGTCTCATCGCATGCTGGGGAGTTACACCTTTGTGCAATCAGAGCAACAGATGCTTAATGAATGGCCTCAAACACATACAGCTTCCACTGAAAATCTTTTATGACACTTTACCATTATAGGTGTGTATAAAAGAAACAACAGTAAAGCCAACATCAAAGGATTGTCTTTTTTATTATTATTATTATTTATTTTATATTTTGTGTATTTCTATTCATGTTTCTAGGTATTACTGTACAAGTTTTACCCACCCTGTGTAGAACAGCTGCCAATTCATTTATATTATGGTGGTGGCTTGGGTACACAAAACCCTGCCTTCCAGTCACACAGAATAATCTTTCCTTTTTTTCTGTACTAAAAGAGTCTTCTGGACAATCTTTCTCCTCTGTGTTGCTTCCACCCGATATTTCTGTGCATGTGAATACTGATAAGCTGCTTCTGTAGAACCAGAATTGCTTTTCACCTGCTAGGAAGGAGAAATTGGCTATATAAACAAGAAGAACATAATAATAATAATAATAAACTGGATACTTATTTGATCAGTACAAAAATTAGTATTATGCATTTGAACAAATCCAGAGGATTGGCCAATGCTTTTAAATCACACGTAATTAAGAATAATGCCCTGTGACACTGTGAAAGCTTGGTACAACCTTCTCTTGTTATTTTGTATACCTTCAGCTTGCAGACAGGGATGCAGATGTGCTGCTACAGATGGAACCAAGATTGTCGGTAGCATAATGTGTAACAGATCTGCTGTGCTTCTGTTGCAGAAGACAAACTTTTCAACTTTGATGACATCAAAAGTCTTGCTCTGCAAGAAGTGCTGACAATCAGTTTTAGTGGAGGTGACCTTGGTATAAGTGGGTGCTGCTAGCTGGAGGGGCAGAGGAAGAGCTCAGATGCTTGCTGGTAAGCCTGCTGCAGCGACTTTGTGATAGGTGGTGGCTGTGGGAAGGGGATTCAGCTGCCACCAACGCCAAACACAGTGGCTGCTGTTTGCACATAATTAAGCCACTCTTACATGTCCCAAAGAGTTGCTGAATTCTAACAACGGCTTCTGCTGCTCTAGCCCAGAGTGTCTGCTGTTTGAGTAAGCTTTCCCAGGGAACAGTCCAAGCAGGTCTCTTGCAGTTTAATGTGTGTATCATTAAAAACCCAAGTACGCCTCTGTTTGCTGTGCTGAGAAGTGTTGTGGGCAGTCAGGGCAAAGGAAAATCAGGTTATGGAATCTTTACAATTTGAGGGACTTGACTCAAAGTAAAAATATATTAGCTCCTCCTTTCTGTCACCTCTGAACACTGGGTGCCTTTTATTCTTCGGCTCTAAGCCGTTATTTCACAAATGCAGTTTCTGAAGCCAGTACAGAAAACTCTGATTATAGCAGCATGAAACATACACAGCTGATTTTATTGATAGAGGTCCTGCTAAAATAAATTAATAACTAAACAGAGAAGGAGTGTTTCCTTCCAAGCAGAGGATAAAACATGTGTCATGGAGTAGTTATTAAAACACCAATGTGCATTAATTCAGACAAAGTCACCCATTAGGTGCCATTTCAATGACAGCATTTCAATTATTTTTTCAAAACTCGACTTTTATTTACTTACTGGTTTATTTTGTAGTGGTATTCCAACTGGTCTGGCTAGCGAGTTAAAAAAATAATAATATTTTTTTAAAAAATCAGTGTTTTGGGTTAGAATTCCAGAGATGGACTCTTCAAAGAAAACTTACTTAATTGTGAGCTGTATCTTGGTACAACATAGAACACTAAAGTCAGCAGAAGATGTGCTGGAGTGAGGTCAGTTTCTCAAATGTTCAGGACATTTCTAGAGATGTGGTCTCTCCAATTCAGCTGGCACGGTGGCAGATTAGGACTCATGCAACTGCATTAAAGTCTCTGTTTTGGATGGGTTGTCCCGAGTAAATAATCTTTCATCTCCAGCAGTGTTCACATACCTGTCTACCAGGACACTGAAGGCAATAAATAAATAAATAAATAATAAAAAAGGTTACTTCAATTTGTTTGTTAAAACTGGACCAGCATGCAGCAAAGATGAAGATACCCAGGGCAGGGAAACCAGAAAACAAGAGAAAACATGAACCTGCAGCCCAGTGAGAAGAGGACTTGATTTGATTAGGAACAAGAATGGGAACCCATTTCCCACCCTGCATTTCTCTCCTCATTAAGCTATGTCCAAGCTCTTCCTTGTCCCCAAAATACTGAATTTTCATCCATGTCATGCTCCTCTTAAAGGGGGAATAAGGAAGTAGGGTACCCAAATGTTAGGTTAGGTGCCTATGAGAAAAGGGAATGAATCCTGGCATTAGGAGGGAGCTGGGATTTCAGGAATACCCCTGCAGTATGTATTTTGGTGGCTAGTTTCCTTCAGCCGATCTTATCAGCACACAGGCTTCTCTTTGTCCCATTTCTGAATTTCCAGCTGCCCATGCTGAGAGCACAGATTCCGACCTTCAGGTACGGATTTGAGGATCTAGCTGTGGGAATTAAGTTTTGTGTATTCAGGGCCTTTGCAGTGAGAAGAAATACATAAAAATGGCACGCTGTTTACTCACTGAGCAATCAGGAGCCACATAAGAAGCAACCTTCATGCTCTTTGGCCATCCTGCCATACGTAACACTGCATCAAAGCCCTTGTAACATACAACGATTACTGAAAGCAACTGATCCCACCTGAGAACAGAGCCCTCTCAGACCATCCCAGACTACTCTATTTCCTGCATTATTTCCTGCATTTCTTTTTCTCTGTGTGAATAAGAAATTTCATCTTACAAAGGAGGCAAGTGCCTAGCACATCTGCTGTCATGCTTATTGCCTTCTCTTTGTCACTTCTGGGGAATACATTCCAGCTCTTCACCCAGCTTCAACTGACTTGAGTAATGAGCAGTCTTATTCAACGTCTCTGCTGCTCTCTGCCTTGTGTTTTGCTTTTTAATGAGCTGTGAGGGTCAAATTATTAGCATGAACTTGCTCCAGTAGCTGATGTGACTACCTGTACTTTCAAGCTACGGTACTTCACTGGTGCCAATTACAGATGGGGTCCTAATTTGCTCTGCACGCCGCAGTCAGTATCCCACTGCCTGATGACTTCGTACAAAGCCTCTGCGAGCATCTCTCTCCCCAGGAGTTCTGACCCAATTGTGCCCTCCTCCTCTTCAGAAGGAGTCAAACATCTCCATCACATCACCTAATCGCTCCCCGGCTCGCTTTGCCGAGTAACGCAGTCAGCCTCGCTCCGCCACACGCAGGACACAGCTGGGCACTTGGTTCCCTTGCTCTGTTCAAGGCTCTGTTCAGGTCCACACCATGCGGTTCAGACCTTGCAGACTGGGGGGAAGAAAAGCTTTATTGCAGGGCTCAAAAAATTAACATTGCAGTGAGAGAACGGGAGCTGATAACCTCCCCAAATTAAGAATTTCAAATGTAAGGCAACAGAAAGACTAAAAAACACAGGTCCCTTCGTTAGACTACGACTTGAAGGGTCTTCTAGCTTGATTTTCCATTTTAAAATCTTTGGTCTGTCTATGGAAACACTCCAAATTCAGAAAGGGTTAAAAATTAATGTGAGAGACACATTTGTAGACGCTATAAAGTCTCTCATTGGTTTTCTGCACTTATGTTGCACCCTCCTGTGCATCTCAGTTTTAGTCCTGTATCTGTACGTGAATGAACATACCTGATATTCCTCCTCACCTGTGTCAGCAGTGTAGCCGAGCTATCCGTCAGCGTCACATTTGCTTATTGGTCCAGTTATCACCCAGCCAGGCATGTGCTCTAGGGAGGCATCCTTTTGGCAAACATGGCCTTTCTTTACTGACTACACCTTGGCACACGCTTACTGCTAATTTACCAGTAATTGTTCTTTTCAAGCCTGTGTGCCTCTCGTTTACCTTTCCAAGGTATCACATTTTTCTTTCTCCCTGGAAACCTATGCAAGTACATAACTAAACCTGCATGTGTAGATTTGCAAAGAGACCAAAGGCACATTCTCTGTTTAGAGAGTAGAGTAGCAACAGCATCCAGGGGATTTTGATGATTTAAGCTGGTTTCTGTGGTCTTAGGAAGATGGTAGATGCTTTGGGTTGATGCAAAATGTTTAGTGCCAAGTAAAATGTATGGTCCTAAAAGAACCCAAACAAGTTAGCATTTACAAATAAACTTAAAAAAAAAAAAAAAAAAAAAAGCATCTTCATATAAGTAAAGGAAAGCATCTTCATATAAGTCTACTATCTGAAATGAGATTTTGACTAAGGGGTGGGGGGTTGGACAGGACAGGACTGGCAATATTAAACAATTTCAACTTCTGACTGAGTAAGGTGGTCTTTGGTTCCCAGTTAAAGAGAAAACATTAGAAGATGGTGCTGCGAAAGCATAACAAATCTGTATCTATCAGTTGTTAAAGCCTAGAAAGGTCATTCAGGGATCTGCTGAAAATACTACATTGCTCTTTATTAAACTGGATAATGCACACAAGTGCTTGTCCCATCTGTACTGGACATCCAGAGATTAATATCGGATTGCAGCAGTTGTCATTGTAAAGCTTTTCCTCCAAAGACCAAAGGGCTTCAGCCATTCATGGATGAGACCATACAGTATTCCTCTGGCAGGAGGAATGAAGCACAGGTGAAGTGCAGAAGAGGCAGTGAAAAGGACCGCTCTGAGCCCCTGCTTGTGCTGAAAATTGTGACGGAGCCACGTGCCATTTGTGGTTTCTCACAGAGGCCTTTTATCAGCAGCAAACAAAACACAATGGCTGCAAGAAAAGGTGCTGTGCCCTGATCTCTTTTCACAACACAAACACTGCTACTTTTGAAATCTGACTCCTGACCTTGGGCTGTACAGAGAGCTCGCTCCATCTCTGCTCTCTGCACTACAGGGCAATGTTGGACTCCCGGAGTCCCAGAGCACACATCTTTGGCCTGGCACAAAGGACACAGTCTCAGCAGAAAGGCAACCCTTTATATAAGTTAACCATATAAACAGCATTGTTTTGGCCAGTCAGAACCTCATTGGCAGGACCCCATTTCTCTTCCACATTTCGTCTACATAGGCACAATTAACTTAGATGCTCACTGCGAAAAGAACATACATTTGAGAATGCCGGGGCTGTATTCAGTACTGCTCTGTCCCCGGTAGTCAATGGGCTAACAGTGAGGGTGGATTTTCTTTCGGTCCCACACAGGGTACAACATAATGCCTGATCAGATAGTTACATGCTAGAGTCCATTTTCACCTCTCTCTTTGTTCTTCGTCTTTCATTCTCCACTTTACCTTCCATCTCTGCAGTTAATTTTGTTTAGTCTTTCTGCAAGCACTTTATGTAGAAAGAGTAATGCAGCTACCAGTATCCTGTTAATTGAACTCCCTTCCTTTGTTCGTTGTGCCTGGAGCACTCTGAAGTAACGGGAGACTTCTGATGATGTTGTTGATGACTGAACATTACCAGTTCCTCTACATTGCTAACACCATAAAAGAAATCAAAGGGATGTAACAGTCCTACGACAACAATTAGCATAGGACGCTGGAGGGCAAAGTCTTATAGGAAGAACAGCTGTATAGAAGGTACTTATGTAGCACACTCCTGCAGGTGTGAAGGAGCTCGCTGCTTCGAGTTGTAAAGCTGATCTGTAAAGACTCATGAGAGCACTTGGCATCTTCATGTTTATTTTTTTTTATCCATGACCAGCCTCACATTTTAAATTACTTTCCTATTCCCTTCTCCCTGCCCTCCCTCTCAGTATCCAGATGCTTTCAGTAACACACTTGCAGCTCAACGTTCTTGCTACTCCCTCTTCTGTTTCTTGTCTCCCCTACTTTCTAATTCCCATTGCTAGTGAAATATTGTGAATTTTGCTTCCATTCCATTTAAAAAGTTATTTCTGGTCTTTCATCATGTCACATTATGGTTATTTTTCTTTGGGAAAACCTCAGTTTTCCTGCATTCCAGACTCTTTTCTCAAAGCACCTGAGTCAAATCCCGTAGTTTTATCCAGCATTATCCAGGTCCCAGCGTCAGCCCTCTCCAGTAACTCCAGTCTTCTTGCTGGGTGCTTTGCACCATTTCACCCCTCTCCACCACCTCTCCATTGCTCCTGGCTGTTCTCCAGTTCCTGTCCCACTGCTGCCAGGACTGCCCCAGGAGAAGGAGCACTGGAAATCCCTGCAAGGCAGGCTTGTTGCTCTCAGCTCTGGTGTCAAGTACCACAAAGCCTGCATCAGCCAGAAGCAGCTGCTGCAGGGCTTTTAGTCCCTGTACCTCAGCTCAGGCAACATATGTGCTTGATGCAGATCAAATTTCCTGGGAATATGGGTACCAAACACTGACAAGTCTTTATGGGGCGTATGTTGGCTGAGCTATCACAGTGATTTATAACCTTTTCAAAATGGTCTGTTGTCAGGAGAAGAGAAAATAGTGAATTTCTGACATGAGGGCATCCCCCTGCCAAGTATCGACTTCCATCTCTAAAGCAGGAAAGCACCAGAGAATTTATTTCTAATATGGACCAAAAATGTATTTTCCATTATTCTTGTTTTCAGAAATTTATCTTGCCTATTTTTAAAACATGGCTGAAATTGCTTACATTTTTGTTCTCCTTGACAAGAAAGGAGTATAACTGGCTAAGGAATACCTCCCCAGCTCTTCAGGCTGCATAAAACTGGTTCCTGTGCCCCAACCTGGTCACCCTAAATGCTCTCCTCATGTTGCAGGTCCCAGGCTGACATATACTAGTTTCTTGAGGCTGTTGCCAGCCCACCTAGTGCAAGCTGCACCTGGAAACTGAACATGTGGTCAAGGAATTGGATGTGGCTCCTGTGGCGCTCCCAGCATGTCTGTCCAGTGCTTGCTGTGCAGATGAGTCCTGCCACACATTGTGGTCACTAGGCCACAACGTGATTTCAAATTCGTAGAATCATAGAATCACAGAATCATTAAGGTTGGAAAAGACCTCCAAGATCACCTGGTCCAACCAGCCCCCTACCATCACTGCCACCCACTGAACCATGTCCCTAAGCACCACGTCCAACCTCTCCTTGAACACCCCCAGGGACGGTGACTCCACCACCTCCCTGGGCAACCCGTTCCAATGCCTGACTGCTCCTTCTGAGAAGAAATGTGTCCTCATTTCCAATCTGAACCTCCCCTGGCACACCTTGAGGCCATTCCCTCTAGTGCTACCACTAGTTATCTGTGAGAAGAGGCCGACCCCCAGCTCCCCACAGCTTCCTTTCAGGTAGCTGTAGAGAGCAATAAGGTCTCCCCTGAGCCTCCTCTTCTCCAGACTAAACAACCCCAGTTCCCTCAGCCGCTCCTCATAGGACTTAAGTCCATGCTTGCATACTAGTCCATCCCCAGTAACACCAAAAGCAATGAAGTTTTTCTCTCACCGTGGCTTAAAACAGCACAGAGACTCCAGTAACGAAGCATCTGTGTACACTGGTAAGCTCTTTCTGTCAGTGTCAGCAAGCATGATGGCAACTACAGAGACAGGCCCCAGGAGATGTTAAGTCTCAGGAGGGCCGCTAGGAGAACCTGTCTGTGCGATGATGCCCCTGGGGACCTCACCCCATGCCAAGCAGGCACTTGTACGACACATGCAAGAGGCACAGATAAGGGCTTCAGCTGAGTCAGTCTCTCCCACGGGAAGCCTTCCAAGCCTGCACCACCTCCCTACCATCTTCGCCCTCAGGCTGCCTCTCACAACACGGCTGGAAGCATTACCACAGCCACCAGGAGAGGCACAACGACAGCAGGTACAGGGCAGTACTGGTGCCATGGAGCCAGGAGAGGCTGCCAGGACCAGGAGCTTCTGTGCAACCAGCTGGGCCGCAGCAGGAGGCCTCACTGCACTGGCCACTGCTGCTCTGAATTTCAGGATAACCTGGGCATCAGTGTTTGCCAAGGGAGGCTCTCGGGATCGCAACGGAGGGCTGGATTATTTCTCAAAGTGACCTTGAATAAAATGGTGGTGGCAACAATCACTCCTGCTTCGTTACGGCACAAGATTCATCATACATCCCTACCACAGCACTTTCAGCTCTGCTCTGTTAAGTAGCTACTCTTACTTCTTCACCTCTTGGCTCCTGATAGCAGGGAGGGGGGTCTCTCCCTCCATTTATCCCTCTTTCCTTTTTAGCAGTAGACTTGTCAGCCTCTCGGACTCGCTCATAATGTCTCTGCTTCTCAGAAATATGTTTCCTGATGTCTTCCCATCACATCTTCGCAATCACACGATACCACAACTACCGTAGTCATTTAGAGAGAAAAGTAACCTTAGGAAATAACTGTCTGGCTGTTTGGTGATGCAGTTTGGTACCTGGGAAAAGTAAGAGTGAGCACTCAAATGCTGCTTTCTGTGCATGACCAACAGCTTCTTTGTGAAGCTTGGATCCATGAACCCAGCTGTGACAGAGAAGCAGGCCTGAAAAGGAAGCATGGCAACATCCTCCAGTGTCCCACTAGGAAGGGAATTAATAGTTTAGAATTTATTTATTTAGTTTAGAATTAATAGATTCTAAAACTGTGTCCCAGGGCAGAGCACAGATCACTGAATCAGTAGATATTATTTCTTTTTGGGGGGGGATATTATCCCAAATCCCTCCCTCTGCTAGCTCTGAGAGCTCCTTCCTTCTTCCTGCCCCCAGCTGTATGTCCCCAACATGAGGAGGCATCCCCTCAGTTCTCCATTCCCCTGCTCCTTGCAGAGAGCTCAGCTGTGCTTGCAGCTGCCGGGCTGAGCAGCAGAGGGGACAACAAGCCATCCTACATATGGTTATGCCCAGAAGACACAGCTAATCTGCTTTCACCCTTCCTCCTCCTCCTTATTCCTGGATGCAGCACAGTAAATAGCTTTTTATTTGCTGGGTCGGCGGCTCTGACCAGTAAGGAGATCCAAGTCTGCCCTCAGCCCAGCTACATGTGGAGGGGACAATCACATTAACAGCTCTGAACATGCAGGTGTCAGGTCCCGGCAGCGCCCTTTGGGTTGTTCGTGAGCTTCTCATTTCCCAGCACAAGTAGGTGGCTTCAAACATGGTCTAACTCTCCACCTAACCCTATCTGCAGGGCTCTGAAGCTGTTAATTCCTGCTGCCTGCCAGCTCCCGGGAGCACTAGCACGCAGCAGAAGGTTGCTCTTGCTGTCAGTGAAAGCAGCAAAATCTTCTGGGGCGTATTAGTGCTGTTGTAGGTGAGCAGGCAACAGATGGAAAATAGATTTAGGAGCTCTGGGGACATCCGTGATGCTCCAGGGACTTCAGATAGATGTAAATGATCACAGTAAAAGCAGCAGGAAAATTATTCCGGGCCTCTTACCTGCCTAGAGCCAACAATGTGACTTGGCCACCTCTTGAACATTGTACATGACAGATGGTTGAATATCTATTTATTCAGGAGTTGCTAATAGAGGGAAGTATTATGACAACCCCTGAATTCTGCTAATCCGCAAATTCTAAACCTGCACAAAAGACAGACAGTAAGACTCACCCAGAAACCAGAGAGCATGAATAAAATCTCCACATCTGTAGAGATGAATTGGTACTTCCTTACCCTCATCTTATATGGCTCATTAAAAGAACAAGAAAAATACAAAAGCCAATTTTTAAGTGACTTTCTCTCTGTTCTACTGACCTTGATTTTGAAAAGGATGAATGTACTCATGCAGAAACCACACTGCTTTGTTCAATCCTCTTCTACTACCTTCTTGAAGAGTGGGAAAATGTGCTTGAATTTCCATCTATTTTAATTTTTGCTTGCATTAAGAGAACAAAAGATTTGCCCTTCATTGAGGGTTTCAGAAAAGTTCAGACTTGAAAGCTGAAGTAACCTTCTACAGGGCACATTTTTTTTATCTGATCTCTCTAAACTGCATGTCAAACTGTGGGAGAAAATGCTGTCTGTGGGCTTTCACACGTATCATGGAAAAGCTATAACACATGGTTTGAACCCCAGTTACACGGACTAGTGATAGCAGTCATGCCAGGTAGCACGCAAATTTCTTCCAATGGCTTAATTTTGTTATCCTAACTCCACCGGAATTTTTAGGAATTTGCAAGTCAAAAAAGGCAGAGAATTGCTTCTTCAGAGATTAGGATTTGAGTGATTCTTCTTGCTATTGCCTGCGTGTAGCTGAGAAAATCCTACCACCTGCTGGAGAGAAGAAAATCTGCTCTGATTTCTGTAGCTGTAACTTCATCTTCCCACACCTTACGTGGTCATGTCTCACTTTTGTTTCAGTGGGTTTTTTTTGTTTGTTTGCTTTTTGTTTGTTTGTTTTCCCCGTGGTTTCAAATGAGATGATGGTTTAATAGTCCCGTGTGCCCAACGATTTGGCTAAGTGATGTTGTGTGCGCCCACACGCTGTTATCTCAGATGTTCAGTGCCTTCTTTAACTCCTGTTGCTGTTTCACAGCGAGGCAAACACAGCCTCAGCTCATTCAGAAGCGTCATGTTGGGGGGAAAAAGGCTTACTTCATCATATTTTTATCACTTCTCAAGGTAGAAGATGACTTGATCTAGTGCGTTTCTGGGAAGGCTTCTCACGCCAACTGGAACAGGAGAGAAGCTCGCTAAGCCAACAGTGATGCTCCAGACTGGTGCAGCTCCACGCTGACTACACGGGCTGCTGCTTTCAGGGGCTCGCTGCCAGCGAGCAGGACAGCCAGCCTAGCCGTGCCCTGCTGCCGGCACAAAAGCGACTCGAGCCAGCACATTAAATCCCGGCCCATGTTGCAGGTAGACCAAGCTGCTTGAGCAAAGCGTTTGTCACAGCAGGGACTTTCCTGTACTCGGGAGGCCCTCTGAGCATGAAGGCAAAGCAGCACCTTGCTGCCTGCTGCCAGGTCTGCCCCTCGCTCCTTTCTACAGCACGCAGCCAGGGCAGGGTGTGCCTGGTGGCGCAGCGGGAGGGAGGCTGCGGAAGACCCATGTGAGCAGGTGGCGCCCAGGAAACATGACAGCTCACCTGCGATCCAGCTCTTTGGGACCCTCCTCACCATCAGCTTTCTTCCAGACCCCAGCCCAGAGTGGAGCACATGCCCTTTACATGCTTAAAGCATGGTAAGCTGAACCTCACCTTCATGCGGTGATGTACCATAACAAAGCCAGAGCTGACACCAGGCATACAGAGAAGCTTTTCCCCCATTCTCTCTCAGTTTCACTACTTAGTGAAATAATATATATATATAACCCCAAAATCTGATGTATTTATTTAGACTCCCAGTTTTCAAACACTATTTATTATCATCTTACTGTATAAAACTCCAGCTCTTCCAGAAGTCTGTAAGTCACAGTTCTAAAAAATATATATTTTATTCATTCTACTGTGTGTAAAGTAAGGAAACCAAAAGCAAAGTGACCTATATTTTGAACACTGTTAGTCTGCTTTTGGTGTATGCAGCAACACCATCAAAAGAAGCAGAATGATTACAGCCTGATAAGTAGCTGTCTGCATTATGAAACAGTAAAACAAAAAGGAGCACATAAAAATCCAGGAAAGTAGAAAAAGTATCTTTGATCTTATATACTATTTACCTCTTCGAGTACATAAAACAAAACAGTAGGCTTTGCTCTGGATTCTGTGTGTCTTACACCTATAATAAGAATTCCAAATCGTGCAAAGGACCCATATCTAACGGTTCAAAATCCTTTCTATGAACAGGTGAAAATCACCCAGCCCGCAGCTTGGGCAGCCAGGGAAAAGTGAAGGGCGAGACGAGTTCTACAGTGCATCCAAAGGCTGAGTAATCTCACTCTGGCAGATCATCGGGTTCCCAGGGTGTTTTCTAAATAAACGAAGTCAAGTAAGAGCTGACAGAGAACAAGGTTTCTGGGAGATTTTATTACAAAGCCATAGCCTGGAGCAGTATTTGTGAGATACACCTCATGCACAGCTGCAGCCAGCCAGCCTGCCTGAAATGTGCCGGGCATTAGGCGGGACGTTTTCCTTCTTATCGGCTTGTTCCCACTGCTGTAGACTGTACCTTCCTTGCATCATACAACCAGAAAGGATTATAAGGCTGCAATTTTGTGATGCTTTAGGTTTTACAGGAAGTGAGTTCTTTGGATCTAAAGACACACACAGGGATGAAAAAAAAGTGCTAGAAAAAACATTTGTTTACACCAAAATCAGTCCTTCAGCGTGCATAAAGTAGGCTAAACAAGAACATCATGGATTTTCTCAGGGAGTGTCAGAAAGCATCAATATGGTAAATAATTTAAATTGCATGTATCTAGTTATGAGATGCTATTCAGAAGGATGCACAAAAGATGTAGAAATATTAAAAAAAAACAAAACTTGGAAGAATTAGAACAGCTAATTCTTATGATGTTTGAGTGAGGACAGAAAATTCACACTAGACGCAGCCCTAATGGTTCAGCTAAATCATGCTTTGAATTACTTTATCTAATGTAACACTCTTATACAGATATCAATGTTATTTTATCAGTTGTTAGTCTGGACAACCAGTTTTAGAAAAATCAACATAGAACATCTTAAGGAAACCTACATAATGACCTGTGCAGTTATTTTTAAACCACTGCTTAAAATGTTATTAAATTCTGTGTAAGGATAAGATTTAAAATATCTCACTGCATAGTAATTGATCAAAATAGCAAAAATACTTCTGGGGAATGTGCCTATATCAGTTCCATCATTCTGGAAGCTGAAGTTAAAGAAAAATGCATTTTTCTACCAGCAGTTATAGGCCTCTGAGGGACATGACTGCACCTGTCCCTGACAGGGCAGGGGCTGAACTGGCTGCTCCACCTTTACACCGCGAGCCCTGTGGCTTCAGACGGTGGCACGGTGAGATGGTCACTTTGTCTGAAGGATAAAGAGGAGCCAGAAAATTTAAGGCAAGATGAGAAGCAAGGAACAAGTCATGGAGAAATCCATGCTGGGCTAGCAAACAGTGCATGCATCGTGCTTCACCTCTTGGCTTGGGTTAAGCCCGTCCACTTGCAGGGGGATGGTGCAGCCTCATGATGGCTAACCAATTGCTTAGAAGAAACTTCTTCAGCCACTTTTTAGGTGAGGAAAGTCCTACGGTAAGAATGCAGGTCTCTGAAGGACTGGGAGTTAAAAAAAAAAAAAAGGCAGATTCGTAATGAATAACAGTTACCTGATCTCAACAAACTACTATGAAATGCCAGAGCAGCTAGATCTTGTCCTTTGCAGAGAGAATATTCCTGCCATGAGCTACTCCGCTGAACAAAGGAGACAAGTCCAGTGTGGCAGCTAGCCAAACTTTCAGATCCCAACTCGTGCTGGACACAGCAAAGAGAATGTGTCTGCTCTGGGATAGACTAGCACTGAGCGACAGCGAGTAAGAAATAGGTGCCTTTAGGGGGCAAAACAGGGACATTTTAATAAGCTACATATGCTAGTAATAACACTCAGACAGTGGAAATATTCATTCAGTTTCCAAATCATGTTCAAATGTCACCATAAGTAAAAAAAAAAAGTAAAGGTTTTTAATAAGAAAAAGCCACCCATAAGTAGAAACGAAAACTCTCACCCAAGAGCACCCTCACCAAGTCAGTGTGTTGGGGCCACTGTCACCCACAGTCGCTGTGCTTGGCCGCACTCCATCACAGATGTCTTTCCCTCACTCACAAGCTCTTTTCCTCCCAAACCCGGAGGATTTCTGGTTAACCCTCATTTTTTTCCTACACACTTTTCTGCCTCAGACTGTATCATCCTATATTGCTCCCTCTCTGCAGCTGAGCATTTTGAAGTCGTTCCTTCACCTGGTGTGTTGCAACCACCCCCGACATGTAGCACAACCAATCTGTTTATTATTGGCATGATGATAGAAATCCAAGCCAGAGCCCCAAATACTTGACAAGCAGCATGAAAATAGCTTCCTATTGCCAGCAGCAGACTAAGAAGCTGCAATTTTTTTTATTTTTTATTTTTTTCTTGAGAGCATGTTATTTATAGTAAGCAGGCAAGCACAGGCACAGGAGGGACTGAAAGTGACTCCAGGCCAAGAAGAATGACAGTGAAATCTGTCAGGATACGTGCTTGCCATCACTGCCTCTCACTGTGAAGCACAGAAAAATAGGGCATGAGGATTTCTTCCCTGATAGCCCAGACTTTCAAATAGCCTGTTCTCTACCTTGACAGGAGCTTAAAATAAACCAGGCATTTCTTTCTGCAGTGGAATCATCAGCAAAATGCTGACGCGTGTGTTTTCCTGAGGGTTGAGTTCAGTGTCTTGTGCTTTTTGGCAAAAACCTTTGCGGCATGAGATGAGTTTCCCTGCAACCTCTTAATGAGTTATAATGCCCAAGACGTTGAAAGAAACAGCAGGCAGATGGAGCTAGTGATTTATGTGTAGTCAGGAACAGAAGATAAGCGAGAGTGTTTATAGGAGCCATCTGCAAGCTGTATGCGCTGATTCTACAGTCTATTCATTTTATTTGGACTTGACACCAGCAAGAGGACTCTTCAGTATGCAAACGGCAAGGAGCTACGGCGGAGGTGTAACGTGATCAGTTGTAATGAAGGTTTTAAGCTGCCTGGGAAGAGCAGCTCACCTCGATCTTTTGCTGAAGAAGGAAGGTCCTGCAGGTGATAGCCCGGTGTATGACTCACAGATACGCTGCTCTTATCGGGGCAAAGCTCTGCTTTGTTTGAGACATAGAGTCATAAATCCTGGCACGTTTATCCTCTGTAACTCTGGTCGAATTCCTTCATTTCCTACTTCAATATTTCCATCAATAATAAAAAAAAAATAATAATAAAGATACTTTATTCACCTGATATAGATATTGTCAGATTTTTATCTTTGTATCTCCCTTTTAACAGGCAAATGCACTCTACAGTGGAATACACTGCACATTACTCTGCAAGCTCACCAGGCCATATTTTAGGACATATGAAGCACTTGCTTGAACACTGTTTTAGTTATGCACACTAGAGATGGGTCCCAATTGTAATAATTCAGGCATGGCTCACGCTATACCTTAACACTGCTTCATGTAGATTTGGAGTTCATGGTCAGCTCTATCTGCTATGAACAGAGTGTACACGCTTTGGAAAATATTCAGTGAAAAATGGAATTAGAAAATGATGTGAGCACCAGTTCTAATAGAACAACATGCGGATGTATTAGAACTAGAAAGCAATCAACAAGTGAGATGGGCTGAGGGCTCACAAGTGTTTTGAGGTTCTTTCTCTCTGTGAAAGTTACAGCTCTGCTTAGCAGCCAGGGAGCCCAACGTGGAAGGGCTGCCTGCTGCCCTCTTCCCCTCAGTGGTAACAGAAGCCGTGGTGAATCCACACAGGGAAAGCTGCCATGACATTCTTCCCCAAAACTAGTATCCTCATAGCTACCTTTTTACATGACAAAAGTGGAAAGGGGAGAAACAGTGAAAAAAGAGAAATCCCATGGCATCCAGATAACGGAAAAAATCCTGACCCCATTGAGTTTGACAGGGCTATGTTACAGATCTTTGGGATGGAGAGTTTTGACAGCATCCTTTCATTATGCATCAGACCCTGACCCATGGATCTAAGTAAGCCATGTTAAGTCCTGGACTTAAAAAAAAGAGGACGACTGTGGTGTATCCCTATATCTCTAAAACTAGAGGCTCGAAAGCACTGTAACAGATGTTGAAATGGAACTTAACCAGAGAGACATTTTGCCCCACAATTCAATATACAAAGCCCAGAGCTAAATCACCTCCTCACTGATGTAGCCAGGTTTTCAGTGAAATCTTAAAAAATCCTTAGCAAGCTGTGGCAATCTCGACTTTGATGAAATGAGTTTCAGAAAGTTTTGTTTAAATCTAGACATGGTAGTGTTGAGGTGCCAATTTAAAGAAAAAAACATACATTTTTAGTGCTAGTGGCAAATTGATTTCTGAGATTCCCCTTCAACTGAGGTCTGAGCAAGAAAAAACAACAGAAGGTAAAAGCTCCAAGGTTTTAGGGTAAGATCACTTTGAAAGACAGGGCATTTTGGCAGCCAGTCACCAACCTTTCAGAGCGCAGGAGCTTCCCGCTCCCACAGAGGGGAGATGTCTGAGGAGCTGGGGACATTGTGAAGATGTTGCTGGGGACACGCAGCACGAGGGAGGCCTGAGGGTAACAACTGAGGAGGGCAGAGAGGCAGAGAGCAGCCACCATGCTTTTTGACCCCACCTCCCACCTGGGATGACTGAGTGCAACCTGTAGCAAGACTGGCAATGAATTAAGTAAAATTCCCAAGTGGAGTGTTTTGCCTGCAACAGGACCCAAAGAAAAATCCCCAGACTAAGCCCCCCCACCTTCCCCCTGCAATTCCTGGAAGTTCAAAACTGCTGTCCTTCCACCTTCAATTAATCCCAGCAATGGATTGGTTTTGCTGAGACTCCCAAGTGCAGTACCTCTTCCCCCTTCCACTTGCGCAGTCCTACCCTTCTCTGTCCCTCTGTCCTGCCAGCTTTTCTTCTCCTCTCATTTGCTTTCAGGGCTCATTTCCACATATTTTGTCCTGTAACTATTCATATGCCTCCCTCTGCTGTTGCTTTTCATTCTGTAATTCACAGCCACATCATTTGTCTGAGGTGCTGCAGAGCTGCCAGGGCAGGACGCATTCTCCTAACCAGCAGTGTTAGGAGAGCGGGGGAAGTGCCAGGGAAGGGGCGGTCGTTCTTAATCCTGCCCATGGTTATACTGCAACGATCATCCCGCTGATTTAACAGAATCCTTACCCGTGAAGGCAGGATCGTGTTCGGGACCACTGCAATTTACTGGAAGTAATCACCTAGGCTCAGATTCAGCAATTTTCAGTGATGAGACACGTTATTCAATGGAGCTATTTGCTAAGCTAAAACCTTCACCAAAAAAAATCAGGCCATGAAATTCTGTTTTCAGCTTTCTGAATGCAGTAAGCTTGAATCTGGACCCACATGAAACTCGGTTGGAAGGGGTGGTTTCACTTCCTTGGTATAGAAGTGTCACAGAGCAGAATCAGGCTACAAACACATACACGTAAAAAAGTATCCAACCGCAGAGCATTTTTTTTTTTAATGTTTTCATGGCTATTGAAGACAATTGAAACTCTGCTGACAAACACTGTGCACAGGCTTGGCTTCATGAAGTTTTCTTTACACAAGCGAGAAATGATTAATGAGTGTTTTTAACATTTTTATTGGATATACTTGAGTTTGTTCAAAACTAGGAATAGTATGCCTATATTGTGTGGGATTTCATAGCTCCACCTGCCTGGCAGATGTTCCCAGTCTTCCTCTGCATTCTTTCCATTTATTCGTCTCTCAGAAAACTTTTGTTATTAGAAATTGGTTTATGTTATATTAGCAAAATACTTGAATTCAATAAAACATTTAAGCAGATTTCAGCCTTTTTCCATCTTAGTTTTACAGAGCTACATTAAGATTGGCGGATTCCTATGTGTCTTTCTGTTTCTCATTGGGCTTCATTGTGAAGAAACAATTAAATATTCTAAACTGTTACAAAGATGTACAAATTTTCATATTGTGCATACTATTGGAAATTTCCAATATAGCTTTTTGTTGTTGTTGTTGTTTTTACTCTGCTAGTTAGATGATTTAATTACAAGTCCCACTGAATTACAATTTTTTGGAAAGACCTCTATTCAAGCTAAGCAATAATTTCTCTTCACGGTCTACTCAGATTCTAATTTGTTCAAAAGTTTGTTCTTCACAACACCTGCTCAGTGTGCTAGCTGTGGAAGAATAATTTCATTTCAGTTTGGGCTGTTACTTTCTACACTATAAATTTAGTGGTAGAGGAAAATTGAAGCCAGCATAACTATCACTACCAGAGAACTCACAGATTCATTTCAACAGAGAACATGGAATTAATGGTACTCTCATGCTTCCTTTAACCTTTTTCTCGAACCCACAGGAACCACTGGTAATCATTTATTTATTTATTTATTTATTTTTAAACCAGAGGTTTAAGGGTAGCCTTTTACCCCTCTCTTACAGAAGCTTTATTCAGACTGTATTTTCAAACTTACTAAGGTAACACTTAATTTAAGACGTATCATGTTGTCCCCCTATTCAGAAAGTTCCTCACATAGAGGAAATTAATTTGACATGATTTGTTCTGATTTATTAATGTCAGCTGTTGCTCATTACCCTGTTGTCTTCTAGTGCTTACAAATAGATAATTTATTCTTGTCTATTCCTAGGAACAGCAAGTGCAGTAAGTGTAATTCCTTTGGTTGTCTTCTCCTCCCTTTCCATCCTTTCAAAAACGGGCACTTTGATTTCTGTTTTGCAAGCCTCTAGAATTTCCTCCATCCTCGATGATATAATACATTAGCTCCCGCAATGCTATTTTATCTATGCACACACAGTTGGTGATAGCAAGGCCAATTTATCATCTCCCTCACACATATCCCTATAGGTAAGATATGACACGCAATATTGAGATGTCTGGGGCTACTTGAATTATCATTAGTAGTTCTGTAGCTATTTTCTTCTGCAAATACATAAGGGGATCAAATCTTTTGGACTGCAGTTCTTGGGCAAGATTCATGACAACTGCGTTCACACAGAAAACACCTAAAATGAAATGACAGTTCAGATATTTCATGAGACAGAAATGCAGGACCATCTAGGCAACTTCCAACTAAATTTGTAGATTGCAAGGTTGCAGCAGAGAGGAATGACAAGAAGTTTCCCGTAGCTGGGGCAATGATGAGCTATACACATCATATTTCATTTGCTTATAGGTATTAAACAGATGTTGAAATAGAGTGCATAACTCTCAGCTTATCAGCATCAGCCTGTCAAGGTCCAGATGCGAGACACTGGCCTTTAATATATTAAGAAGGTAACAAAAACATGGTGAACAATGAAAAACAGTCTTGCATAACATGGAAACACATCGGATGATTTGCTTTTGCATAGTTTTCTACATCTCAGGCTTTCTTATGACAGAAATAAGTGTCAGATAATACAAGAGCTGTTTGGTACAAGAACTGAAATAGAGAAAAAATTGCTTGATTGCCTTTCTCTGATTAGAAAATGTTTCTGACAGGCTAAGGACTGCATAATCACAATACGCATTTGCAGAGGTGGATGGAGTCTTGATTCAATTGCCCTACTGCTAAATAAAATCCTAACAAGACTCTGAGAGATGCCTGTGTTTTGCTCTGAATTAATGAATGCTTGTCTGTGAAAGAGAAACCAAATGTGGCAGTAGACTTTTCTCGACAAAACCCCCCAAGCACTCCGAACAGTGAATATACAAGTTTTGGTTTCAGTAATGATGTGGGAGAGATCAAGCATTTAGACGGTAACTGAACTTAGCTATCTACCAAGAAAATGAAGGGGCTGAGACATGACTAGCCCTGCCTAAGGTTAGGATAAGGCCTGGAAATAAAGTATGCTTTGAGAATTATGCATTAAGGACATCCAAGATAAACATAAAAAAGTACATACATTATGGGTATGCGCTGAGCTAGCAATCAAAGGTCAGGAGGGAGGCTTGTAGCAAGACAGAAAGTTGAATTTGCAATCTGCTAAGGATCAAATGCAGTTGCTGCTTCACCTAAAGCATCAGTCTCAGCAGCCAGTCACAAGGGGAGTGTATTTGTAGCTGTCATGGTCTAGCTGAATTGGATTGCTTATCCAGAAATTGCTGAAAAGACTAAGAGAAGGGAGGGCCCACAGTCATTCCAACTTACAAACACTTCCTTTTGTCCCGAGCGAGGCTACAGATGGTATTCCATCAAGTATAGTAGGCATCCGATGAAAAAACAGGGGGGAAGAGTCAACCCAGGGAACAAAAAGAACCACAGAAGAACACCAAGAGTCTTGATAAAAATCCTGTTATTGAGGGAACAGCAGATATTGCCCACTGACTTGATGAGGAACCAGAAAGAAGTTTCACAGCTATGGAGGTCCCTTCCTTCCACCACAAGCAGGTAATCTCCTTTTGGAAGACAGATTTATGACTTTGTTTTCTCATGTTCTGTTCACTGAAGAAGAAAACACAAAGAAGCAAGGAAGAAGTTCTGGAAAAGAAGGTCCCACCTGGAGCACTTGGACCTAAATGTGTGCATGTCTTCGTTCTTTCCTGAAAACTAGCATGAGATGGAGGAATTGTGCCAATGGTACTCCAGCAATCCCACAGATCTCTGTAGAAACTGCTGCTATATACCCTAGTCAAACCAAGCAAGTTTGGAGTAAGTGCTGGATTTATATTTCTCTAACATTCCAGTGACTTTGAGTCAGGGTGTGGTAGGTAACTGAAGGGCTAAGTGGTAAGCTTTGGAAATGTTTTGTGAGGAAATCCAGTTGTGGTGGCCTGATCACTGTGATATGTGTCTAGGTCCTGGACAAGGAGAAGACTGGCACCTCAGAGAAGCTGTCACAGAAAAATACCCTTGGAAGTGCTGGAGCTGACTTTACCAGACTCTCCAGAGGCATACACAGCACCTGCAAGAATCCCACCCTGTCAGCATCAGCTAATAGCTGAAAAGAGCTTAGATTGATCTCATCCTTGCACTAGTCCAGTTTTGAAATGCACTTTGGTTTCCTGTGATAGCTTTATAAGGAATAGAAGTTTCCTTCTCTGCAATAAGTATCTCATATTTTAAGAAATTTGTTTATTTCTCCAGCAAGGATCTTTTTTTGATTTCTCACTGCAAAACTCTTTCAGATTATAATTTTAGACGGGGGGAGGGGAGGATGATATTAATCATGTAGCTATTCTTAGGCAGAGGAAGAATTATCTACGTTTCCACCTAGGAACAACTGCCAATGACATGTGGTGGTGCAGAACCAGCCCCATACTCCTCAGCTGTGAAATTCAGATCTGGATTCACTAATGACTGTGTACTCTTGGCCTGAACAGGGTCTAGTCAATACTGCTGTCGACCAGATAGAGCTGTATGTTAACAAGTGCATTGGTGCTTTTCGCTACTCCCTCTCTGCTCCCCACCTCTCCTTCAAGAATGCAGTCAGTATGGAGTTCCTAAAACAAATGAACTAGAAGTTTGGAGAAGAGCTATCCCGATGGTGCCACTGAAGTCTGAGAGAGCTTTATAATGAAGAGTTAAGAAGTTCATTACTGTAAAGGATTATTCAGACCCAGGAAAGGGCTCGCTTTCTGTGTGAAATGTCCCTTTACATCTTATCATCCTTTTTGTACCTTTAACCATTTTTTCACAGCACCAAATACTAATACAAAGGGTTCTGAGGAAACAGACTACAGAGGTATGCAAACTAAATAGCAGGTGAAACAGGTGCTTTAGGTCTCCTTGCTGCCAAGAACTTCTTCTCAGTAGGATTACTGGATTAAAATCCTGCTCGTACAGCTAAATATAATCTTATCAGGCTCAGTTCATTGTGTATGACAAATGTGAGATTCTCCACATGGAAGCTGGAGGCTAGAAAAGATAATTGCACTCAGCAAGAAAATGGAAGCCACAGAGACACGTGGAGAGAAGGAGCTTTTCCAAGACAGCAGAGGAGCTGATCCAGCAGATATTTAAAGAGGACTTGTCAGACAAGAGCATACTGAAAACTGCAAAAATGACTAACCAGATCAGGGTTAAGAATACTTGAACACTGCGGATGCAAAAGAATAAAAATATACTGTTACTTGAAAAATGTCTTAGTTGAATACCCCCACCTTCAAATGCTATAAATAATTAAGTTCTAAATAAAAATAATATTTACTCCTAAATAACTAAATATAACACAGAAGAGCAGGACTGACATATTTCACAGAGACAAGCTTAGATCAAAAGGAAGGAGGAACATATGTAATGGCATTCTGGAGTGCCAACGCCTATGACAGAATGAGCAGTTCCAGCAGATTATAAAATAAAAATGTGATCTAACGGCGGAAAAATAAGTTTGGATTTTTACATTATTCTCATGCATCAGTGGAGTAATTTATGGATTACTGTGGACAAAAGTCATTTCATAAGGATAGCAGTCACAACAGCCAGCCTATTGAAGACAATGAGACTTACTGTAATGTAAATTAGAAATACATCAGTTACCTCTTACACAGCTTTTAGAATCAAAGTTGAAATGCCATCTTGTTTCTAATTTCAATGCTGGCTTCTGATCAGAAAAAATAAGCCGTTATTAGTAATGTAAGTAGTTCCAAAACATTTATTCTAAAATGACCATATGTTACCAAGCACTGTGATAAAGATGGTACTGTTAATGGTACTATTAACTTCTATCAAGAAAAATCTTCTTGGAAACACATAATAACTCTTTTAAAATTTTAATTCGGATTTTCATAATGTCACAGTGCAAATAACTTCCCCAAAACATCCCAGGGAAATGCAGCGAGGCAAGAAGTGCTCAGTGGCTGCAGAGCTGACAGCTCTATAAGCAATGCTAAGGCTCTCCCGTAGAGGGCAACGGAGACTCTCTGAAAGTCGTTTTCGTAAGTAGGAGGCTGAAAACATTTTCAATGAACGTTAAGCTAGAAGTCTTTTGCTGTTCTGCCCCATCCAATCCCAGCTGCTTTTTAATTATAACCAAGGTTTTTTGTTTGTTTATTTGTTTGTTTGTTTTTTAATTATAACCAAGAGCACAATTTTAACTTTTATTGTAAAAACGTGTTCAGGCTAAAAAAAAAGAAAAAAAGCCTTAGTTCTCTTTGAGAGATATGGGAAGCTGAAATTTCTAGGAAGAGCAAGGAAGAAACAGCTGCCCTGAAAACATAAAAACTGTTGCTATCCCTCATATTGATGATTCATAATACAATATTTCCAGTTCATTTCCATGTGGGCTAATTTCTTATTTTCCTCTGATTTTCAGAGCTGTCTACACCTCCAGACGAGGCAGGAAGTTATGCTGTGAACTTCAGAGGAACTGGAATGAAAAAAAATAGTCAGCATGCAGAAAGCTCCCTCATCGGGAACGCAGAAAGCACGCTTTACTTCAGACTCTAGTGTTGCCTTTTAGTAGTTTTTCTGTTTTATTTTCCCAGTAAAGCCCCATGCAGTATGTGTTACCACTAGATAATAAGATAACACTTTGCAGGATTACAATGAATTATCCTCTAGTGACTCTGCAAGTATGTTATCTGAAACCAGTGCAAATTTCTTATCTTCTTTTCTTTACAGAACTTGTTTGTATTCTTACAGCATCTGCAGGCCCTAAGCATAGCCCACAAAGATAGGCACAACCACAAAGCAAAACACTCTGCCTTTTCATGTTCTGCTTATGTTGTAAAGTGCTTTATCTTGTTTTTGGATTGCACAGCAGAGAACACATAAACCTAGGAAGGAACTGTGACATGGCAGCGCTGTCCTAAGCTCCTACACTCCGGGTAGAGGCTGTTTATGCCTGCATTTGAGCATCATGTTAGCTTATAGTATGTCTCTCCAGTTCACCATTTTACTCTTCCTTTTATAAGAGTTCTGCCAAGGAGTAGTTGTAGGTTACTGAAGGGCTCGCTCCAATGTATTATTGCAATTTTTATTCTGCGAAGAAGAAATGGACTAGATGACCCGTGTGCCCTGATTGCACTAGTAAGCCTTAACGGCCCTGAGCAGCCTCACGGGAGGCCTCCACCCACACCCATGGGCCCAGGACCTCTATTTAGGCTCAGAGCTGGGCCTCCACCCTTGCAGGAGCTGTGTTAGAGGAGTGCAGTTCTGCAGATCAGCTACAGCTTTGCCCACTCTTGGTCACAGAGACCTTTGATACAGATCGCAGCGTGTGAGCTGACTTCCTCGCTTGACCTCACCTCAGTCTTACTGCTATTGTTTCATCTGGCAGTCACTGGACCTGATCCAGCTGTGGCCTAGGCATCTTGTTTCTGGCTTCACCTTGAACACACCTCTCCACTGTGATACTGCCTGGACGCTTGGCTGAACATGGCCACCATCTCCAGTCTGTCCTGTCTGGGTGCTGTGAAACTGGGACCTGGCTGGTGCGGTCCCTGCCCTGCCACCTCTGTTATCCCCTTGGGCTCCCAGCTCACTCTCTCTTATACAGCAACCCTGCTCATGCTGTTCTCTGGCTACTTCGAACACCAGGTCCTCCCTTAAATTCACCATGGCCCTACTGCTTGAAGGGAAAACACATGCTCTAATCAAAGGCCTGTATCAATGATGGGGCAGAGCTCATCCCATTTTACACAGCAGTTTCCACCTCCTTTTCCTCTGCCCCCATATTAAGGAGGGTTGGTAGCTGTGGCCTTCCTATAGGAAAAACAGTTCTTTCTTTCCCTGCTGCCCGAGCATGTCCACTACGTGATACCTGGTCACGAGCATGCTTCACAGCAGGTCTGTTACACAGTCACATGTGATGTAGGCAAATGCTTTCACCACTCAATGTATTTGTGGTGCCAGTTAAGTGTTTCTTCCACCTGACAGTCCGAATGAGTGAGGAACAAACTCCCACTATTTATTAGCGTTCCAGGTCCTCAAATGTGAAAATATGGTTTGTGGTCATTTTCCCCTCACCATAAGAGGTCCCTTAACAAAATGTCTGTGGTATAATCCAGGTTTGTGCAACCTGTGAGAACCTATGTCAGCATTTATTCGATTCAGTTTAAGCCATGTGAGCAGAGGACTGAGCTTCTCCATAAAACAATTGCCGTTTTGGTGTGCTGACAGCCTCACGCTTCTATCACAGATCAAAATACAAGCACTGTAATGCTAAGAAAGCACTTTGGGAATGAGTAATAGGAGTTTACTGGTGACCTCCAGGAGAAGCAAAAAGCGCAGCATGGATTCACCTAGCGGACTTGCAAAGTGAACCGACTCCTAGCTGCCCCCCCTGCCTGGTGTCATATTCCTTGTGTCGGACACCGTGACCTGCCATGGCTGTTCAGGACGACTTCAAGAGCACGTTTTTTGCTGGAGCTCTCAGAGTGTTACCGGGCAAATCTGGTGACTGTGGGAGCAGCTGTAAAAGAAAGGCACTCTGCCACAAGGCAAGGTGGGAATGAGTCACGAATTGCATGCACGGCCAGAACTGCTGCCCAAAGCCATGCTCAGCCCGTTAGCCAGACCACAACCAAACTCATGAATTAAAGCTCTACAGGGAGAAAACCTGCATGGGTAACTCTTAAACGAGTGAATTATCTTGTTCCACAGCCCTCCTTTGGGGAGAAGTAGCATTTAGTTATAGAAAGCTTTGTACAAAGAAACTTCAAATAATTCATAATAATGAAAACAATTGTTCTCTGTATTCTTCAACATTTTGTACCTAATTGCTGAGGGAAAGGAAAAAAAAAAAAAAAAGCAATCTTCTGCAGCCAGGGATACATACATACATTTCTACAAAAGTATTTGAAAGGAAAAAAAAGGCACTGATGAAAGATACTCGGCCTTTTAATTAACTCGGATTATTCAAGGAACAGAATGAAAAGATTGCGAGTGGAACATTAGCCCAAGATAATGGACTCCTAGTGACACTGCTACATAATGAGGTACAGCAGATAATACTCTGAAAAATAGATTGAGCTGGAAGTCTTATTTTCAGGGTTGGAAACATTAATCCTTTGACAACTTTCTGCATCATTAGTTACCTGGGCATTGCCAAAGGTGCCAAACACTTTCTGAATGCACTGACAGTACTTTCTCTTGACATAAGTGGAAAGAAGATGCTCGGCATTTCCAAAAGTTATTCAGCAGTTTGCAGCTGCTTCCAGTTGCATCAGTTGGCAGGCGATGAAAACCCAAGGTACGTATTCATTTTATTTTAAAGATGGGAACGTGATATGTGAGCTGCTCACTGTGGTTTTATGTTGCCAGTGACACGTTTAAAACTGCTATGAGGGGACACGTAATGAGATGGGGAGCTGGGGGTCGGCCTCTTCTCACAGGTAACTAGCGATGCGACAAAAGGGAATGGCCTCAAGTTGTGCCAGGTTCAGGTTGGAAATTAGGAGAAATTTCTTTTCAGGAAGAGTAATTAGGCACTGGAACGGGTTGCCCAGGGAGGTGGTGGAGTCACTGTCCCTGGGGGTGCTCAAGGCAAGGCTGGACGTGGTGCTCAGGGACATGGCTTAATGGGTGACATTGGTGGTAGGGGGCTGGTTGGACCAGGCAATCTTGGAGGTCTTTTCCAACCTTAATGATTCTGTGAGATTTAAAAAAAAAAAAACAACACAAAACAAAACCGTGCAGGCAGCCCCCACGGCCCCTCACGGCCCCCCTCAGCCGCGCGGCGGGCCCTCCGCCGGCAGCCCCGTGACGGGGCGGGGCGCGCCTGCGCTCGCACCCGCCCGTTGGCGGCGGCGGCGGCGGATGAGGGGATCAAGCGGCGACCGGGGAACGGGGTGCGCGCCTACGCGTGCGCGCGCGCGCGGCGAGGAGCGGCCGGCGGCCGGGCGGGGCGGGGCCGCGGCGGGGACGAGCACGGGGGTGGGAGGGGAAGGGGCGCGGGCACGGCCGCAGCGCTGCTCGTACCGGGCCGGGCCGGGCTGAGCCGAGCCGAGCCGAGCCGTGCTGGGCCAGCGGCGCCGCTTCGCCGGAGGGGTGCAGGCGAGGTGAGCGGGGTGCGGTGGGGGCGAGGCTCGGGCAGGGGGGCGCGGGGCTCCTCGAGCCGTTAACTCCAGTTCGGTACCGACCCGATTTGGGAAATTTTTGGGGAAAAAAAAAAAAAAAAAAAAAAAATGAAACGAGCGGGTCTGCCCCGCCGCTGTCCCCAAGCGCCGCTGCTGCCCGCTGCGTGCAGGAGGCGGCGGAGCCGCGCCGTGCCGTTTCGCAGCCCCCCGCCGCCTCCCGGGGCCGGCTGCGGTTTAGCCCCGCGCCGGGTTTGCGGCCGCGCTCGCGGCTTTTTTAGCCCTGGGGTTCGCGATCGTGCCACTCGGTAGGAGCGTGCGGCGGAGCCCCCCGTTCCCAGAGCTCTTCTGATGCCGTCTGCACCAGGGCTGAAGGCGGCTGAGGCGAGAGGCGGCTGCCTGCGGCCGCTCGCGGGCTCGCCGTCGGGCTTCTCTGCTCTGCTTGTGGAGTTGTGAAGGTGCCGCGGGTAACGTGAGTCGTTGAGCCTGATGTAACTCGGATCCGGCAGCGAACAGATCTCTTCTTTTCCTCTGTCAAACATAAGTGAGGGACAGAGCTCCTTCTCTGCCCGCTGTCCTGTCAAATCGCTGTAACGCGAAATTATCAGAAAATGGCCATCCGCTTCTTGTGCCTGCCCGCAGCTGCGAGCCCCTGGGGCACCTCAGATGCACTGCTTGGATTCGCCTAAACGTTCAAGCTCCGTAACTTTTACAGCGTAAGGAGGAGTTTTCTGATGCTGCAGGAAAAAAATGTTGGGCTGGTGCGGTTTGTGCGGGGAGCTGAGTCGGGACGGAAAGTCAGACCGATCCGCGCCTGTGCTTCCCTTAGTTCGTGCTGCGTTGTGTCAGGGTGTCACTCCTAAGGAAACTAAAACTCTGGGATTAGAAGGAAATATTTTTTGGGGATAACAAGTTTGAGGATTGTTGGTTTAGAGGCTATAAACGTCATGTCGAAGTGATCGAGAAGCGTACCAGGGAATTCGGTACTTGTAAGCATCTATTTTCCTTTGTCTGCCCTTATGCTTTCAATGAAATGCCAGTGCAGCTACGTACTACAAGAAGCCACGCGTGCTTTGTATCCTGTGAGGCTGTGTTCCTGCCCCCTCGCCCTGCAGTAAGTCTTCGCGTAGAGCACTTTGGCCAATATTTAATACACCGTGCCAGGGCAGCTGTTCGGCGCTCACGTCTTCCCTGATGGCTGTCCCACCACCACCCTCCCTGCTGCATTTCATACAACTGTTTTCTGAAGCTTCCAGGGCGTTCTTCTGAGGGGTTTTTCCTCCCATGCTGTGAAATCTGTCTGTCACTTTTAATCTGTCAAATAATTTCTCTTGTTAGTCTCTCGGCCTTTTGTTTGGGAGCAGAAAATAAATTTGTTGCAGAAATTGCATGACATCATATAGTTGAAACTCCCAAGTGGGCCAAGCAGCATTTTTTATGAGCCTACATCAAGCTCTGAGGTAATCAGCTTTATGATTAAAAGCAGAATGACATCTTACAGTGTTCAGCGAACTAGAGAATTGTAAAGGAAACGTGAAAAGACCGTCAGTGAAGAAATGGTGAGGAAACCGGGTAGTCTTACTGCCTCAAAGCGTGGGGTTTTCTTCAGTTGCGCTCAGTGTAACAAAAGCACTACAAACATCAAAGTTGACGATGACATTCCCCAAACTGTAATGTGAAAATCTTGGTCAGGTAATTTGTAGCTTTTAATGTGATACACTATTAATACAGATCTTGCTTGTGTAGCAGATGTGCTGTTGAAGAGGTGGGAAACAGCTGAAAGGTTTTTGCGGCAGGTACTTGCGCAGTCCCTGTTGTTACAGGAAACGAAATACCATAGCTCTTCACTTAGGCTGTTCCAGTGCGTCGGCGAGGAAGTAAGAAGTACAGCTGCTAAATGTCGAGCAGTTCTGCACTGAGTGAACAGTACCGTCATTTTTCCCCTCCTTTCCCATTCCGTGTTTGTACTGATGTTGAATTTATAAAGCTTTTCTACTTTGTTAAACAGCCCTTTCAGTTAGCTTTTATTATAACGTGTAGTTGACAGCTGTGTAGTTCAGCAGTGCCTCTGTTTTGAGATGCAAGAGGTGATGGGCACAGTCTTGGTGAGGGGGGGAAGTTTTCCCACAGGCTTCAGTTCCTTTCAGAGGGCTGCTTCTGCATTTTGCTTGAGCGATTTCTTTTGCTGTTGTCTTGTGTTTTGGTTAAAGTTGATAACCTTTCTGTTTAACTTCAGCCCGCCAGTAGTTTCCCTCCGTCCCTCTGCTGCTTACAGCTCTTCCAGTAATACACAGTGAAGAGTGGAGCTCAGCTTACAGCTGGAGCAATGCAGAGGGCCTTGTGTTATTCTTGTGACTTCCCTTGAAAATGTTTGAGCAGATGTTGAGACTAGCATGGCTTTTGCAGGTTTTTTAGATGTCAGAAGGTCTAAATTGTAACCAGAAAGCACAAAAAGTTGTTTCCTTTGAAAAATTAACATTCATAAGCTTGGGAATCAGTAGAGACAATGTATTGTTACTTTGTGCGCTTACTTTAACCCCAAGCTTGAACAATCTGCATAATTTTGGACGTATTTTTTAATAAATTAACTTTTAATAAAGGACATGGTTTCTCTGCCTCAAACTCCATCAGTTTAAGCAGAATAGCAGCAGCTCCTTGTGGCTTTATCTAGAAGAAACACTTGGCCAGCTCATGGTAACAGCAAGTCGCGCGCTTTCCAACTGGTTTGTCGCAGTTAATTCATTTTTATAATTTCATACTATTGACTTGGTGGAGCTTTTGAGGATTGACATTGCATGTGTGCTTCTCTTTTAGAGGTCAAGTGTTGAACCCTGTGAACTGAGTGGTGTTTAGGAAACGGTTGTTGTAATAGGGCGCTGATTAGCGGAAGGGTTAGACGTTAGTCAGAAGGGTTCTGTTCGGAGTGGCTGGTTCTGGATTGCACACAGTCTAAGTCCCATGCAGTGTTTTGCTGTGTTTGTTATAAAACAATGCTTTATTCCATCTGTACTCTACAACAAGAAAATCTGTTGCAGATGTAATGTATATGGTAGCATAAAAAGCCTCTTGAGAGCAGCCGAAAGTGTTTGACAGATGGTAAGAGGCATTTGGGAAGCAAGATTTTCGTTTTGAAGAAGTAGCTTTTACTTATGGTCCAAGATGAATAAATAATCCTCATTTTCGTCACACTCGTGGTTGTAGGTGGGAGTTCTAGCTCCGTTAGCTTTTTCCCTCAGCGTGCAATATTGATCCTTCATCCAGTAAAAATGTTACATCTATCTCTCTGAAAGCTCCTAAGGTTGCAGTGACTTTGACACGATGCTGGAGTGTGCGTATCCGATCTTCCTCTGTTTTTTCATTCAACCGTTTCCCTTCATATCTCGTTTTAAAGTCTTCTCGCAGCAATTAAGGTTGGGTTAGTTCATGGCCTGTTCGCACGTTTTTCCAGTGCAATGGTCCTGTCACCCAGTGTTTATACTGAAGTACTGCAGAAGATGTTAATACGACTCTTCTGTTGAGATGAGGGAAAGCAGCTTGCTTCTTTCAGAGTTACCTTTTCCTTGCCTGCCAGCAGAAGCCGCGATATTTTGAAGACCGGGAGATTACTTTTTAAAAGACTTGGGTTTGGGAGGGGAGCTATACTACCCATCATTTAAACCCATGAAAAAAATACTTTTTTTTTTTTTATCAAAGTCGGTATTGTTACACAACTTAGGGAAACGTATGTCGTAGGTGGTTTTTTATCACTGGCTATTTAAGGAATTATGCATCAGAAGAAGATGCATCGGTTTTAATATTCGTTTGTCTGAAACTGATAGTAAGCTGGTGCCCACCCTGCCCTCTCCCCTCCCCCAAAGTAACAAAGCTTGTAAATGATTTACCTGAGTCTTCAAACGGCAGAAACATTCCAGCACAGGGTTTGTCCCATGAACAGTAGGCTTTTTTTTTTTATATATATAAATACCTATACAGTGCCTCATCTCAGTAGTTGGCATGTTTTCCACAAAGAGGTGTTCTTTAGTTGTTATATTTTTACAGGTGATTTGGAGAGTTGAGGCAAACAGCACGTTACTCAAAACTTGATGATGTTAAGTAGTGGGAGTGTTATTAATAGGAGATTTGTGTGGTAAATGCAGGTTCAGTTGCTGGCTAATTCATAAATTATTGAAGGCTGTAGGCTGCGTGCTAAAGCAGAAATGATTCATTTTAAGAGTTGTGAAACAGTTTTTGGCAGGTACGTGGCAGGTTCCTCTGCTTGAGATTTTGTGGGGAAATTTTTTTCTAATTACTGTTCAGACGTTGTAAAAAGGATGCTTCCACAGGTGAAGCGAGTTCTCTGGGTGAAGCACGGGCAGTGTTTGCTCAAGTACTGCACTGAGTGATCTCATGCTCTGGTTAATACATTCAGGTCGTACGTTCCTGCAGTCTTTGCAAGTTTACGGGAGTGTGTGATGATGCTCTAAGTCTCTGCTTAGATATTCATCAAGTGGCACTGAGCTAAGAAACTTGCTTACTTGGGTGCTCAGCTTCCCTCTTGTAGTTATGGTGTAATGGAAGAGGCCACTCGGGAGGAATATAGGAATGTCGTCAGAGTGTGCGGGGATGCAATGAGGAAGGCCAAGGCCCATTTGGAATTACATCTGGCCAGGGATGTCAGGGACAACCAGAAGGGCTTCTTCAAATACATCGGTAGCAGGAGGAATACTGGGGAAAATGTGGGCCTGCTGCTGAATGGGGTGGGTGCCCTGGAGACACAGGATACAGAGATGGCAGAGCTACTGAGTGTCTTCTTTGCTTCAGCCTTCACTTCTAAGACCTCGGAAATCCTGGACCTTGGAGATGAGAGGGAGAGGCTGGAGAAAGGAGGACTTCCCCTTGGTCAAGGAGGAGCGGGTTAGAGGTCCTTTAGGCAAACCTGACGCTCACAAAGCCAAGGGCCCCAATGAGATGCACCCATGAGTGCCGAGGGAGCTGGTGGATGTCACTGCTAGGCCCTTCTCCGTCATCTTTTGAAAGGTCGTGGAGAACAGGAGAGGTGCCTGAGGACTGGAAGAAAGCCCGTGTCACTCCAGCCCTCACAAAGGGCAAGGAGGAGGACCCAGGAAACTGCAGGCCAGTGAGCCTCACCTCCGTTCCTGGAAAGGTGATGGAGCAGCTCGTCCTGGAGGTCATCTCCAAACACGTGGAGGCTAAAAATGTGATCGGGAGTAGCCAGCATGGATTCACCAAGGGGAAATCATGCTTAACCAGCCTGATAGCCTGCTGTGATGGGACGACTGGCTGGGTAGATGAGGGGAGAGCTGTGGGTGTTGTCTACCTTGGTTTCAGTAAGGCTGTCGACACCGCCTCCTGTAACATCCTCGTGAGTAAGCTAGGGAAGTGTGGGATGGATGAGTGGACAGTGGGGTGGGTTGAGAACTGGCTGGGCGGCAGAGCTCAGAGGGCTGTGCTCGGTGGTGCACAGTCTGGTTGGAGGCCTGCAGCTAGCGGTGTCCCCCAGGGGTCAGCGCTGGGTCCGGTCCTGTTCGACTTCTTGACCAGTGACCAGGCTGATGGCACAGGGCGCCCCCTTAACACGCTTGCTGGTGACCCAAAGCTGGGAGGAGCGGCTGATACCCCGGAGGGCTGTGCTGCCGTTCAGAGGGATCCCCACAGGCTGGGGAGCTGGGAGGTGAGGAACCTCATGGAGCTGAACGAAGGAGGCAGGGGGATGAGCGAGGGGCCTCCTTCGCCGTGCAGATTTCTGGGTGGCAGTGAACCTGTACCCTTCACAAAGCAGGTGCTGCTCTTAAGCACAGGAGGGATAGATGGGATATCGTGCAGGCATTAAAACGGTTTGGCTGCCTGAGCTGCAATTCTTTGTTTTGCGACTGTGGGATTCGAAAATTGCAGTGCTGTCCTGTACCAGGGGAATGGGTTTACCATCATTTGTCATTGGAGAGCTACTCTAAGCGCGGCTGCAGCCTGAAGACAAATATTTAACATGGCCCTAGGAGATCGCCAGTCTCCTTACTTGCATGACATTACCTGCGTCCGATAAGAGCTCCATTATGTAAGGAGTTTCTTTTGAGTTATCAGGAGCTCTCGTGATGTTTCTCTTGGTACTTTTCCAGTGGAAAGCCATCACAAGAATTAGGTTATCGGTGTCCTGCTGAGAACTGAGCCAGTTTAGATATCCATTTGGAGTAGTGCAATCAACTACCTAATGCACAGAAAATGTATTGGTTGAAGCAAATATATTATTACGCAGTGGCTAGAAGGTAACATGTGTTACTTGGGCCTGACTCTGAAGTGCCAACCGTTTAAGTTTTTCTTCCCGCTCATCAATACCCTCAGATGCAGCATAAAATGGAGGCAACTCATTTGCTTAATGGGTTCATTGTGTTTTTTTTTTGTCCCTTTTAGAGCGTGCCATTGTGCCGGCAGACTTGCAGACGGGGTCAGATGACGAGCGTGCTGCTCGCATGGGAGGATGGCAGCGGTGTCCGCTCCTTGTCCGCGCTGCCATCCACGCTCCAGCTGCTGAAAGCGAAGCTACGTTTGTGCGCGTGCTTTACTCAGCGCTGGTTCCCTGCCTTTACAGGTGGCATCCAAACTAAATGTAATTGCTAGGCCCCTTCATGGGTGGAGCGGGGGAACTTTTTTCCATGCTGCAGCCGTGTCCAGCTGCAGAGAGCCTGTGAAGTCAGCCAGGAGCCTTGGAAACGGGACCTCTCTTCCCCTCAGTAGGTAGATGTACGATTTCACTTTTTGGAAGAAGTCACCTGCTCTGTGCTCTAATTTATACATTTGAAACTCTCTTTCATGCAGTAATATTCTTACAGATCCATAGAGTTTCTGTACAAAGACAGAAAGGCTGTACCAGGGTGGCTTCTGCTCTGCCCCACTCTTTCCAGGGGTTATAATTTCTGTAGAAGCTGTGCAAGATGCATTTATGTGATGTATTTCCTTTGTTAAATGAACTCCTGTAGAAAACTGGGTGGTGGAGCTTATTGTCAACAACAGAGACAGCTTTTGGAGTATGGCAAAAAAAAACAAGGTTTTAAGTTCTTTACCTTTTTACCATGTATTTTATATGTTGGACAACTTTCCTGACATATATGACATATAGTCCAAATCCAAGCTACATTCTGACACTATTTCCAAGGCTGTTTTTTCGCTGTTGGCACACCTTTTAAAAAGCTGTACATTAGCTGTAAAATCTTCAAAGCAGTTGTCTTCTGGAGTGCTCGGCAAAAAAAAAAAGCCGTGACAAGTGAGGAAAAACTAGCTTGTGAAACAGCACTCAGTATATACCTCCACTGGCCTATTTTGTACCTGTTTGTTGGTGCTGCTCCTGTGCGGATTTTGATGTAATACCCTGAATCTGTTTGCCTTGAGCATCAATTTTGCTACTGTTGGAATTCAGTATTTCCATGGTTTAGAAAACTTGCCTGTGTTACTTTTTTCCCAACCCCGCAGTACGCTTTATAACGTTGCGTTATGTTAATTAAAGTATCTGCATGAATAGCGCATGTAATGAATGAACTATAAATATGTATTCAAATAACTCCAGCGTAGTTTATTATAAAAAATAAATCCAGTTCTCCAAGGACGTTCTTATAGTTTTTAATATTTCACTGTAGTCAGTTCTGTCAACTTCAATTGATTACAGCCTGTGTAATTAAAAACAACAAGCAAAATAACAACAAAAAGCAAACAAAACAGGGCTAAGTTTATTTCTGTTGTCTGGCCAAAAAAGTGTTGTGATTCATTTTGCTTAGGTTTCTTGATGAAAATAATATACCAGGAAATCCTTCCAGTAAAGAAGAATGAAATTCCTGGAGTGTGAAATGTGGCTTTGTGTCTTTTTTTTTTCTTAAGAAGACTTCAAAAGCATCAAGCTAGATTGATCCTAAGTTAGAACACTAAAAGATAGCAATGAACTTAACCGGTAGGGGCCTGTTGAAGTTCCTGGTTTCAGTATACGGCATACATCACTGCAGCAAATCTCTTAGGCGTAGCGTAGTCCGCCCCAAACACTGGGCATGTGCATCCCGGTGCTACTCAAGAAGGAAGGGTTTTGCTTGATGTCCTGCCTTGTAATGGCAAAGCCTGATAATTAACTGCCTTCTGTTTTGAGTAAGCTCTTGGCTTATATGAAAAATAGAGTTGCTCTGCTTTAATTTGTCACAAGACGGCGAAAAATAAACCAGCTTATAAATGCCTTTTAATGGGACAGGCAGAGATGCAGTCTTTCTCCCACAAAGCATTCTCAAAATCTGTTAGTTGAGCTGCTTGGGGGTAAAAGACTTGTGCAGTATTGCCATGTTTTTCTACAAGTCTTAAAAGCTGCTGTTCTGCTCTTTGAGGGATTATTGAGCACTCAAGATTTAATGTTTGTTTTTTATTAACTAGAAGACTAACATAAAAAAAAGTATATGTACTTCAAACACTTGAAAGACACTGATTTTTATGAAGGCATAGTCCACGTGTAAATAAAGAATAAAGTATCCAGGGGCATTAGGATGATGTGTGAGAATGGTACCCAAGGGAAGTTTTATCGTTTCCTAATATACTAGTCCTAAAAATATGGCAGTAGTCCTGAGGTGAATTATTAATGTGATGAAAATGGCAAGAAATGAAGACAAGTGACACAGCTATTGCTGTTTAGCAAACATTATCACTAATCTTTGAGTTATTACTAATGTGTTTAATCCAAGTCTAGATGAAGCAAAGTCTGTGTAGCAGCTGAAGCAGAGTTTAAAAAAAGTATGTATCAAAGCATACACCAAACATGATTTGTTGAAGACTCAGATAGTAACTACTGTGATCGGGAAGGGAAAATGGCACAATTCTGTGGACGTGGGCATCGCCTTTGTGTGAGTCGAGGGTTTCTGACCGCTCAGTCTCCTTCTAGCTGGCATTGAGGCAGTGAGGTACTGCGCATCAGCTACGCTGTTAATGGCCTTTGCACTGCAAACCTGGGGCAAATGCTGTAATAATTTGGCTTCGACCAGCCTCTGGGATTGTTACATGCATTATGAAGCCAACCTTTGGGCTGAGTATAGCATGCCAGGTTTTATCTAAATTTTGAAAATGTTTCATTTTGCCATTTTGAGCTGTAGAATTGAGTAACTGGTCGTGTGCCAGCAGAATTTAATATAGAAAACCTTTGGGAAGGGAAGAGAGGGGTCTGTGCATCGGAAGTCGTCATTTAGATCTTGTACGGGGGAGCCAAGGTCAAGGTCCTCAGGCAGAAATTGCAGGATCAATACTGGTGCTCAGACTTAGGTGTCTTCCAGCTCTGGACAGCGGTCTCGGAATAGGACGTGCTCTTCTGCTATTTGATTTTATTATGGGCAGAGCTCACAATGCTCTGTGCTTCTCTGTGGTATCGCTGCTTTTTTCTGATTGTTGTTTTCTAGTTGGAGCAGCTATGAAAGATAGAGTGACACGGGGCCAGCGGGAAGAAGGAGGATTGAAGAAGGCTGTAAAACTCTTACCTGAAGCTGCGTGTAGGGTGAGCTTAGCGTGACTGCGTGCCCAACCGTGCTGCTTGTAGCTGACGTGTTAGGTGCTTCAGGTGGGTGTAACGTGCTCATCACTTACCTCTTGTAAGTGAAGAAGACTCGCACAGCTTTCCTGAAGAGCGGATGTGCATACACCAGGTGGACCTTCCCTGTCCAGAGTCAAAGTGGCCTTTTTTCTTCTCTTCTGCGCTGCTTGAGTGGGATGGTGAGGACCCTCCACGTGTTAGTTTTATTGAGGAAGGGACATCTGGGATTGTTTTCTCGTGTCATATACAACCTGCCGACTTTTTCCTGCAACTCCAGCTAAACTGCCCGTTCTGATTTCCCTGATTCCTTGTCATCTTTCTCCTGCCTTGGTCTCCTACACAGGTCGTGGTTAACTTGCTGCAGGGAATTTTCTGTCTCGTTCCTTGCAACTCTGGGCACCATATGACTAATCAAAGCTTTAGCTCTTTACAGAAGATTGCAGTTTTAGAAGGGGGCATGATCATAACCTTGTGTTCCTTCTTGATAGCTCAGGCACTGTGGAGGGCTGCTAGTTTGGGGTGGGAGGATATATTTATATATTTTGTTGCTGTAGCATGGTTCTGGTGTTTTGGTTTGGTGGTGGATTTTTTTTTTTTTTTTTATTTTTTTTTTTTTAGTTTTATGCTTGCCGTGGTATAGAGCCAGTGGTACCTGCTGTCTGCGTATGATACAGACAGGGCCTGTGGAGCGTCTGCTTTACTGCAAGGAGTGGCTAAGCCTGTAGAACATAATCTGTGTGTGAGCATGTGTATATTTGTGTGTATAAAAAAAATGTACTAGTAATACTAGAAGCAGATAACTTTTGTTGAACAGTTAGCTGACCATTGTCAACTTGGAGATCACAGCTAGGTAGGGCTTGAAGTTAACACAGTAGTAAGGGTTGATGTGACCCAAAGTCCTTCATATTATTTGCAGACTCCTTTAGAAAAAGAGGCTTTTGTATGGATAAGCAAAGCAACTTTATATAATCCCTATGATGCAAATTGTGGGCTTTGAAGATAACGCATTGCTTTGATTAGTGTCTCTTTAAAAAGATTTTCTAAATTGAGTTTGCACAATATGTGAAAAGTGGCAATTCTAAGCCAGTAGTTCTGGCTTCAATTATTTTACTAAAGATTTTACTAGATTGGCCATTTTGGCCAGGTGGAGGCTGAAAATTACAATTTTGTGATGTTTCTCTTGGGATCAAATAAAATTCTCATCAGTAATAAAAAAAAAAAAAATACAGTCTTTGTGATTGTAGAGAGAAGCCAATAAGCTAATATTTGCATCTTGTTTTGTAAGCCAAATTAAGGATCGTGTGCTGTAAAGATTTGCTGCGTGGTGTTTGTAAAGCCAGTACCCTGATTCTCGCTTGCAAATAGGATTGTAGTTACACTGAACTGTCGCTGACTTGTGCTGCCGTGAGAAGAGAGTGGGTAAATCTTAATGCAAACAGCTGTGTTAACATACCAGCAATAGAAACCCTTTTAAGGCCTCTGATATTTCCAAGCAAAATGCAGATCCTGTCTCTTTGAATAATGCACAAAACTACTGAGCGTAAGGAGAAGTTTTAAGACAGGTTTTCAAAACTGTCAGCCAGAAAGAATTGCTCTCCTTGGAGAAAGGTTCTCCTTCCATTAAAAGCGAAAGCCTCGCCAAGGTAAAGAAGCTCTGAGCGTCAAGCTTATGCTTGCTAATCAAGACAGAAAACAGCGTGAAGAGCTGCCCTGTAAAATGAGGGGAAAACTGCTGAAAATAGATCTGAGAGTGCGAACAGACAGGTCTGTATCATGTCAGCTACTTGCAGTGGATATTAATGGTACACATTTACCGTCAGTGCTTTAAAGAGCAGTGCTTGATATTCTCCTCTATGAACATCAAGAATATTTCCTTTAGGGCCTAACGATCAGTTCCTCTCAATGTCATCAACGCCGTTTGATTCTCAGCTGGGAACAGGAAGACAAGGTTTATGTTTCTGTGAACCAGGAGGTGTAAGGCAGTGAGCCCTGTGGCGTGTCAGGTGGGTTTGTTTGTTTGTTTTTTATTGGTAGAAGACCTCTGGTTTGGTCACTGCCATTTCAGCTGGTAGGTCTCAAATTGTGCTGCTTTGCTTTTAAGAAGCATGTTTACGTTGAATTAAAACAAGCTTTAGTACTTTTTTCCTGTTTTTGGCATAAGAACAATATTTTTCTTCAGTGAACGTTTGAAAGTTGTCCTTGTATATCTTGTCGTTGATTTCTACTTTCTTCCCAAACAGAGCTTGATTTATATCAACAGGAAGAGTAGAGATCTGGTAGCTGGTTATTATTTTCAAGCATAATAAAGTAATGAATAAATGCTGCAGGATATAGTGAGTATAAGTAGTTATTTTTATAAAATAATAAAAAAGTGACCAGAACGTATTTTGACATAATTTTGACTATTTTATTATCAAATGATATTTAATTCCTTTTAATGAAATAAAGTACAATTAAAATAAGAACAAAACTGCTTTTTCATCTTAAGTTACTTTTTCTTCTGATTGACAGATTGTTTTTCTAAATACAATTCACTTATGAACAGGACTTCTATTGCCAGCAGAAAGCTCGAAAATAGATATAGCAGGTTTTTCTCTACTTACCTTCTTTCATTGTGATTCTTCTTTGTTCCCTTACATGGATTTCTTTATTTCTGAACTCTGTTCCTTAGTTGAGCTGTATGATAAACTGGGGGAGTCTTCTGTCCTCTTAGCATGTGTACAAGAATTCTGTATGCCTCTGAAATTCTTACAGTCTTTGTGATTCTCATGCTGTGGGTAGATAAAAATGATACCTTTCTAATACATCTGCTCTTCTTCAGCTTGCAACACTAACATCTTCATCAGGTTACCAAAGATCTAGTAGAAGAATCCAGCTACTGATGGCGTATTCTGCTTTTGGAACAAGACCTGTAACTTCTCTGCAGCACCACGAACACGTGGTATTGCTGAGTAGGAATGGGAGGCTTAGGGCTCTTGAACCTTTGGGTCTTTCAGTTTTGGTTTTAATTTTAAACTTCAGGAAGCAAAAGGTTGCTGCATCTTAAGTGAAGTAGCTTGTTTGTCTATTGTTGTGGCAACTACAGATTAAAGACGATGAGTTTTCAATTTTGTCTTTTTAAAACCTGAACATGGAATATTGTCTGGCAGTAGACCTTTTGTGGAAAGAGTACGTATGAAAGCATCGGTACTGGTGGTCACAGTAGAGGAAAGAGAAGCTAGAGTGACAGAGACTTGACATCCCTCTCCGTGGATAGTGTTAGAAGTGGTAGCTGAAACATCTGAGGCGTGACACAAGCCCGGGCTACTCATTGTAGACACTGGTGAGGGTTTTGAAAGAAATGCTTTCATTTCCAGCGTTAACAGTCAATTTCATTGCATGATTTATTTATTTTTTTTACTGTTACTTTCTTGTAGGCGAATAAAATATAAACTGTTCCTTTAGAGGCTATTTCTATCTTAAGTTTGGACTCGAGAAGTTTAGGTTGTCTCGAAGGACAAGTAGCATCTGTTGTGATTCATAATTCTGAAAGATGTTGGGGGAAGTGCTGGAGAAGCAAGCTCTTCACTCCTAAAACACTTTCCTGAATATAGTTCAGTGCCTTCAGAGAGGTGATGTTTGCATTTGCCCCTTTATCTGTGAACTCTGGGTGGGAGGGAAGGAAGAGAGGTTTGTTTTCGTTGTTGCGGTGTGTTGCTGGTTTTTGGTTTGTTTGGTTTTGTTTGTTTGTTTTTGTCAGGGAGCAGCTGGTGTTTTCCTCACTTGTAACTCGATATAAGCTAACCTTCTGCAGCCTGCTCCCTGCGTTCTGGTGCAGAACGGTCCGGGTGGCAGAGATTTGAGAGTAGAGAGAAGTAATTTCTGAGCAAGTGTAGTCTTAATGAAAAGTTGGAGAACATCTTGAGGGAAGGAAAGAATGCATGTGTATGTTATCAAGGTTTTAACCTGCAGTCTGAAAGCCTTCGCTAAATTTTCCCCCTGCCCCGGGCCCCATTTCCTCCAGTGTGAAGGGACCCAAAAAGACCTGAGTCTTGAAGGAGGAGAGAAGAGACAACGGGGCATTTATATTTTCACTTTAGGATGTAGTAGACAGAATTTGCTGACTTGACTCAGCATCTGCCCTCTTCTTGTGATGTGATGTTACTATTGCCATCCATACTTGAACAAAAGCCTACTTCAGCTCTACAGACTTGCTCTCCACCTTCTTACAGGGTCAGGAGAGCTTGGAATTCATTTCATGTTTTTAATTAAAAAAAAAAACAAAACCACAACTTATTTTTCCACGTTTTTCTTGTAGCCATCTTTCAGACTCTTGCCCTGTGTTGTTAACTGTTTCAGTCACATTTGTCTGGCACTTCTAAATGCCTTTTCTCCATCTGAGCTTTGTTCTCAGGTTTCTGCTTTGATGACCGCGTTGTTTGGCATCATGCACCACTGCCACGTCTTCTTATCTTCTTTCAGATCATCCGTGGCCATAACAGTTTTATCTTCGAGCCCATGCATGCACCATCCTTTTTCTTCTTTCAGTTAAGCACATGACAGTATGTGTGTTTTTCTTCCTGGCTGCTGTCCTGCCTGACTTAGCAACTCAGACACCTGGTGGCATTCTTCTGCCTTCTGCTTTTCATCACCCTCTGGAGAACAGTACCGGTGTACGTAAGGTTTGTGCATGCAACATACGTGTGTATTGTGCTGTTGCGAGATTTTAAACGTCTCTGCTTGAATTCTGTGCTGTTTAATCTTTGCTGCTTAACTTGCAGAGATCATGCTGGTGTTACAGTGTGGGAGAAGCTGCAGCGTAGGTGCTTATGTCAGCAAGTGCCTCCTCCCTCTCTCCCTCTCCAGCCAAATTACTACAAACGTAAGCTGTACAAGCAATGACAGTAATACCCCGCTCCTCCCAGTGTGCATTATGTCCAGGGAGATTGCTATCGACATAAACGTATTTGCTAAGAAAATAACATTTCTAGAAGTCCTACTGCTGGTACTCTGGCAGAACGTAGTTGTATCAGTCTCTTCTCCAGTGCAGCCTTGGGCTTCATGATCGCAGGCTTAACAAAAATGGTATTTTATTGTGTCTTGGCTTTTGCCCATCCTTCATCACCATTCCTGATGTCTCATTGCACTTGTAGTTCCCTGCAAATGTTTTGCTGAGTAGAGATGACGATAATTTTGATCTAAAGAGAAGCAGGTCGTCCTTTCTCATATGAAATGGAAGTGGCGGTATGTTATGAATTCTGACACGGGAGCATTTTGATAAGCTTGCATATTCGGTCTCCTCAGAGAACCTGTTTGAGCTAGTGTTTATATACTTGTCTTTCACATAGAATGATTCAATTAGAGGGGACCTTCAGAGACCAGCCTGAGAGAACTGCCTGACCCCTTCAGGGCTAAATAAAAGCTAAAGCACGTTACTGAGGGCATTGCCCAAATGCCTCTTGAACACTGACAGGCACGGGGCATCAACCACCTCACTGGGAAGCCTGTTCCAGGGTTTGGCAGCTTTCTTGAGATGCAGACGAGCAGAAAGTTTTTAGCTGGGGGAGCACTGAAATTGTTGTTGAGGTGGTTCCTTAACTATTGGCTTGCTGGTGGTTGATCCATTTTGCTAGCCATTATGAAACTGACCTCTGTTGCTTCTGCGACCCTGCAGAGCTCGTGCCATACGGGTCATGAGGTGGGCAAGGGCAACTTGCAGACAGCAGTGGCCGCTCCTGGGAAGTTCTGCCTGGAAAGCTTGTGGCTGATGGGCCAGGGTCGTCTTCAGGAAAAGAGCTGGAGAGCTCAGTGTGAAAGTCAAGTGCTGTGCAGGCCAATGTTTTATGGGAAGTCTGGGCCCTGGTTCCAGGAGAATTGGAAACGCAGAGGATTTAAATTATTACAGAAAGCTTGTTTGGATTTTGGTCTGCTGAAGTAAAATGCCTGATCCCATACACAGGAGCAGTTTGTGGGTCTCTGTTTTGAAGGATGTTCTTCTCTCAGCTGCACTAACTTAAAATGTTTATAATTGATCAGTACCAAGGTGAAGGTCCTTACCAAGTCAGCTGGGAAGGGACCAAGATTTTGCTTTTCAAATTGATGCATTTTGCATACCTGCTTACTACAGGTTCTGCAAATGCTTGAAGATTCTTGCAATAACCTTGCAGCATGTTCTCTGTATCGCACTATTTACGTCTAAGTTCAGGTAGAGAGAGAGGTGAGTTGTACCAAACACTGCCATCTACAGCACAACTATGTATGACAGTAGTTTAAATTAACGGCAATCAAGCTAACTCCTCATAGGGGTTAAATGCTTGAGTAGGTTTTAACTTGATATTGAAGTTTTGGAAGACAACTCTGGGAAGACTTTTAGAGACCTTGTTAAGCTACTGTAAAGTTCTGCTGTGAGAACTGAGCATTAACTTTAAAATGGTGATAAGCAGCTCAGGCTCGTTGCAGAATCAGAGCTCACTTTACCTGCTTTTTTTTCTGTTAAATAAAGAAAAGTAATGTTTCTACCTTGTGTTTTAATTAAAAACAAAACAAAAAACATGAATTAATTATGCATATATTATAAATAATATTTATATTAGTATATATAATATAATATATTATATTAGTAAATAATATTTAATTATTTAAAAATTAAAAACACCATGAATTAATTTTTTAGTGTCACAGCAAATAATAATGATGATTAATGTGAAGGAATGGATGCAACAAGAAACTAGAAAGATACACATTTTTCTTCCATTGAAATGATGCGGCAGCCTCCAATACAGGAGGAAAAACTGTTGAAAGCAATTGAAAAATTGTAATGTTACTAAATAAGCAAAATTTCATACTTGGCTTAAAATCTTATAATTTTAAAGCTCAAATCAGGAAGGGTGGAAAGCAGGAAACGATGACAGTAATTTGTTCTCAAGCAAAGCTAGAGTGCTTTTGCTCTCCACCCGTGTCAGTATTTGTATTTTGACATGCAAAATAGCACTTGTTCAGGGTATGTGTATTCTGAAATGCTCTTTTAAGTGTCTGGACATTGGTGTGCTGTAATCTTTTGTTCCCTTCATTAGTTAGGGATGTGACAGTAATCTTCCATTCCCTTCATTATTGCATGATGTGGTAATGGAATAACATACTGATTGCCCCAGCTGCAACAGAACCAAGGGGTTGAAAAGAAACCCAACCTACTGTCAGAGATCCATGAGCTGCTGAATTTCATGGCAAGTCAATGTGATTTATTTTTATTTTATAAGTGGAAGTATGATATCCATTGTGAAGTTCCTAAAAACACTTTTGTCTCAACAAGATTAAAAAAGCACTAATATTCAACAAAATATTTTAAAAGTTCAGAACTGTTTTTGTTCAATTTAGAGCACTGTGTCGAAGTAGGAATGCTGCAGCTCTTAGTAGTCTCGAAAATGGGCAGTTGCTTGTGATTTTGGGGTGTTCCTTACTATTTTAAAACTAGCTGGATTTACAGAGGTGATCTCCAAGGAGACATAACCATTCTTAAATATGCTTTCATAGTTGTTTTTTTTAAAAAAACAACTTTCAATCCATAGTCTTTTAGCTGGCTGCGAGATCTGTCTGAAGCCTTAGGTTGCAATTAAGTATTGTGGGCCAAGATTTTCCATGCTCTTCATATCTTGGAAAGAAGCAGTCACAAAAATTAAAATTCCAGGTCCATCTGCTTGTCTAGTTGTTCTGCTAATTTAAAGACAGCAGCCCTAGAAAAGGCCATTTCAGTACCATAAATCTTATGTATCTTTCCTTGTCGATACTCGATCCGCAAGGCAGAATGAATACGGGCACCCTGCTGGGGCAGAATGAAGTTAAACTCCACATGCGAGCTGTGCCACGTGAGCTGGCCCATGTTGATACAACCAATATCTGTCATTATGGATGGGCACAGGAGGGCAGAATCAAGCTGTGTAACACTCCTAACTTGTCTTTATCCTTTGTTTCTGTGCCTGTTTTTTCTGTTAAAACTTCAGTTTTGTTGGGATCAAAGAGATTAATCCCTTCGTCAACCTTAGATGCTCCAGAGAGAAACATCATTCATCATTTCAGAGAGAATTGGAGAATTCTTCAGTTATTGAAAAAAAGCGATTTAGTTAAGAATTATGATTTTTACTTAATCAACAAATCCTCGATGCTAAGGAGACACTCGTGCTCTTCTTTTCTTTCTTTATTGAATGCAGTATGCCATTTTCTAGTCCCAAAGCGTATAGAGTGCTTAGCATTTTAATTGGTTTTCAAGATGAATTCAGCTTCAGTGTTCAAGGCCAAAGGCAGGGTTATGAAGGTTAATTATACTTATCACCATCTGAAAACAGTCAGCCCCGTTGTATATGACGTATTGGCACGGTGCTCTTCTCATGGGGGGGGGGCGAGTAGCTTATTTCTGCATGATGTGCCTGGAATACTTGTATGTTTGTCTTGGGGAGGTGGCTTGGATGGGTAAGCTTGTTGGTTGTTTTACACTTGGTGCTTATAAACGGCATTGAAATACCCAAATGGCTATTTGGTTCCAATCAGAAATTTATGAAGTTAATAGCATTCTTGCAGTTACCAGATCGTAACTTTATATTCTGTGTATATTTGACATAATCTTGATATGAAAAGCTTAATTTATGAATGTCAGAGGCTTCTAAAAGCTGTTGTGGGAAAGTAAAACATGCATTGAGAACTACTGATTTATCTTATTCCTTCCCAAGCTGTGATTGTTAGGAGGAGAAGGCAGCTCACCTCTCCCTGAATTCTGCTGAGGGCTGCAAAACGCAGGAAGGAAATAACTTTCTCGCAGGAAAAGTTGTGCATGCCAAGGTGTTTTTGAGACTAAGGGGCTCTGCAAACGTGCTGCTTTCATTGAAATTAATATCATGCATGCTTTTTCATGCCATTTTTTTGGGGAAAAAAAAAGAAAGCATGTTTGTTATGGGACTTTTCAGAGAAGGCAGAGCTTTTAAAACTTAAAGCCTTTAGTTATAAGTATGGTGTATCTGCTGAACTTCACTGGTTTGCATTTCTGACCACTGATTTTGAATACCCAGTCTGGGCTCTCAGTCAGTGAAGGAGTAAAAATGTGGGACACCAGATTTTTCCAGTTGTCCCTTTAGCATAACTCATGGTTGGAAACATAGCTCCAGATATTCTTCTAGCTACTTCTGCAGGAAATCTAAACCGATATATTCATTTTTCCTTCTTCTGACGTGTCAGTGCTGTGTTTGAAAATAAGTGTCAGAGACCGTATGTGCCCAAGGAGAGGGAAGCTTGACTATGAGGACGTCAGGGACTTGTCTGTTATGGCTCTGGCACCTGAACTGTCACTGCTCAGATCCATTTGCATAATGCAGAATGGGAGGTAGGGTTTTATTCTTTGCCTGGGTGCTAGGCTGTGAGATACGTGTGTGAGCGGCCTTCAAGGGAATCTGGTGTGTAACGTGATGCTTGGGGGCGTATGAACTGCTGTGGCAGAGAGACACGTCTCAAATTGCTTTCAGCTAATATTATCTTGGTAGTTAAGATAATGTTATCTCACTATTAGGTGCAATTTTATATATGAAAGTAAACTATAGTATGCCATTAAAAACTGATAAGTCGTCTTGTCGGGTTTGGTGACCATGTTGGACTGAGGTAATGTTGTGAAGGGAAAGATATTAGGTTTTTTTGAAAATTAAACCTTCACCTTGTTGTTCTGATGTCCCTCAACGAGCTGATTATTGAGGGAACGGAGGGTGATGGGGAAGCAGGATTCAAAACTTCCTGTTACGCGGCCTATGGGACTGCCATTCAGAGGACAGCGTTCCCTTACATCACCTGCTCGAGCTCTCTGATGACCACGTTAATCCATTTTATGGCAAACTGAATACCCAGGACGTGAGTAGACAGGTGGGAGGGAGGGAAGAGATGCCTTGTCCATTCGGTATTCCTTGGGCCTTGATGGAATAGTTCTTCCTTTGTACAAGACGCTGGCTTTTGCTCTCTTTGTTTTCTATGGAGCCTTTCAAAGAACTTCCACGGAAGGGTCAAGGCTTTGTTTTTCTGGTAGTGCAGTGTAAAGTGACCTTACGACCGTTCTCTGGTTGTAAAGGAACAGAGCCCTGTTGTCCCAGCCATGGCACATACTTACTTTTCCGTTTGAAAGAATTTAATATCTTCTATACTAGTCCCTGAAGGAGAAGGTTAGTTGTCCAAAAAACAAGTGCGGGATCACTTGACAAGGGCTGGAACGCCACGGCGTTTGATAGTTCCTGTGGACCAAGTTGTATTGTTTAATTGCTGTTGTTCATCCTGTTAAACTAAAAGCTGTATGAAATTCCATAACACTTCCAAATCGAAGTGACTTAGTAGCTTCAGAAAGACAAGGTTGAATGTTTGGCACTAAAAGCACTAGTCGTTGCTGAATTTGTACATAGGGGATTTGAAATATATGTTCGCAACTTAAATAAAATAGATAATAAAATAATAATAAAACAGAAAACAAAGCCAAAGCAACCCTATGAAAGATCCTGAATTATAAGCACATAGAAAAGGACTGACACACAAAAAGCCCGAAGTTAGGTGCATCAACCAATTTTAATTAGGCAAACAAACAAAAAACTGAACTTGGCATAAACAATGGAAATCTAAATTAGACCAAGTCTTTTTAAAAAGCCATGCTGTGTAAGCCACATGCTATCGCTACTTGTTTAAACCTGTTGTTACTTTAAGTTAGAACTTTTAGGGTTTTTCCTTTTTCAGTGTGCTTCTCTGACCTTTTGCTCTTAAATTCTGCTACAGATATCCTGTATCTTGAAATTGTGGGAACTACCTTCTAGCACTAGCTTAAAGAAATCCAAGTGAAGGCAATCCCTTATGTCACCAACTCTATTTTAATATCAAGAAGAGCCACTGCTGCTAAGTTACGGAAAACTAAATCATACTGGAAAATAAACATCATGTTCCTGTTTGAAATTCCCACCACGTTTAATCCTGCAGAATGTCAATTTCATGAAAACCTCCCGGTCACAACGTAACTGTGGTGCAGCTAAGCACAGCTCACCTGAGATTTGTTCGTCTGTGTAAAGTTTAAAAGCATGAAAGCGGGCTTACATCTTGCATTGATTTTCTATTTTATGCATCTCAGATCAGAATTTAGGATCGTAATTGGTCTCGCACCTGAACCCTGTGGAAGTCTGTTTGTTCATGGTTCTTTTGAGCAGCACCCAGAGAAATAATCTCAATTCTGGCTTTGGTTAAACTAAGCTGCTGCTTATAGAAGTTCTGTACTGAGAGGTCTTTGGTAGCTCTGCAGAAGGAAGGATGGACGGTGTGTTTTATTCTCTTTATATTAATGCTATTCCGTAACAGTGCTTATTAATGGGAAAAATGCTTTTCCATTGTTAGCTTTTTGGAAGTCTGTAGTCCAGTGTTATCTCTAAATGAGTGTAGTTAAATGGCAGCACACTCAGAGGTCAAAACATTGAAATCTCCTTAGGCAGGTGTTATTGAATTCTCCTTAGGCAGGTGTTAGTGAGTCAGCTAAGTAACGTTTTGAGGTTTTTCTCACTGTGTGGGACCGACTGCCCACCCCCTCACCCCGCTTTTATAAAACGTAAAGTTTACTTTTGACAGGGCTGAAAACATAAGAAGAACAGTTAAAACGTGTTTGTCATCCTTTTCAGTTTTGAGAGGCAGCAAAATACACAGTGCAAAGGAAAGATGAAAAAACTAACAGAACTGCTGCTTGGAAAACTGGTGAGGCTTTGTATCTATGAGTGTATTGTAACCGAGATGTTTAAGAGCCTTTCGTCACTGAAGATATTGTTCTGCTTCATTTGAGGTATTTAAACAGACTTTCAGTGTCCCCTTATTGAGGCTTTTTCAGCATGATGGATTAGGTCTTATTACCGCGTATGGCTAAAATGTTTTTCATAGGCTTGAAATAGTAAGTGTCCGTTTTATCCTTTTTAGTGCTTTGATTCTGTATCTGACAGTAACGTCTGCCAAGGGGAAAAGAGAAAAATGTTCCTTTTCGGAGAAGCAAGGTTGGATTTTGTTTTGGAAAGTTCCACGCAAAGGAAACGCGGATCTGTCCCGGTGTATCGGAGCTGCAACTGATTCCACTTTGGCATCAGAAATGGAAGGAAATGTTCTGCCCCCTATCCATCTTGTCTATGGAAACATCTCCGCTGACTTATCTTACTTTTTCATTTCAGAAAAAGCCTTTAACAAAAACATTGCTTTTCCTTTTCCCGTGGCTCGACTCCTTTCGTTTCCTGCACTAGTCTGCAGTCCCTGTCGGCGGCTTCATATAAACGTAGCCCACATGCACAAACTGGTGTGGCTGCGTCTGGGGCGGGCTGCGAGGATGCCCCTTGGTGGTCCTGCACCCGCTGTCCTGTTTGCAGGCCTGGCACGGCAGTGGTGGCTTGCCCTAGCTCAGTTTCAGTGATCTGCATGTGCCTGTTTCAAATAAAACACAATGTGGCTGGTGTGGGCGAGGGAGCCTGCAGAGAGGCATACAGCCCTGGAGGACCGGTTGTCTCAGCCTCGCCTGTGGTGCTGCAGCCTTGTACAGGTGCCAAAATCAGAGGTAAGCCGCAGGGAGCTCCGGCTGGCCTCTCCTCTCAGCACAGAGGGGTATTAATTGGAGTATCTTGGCTTCTGCTGCAAGCCTCTAATGAGATGAACCTTAGTTGACTAGCTAAGGGGGGTGTGTGGCATTAGTAGCACCTTGGCAGTTGTGAAAGAAATTTCTAACACCGTTAGAAGAAAGGCAGGATTCCCTAAATTAAAATTATTCAATTTGTCCTGACACAGTTAAATCTTTTCTAGTTTGTCTTGTGCAGGGAAAACACAAGGCCAAATAGAAAATGTGCCCTCAAGTCCCAGGGTGGGGTTCTGAAAGGAAAACAGTTTGAAAGGTGTGTGACCACTTTGAGCACGTCTTTTTATTCTTCAAAGGTTGTCCTTGACCAATGTAACCTCGTGTAAGCAGTGCTAGCGTTGATAGAAGTATATCTGCGGTGAGGTCGGTTTGGTATCCACTTGGTTATTTTGTTGGTTGGTACTGCAGCGTCTTGAAATATAAAAATAAAGTTCTAGATTTGCCTATGTAAGGTTCGATTAAATCTTCCCTACATCATCACAATAAAGCAGAACAATTCCTGTAAATATTTTATGGTGCTTCATAGGTGTTCTCTCCTGACTCTCATTCTTGTGCTCAAAAACTAGATGGAGCTTAGATAAAACTGGTTTGTGGAGGCAACGGGACTAACACTCTAGATAACTAGACTTCTTATGTGAAGAAATAGCCATTTTTACCATTAAAACCATCATCTCCTTTGAATGTTGGGAGCGAACTTGCAGAAGACTGGGACGGGTTGGGGAGCTTTGAGGGGAGCTTTTGCCCTGTAAAGCACAAAAGGGCTCCAGAGTACTTCAGATTTGAGAGGGTGTTGGTTTTCAGAACTGGAGGTGACTTTCACCACCTTCTCTGTATCCTGTCTTTTTACCAGGACAAGTTTGCCTGTGGGATGTCTGCTTAAGCAGCAATTTATTAAAGTTTGCAGTGGCTTTTCAGAAGCCTGGTATCTTTTTCTTGGCATTCATTGCCATCTATTGCTCTCAAAGTATAGCTGAGCTATCAGGACTGTGCTTCTACTTTCCGAGTTGTTTCTAGATGAGTGGTTTTTTTTGTTTTGTTTTGTTTTTAAGTCTTTCTGAAGTGTTTCACCCTTCCTGTTTTGTTCTGTCTGAAAACAGCAATAGAGAAACAGAGGAAACAGCTTTCTTTGCATGTGAGCTGTTTATTCAGGAAATGAGAAGGCAGGTGATGAAATTTGGGGTGGAAGGAAACATTTCATAAGGGTGCATTTGTTGGCTTACAACATGACATAATCATAATGTACTTGGGGGCATATATATATTTTTTTTAACAATGTTTTTTGCTCAATCTTTTGACCCTGTTGGCCGGGCACCGTTTTTATCAGTAACTCCGTCTCCATTTCTGCTTTCTCGGAACTGCTCTCAACAAACATGCAGTCCCTGGCATGAGGTGACATTGTGTCACTGGCAAGAACCTGGCCCGATCTGCAGCTTGTTAACAGGCCATACTGGCTATGTGGATTTATGAGCTGAAAGAGGTGACGTGTGGTCTTGTGCTGCAGCCAGGGGGCTGTATTTCCTATGCTGCACTGAATTCGGCAGCCTCAGATGGAGGGCACTGACCTCTTCACAGCTCAGTGTTATCGCTTGTCTCCCACTGTGTGGACCACAGTGAACCTTCACCCTGTTGTGTGACTGAGTGACATGGAGATTATTTGAGAGTCTTGGTTTGATTACCCTAGTTAGATTTAAGGCTAAGATTTTCTTGACTCTCTTAAAAACTGTCCTATTCCTATTAGCTCTTAATTTTTAATAAATATGTTGTTCCATTTTTTTTATAAGCACCTCTACCTTTCTCAAGGGTACTGTCTTAATCTTCCTTACGGACCTTACTGAACTGAATGCACTGATAACCACACCTGAGAAGTGCTTACCTAGGGTATCCTGGTGGACGCCACGTTGCATGTGAGCCAGCACCGTGCCCTTGGTGCAAAGGCAGCGAATGGTGCCCTGGGCTGCAGCAGAGATCTGTCAGCAGCTGGCAGGGGGGATCCTGCCGATCCACTCAGCTCTAGCGAGGCTGCACCCGGAGCTCTGTGTCCGCTTCTGGGCTCCTCAGGGCAGGAGGGAGATGGAGCTACTGGGGAGAGTCCAGTGAAGGGGCATGAAGATGGTGAGGGGACTGGAGCACATCTCTTATGAGGAAAGGCTCAGAGGCCTGTTCAGTCTGGGGAAGAGAAGGCCCTGGGCTGTGTCTCTCATCAGTGTCTATAAATACCTGCAGGGAGGGTGCAAAGAGGACAGCTGGGCAATGTTCAGTGGTCCCCAGTGCCAGGACAAGAGGCAATGGGCACAAACTGGAACACAGGAGGTACCATCTGAACATCAGGAAGCACTTCTTTACACATGAGTGAAGGAGCACTGGCACAGGCTCCTTGGAGACCTTCAGAAGCCGCCTGGACGTGGCCCTGGGCAGCCTGCTCTGGGTGGCCCTGCTTGGGCTGGCGTTGGGCCTGGTGGGCTCCTGAGGGCCCTGCCAGCCCCAGTGATTCCCTGTGGAGCAGCATTTCTCAGGTGCTCTTGGGACTCTGCAAGGATCTAGGGGATTTTTCTTGTACTGTTCCTGATGCCAACATAAACAACAACTAGGTTTTGTTTCTGCTACTGTGCCTGTGTTTGTTGCCTCATTGAACCCAGAAGTCGCGTAATTGCACCTGTGTCATCATAACAACATCTAGTGTACTGTTAGCTGATACACATCTTGGGCATTTTAAGTGCATTAATGTATTCTAGGCCTTAAAGAAAGAAGGCAGGCATCCAACAGAGATTAGCAGGTCCGTTTTGAGGCCAGAGCCCTGGAGAATGCTTCCCTCTTGGACAGGCCAGAGCAGCACGCAGTATCCATTTCGGCGTGCCCTGAGTGCAGCCCATTAGCAGGTCACAGATGAGGCCGTGCACTTGTGCTATGGTATTGGAGTGTAAGAGAGCTTGCTGTGAGGCTACAACAAATCACAAACAGCAGCATGGTACAAAGGGAGTATCTGATGACTGTGGGTGATAATACTTAGAGACAAAGCTAAAACCCACCTATATTGTACAGTCTGCAAGGATTCAAGTAACTTGGTGCATTGATGAAACAGAAAACAAACATATTGGGAATGAAATACAGATGTTAGCATGACAGGGTTTTGATCATGTGCTAAGTGGGACCTCCCTTCTGCTTTAAATATATGCCTCTGAGCTGATCGCCCTAGGTTATCGTCACAGTTGGAGAGAAATAGCTTATTTTATGGCATGATTTGTCTGACTGATACAGCTGCTTTAAAATGAGCAACACCTTTCTAAGTGCCTTTTTTTATCTCTTGTTTATAAAAGAAGCATGATTAGCTGGGGCATCGTCATATATTTCTCTTCAGGGTTGCAGTTTGTGCGCCCTTCTGAACATTTAAGGTCTTAAGAGTCATGGTGGTGGAGCAGGAGCATCTGTAAAGTAAAAGCCCCAAACCAACCAGCGAGGCAGACAACCAAATTGCCAACATTGGTGAATGTAGACAGAACAGAAAAGGCATATCATAAATGCCTCCCAAAAGCTAAAAAGGTAGTGATTTAATGTTGGGGTTGTGTTTTCAAACGTCATGTGGAATGTGTGGAACAAGGTAGATAAGGCTGCAATTTGCCAGGTCTTGCATTTTTGCCACCTAACCTTACCCATAAAAGTGGCCTAGAAGAAAGCTGGAGAGGGACTCTGTCAGGGAGTGTAGCGATGGAACAAGGAATAATGGCTTTGAACAAATGGAGGGGAGATTTAGGTTAGATGTGACGTGAGGAAGAAATTCTTCACTCGGAGCACAAAGCACACATGGGAATTAGGGCTGAAGATGCACCTTGCTTTTGTTCTTTTTCGTAAAGAATAGAACAAAATTACCTAAAAACCAGTGTTAAACCCAGGGCACAGGATGGGAGGTGCAGGGCAGTCCCTGTGGCCTAGGGGCAGCCTTTCTCTCTGGCAAGCCAAATGGCCCAGGGGAGCCAGCCCCACAAAAGGGGCCCTCAGCCCCCTCAACCCTCCTCCTTGTCCACGTGAGGGCATCTTCCAGGCTGCTCCCGACGCAGCCGCCTTTGGCCACGTGTGGGCCACTCCATCACAGAGGCTTGTTAAGGTCACAGTGGCCACCACTGCCCCGCCTTTGCTGCGGGCCCTATAAAACAGGCCCCCTGCAGCTGGCCCACCACTCGCTGAGCATCTAGGCCCTTTGACTGTCAGCTGGTGCGGCAGGAATAGGACTAGGAGAGCAAGGCGAGCGGCAGGCCTCCTTGGTGTGCAGCGATGCAGTCCAGCCAAGCACCAAGAAGGAAGGCATCTGACCAGAAAGAGAGGTGTCGTGGGCGGAGGGACAGCGCCGGTGGCACTAGAGAGACCAGTGCCCAAGGGGCCTCTGGCACCCAGCCCACAGATAGGTACAGGTGGTACCATTGGCACCGCAAGATGCAGGGAACAGACTGGCCCCTCAGACACCCAGCAACAGGGGGCCTGGGCCTTACCCTAGGAGCAGCGGTGACATAGGGTGAAGGCGGGAACATCAGAGAGACAGCCGCAGGGAGCAGAGGCATGCCCATAGTCCGGGACACAGTGCGGGACCCAGTAATGGCTCTAAACCCGAGGGCAGTGTCGGACCCGTCCATGAAAACCAAGCCGAGAGTGGCATGGGACTGAGGCATGGAACTAGATGACCCCCTGGTTCGGCACCCTGGCCAGAAAACATTACTGATGGAAGACATCCCGTTTGGGCAGTCCCGGTCAAGGACTGGCTTAGCCTTCTGCCCAGCACTGTGGAGCCAATGGAGCTGGATCCACCGCATGTCGAGGAACCGATGGAAGTAGATCCACCTCTGCCACAACAGACTGGGGACTACTGCGGCATGTCTTTGTGCACTGCCATCCGACAGCACCAACAGCATCGCAGGAGTGCCCGGCGAGCCCCCTACTCATTGCTCAGGCTCCATCGCAAGCGTTAGCTTGGAGCCACCAAACACCTCAGACATCCCGCAGGCTTGCCTGCAAGATGTCCCGGCAATAAACAGCTCTTGCCCATTCTCAGGGGTTGTGTGAGTGCTTCTTTTTTGGGGGGGGAGTGGTCTAAAGTTGCGCCAGGGGAGGTTTAGGTTGGATATTAGGAAGAACTTCTTTACTGAAAGGGTTGTTAGGCATTGGAATCAGCTGCCCAGGGAAGTGGTTCAGTCACCGTCCCTGGAGGTCTTTAAAAGACGTTTAGATGTAGAGCTTAGTGATATGATTTAGTGGAGGACTTGTTAGTGTTAGGTCAGAGGTTGGACTCGGTGATCTTGGAGGTCTCTTCCAACCTAGGTGATTCTGTGATTCCGTGTGATTCTGTTTGAAGTAGAACAGACCTAACTTACTGTTGGAAGCACCCTCGTAGTGACCTGGCTGCAGCTGAAAAATGAATTCCCTTTCCTTACGTCTGTAATTTTCAAAATAAATTTATTCTCAAAGTGATACTTATTTGTCCTTTCTGGCAATATCCTTTTGTTAGTGATCCCTTTCCCTTCCTTGGTGTTTATTTTGGCATCTTTCAGCAGCAATATCGTTCACTTTCAGCCTTCATTTTGCCAAGTAAAATAAGCCAAGCTCAATGTCTTCTCATAAGTGAAACAATGTGGGGGGATGCAGTCCTTAACCATTTCTGCGCCTGCTTTATTCTGGGTGTCTGTTCAAACGTCAGCAGGCAGTATTTTCTCCCTTACTCTTCTGGATACCTTCCCTGTATTGTACTGGGCTCTGCTGGTATTAGCTTCCTGATGCCCATGAAAGCCAGTGAATGCTGAGAATTGGACACTACGGTACGTGTCACAATGCTACCCTTGAGACTGACACGAGGAAGGATGAAGTGGCTGCAGTTACGTGAACAGAGAGAGGACCAGAATACACCGGCAGTGTTACCAACAAATATCATGTATTAAAAATACCTGTTAAAAATAAAGATGTGTTGAAAATAGCTTTAGGGTGAATGTTCCTGTGTCAGGAAAGATCTGTTTATGTGGATAACTGGGCACCGTAGCAAGTCCGTGTAACAGAAGAGCTAACTGCTTTAGATATCAGTGTATACATCTGTTTGCAGTGTCACTCGTTTTTCATCCTGTTTAAAGAGAGCTTGGCGTTTCCGTAAATTGAATACGTCTGCAGCCGTCCTGGTGTTGCTGAACAGCCTGCTAATAATAGAGCCTAAAATGGGTGTGGAGGTGGAGAGATGAAAAGGATCCGCCTCCAAGAGACATTAAACAATCGTGCTTCGGTGGTCTGCATCCCCTCTGCTAGCATGGAAGCTGTGCCTCGCTGTGCCTGCTGCTCCTAGAAATAAAGCTGCTGCGAGGAATTGCTCTTCCTGTGGTAATGTTAGCTTCTGCTTTAGCAACGTGAATTAATGGCTCGTAATAATCTCCCTTCAAATTCATCTTGTTTCTAATTTAAATGAAAGCATCTAGGCATACGCTTCCCAGTTACGTGTCATCTCAGGAATTACTCAGGTACTTGAGTACGGTCCTCTTTGCTGCTTCTAACTGCATCATAGGGAACGCTAACGTTTCCGATTTCTTTAGCACTATGCCATACTATGTCGTTTTGTTTTAAAAATGTAATGCTTCCTTTTGTGTTGTGGTTGCACATGTTAGAGTAACAGTATTTCAGCTTGCTGTGTTACATTCATTCTACCTGTTATTCCCAAGAGAATTTTAATTCTGATATACTTCACGTAATGCAAGAACAAAAACTAGTGGGTTCTTCTGTATAGTGAGATTTGTTTTCACCAGGCTGTATTTCCTGAGGCAGGCGTTGAACCACACGGTCTTCTTGGTGCGTGTTCTCCAGTCTTCTCTTTTCCTATCTTCTTTTCCCTTCATCTTCATCTGCTTCCCTCTTTGAACCCACTGAGCGAATGGTTAGGACGTGCGCCTGCCCAGTGAGTTGTGCTTGATTCCAAACCCTTTTCTTGTCTCACCGGTGACTTTAAATGTGATGTGAGTACTAAGGCTTCTTACAGCTTCCATTCTCTATCAGAAAAGCAAATAGGAAGTGTCTAGAGAATGAGGCTTTGTTTTCCAGCTGCCAGTGTGGTGAACGCAAGCTGAATATCCAAAAGTGCCACAGAGGGTACTGTTTGGCATGAATAATGTGATTTCTCCATTGTGGTGACTGTTTCTGAAGTAAAATTGCAAAGTTCTGCATTCCTACTCTTCCAGAAGAGCTGTTATGTACCCAAACAGCTCGTGTGTGTGTGCTTGTGTCTACAGGCTGGGAGTGGTGTGCTGCTGCTGGGGTCTTGAACCAAGGGAAAAAGATAGGAAAGGCTAAAGATCCACCCCCCCTTTTTTTTTTTTTTTTGCTTATGTTTTTCCAGTGTAACTCTTTCTCATTTGGTGCAAGTATGGTTAAATGTAAAGGCTTGCCTCTGTGAGTATGTGTGGAATAGCTTTTGTTCTGGCCATTTTATGGGAAAACCTCTCTCCCTTCATTCCTAAAAGGCTGAGTTTTATGGGCTAGTGTGGACTTTGCAAGGAACCTTAATGTACGATAGGAAACTCTTTATACTCTTGAGAGATTATAAAAGTGAAAATTTCCAGTGGATGAAATCCACTTTTCATTTCATCCACTGGAAATGACTTATTCATTTATTTATTTTATTTTATTTTCCCTTCAGGTTATTGAGTATCAGGATGGAAGACCTGTAACTGAAGGAGAGAGAGGCAACCCGCTCTTTCAGTATGGAGACCGTTCTGGTTGACGGGGAACTGGATAGAAATTCAGTGAGTAACTTAAATGTAGCATCATGTATTCAAATGAAGAAGAGGGTTTTACGGGGAGAAGGGTTAAACAGCTTGAATTGTTTCTGTTTGAATTGCTGCTTTTCTGGTAAATACACTTGGAAAATTATGTAGTATCAACTATAATTTGATAGATTCTTATGGTAAGAGGGCTGGATGTCAAGAAGCATTTGGTTCCTGGATTTGATACTTGGAGCCCCTGAGTCCCGAAAGAAAAAGATATTCCTGGCAGTCTCACTACTCAGCACTTTACTAGTTACTGGCTGTGGACAAAGAGAAAATAATGTATTTCTTGGTGGAATGAAGGGCAGAAAAGGCAGGAAGAGTGATAATTGTATATTCTTAGGATGATTTCATGTATAAAAGTTGGTAATCTGTGCACATCATAAACTTTATGAAGTAGCGAAACTACCAGATCTCTTTCTAAGCACAAGTTAAAAACCAGGAAAAGATCATGGATACTGTGACACTTAATCATCATCACATTGTCAAAATTATTTATGAACTTATTTTTTCCACAAGCTGCATTATATGGAAGCGTTCTAAATGTTTAGGTTTAGGTTAATTCTTGCTTCCTCTGTTTTCATAACTGTTAATGATTTATAGCGTTGGGGAACACACAGGATCTACTGCAGAACTAGTAATTAATCACAGAGAGGACTTCTGAGTAAGTTCTTAGTGAAGATATTTTTTAAAGAATTTAAAGTTGTAGTTCACAGTTTAAACCATGGTTAGTTGCATTTGATAAGTCATTCAGTTTCATGCCTTTTTTTTCCTCTAGGCTACCTCTGAAATCTGAAATACATACTTTATGACATATTTTTTACTAAAAAGTTCACGTTTTTTATATTAGTCACAAATCAGATTTATCCTTAAGATTTTGAGATTGTTCAGTATTCCAGATTTTTAGCTCCAATCTGTTGATACCTATTTTTTCAAGTTCCGTTTGTCCAATTCATGAAATACTTGAACTGTGAACATGCACAAAGAACACTGATCAACATCTTGCTACACAATTTAAATCCTTTGGAGCATTTATAGGAGGTACCTGAGATCACAGAACTCAATATTGTGGAGTTCTCTTTCCAGAATCTAATCTAGGGAGAAAAGTTTTATACGGATTGCTTATCCTAAGTGGTTAGGTTGAAATGTACTGTATCTGAACACAAATGTTAGGACAGCTCAACAAACTTTTTATTGCAGTCGTGACCTATTAAGATAGTGCAAAATATTCTAGATACTTTGGTTTAACTTCTTGTTTGAAAACAGCTTTTGACTATTTTTCTATAAAATACTAATATAATTTGAACAAGCCTAATTGGCACAAAATACAAAACATATCATGGGAATGTTTGTTGTAAACCATTTTTTTCTCTAAATTATTTTTAAAAGACTTTCTAGTTGACTAATTTTACCAAGAGGTGTTTTATAAATGAGTTGCTTTTGGTATAAACTTGTACAGTCAGTCCTTGTTATTTAAATACATCAACAGACATAAAAGTACCTTTTTTCCTTGAAGCATAGAATATTGGCCTTTTTTTTTATAAGCTTTGAAGGCTGGCTTAGTGGTCCTGAATTTAAATATGACATGATTAATCTGAACGATTTATATGTAATAAATAGTGCTCCCTGGAAAAGTCTATCTTCAGCAGGGTATAGAAACTCTAACATGGCTTTAGAATGTGCATTCAAATTCTATTAAGAATTTAGTTGTAGGTTTAGATTGTAAATCTAATAAACATTTTAAACAAATTCATCTTTTATGGTGTGAGGTTGAGACATGCTAGCATGACATATGTTTTTGCTTTTGCCCTAATCTTCCACAGGAAAAGGATTTTGTTCTACAGGACAAGTTGGCAGATGTAATTTTAGGTTTGGTGGCAGTTCTTATGAGCTTTATCCCTGTGAAATGGAAATCTAAAAATAATGTTTTTCTAAAGCACAGAGCAGCTTTTGTGTGAAAACAGAAGTATTGCTGCTGTTTAATGTAGTGGATTATGTTGCTGTTTTTATTCTGTAGTCTTCCATATTTAAAATGTTACTGGAAGGAGGGCTGGGCTTTATCCGTTTCGGTAGAAACATTTTTAATTGAATATGCCTGAGCAGAAGCTAACTAAATCATTTAATATTGAGAACCTTCCTTGTCAGAGGACTTACTCTAAAATTGAAGTTTGCCATCAGTTAAGTAAATGTGAAAATACAGGTGGATTGTGTCTCTGGGAATAAGTACGTATTTATTTCTCTTAATTCTGTATATTTAAAATAAGAGTTGTGGGAGATGATGAAGAGGAAGGCCCTGAATGCATTCTTTTCAGAGCAAACACCAAAGTAGTGAAATGATCCCTTTTTGTTTCCTTGGGGGGGTTGAATTCCTCATCTGCAGTGATATGAATTGCAGATGGTTGAGGTGCAATAAGCTATTGGAAAATAAAGAGGTCGTTTGGGCTTAAATAATTTCATTTCAGTATTTTAATGTTTTGCATCATACGCAGAAATACCTATTCTGCTGGTTTTAGGTAAATGCACAGGACCAAATCTTTCAAATGGAAATGCAAGGAATGCAGTTTGATGTGTAAACAGAATATTTATTGGGGGAGATCAGGGACAGAGTTAGACAGGCTTGTGTTTCAGTCCCCAGCATGGGAGCTGTTTGTGCCAGTGCATAGGATTACCTATGCAATGCTAAAATATTTACATAAAAGTCCCTGCATCATCTCGGGTGACCAGGTGCCCTGCTCTGTGGTGTCATGTTGTATCTTGGTCAAGACTTCTTGAGAGGCAAGCAGTGCGACAGACCCTGCTGCTTCCTCACTGTGTTTCTTCAACGTGTAAGTATGCCCTGCTAGCGAATGTGCTGTCTGAGTATCAGCAACTTCTCATCTGTGTGTCTGTTAATAATTTATTTTTCCACTTCTCTCCTCTTGCTTTCCAACTTGTGGTGTGAAGTAAAGCAGACCAGTGCTGAGTGTTGGTGTTCCCAGCCCTTCGGCCACTTGCTGGATCTCTGTGCAATTACTGCAGACTCTTTTTCCTTGCTCTCGTCAGTCCTTCTCTTCAGTCTAAAACAGCATAGGGTAATATAGTCATGTCAAACAGGAATTTTCTCATAGTGTGCAATATGTTACTACCATACATTAAAAAAAGCATTTCATACACCAGTGTCTAAGCCTGTCTGGTGAGTTCATGAGTTCCATTAGTAGTGTTTCCCTCTGACCCAGTCTCTGGCAAGGGGCAGGAGGTTGTTTACCAAGTGCACTTTATTTCAGCTTCTCTTGTTCAATCAAGTCCTTTTCCACGAAGTACAAAATTATGACAGAAGGGTCCCCTCATCTTCCCTGTGATTTGTACTGCTGTTCCAGAAACGCAATATTTTACATTTACATATTGCAATAACAATTTAATGCCCCTAGGCAGCTGTGAGGAATAAAAATCCATGTTTTAAGATCACGAGTGTAGGACGAGACTCCTGCTTGCTAAGATTTTTTTCATGTTTCCTCTTGTTTAGTCATAGAATCATAGTCCTGATAATAGAGAGGCAAAATTGGATCCTCTTTAAAGCAGGGCAGGGGTTCTCTCCTTTATGGAAATGGAGCAGAAGACTTTTGTTTGAGGTATAGAAGGTACAGCATGCTTGGATTTATTTTTTATTTTTTTTTAAGGAGGAAATGTCTGTTCATGCTGATCAGTATGCTTGCTTTCTTCTCTTTTTTTTTTTTTTTTTGTTGTTATTTCTGTGTCTCAGATGTAGTAAACCTTTTGAGATGGGTGGAACTTACCTTACATCTGTACACTGCTGAGCACAGCGGGATCTTAACCCCACTGTGGCTTTGGGTAGTAGTGATTTATAAAGTATTCCAACTCAAACGACAGAAAGAAGTGCAAGCTATAACTACGCAATTATTCTCATATGGTGCCTATATTTGATGCATTTCAATGGGAAGCAGATATTTATTTTTATACAAATAAATTCTTTGGAAATACTTTGATACAAAATGTTTTCTTACATTTAAAATGGCACTGCTTCTCTTTCTTCCTAAACAATTTAAAATGTTACTGTTGTTTTTTGTTGAACTGATTCTGTGGCTTCTAAGTTCATGTTTGCGTGCCAAACCCACCAGGCTTTGATACGGCCTTTGTGCTTATTTGCACATTAATGATCACTGAAAATATTTTGTATTTCCAAAACACTTGGCTGAAAGCGGAGCAGTTTTGGAAATGTATCTTTTGTTATTTCAACTTTCTTTGGAGCTGTAGTCTTCTGAAAATTTTTCAGCTGAAAATTTCTTAGGATATGTTACGTGTCAAGCCATGGGAACGCTGAGAGGTTCCACTCCGAATTAGCAGCTGGGGCAGTTGCTGTTCACTAACCATATACGACGATGGCTTCTAATGCTGGCTTCTTTACTACCTTATTTGTCAGTTTTGTTGCTTCGACTTTTCTGAACTGCGAAGTCTCTTGAGGTCTTGCCTTTGGTATTGAGGTGCATGTTGTATTTTAGTCATGAACTAACACTGTTTTCATTGTCCTTCTTCTTTCCCGCTGCTGCTGCTTTTGTGCACTTGCTTCTTCCTGGCCTGGATTTTTTTGTTTGCTGTTCTTCAATTGTATGTGTACGCAGCATCATGGGGATAACAGAGACTCTCATGGACCATCAAGTAAGTGAACTCCCCTTTACTACAGTATTTTGGACATATGTTCGTAATAGCTAACATATTGCTTTGTAAATAGGCCACTGGGCTAAATATTTGGTTTTGTGTATTCAAATTGAGAAGCTGAAATACAGTGAAAATCTTCTGTTGAAAATAAATGCTTCAAATGTTACAGTAATGTATATAATAAAGGCATGGAAACAGTCCTTCAGAAATAATTTAATTTTTGAGCTTGCCTGTGTATAGCACTATATGGTTCACTTAATTTCAATAAATTTACATCATCAGAAATCAACAGGTGCATATACTGTAGTACTCAAAGATGTTCTCTGGTGTTTTGGTAGGGAAAACTTCAGCTGTATGTACATGCCGTCAAAGTTCAACTAGTGCTATTGATTCATGTGTGTCAGTATAATCATATGACTGGCAGAATAATTTTGCCTGGGATTTAGATTTTGCTTATGTGAGGAAGGGAAAGGTGCAGGAAAAATTTTCTCCTTCGTGAGAAGTCTGTGCAGAAGTCATGGTCTTCAACAGTCTTTGTGGGCTGTTCACTTACTCTATACCAGTTAGAGGTTTACTCTTTCTGAAGATCAATTTTTCATGAGACACACTTTTAATACAAAAATGGTATTTCATCTTTGAAATAATAAGGTTTTCTAATGGAAGGAGTTCTTTCCATTAGCATTCAAACATTCTTTTTATTCACATTAATCCATCCTGCTCCTTTCTGTTATAATAGATGTACAAAGCAAACTTATTTGAGGTTTTTAATGCTGGCTTGCAGATTAATCTCAAGGCTGCTGTTGGCCTCTTCAGTGAATTGTTGGTACAGCTGATGGCATTGCTAGGTGCTGTTTCTTCTTGTGGGCTGTAGATAGGAGGTACAAGAAGTCTCACAGACTTTTCATTGCAAAAAAGCTCACAATCTATTGTAAAAATGGGCAGCTTGCTGTAGGTGTCCCTGCTTGATCAGGAGGGTTGGACCAGATGACCTCCAGAAGTCGCTTCCAACCTCAACCATTCTGTAATGCTGTGAAAAAATATCAGACAGCTGTGCTATATAAATATGCAGTCTGTAAAGCTGGCAATTACTAGAATGTACTCATGTTCTTGCATGGAGTTCCTGAAACCTTTTTTTCCCAGGTCCTGAAGTTCTTTTTCAAGTTGTTTTGATGAAAAAAGTAACCATACTAACTGCTGGAAGGTTCCTGAAAGCAGATTATTTAAAAGCTAACTGCTAAAAAAAACCTACCCAAATAATACTTTTAACTTACCAACTTCTTATTTTCCTGCTGTAAGTGGGGCTGATCTTGCTAGTTAAAGACAGTCAAAAGTAACGCAGAACTGAATTTTAATAAACCTTTTCCTGTATCTCGTGTCCTTGTGCTGTTTTCAAGTGGGTAGGCTCGTTAACATGCTCATTATGGAGTGGAAAAATTGGGAGTCTGCCACTTCAGAGATTTTTTTTCCATAACTTCATCTGATGAAATAAATTGGCTGTAACGACCTCAATTTGTGTTTCTTCTGATGCATAAATCTTACTGACAAACTATAATTACTAATTTGATGGCTAGTAGTAAGAAATAGAGCAAAGTATGAATTATCAACTCTAATTGTTCTGTTGGTATTCAAGTGTGCCCTCCGGAGATTCACGAAGGGGCTTTGATGTTTACTACTTGATGTTTCTTCCTTAAAATAGCACTCCGCTCAGCTTCAAGGAGATAGCTGGTGTGATTTTAAACCTACTCAGGTAAAGGATGGGATGAACCAAGATCATCATGCTCTTGGATGAACACCCTGATGCCTGAGCTAAATTCGAAAAGTACATAACCACTTTGAGGCCACCGAGTGGAAGGAATGGTTGGCAGTGCTGTTGTGGGTTTTGTTGTACATGTTAAGCATGTACCTACTAAATCATCTTTCAAGTTGCAAAGATGGCACATGAAACCTAAGAATTAAGTGAGATGTTCCCCAGGAACATTAGAAAAATCGTGTCATATGTTGTCCATGTCACAAAGACCTACTGTTATGATGAAGAAGCTAAGACCTTGCTCACTGGAAAGTGTGAGTGCTTTGAAGATTAGTCAAAAACTGAGTGAGGTTTTGAGGCTTACAGCATTTGATTAGTTCACTGAGATTTCACTAAAGGTACCTGTGGAGACACAAGTTTAAACCGTAAGTTTGTTTGGTATTTTTGCAAATGAGAAGCAAAACGTGTTTGACTAGGAGCATCATTTATTCATCCAAGTTTAACTTTTATTTCACAAGTGAGCAAGGCCGCTTGTATGAATCACCATTGCTCTCTTTCAGAGAGAGAAACTGCTTGGTTTTATTCTGTGAATGTACTGAAATTCCCAGATAAAATCGTTCTTCGCTTCAAGTGAGTTAAAAACTAGCTACAGGACCATCGAGTGTAGTCAGCAAATGGATAATTTAAGTATGTGCCATAAATTTTTATAGCGTTCGTAAAATCAATCCATCAGAAGCTATAAACAGCAGCCAAAGAGCTTCTCCAAATTGCTGTTATCTATTAATATATAATAATTAAATCTGCTCTCTTAAATAAAAGATCTGCTTCCAAGTGGTAGGTGTTTGATTTAATGACATCTTAAAAACTCAGGTTCACTACTAGCATAAATTCTCCTCCTCGCTCCTTCCCAACTACTTTCTCCTTGAAATAGCTTTCTTTGATTCTGTCTTCTAAGGTTCCAGAGCTCCTGCCAAAAGATGCTTAAGGTGTATCTTTATGTAGATTGCCAACCATCTGAATGTCTTACTGATTGCACATTTGTGATTACGCTGGCATCTTTAAAAATCATATAATTATTCAGTCTTTTGTAGAAGAAAAAGATGGAAGTTCCTCAGTAAAGGTATTCATTGTCCCATACTCCAAGTAACCACTATGTCACTTGGGACATGGTTTAGTGCTGGACTTGTAGTGTTAGATGAATGGTTGGACTTGATCTTAAATGACTTTTCCAACCTAAATGGTTCTATGATTCTGTGTTCTGCCTGTCCTTGTCTTCCCCTTCACCATAGAGCAAATGTCTTGGAGCATCGGGATGAGGCATTTGGAAGTAGGGGGACAACTTCCTGGTGGCTGCTACAGCGCAGATGTGCAGACGTTTATGTTTTTAACGGATTTATTTCCATTTGTTTAACACTTTTATAATGTTTTGTATAAAAAAAGAAATTGTAAAACTCTCCTGCTCTTCATTCGTCAGCTTTACAGGTTGAATTTTGAAAAAGCCCGCTTGATTTAAGAAATTCACCCACAGAATACTACATGCTGGATGATAGATATTCTGTTCTTTGTAGGGAAGAAGCGTTTCCAACAGTGCTAGCAGTCTTTGCAAGTCCCAAATTGAGTTTGCAGACTGAGGAAGGAGCATGAGCTTAATAGGGAATTTCAAGCTTGCAACCCTTACCGTTGTTACTGAGTTAACATCACTGAGTTCAGCTCATGAGTTTGGAGAACTTGTGTAGAGGTTTCTTCCACTAAATGACTGGCAAATACTGTCTGAGAAATGATTACATCTTCACAATTTCTGAAGTTTAACGGTTAAAAAGTTAGTAATATTGCACTCTGCTTGTTCAGAACGGATCCTTCTGTAAGGGTCACTTGAGAAAGTATTGTCTGTGCTGCAGAGTGACCGCCTGCGGGGCACTGCCTGCTGCTGACGTGCCCTGAAACCCTGTCCTGTTGGGCAGGGAAATGCAGTTCTGACACAGTTAGAGGCTTGTGGCTTTCCAAAAGCAGCTTTCAGCTGACTTGCTGCAACTTCAGTGCATCCTAAGCGCTTTTAAAACAAGCGAGTATAGCTCAGTCCCTTGCAGTGATCAGTTTGGTGATAGTCTGTGAAACAGTCACTTTTTAGCCTCCCCATTTTTATTTTTTTCGTTTTGGACACTAGCTCTTGTGTGGTGCAATCCTTCCCAAAAGTTAGAAATTTGCTCCCTACCTCTGCCCTCCCTCCCCTTACTTGTAGTACATAGTGGGAAACTAAAAATCTAAATTGGTACTACAAGAAAAACAATTCCAGCCACTTTTGAAGTATTGACTTTCTGTCACTGACAAATTTAAACTCTGAGCTAGGGAAATGAGCTTTTTGCCTTGCTTGTCTTATCTCCTCTCTTACTTTTCCTAAGCACCAGTCTGCTTATGGTGTAGTTTGTCCAGAGTAGAGCTTTAGATGGTTCATCTGATATAGAAAATAGTACAGGTGGGTATCCTGGCATCCTTGCATTCATCATACTACCTTGTGTTTATTATAGATGTTGCTTAAAAAACACGTTTCAGTTACTGTAATAATAGTAGTAATGAAGCTAAGAAGAGGGTCTCTGTATCTGCAGATTCTATCTAAAAAACTGAACTTTGTTTTAACTCAATCTTCTGTTAAACTTTTAAAACTGTTTTGAGGAAAGCTTGAGAACTCTTGAAGTGAGTAGCATTTAAACTTACAGTCTTTTAGGCAGACTGTTTTTAGTAAGCATCTTTTTTTTCTTTCTAATCTTTTTTGCCAGTATCTCTACTTCCACGGGACAGATGTTACTGAGTCAGTCATTATTCCACTATCAAGAAAGTTCCAGCTCTGTTGTGTGCAGCTTAAGGATAAGTACAAACATCATAAGCAGGATGGCTGCACAGGTGGATCTTACAAATAGCTAGAAGAGATCAAACAAGTCCTTTTCAGACTGATAAGGTTCAAGGAGAAAAACTCTTCTGATTTAAACCTTTCCCTTGGTATAGTCTCTACATAATCTTTCTTAATAAGACATGTTTCTTTGATGTACATGTATACATTCATTTTAGTTTCCTGGAATGGTGGTACAGCTTGATCTGGTAAGTTGTTTCCTGGGTCAGATGTCTTGTGGCTAGTTAAACCAAGTCAAAAAAGTGGCAAAGAAAGCAGGATTTCAGAAGTAACAGCTCGGTGCTGTGTCTGTGATGTTCAGTAGCAGCGTGCAGTTTTCCTACACACAGTAGTTTTTGTTTTCATCTTCTGACTCACGTCTTAGACCAATCTTTCTGGCTTCTTTCTGCCATTCCCTCCGAAGCAAATCTCTGGTTTGAAATCCTCATTTTCTAGAAAGAATTTTTCAAGACAGCATTTGAATACCAGTATCATTAATAGCAGTGAACTTGTTAATAGAAATCAATACACAAGTACATAACATTGAGCATCCATTTTGTATTTCAACAGTCGTAACAAACAGCGATGAATCACAGCTTTTAACTCCGGGGAAAATGAGCCAGCGCCAGGGAAAAGAAGCTTATTTTACTCCAACCAAAGAGTTACTCCAACCATCTCTCAGCCCAGCAACTGCCCACAGCCATGGTAAGGCAGCTATTTTTTACAGAGGTTTTAAAGAACTTAAATGCTGACATTAATTACCTATTTCAAATGTTGGTTCAAAAACACTGCCCTCCCAGATAAAGAGGTAAGGAAGAAAGTGTACTAAAATATTGCAGGCAATTTTTTTTTGTATCCTTATGTGTTAACCTGAAACGGAGAAAAGCTCAATACGTGGTAAACTACTTCAGTAGAGTATGCCATGACTTGTGAGAGAACAGTCCACATGATGGTAAATCATTATCTGTGTGTAATTTGGTAATTGATGGTCATGTTAATGTCTCAAGTATTTAAGTTGTGTGTTTGTGCAGAAGTGTTATGATACACCACTTATGCATGGAACCTGTTATAGAGGTCATTGACAATGACTTCTGTTGAAAGATCGTTCTCCTTTTGAAAAGGAAGATTCTCAGCACTATCTGCCAGTCTTCAAACAGTCCTCTGTTTTGCTGTACCTGTCGAAAACAAACGTGGATCTGTGTGAAGTGATTGGATCCAAAGTGAAATTTGCCAGTCGACCTGAAGTGCTGATAGTTTGTTTAAAAGGCAAAAATAAAAAATAAGTTACTCTCCTTGTACTTACTTGCTTTTAAAACTCTTTGTTTTATTGCCTAGAATATAACTATAGATGTTTGTCATGGTGTTTGCAGTCCTTAGTGAAAACTTTTTTTAATTAATACTCTTCTTTGCTATTGGCAACCGTGCTAATCATCTATGCTTACTTTAGCTCTTGTTTCTGAGGTGGTTTGGTACAAGCCTCCCTAACTCCTGTAGTCTGTACTGTCATAGTCTGTCATAGCAATAAAGCCACTTTCTTAGGCATCTTGGAATCATTTTGCTGTTTTCCCATTCAGTGCTATTCGAATAAGAGGGAAATGTTTTAAATACAAACATGGTTGTTACTATATTGAATCTGGTAGTCTTTTATCATATTTTAAGAATTACGGTAGTGTTTTCAGTGCACAGCTAGCTCTGATATATTTTCTACAAGCTGCTCTTATCTCACTGGAACACTGCTTGGTGTTCTCTGGCTTACATTGTACTAAGTCTGGAAATATTTTCTGTATAGCTTGGTTGTAACTTTTATGTTATTCAAATAAATTTTTGGTTATTATGTGTACTGTTTTATCCCTTACTTGACAAGGGATGTAGGTTATGTAAGTTTATTTGGATATTCTGGTAAACACATTCCTTTTAACGTTGCTATTCCCACTAATTTGTGAAGTCAAACCATTGTGCCTTTTTAAGGGCTTTCACTCAGGAAAATCATGAAAATGGGCTTAAAAATTGCCAATAGACTTGAGAGTACTATGTCAGTCTCCTTGCAGATATTAACTATTGTCTTCTGATTTTTAACTCTGATTATTCCAGGGCTTTTATAAGTGATTTTAAGCATGTTAAATATATCTGTGACTCTTAGCATCACTCATCTCTATGCCTTTGTCTTCCAAGAATGCTACTAGAAATGTTCCTGTAGTTTTGTGAAACAAGGAATTTGTCTTAAAGTCAATTTCAGTAGCGAAACAGTAGTACAATATGGGGCTAGGCTTCAGCAACCTGTAATTACTGACTTCTAGCATATCTGCAACCCGGGAGGTGTAGGTCTGATTTTTATGGAGTTGGTTGACCCACATTTAGAAGTTGGGTGGTTATTCTGTGCTGGTTATTCCTACAAGGAAATGACACTGCTGGTGAAAATGTGAGCTTGTTACATGGGGATCAAGAGATACTGCGCAAGCCTGGAAACATGAAGTAGAACACAGTTTAAAGTGGTGGAGCACTTGAGTCTGACTGTTTTAATTGACAACATCTGATGAGCAAAGGCTCTTTAGAACATTCCCATAGTATTGTATGATGAGAATATGCAGAAATGTTTAGATATAGTATTTAAAGGCATTTACTATGAACTAAATGGAGATGCTTCTAGTCACTGGCACCTGAATGCACCTTTAGGAGGTGAGTAATGTAAACAGTCTGAAAGCACAGTAGGCACAGCATAAAATAGTATTGGAACAGGAAAATGGATGATACAGTCTGCAAGGATCAGTCGGCTCATCTACTGGAATAAGTTAATTAGCGTATTCTGCTCGTGTCTTAAGTAAGATCCAATGGCAAGTATTACAAGTGTGATTAAAAGTGGATGAGAACTTAAATGTTTACCTCTACTCTCTTATATTAAAATTAAATGTTCAAATATCAGTTTGGGCTATTGGCTTCCTGTTTAGAACAAAGGGTGAGCCATACAACATGCCACTGTGAAGTTGTAAGTGGTGTATATTTCATAATTCTAAGTATTCCTGTGTATAAATACTGGGTTTTAACTTATGTGAAAGTAGCTCTTACTTTTGGAAAGTTTCTATTTTCCTGCACTTGCTTTCTTGGTTTAAAGCATGACTTCCTTCTTCGCTCCTTTCATTCTTGTATATATTGAGCAGTTAGCTTAACCCAGGCACCTGTTTTAGTTTCAAGGACTTGCATTAGAAGTGTGTTTATGCTCGTGTATATTATGCTCCCTGTTAAATAACAAAATTCTGTGCACATTATCTAGTATATATGTGCAGTAGGACAATGAATCACCTTGTCTTAAAAATATTGTACCTGACAAAATGTTGAAAAAAATGAATGCTTGAAAATGTTTCCAAGGTTTTCCCTTTTAAATTTAGGGAAATATTGCAAACTGTCAATTTTGATTTAGCAATGTTCGTCTCTTCAGAAGGAGTGAAGGAGAACATACTGCGACTTTTTCAGTGAAGATTTTTTTTTCTTTAGCTGTGACATGCATGTGGTATTTTAGATGGAACTTAGCATGTTATCTAAGCCAAAAACAGCCATTGTCTTTTTGTAATCCAGTGTAGAGTACAGCACTGTCTGGCAGTGATCATTCAGCAAAACTCTATATACACTATCAACGTTCTGCATAATCTTTGCATGTAGAAGTTGTGCCTTCTTATTTTACGTAATATTTTTAAGATCCTTGAAAATGCAATGTAGCTCATTCTGAAGCTGAAGAGTAGCGTGTTTATCACAGAACGGCTGAGGTTGGATGGGACCTTCGGAGATCATCTGGTCCAACCACCTTCAAGCAGGGTCCCCTAGAGCACGCTGTGCAGGATGGCATCCAGGTGGGTTTTGAATATCTCCAGAGAAGGAGACTCCGCAGTCTCACTGGGCAATCTGTGCCAGTACTCTGTCACCCTCGCAATAAAGAAGTGTTTTCTCATGTTGAGCTGGAACTTCCCGTACTTCAGTTTGTGCCCATTGCCTCTTGTCCTGTTGCTGGGCACAACTGAAAAGAGTCAAGCCTCATCCTCTTGACACCCTCCCTTCAGATATTTATACACATTGATAAGATCCCCTCTCAGCCTTCTCCAAGCTAAACAGGCCCAGTTCTCTCAGCCTCTCCTTGTATGAAGAGGTGCTCCAGTCCTCCAACCTTCCTCATAGCCCTCCTCTGAACTTGCTCCAGTACCCCATGTCCCTCTTACACTGGGGAGCCCAGCACTGGGCACAACACTCCAGGTGAGGCCTCACCAGGGCTGAGTAGAGGGGCAGGATCACCTCCCTCGACCTGCTGGCAACATTCTTCTGAATGTAGCCCAGGATACCATTGGCCTTCTTGGCCACAAGGGCACGTTGCTGGCTCATGGTCAGCCTGCTGTCTACCAGGACTCCCAGGTCTCTCTCTGCAGAGCGGCACTCCAGCAGCTCAGCCCCCAGCCTGTACTGGTGCTTGGGGTTATTCCTCCCTATGTGCAGGGCCCTGCGCTTGCCGTTGTTGAACTTCATGAAGTTCCCCACAGCCCAGCTTTCCAGCCTGTGGAGATCCTTCTGAATGGCAGCACGGCCCTCTGGGGTATCAGCCACTCCTCACAGGTTTCAGAAATATTTATCCTCAAAAAGCTTGCTGAGGCTGCACTCTGTGCCATCATCCTGGTCATTGATTTTCGCTAGTCTTCCTTTTGCTATTGATCTATTTGAAGAAGCCTTTCTTGTTGTCTTTGACATCCCCTGCCAGATTTAATTCCAAGTGGGTCTTGGCCTTCTTCATTGAATCCCTGCATACTCTGACAGTGTCCCTCTGTTCCTCCCAAGTGGCCTTTCCCTTTTTCCACATGCTGTATAATTCCTTCTTTTCTTTGAGATTTGCCAGGAACCCCTTGCTCATCCATGCAGGTCTCCTGCCCCCTTTGCTTGCCTTCTTACTCATAGGGATACACTGATCTTGAGCTTGGAGGAAGTGATGCTTGAATATTGACCAGCTTTCCTGAACCTCCTTTCCTTCTAGTGCCCGAACCCATGGGATTCCTCCAAGTAGGTCCCTGAAGAGGTTAAAGTTTGATCTCCTGAGGTCCAATGTTGGGATCCTATTTTTGCCCTGCTTCCTCCTCACAAGATTCTGAACTCCACCATTTCACGGTTGCTGTAGCTAAGGCTGTCCCGAACCTTCGTGTCTCCAACTAGCCCTTCTTTTATCGTTTATGCTAGAGACAGACCTTTAAAGTTGTGGAAACTTGCTTTCATTGAAAGGTTCAGCAAGATTGTTTGACAAAAATGTTTTAGAAAAACCGATGGTGGGGATTATGCCTGCATGATCTCATGAGTTTACATAGCAACTTCAGAGTTTTACTGTTGAGAAGTCAACTCAGCTCTGTGGAGTTTTGGTTCTTAGCTGGACTTGTAATTTTAATTAATGTGGATTTAATTTATTTCTGCTATGCCCATCTAGTAGTTATCTATTGTGTCAGAATAAGCCAGTCTTGATAATAACACTACAATTACAATTTGTTCTGTAAGAAAAATTTATTGAGCCTGCTAATGTCAGTGGCTTTAAGTTGGGTAGTACCTAAAACCCAAGTGCCATCTAGTGCTAAGACTGAGACACTCATGTGCTGAGATTCAAGAGACATCAAAGCAAACATAGAAACTAGCCTCTTGCATCACAGCATGCAGGAAAGGATTTAGTAAAGGCAGAGCTGACTTTCTAGAAAGCCAAGAATACAACTTTTTATGGGAGCTCTAAGATCAACTACACAGTCAAAAGCATTCCAGTTATGGACCTGGTTAGCGCTGAAACTCAGGAGGGGCTGTTTATGGGAGTGGGCTTGAGCAGCTCCACTTCAAATTCATCTTGAAGACATTTACTGTGTTGTTTTTTTTTTCCTCACTTTTCATTGTATATGTTTAGGACAGCAGTTTCTAGATTCTTTCATTCAACAGCTCACTCAAAAGGGTTACTTTGCTTCTCAAATTGAGGTGGGAGGAGATCGAAGAGTGATAAACTTTTGGCAATAATTCGCACAAACTTTTTCAAGCAAATCTTACTTTTCCCCACACAGTCTTTAACTGTAACTTTTGAAGTCTTTGTAATTATAATTTCATAATATCTGCCAAATTAGTCTGATAAGCCTCTAACTTATCAATGCTGTATATTGCACGTAAATGTTGCCTCCAGTATGTCTCATATTCAGACGTTGCATTTTCTTTTGAACTGTGCACCAGCAATGAAACATTCCTAGTTCTCTGTGCCTTGAACATACTAAATGATCATACTGCTTTTTTTTTTTTTAAATCTTCTGTTTAGAATGGACAGGCTTGGAATTGAACTTAAACAGTTCAGCAGCCTTTTGATGGAAACTTTGATAGATTTGCGTAGTTAGTTTTTTCTGTGTAGCTTTGTGTACTTCTGTGGGACTGTATTTTTAGGCCCTGTAGTGAGCTAGCATGGCCTTGCCACCTCACCAAGACCATATTTTTGTAACAGGGTAGCACATACAGATTTTAGGACTGCTAGAACAAGTTTCAGTTCTGGCAGTCCACGCATAGATTGAAGAATGTTAATTTAGCTCACTTGCTGTGTTTGCATTCTATAACCGAAAACGTTGTTAACCGTTAGTGGGAAAATTACTAAACTTTTATTGAGATTATTTTTGGTGATGAGACAGGCTCATCACTTTTTTAACCTAATGCAAGTGCAACAAAAACGAATCTTTGACAAAACTATTTTATTACAGTTTTAAAAAAATGAGCATAAAAATACTGAATTCAAGATTGCATTTTTCAAAAGCTGTAAAGCGGAACTGGGCTTGCTGATGTAAGCTGTTTATGTTGTTACACAAATTATCCCTGGTAAATTGGATTCTTGTAAATCTTATTAACTCAGACTTACATCAGAATACCACTTTATTTGTGTTTGATAAAATGGATTAAGTAGAAATAGTGATCACTGAAAACATGAAAAAATCACCAGGCTCCTCAGGAAGGGTTTTTAATATCTTCCAACTTCTAAATATGCAGTAAAAACATATTTCAAACTTGTTATGAAAACAACTTAGTTGTTTAAGAAGCTGTACATGTGGTAAAGACAGAAATCTAATTAAAATTGTAATATTAACAATTCTATAATAAGACATTTTAAACTATTTTTTGGTTTGGTTTGTTTTTTACTGTTATTTGTGTTGTATCCTTATGGCTTTAATTAATGAGAGTTTGTGCTGTTGTTTTTTATGTGCCTTTGAGTATATGTTACAAAGTGCATATGATGAAATGCTTTTTGGTTTTAAACTTGCTGGTAGCATACGTATGTATTTATTTCTTCAGGATATAATGTCTGAGTTTATTTTTTTAAGAGTGTGAGGAAGTGAAAATCCATGAAGAGGAGTGCAAAATTCACAACATTCATTATAGGAAAATTTTGCTGTTCTAGATTTTTGTGGATTTGAATGAGGACTCTTAATTTGCAAGCTGTGATCATGGGAGCATTGTCCAGACTTACACAAGAACAATCATACAATCATTAAGGTTGGAAAAGACCTCCAAGATCATCTGGTCCAACCCTCCCCCTGCCACCACTGTCACCCACTAAACCATGTCCCTAAGCACCACATCCAACCTTTCCTTAAACATCCCCAGGGACAGTGACTCCACCACCTCCCTGGGCAACCTGTTCCAATGCCTAATTACTCCTCCTGAAAAGAAATGTCTCCTAATTTTCAAACCGACCCTCCCCTGATGCAACTTGAGGCCATTTGCTCTCATCCTATCACTAGTTACCTGTGAGAAGAGGCCAACCCCAGCTCCCCACAGCTTCCTTTCAGGTAGTTGTAGAGAGCAATAAGGTCTCCCCTGGGCCTCCTCTTCTCCAGACCAAACACCCTCACTTCCCTCAGCCGCTCCTCATAAGACTTATGCTCCAGGCCCTTCACCAGCTCCGTAGCCCTTCTCTGGACATGCTGCAGGGCCCCGATGTCTTTCTTGCAGTGAGGGGCCCAAAGCTGAACACAGTACTCGAGGTGCGGCCTCACCAGAGCAGAGCACAGGGGGCCAATCACCTCCCTGGTCCCGCTGGCTGCACTATTCCTGATACAAGCCAGGATGCCGTTGGCCTTCTTGGCCACCTGGGCACACTGCTGGCCGTGTTCAGGCAAGCATCAACCAACACCCCCAGATCCTTTTCCTTTGCGCAGCTTTTGAGTCACTCTGCTCCAAGCCTGTAGCGCTGCATGGGGTAGTTGTGACCAAAGTGCAGGACCCAGCACTTAGCCATATTGAACCTTATTCCATTGGCCTCTGCCCATCGACCCATCCTGTCCAGGTCCCTCTGCAGGGCCTTCCTACCCTCCGGCAGATTGATGCTTTCCCCCAACTTGGTGTCGTCTGCAAACTTACTGAGGGTGCACTCACTTCCCTCATCCAAGTCATCGGTAAAGTATTAGAGGGTGGGCCCCAACGCCCACCCCTGGGGAACTATTGTAACTGATGCATTGTAGTTGGCAACTCAGCAGATGATGCATTAGGGTTTTGGAGCTCTAGTTTCTGTTTTTCATGTGGAGAACAGTGACCTTTACAGACAAGTTCATCAATTTGACTGCATCAACCCTCAGAACGTCTCCTATTTTTATCCAAGGCACCAACAAGATGCAGATGGAGTGAAAATGTGAGTAGTATCTGGCAAAAGTATGTTAGGATGATAAAGACTAAGGAGGAGATATTTTATAGAAATGTAGACCTTTGAGCTAAATTAGCAGCTCTGTGTTTAAAACACTTCTCTTTGTGCTCAGTTTTAAGGGTTTGGTTGTTTTGTGTGTTAGACTGACTTACTGTGTGACTAAGTGCATGCTCATCACAGAAGGCTCAGCACTGGGCATGGCTTTTCAGAAGGAGCTTGAGCTGAGCTAAGAGGTAGGATCTGCCCCTCCTTTCCAAGAAGTAGATGTTAATTCAGTTTGCACTAGGATGAAAATGTACTCCGTGTTATGCGATTAGAAACAGAAGTGGTTTAGACGCAGGGAGGTGGATTGACAGTGGAAGCAGAATGATTGGTCTGCCAGTAATGATCATGGTATCATAATGAATAGAAGGGAGAAGTTGAACGAGCTTGGGGGGGAGAAAATAAGGGTGTTTTTGGTTGTGTGGAGCTTGTACTAAGGGTGGTTATTCTGGAGTAAACATCTGAAGGACTAAAATCCTACAGACCAAGGTCTGTAGGATGCTGCATTTGGAGAGAAAACACACATCTAGCTATTTTTGCATGAGAAAGAAGGTGGAGAGTGAAAAATACGTGTTTCTAAGCATTAGTTCCTGAAGAACATTTGCTAACTGCTGGAGGGATGAGATGCCTTTGGAGCCATAATGACCAAGAAAACACAAGATTTGCAGACATTACTGTCTTTTGATAATGATTTCTGGTTTTCTTCTTACATTTCCTTTGACTTTTCTCTGTATATCCAGACAGACTTAATCATGCAAATAACTTGATGCGATCTCCTGTTTCGCTCCACTGTATCTATCCATTGAATAGAGAAACTGAAGAATGGCTAAATAATTGATTAGTTTGACCCAGTAAGAGCCACTTATTACTGAGCTTATTTTACCTGAGTTCATTTTCCCTTAAAACTGACTCAGCACTAGAAAGGAAACAGCTTGAGGGTTTGTTGAGGAGGTTCTCTGACAAGCTCCCCCCCCCCCCCCCTTTTTTTTTTATTAACAACTGTGCATTAAGAGCAAATGAAATTAGGCACTTTCTGTATAGAGTGAGAGCAGCTAACACCTTGGAAATGTTTATTAACACTTCTGCTTTTGAGTGCAATGTGGGAATTTTGTCTAAAATCTTGCAACCCCTATTACTTTGACAGTCTTGGTCTCTCTTGCTGCATTCTTGGGAGGTATTTCATTTTGTCTTACTTTGTCTTCTGATGCATGTACCATAGTATCGTGGAGGTGAAGCCCCAGTTCTGTAAATCTGTGACTTACCTGGAACAGCTTTACTGACACTTGTGTCAAACAGGTTGCGAATAAGGTTCTGTTCACAATAAGGAAGGAAGAGTTTGACCCTTTATAATTTGTTTTCAGTTTGTGTTGCCAGACTGACTTTCTTGTGAATGTGAATGTTTGAAGTTGTGCTGTGTGTGGTTAGTCTTCTGCATCTATTATCTTGATGTCCTGCTTTCTTACTGTAATGCATTCTCTGGCACATTCCTCTGCAAGTCATTGTGCATTTATTAAAACTTGCCATTTCTGAAATGCTACTCCACCCAGCGTTTGTGGCTCGGGTAAATTACACGTACTCCTTTCTGTGTGAGGTATGGCTTTGTGGAAGTGTGGTGCTGGGTTTGAAGGGCACAGCAGGGCTGATTACTGTGAAACTTCTCAAACAAGTTCTTTTTTTTTTGCCATGTAAATCTCGGCAAAGCTGGCGTACTTGAACCTGAACTGTGACCTTGAATTTTCTAAGTGTTGAGATGAAAAGTGTTGAAACCTGAGCAGTGAGCAAGCATATTTACTTTGGGTGGGTGGAGCTGAGCAGGAGTGTTAGCAAGCAGGGAGGTGGAGGCAAGTACAGTTGCCACTGGGGCGCTGGGAGCCTTGGTATTAGTTCATAAACCATTCTCAGACATGCCTGTGGAATTACTCCTCAGCTAGACTGCTCTTGACACGGAAATACTAGACAACAGAGGAGCATTTGGTGAAAGAAACTAGCTATTGCAAACTGCCACAACCTGTAGCCTCCTGGTTCAGATGTCTCTCCTGTGAATCGAATAGTGGTGCCTGAAGGCAAGTACATCTTTACTATCTGTTTCTGTTAAATAGGAGAAAAACACTTTTGCTTAAAGTCCCCATGCAAAAATCGTATGTTGGATAAAACCCACTTGTAGGTATGGTAGCCTAGCAGTTTGCTTTTCCTGCTTTCTGCGTACCGTATGGAATGTGTGTATCCTGCGTGTAGAGAGTTATCTATGACCTTTCCATTTGTTGAACTGGGGGGAGGATCCTGCTGGAAACGTCGTGTTGTCGAGATGTCAGAGCAGATGATTGTCAGACTTGAAGAGTGAGTCTAAAAAGCTTCTGTCTTCTCTGCTACACTGTCAGTTTTCCTTCTTTGTTCTCCTCCCTTTAGCTTGTACAGAGTTTGGTTTCATGATTTTTGGGCTTTGCTTGCACAACTCTTAGGGGAAAAGGAATATTTTTTACTCTGCATTACTAGATGTAATCCTAAGCCGTATTATTGCATCGGTATCAATTTGTTCAATGTGTTCATCATATAAAATTGCTAAAATCTATGTAAAAACTTACTATGTTTAAAATTCCTCAGTAGGATAGTTCAGAATGTGATTTGATTTTGAGAATTCAATTTCCATGCATGGAAATTCATACCTGTGCAGCTCAGGGAGGTCTTTTTTAATAAGCCTGTGCTTTTTTTCAGCTGTGAATATTTATCAATTGGAGAAATGTTTTAAAACTAAAACCAGGCTTTGTCAAAAGTGTTCATATGCTGTTGGAATGGCATGCGTTGTCTTTCTCATTTGTGTGCAGAGACTTATGTTTTGCCTCAGGCAATATCCTGAAAGAATGTCTTAAGCACAGGATTATGATTTGGTTTTCAGCCAGCATTTATTACTAAAGAAGCCCTGATTGAATTGAGTAGCTGATAGGAGAAATGCATTCTGTCCTTTAGACATACATACAAGGTATAAATTTTCCTCCTTGAAGAGATGTTCAACAGATTATGATGGGCGTTGGATTTTGTGGTCTTTTTGTTTGTTTGTTTTTCTTCTGAGATAGATGGACTAAGTATTTCAGTCATGGGCGTTTTCTTCTTTCTACTGATGTAGATATTATATGAAGCAGAAACCAGGCTTTTTTCTCCCTTTAAAGTCTGCTTTTATGAAGAACTTAATTTTTGGTATGGAGAATCTTCCTTTTTTCATGCAGAGATATACTGTATCATGCACCTGGATGCATTTAGGCTTGAGTGCAGATATTTTCCCGTTTACACAGACATTTACGTAAGTCTACCTTCTGCAGTTGGATTTGGCTGTAGTTCTATTTGTGAATATTTTGAAACCATGTAAACTTGCAAGCTTTGTATGTTAATGCATTTTCTGTGTCAATTATTAAATTATTAAGGTACCAAGAACTGAATCTGTCGAGAATAGAAGCCTTCCTGTGATGTAATGATGTTATTCATTAGAATGATAGCAGTTCGGTTTTTATCAATAGATTGGTTCATTTCATATGAATTTATTTTCAGGTTGGGCTTGGAGAGAAGAAGTTTTTTTTTTTTCTGTTTTAATATATGGTAGTTAATGAAGTGCACCTTGACATTGTTACCTGCAGAACATGCAAACAGCAGCAGCAATTCCAAACTACTTGAAATATCTTTTCAGAAAGCTTCAAGAATGAAGCTTGTTGCAAGGAATGAGGAGGGTTTCTAGAAGCTTTGGACACCAAGTGCATGGAGAGCAGAAACCTCTTTAATATTTCAGGCTGATTCTCAAGAGTCATAATAAACTTTTAATTAAAAGTTTCAGCTTTCTTTTGACCTAACAGCCTTTCTGTTGTGTATCAGTTATCTTTCCAGCAGTGTGTACTGCGTTGAAGTAACTGAAGCGAGTGAACATGTGTCCAAGTACTAGTGGGCATAATAAATCACAAGCTGTTGCAAAAGTGCAGATCTAGCGAATTTTCATAGCCAAACCATGTCCTAAACTGGTTTATCACTGCAGGTTTAAGTGAAATATCAAGATGACTTGGTGGGGGAGAGGGAGATGAAGGAGAAAATTTAAATTAGATTATTTTTTCTCCTCTCCTTGTGGTGGTGAGACAGTCATCTTTGGCAAAAGGCATAACCTGCCTCTCCTGTATTGCTGTTAATAAAGGAAAAGTTTCTTAGTAGCAGCTGCCTGATTCGGGAGGTAGCTTCAGAGAGGGGAAATGTGACTGTAACATTATCGTGCTTGGAATTCTAGCCAAAGATTTTAGGTTTGCTTCTAATTGGAGAAAGGGACATAGGAAGGAGAAACAGGTTTTTAGTCTGTACTCTGTTACAGCTTGGCTACATGAACAGTGCCAAGGACCCGAGAGAGTATGGGAAGAAATGAGGGATAAACCTTCAGGATTATATTGTTTCCTCCAGCCCCTGGATATCTAGCCACTTCTCAGTAAAATGAACACAGTGTGGCAGAGAAGAGTACAAAGGGAAAGAATCTAGTAGCCTGGTAGGAATATTTTTGGGAGCGGCTCCGGAACCAGCTGGCATGCCAGCTGGAGATGCAGAAGAAGTGGTCTGGAAGGCTGATGGTAGTCTCCCGTCAGCCTGTGTGACCCTCCTCTGACAGTGCAGGATACAGGAGGCATCCTCTGAGACCAGTGTCAGTACAGTCTTACTGGACAGGGTCAAAGCCTCAGCGTCAAGATAGTGCTTAACACAGCCGTTAATTGAGCAAAAAAGGTCTGTAATGAGGTGATACACTTCTTTCTGTGTGAAAGGGGAGTTTTTCTACTGTAGGTTTCTCTTGATTTTTAATTAGGAAAAAAAATAAAAATCATACCATAGTGGCTTGCTCTGTTTTGTAGCCCAGAAGATAAATTTGGAGAAGTGATGTGGTGCTATGTTTATTTAAAAAGAAATGATGGATAAATGGAGACAGGCATTAATGCAAGACATGCTCATCTACTTTCTCCCCATGCTATGCCCAAGTAAATAATTTTTCACTTCTCGTATAAAAGAAGTGAAGGTTACATGTCACAGGTAATGATTTCTATTGATGGCTTGTATTTGGCTATTTCAGCTATATCTTTTCCCCTTTTTTTCTATTCTTTGACATATACTGCAACATTTTTCTGGTAGGAGGCATGAAGAAATTCAAGCAATTCATAGCATCCTGGAAGCTACTATGCTTCATGATCAGAAAAAATACTTTCAATGGTTTCTGTATGTACCTTACCGTATGTATCTATAGGTACTAATGCCCATTCTTCACAGTTAAAACCTTTCGTAGAGGTTATAGAATATTTCAGTGTACTGTATTATTCTTTAGCCAATGTGAACTGAAATTACTTATTTGCAAATAGTACATTTGTTTACATAAACAGCTGGAGTAAACAGTATTATTAAAAGGTTAATCAAATTCACATTACCACTAATTTGATTTAGGGGATGCATGTCATTTTGTAAGGGAAGACCTCTTGTACAGAGTAAGGGAGAGCATAAGTTCTCGTTTTCAAGTCTATTTTTAGTGTTTTATTTTTCTACTTTCCAGCAAACAGAGTAGGTTTCAAAGTGCATTTCATCAGAAATGTGGTCTGATGGGAAAGTGGAATTAGCGGAGACAGGAAGGAATATTCCATGCATGGAAGAAGGTAGTCAGGCATGCTAGTTGTCAGGGCAAAGAAACAGCTGATCAGATGAGCAATGCATGAAGGTGGTTAGGGAGAGCTTATTTGACTTCATCCTGGTACTGATCAGCAAGACCAGTTTGGATCATTTGATTCCTAGTCTTGAAGCACAATTTACTGGGATTTTTTTATGTTTAAAATTCAAGTTGATTAGTTTAACTGCTGTATTCATTGCATAAAATATTTGGGGCATTAAAAATAAAAACCTTTTTTGTGGAGCTTACTTTTTGCAACTCTTTCAGGAGTCAGGCAGTTTGCATATATAAATATGGCAGTGTTAGAAAAAGCTCATTTCACCTTTTAAACAAAAATAAGAAATGATGATGTAGAAACCATGGCAATCAGATGATGAAAACTAGCTAGGTAAGTACCTAAGGAAGGAAGTTCAGCACGTCTGCGTAAAGCAACACATCAGCTTTCTTTTCAGGTTCCCATAGTGTACCCATAGTGGATATCAAATAAGGAAGCCACCTTAGCTCCTGAGTGCAATATTAGTTTGGGATTTGAAAGACTAACAGGAAAAAAAAAAAAAGATTTAATGAATCCTTAAAACTTAAACAATGATTGTTTTTATGCACTTAGAAAGCGAAGATGAGTGGGACCAAAACTGAGATGTAAAAAAATGAGACGTGCTGTTGTTGTGGAGAATAGAAGCTGAAACAGAGCTGTTCTGCTTTAAGTGTTCTAATGGATTTGATGAGGACAGTGTAATGTTGCTTGGCTTGCTGCTGATTTGGCAGCCTCTGTCTCTTCGCTGCATTTTTCACGTGTGCCCTTCGTTTGTTTCTTTCCTTTTGTATCTTACTCATCAGAATATGAGGTAGAAGGCTGTTACTGCAACACTCTTGTTCCAACCAGCTAATGCTAACCAGCTTTCACAGAGAACATAATCCTTACACAAACATCTTAACTCATGAAGGAAGAGGGTCCACTGCGACGTAGGTTTTCCTCATGTGCTGGGATTTCATCTGTGTTTTCTCCAAGAGCTGATGGCCGAAAACTTGTCCGGAATGCTTCATTTGGAGGATATTATGAACTCTCTCCTGCTTCACCAGGTGTGTTTTGGTCTTGCATTTCTTAAAATGTACAGAAGCGAATACAATTTCCACCTCAAATTTTTCAACTTGAATGAAAGTAATCTACTGAGATGTTGGTAGACACTGTTAACAGAAATCAGAAAGAATATTGCTTGTATGCATCTAGATAATAGCTGTTAGTAGCAAGAGCTGTTGTAGATAGGCAAACAAATAGGTTAGCTTACCCTACAGCAAGTATCTGTTTGAAGGGATACTGTTTACTTCGTACTGACTGGAGTATTTTGTTTTGATTTTTGGGGCTTTTATGACTGAAGTTCTGTATTGTGGTTTATAAATCTCTTCCTTCCCTGTACTTCCCTTGAAATAACAGGACAGAGCATAAGGGTATTATGCTACTGAAGAGTCTTCATGCCTGTAATTAGTGGTTTGACATATAATGACAAGACAGAGTGAATTAAGGCTAGAACAATAACCTTGCTAAACTCCGTACTGCAAGACTTTAAAGAAATTTAACATCAGAAATGGCTTGATTCTCTTTTTGCTCAGATTTTTGTCTCCTGAAAGTCAGTACTAGAATATTGAAGAGAATTTCTAGAGGTTTGTTGTCTGTAATAAGTATTGCTGATACTTGAATTTCAGTAGTTTACTTCAGTAAACTTCAATCCTTGAAAATGTATACAAGGTCACCTCTTCCTGAAAAGCCACATTGTAAAAATTGTGCGCTCCTAGCAGAATTATTCTACATGTGTGATGACTTGCGCATGTGCACGGTTTGTTACAGTCCCATGGGTCCAGAATGCTGGGAAAAAAGAATAGCTTTTGCTTTCTATCGTGTGCCTTCTACAGAGCAGCTCACTGACTTCCTAAGTTCTGTCTCCAAAGTCATGGAAAAGAGTTGAGGTGCAGAGTGTACGGGAGGTTGCAGGCTGGCAATTCAGGAGCTGTCTGCACTGCTGGCTCGTGCTGGCTTGCAGAATCACTAGAGCGGCATGCTCAGCCACTGGCAGGTGGGGATAGTCCCTTGGAACACCACATTCTCTTAAACCTCCTGTTTTACAATATAACATTTCCTTTCCGTGTGCGTCAGGAAATGATCAGCCTTCTACTGAGAATCTAACACCGTGTCATATTAAAGCTGCTCAGGAGATAAGATCTCAAACCTTGAAAGCATGGAGTTGGCAGCTAGACAGATCCTCCCTCCCTTTAAAATAAATGCATGTAATCTGGAAATTACTGAAATAAAAACAGATTAGTTTCCTATTTATTTCCTTCCTGTGTACATTGTACATTAAAGCTGATCAGTGTCTGTAAGTGGACAATGAATGACTTCTTAAAATACAGAACGAATGCAAATGAGCTTTCAGTTAATAAAATCAAGTGTTAACGCATAACTAAGAGATGTGTTCTCTCTTGGAATCTTCCATATATATGAGTAATTTAAACTATTAATATACTAGAAGGTATACTCTTTCGGTTTGGTTTAAGCAAGGAGTAGTTATTGCCTGTCTAAAAGATACTTGTGTAGTAACACTGAGGGAATTCTTTGGTTATGAGTATTTCATTTTCTGTGGTGTTTGCAAAAGAAAATACGACTCTCAGAAGATAGGTTAAAGGGCTTTGCCTGCTCTTCTGATTACTTCAGTTTCAAAATCCACGGAGGACTCTGAATAAGTTAATATGGGATTATATTCTTAAAACTGGTTGTCAAAATAAGCTTCTGAAAATCACTAGGTTAAAAACACTTGTCTCCTGTGTTTGAATCCTAAAAGATCTTCCTTTTCCTTTTTTTGCAGTGTTTACTAAATAGCACTAGTACTGATACCTCCCAGAAAGTTTAGCTTACTTTGTTCTTCCAGAAGCATATCATTTTTCAGCTCAATAAGTTGTTTTTTTCAGAACTGCACATTCACATTAGTCTGTTGCTTGTTTTTAATTTGCAAGTTAGTAGTATTGTTGCTTAGCTTGCTGTTTTTTCAAGCATTCTGTTGCTTTTAATTTTTTTACTGGTTCTTCTGTCTATTGGAAAAAAAAAAGCTGCCACCACCACCAGCAGCAAAAAAAAAAGAACCACCTCCAGCGGGTAGCAATTCTTTCTTACCTTTTAGATAAAATAGACTTAGCATTAAGAAGTAACTTTTTTCCTTTTTTTTTTTCTCACTAAGGTATTCTAGCTGCAGGTGATATTTGTTGAGAGGTACAAAAGCAATATTTGAGATGTAGATGATGTTGCATGGTTATTTTGCTTGTTTTTTCCCTTTCCTCGAGATTGATTAAGGGACAGATTGCAGGTACAAATTCAAAGAATGATACCTTCAAAATGGAAGTTTCTTAACCAAACACTTTTGTTTTAAAATGTACCCTACCATAGACTTTATCCTAAAGATTCTTGAACACTAATCTCACAATGTTTCTACTCATAATTTTTTGTCAAAGATGATGTTTTGGGGGACTTGTTTTCTTTTGGTGTTGACAGTGTGTCAATTCTATGACTCTTTCAGGTCATAGAATCATCGAATGGTTTGGGTTGGAAGGGACCTTAAAGATCATCTAGTCCAGCCCCCCTGCCAAGTGTTGTTTGGTTTTTGTTTCAAAAACATCTTGCACGTGTGAAGTTCGGGTTGTTCAAGTTGCACACAGTTGTCCGACTCTTACATCTTTCTGAAAGTTCATTGTGAGTTTTCATCTAAATTTAAGCCTACAAGTTTTAGAAGGACCCAGTACGAACATAGTCATGGAAAGTTTTCATTGGACTCCAAGATCATATCGTGAACTGTAGCTGACTTCATTGGGTTTTGTTTCTGTTAAGACATAGTGTTGCTCTGAACACAAACTCTGTTATCCAGAATTGCTTTAGAGGCTACAGTAGTGAAACTTGTGTTTAAAAATGAATAAATCTGCAAGTGCCTTAAATAATAGAGAATATAGAGAAATCCAAGAGTTTTAATAGTGAGGAGTGACAGAAAAGGACTTCATCACCTGAAGTTCTGCATTGTGAAAGGTGGGCTGAGGTTATCCTATTAAAGAGTTACTGATTGAATTATAGGATTAGAAGTAGCAAGAATACTAAAACATTAAGCCCCAAACCACTGATGATAAACACTGAAAAACTTGAAGCAAGTTATTTTTATTAGAGACTACCTCCTGCCCTAGCAGTCTGTGCTCCAGGCAGTGACTTCAATGACTTTTTGTTTATTAATATCAAGAAGTATAACTTTTAGTACCTCTGGGGCTAACAAAACTACAAGAAGAGCAATAACACAAAGCATCATTTTGAGGCACAGTGTTCTTGGCTATGCTGTTATCTTTGCCAGATATCCATAGAGAAACTTCTAGTTCATAACTGGTAGCAGGAAGGGAAAAAACAGCATTTCTTATTATTGATCCTATGAATATAATTGTTTTGATGTTGTTTCCTTGACCAAGTATTTCTCCAGCAGGGTGTGTTGTCCTCAGTTTGGGCCCGTATATAGCCTTTTGCGATATTCCAGTACAAATATCCCTGCAAGTATCATCTCAAATTATTCTCAGAAGAAAGAAAGCCATTTGCTGTATGGACATGCCTCTGTCTTTATGGAGATGCACTGGCTAAAGTGTGTGTTACACTAAGGAAGGCTGTAACTGGAGTAGCACCTGAATAATGATTTTTTTTAACATGTATTTTGTCACATAGGGAGAAAAGCCTTGTGTCTTTATTCTGGGTTAGCTTATTCCTTCCACTGGGAGGGGAGCTACAAGAAGGATAGATCAGGACATGGAGTTGGCTGATTGGGTTTTTGTTATTAACTGAGACAACATAGAGCCGGAGTCTGCAGCACTGTGACTTCAGTAGTCGGATTTACCAGCAAGTCCCTCAGACATCATTTTGCTGTTTGTGTGGCTAAGGGAGGGATCAGTAAGTGTGGTGGCACATTTGTAAAGCAGCAAGTGTGTGTACCTCTTGACCTTGAGGCACTGGGAGCGAGAAGGTGAAGTTCAGGAAGACAGCTTTGGTTTTCGCCTCCGACACTGGGTACAGAGCAGCTTGTTCTGTTTTATTTCTGTTTGGTGATACTGATGAAAATCTTGTTTATGAAAATAAAAACGTGTGTATGTTGGATAAGGATGTATAAAGTCCTTAAAGCTGTTGTGCTTATAAAGAAAGCTGTGAATTACAGCTTCTCTTCTGTTAGCACAACCCTGACATAGCACTTCCTTGGCAATTCCCATCGCTAGGTATTTTGTGTCTGTGTTTAAATAGATAAATGAAACCTGGAAGGTCATTAGGAAGTCGCTACGTTACATTTTCAGTGGAACTTGGTTCCTAACTGGGGATTTCCTTTGGGTGTGGGGTGAGGATAAGACATTACTGTGATTCTAGTGCATGTTTGACTGCCTGAGACTGGCATCAAATCTAGTAACTTCTTACTGAATTTAGACCTGTCCTTTAAGGCTTGAGGTGACCTTTGTTTTGTTCCTGCACCTAATTGCTGGTCCTGTAGAAAATGTGCTTTAGTATTTGTCTTATGAATGAAACGTGGCTTCTGGACTATGGATCTTGACATGTCTATTATTTTTGTATTATTTTTTGCCAAATACCCCAGTATTACAGATCTTCTGCCTGTCTAGGTACTTCTTCCGTGCGGCCAAATAGCCTTCTGCGTTATGCGTTTTTATTAGCTGAACAAAGCCCTCACAGATGCATTAAAAGCATTTCAAAAGGAAGGGTTTAATGAACTGGGTACATAAGGGCTTCTGTAAAGACATGTAAAGTTTTGTGTAGACAGACATAAAATGTGATTGTATTGCAGTATATATATATGTTTTTAAGTCTGTTCTTCATCAGGATCTCTGCAAAAGGTAATAAATTAAAGAAGAAAACAACAAGAAAAAATGGTTACTGAATGAAAACTAAGAGGAATCTTGTATTTCTCACGTAACCTGAAGAGCAACCTAATTTCTCAATAACTCGCTGAAACTTCCCAATATTTGTATTTGTGACAGGTGAATTGGTGCTGTCTTAGCGTTTCTTGGAAGTGTAAACGGTGGAACGGTGAAGATACTAATTTAAAAAAAAATAGTAATAATTAAAAATCCCTCATTAAACAAACTGCTCAACAGTGTTACAGAGCCCTTAAGTTCTCGTGAGCCGCATAAAGCCTACGAACACATGCATGCACTCTCCTGAAGCACATGAAGTGAACTGTTTCTCTGGAAATCCTGTCATGTCAGAGGAGTTAGGGCCAGTTTCTCTGACCAGGTTGTGGCCTGGGTGGGCAGGGGGAGCTGGGATGGGGCCTCTGGCCTCCTCCTGCCCGCAGTTTCTGCGGGTGTGGTGCCCTCTGGTGGGCCCGGCCTCTGGGCTCTTCAGCTGGCTGGGCTGTCCCTCAACTTCAGCTATGCAGCGCGGCTGGGGGCCATGCAACTGTTGGCATTTTGAGTCAAATAAATGCATCGAGGAATTTGTTTTGTTCCAGTCTGTAAGAGCATATGCTAGAACCAACGTTATCAAAGAAAATGGGTCACTGAGGTGTTTTGTCTGGTAACCGCGCCAGATTATTTTTCTGAGAGTAGAAGGAGAACCCCGTGTGCTGTTGTGTGGGACGTGGCAGCTGCACAGCAGCATTTCTGCAGGTCGTGGCCCCCGTCCTGCTGCCACACACGTCCCGGCCACCATCAGTGACTCACTTTGCTCTGTGGGTGCTGAGAAAGTGCTGGGGTTGCATTGTGAGTCACTCACGTTAGTGTGGCATTTTGACTTCAAATACAAGGTATGTCAAGGCAAAAGTATAAATTCAGGGTTAATGCAAGCAATCTGTTTCATGTACTTGTAAGAACTGCATTTATAAGAAATCAACTGGCAATCTTAATCCATGTTGTAGGTTTGCTTTCACGTGTGTGGATTTTAATGATTATTTGTAGCTAAAGAAATGAACAAACCCAAACTGACTTTATTTGGTGTTGTGTGTGTGGGCAGGGGAGAGGGGGAGCTGAAAGGACAGATATTGCTGATTGTATTTTCAGCTGGTCAGGTCATTGGGTTGGGTGCAACACCATCCAAATGCAGTGGACTGTTCTCACCTCTTGGAGGGTTTTAAATTAGACTATACTGCAATAACTAATACGTTTTCAATCGATGTGATGATCTAGTATGTATATGTTTGAAAATCTGATTTGCTTGTGCTTTGTATGCTAAATACAATTGCAAATTTATTTCAAAGGCTAGCTCTTGTAAAATGTAATGCATTCAAATCATTTGCAACAATGCTGTCTTTTCTTTAAGGTTTTGACAAAGGGAAGGATGATGTGTCACAAAATAAAGAGGATACAGCACATTCTATGTCAAAAAGCAAGGTAAGGAAAGCAGCCTCAGTTAGGGTTTAAAATGTCAGCATACAAAGGAGTTGAGTGTCTATTTTAATAAATGCAAATGTATTTGACTTTCATTGTAAGTAATCTTGGAGATTACTCTTCAGATTTGGCTGTAGATAAAGACCAAAATGAACTTTAATGTAGTTCTCAAGATGACATCACATGAAAGTATACAGTTCAAATTAGTGAAAATGAAATGTGGAGTCCTCTCGCTTTGATCGTGGTGTGGATGTTGCCTCACTAAATGTAATGTACGGCTGAGACATCAACAGTACATTAGAGCAGATATAATTGCTAGTGCATGTTTATGCTTTTTGATTGTCTTTATTAATAGAAATGGAAAAAGCAGGAGCCATGCAAATTCATAATCATCATATTGTAGTCCCAAGATGAGAAAGATGTGCTGAGGTGCAGTAAAAACTGAGAATGTACAAAATGGAGTTGGGAGGCACATGGCAGTAACCAAAAATATATCATTTTGCGATGGCTGAACTTTAAAAAAGAAGAAAATGTGAACTACTTGAGCAACCAAAAAAGACTCTTGTTACATAGTGATCTCATTTTTTTTCTCTCCGGACTGTTTTGTTCTGATACCATTTACCTACATGAATAGTTTGCAATAGCATTCTCATTCAGAATAAAGTATTCTTTTTGATGGTCTTCATATAGCATGCATATAACGTAAAAAGTCATTGTAGTAATGTAGCAAAAAATCTACCGTAACTATCTGTTCCTTTCCCAAATCCTTTTAAATTTATACATTACACTTACAGAAGCTTTAAATGCTAAGACATTGTATAGGATGGTCTGATGCAACATTTCTTATGTATTGCCTTTAACCCTTAAAGTGCCTGGTATGTCAAAATACTAAATTTTTGTCTAGTTATTTTTAGGTATTTAGAATGTGAAACCCCGGAAAAATATTTTTAATTTTTAAAACTGATGTCTTTTTCACCTCAAGACTTTAAAGAGGAGAAAGATGGAGTTTTGTGGAGGAGAAAGTTCTGTATAATTTGATTGCTGAATTGAGTAGCTAAGTTAAATTGTTTTTCTTATTTAAGCATTGCTATGGGATAGAGTTTAAAGGCTTTAAATCATCCAATTGCATGTTTTGGTATTTTCTGCTAGTACATCCACTGGCTTTTTTGGCTTTCAGGGAGGAAAAAGGTGATAGTAGACCCTGCAAACAGATTGCCAGGGAGCAGCAGGAGTGAGCAGCTCTGCAGGGAGGGCTGGCCAGGAGCGGCAGCACGACAGGCAGGAGCAGTGCCAAGAGTGCAGCCGGGCACCTCGAGCAGAGCAGGGCTGGCGGTGCGAGCTAGGCTCAGCTTATGGCATAAATCCACAGTGAGGGGCAGGCCCGAGGCCAAGCCAGGAGCTGAAATCTGTGGGTCAGCAAGGTGCTCGGCCAGGCACAGCTGTAGCCTGGCTCAGGCTGGCACCAAGGGCTGGGAGCTGAGCTTCAATGCATCCACCTCCCAGGTGAGGTGGGGGAGATGGCTGCTTCCTGACACAGCTCTCTTCACAGCAACTCGATCTAAGGTCTGATCATGCAGTGTGGTGCATCAGAGCTGGCCGTAGGTACAGGCAGCACAGCCTGAGGAGTGGGGAGGAGTGCACTTGAGGCCTCAACACAAATTTTTCTGCAGTATTTCATGTGTCTGACTCTTCAAGACAAATGTTAACACAGAAACTGAAGAAAATCAATCTGATTTAAACATTATAGTAACAGTCCCCTTCTAAAATGATGTCATCAGAATTGCACTCTGGGAGCGCAGGTTAGCCTCTATGGTTGTTGCAATTCTGCAATGAATTCTAGCTGAGCATCTCATGTAGTTGGTGTCTTCCATCTGACTTGAAATCACAAAATTGTGTGTCTTTCAGTTTTACAGCATCATAGTCAGGGAGATGAAGGAAGCATACTTTACCATCCAGCTTCTTTCAGATCAAAATATTTTCATTGGTCCAGAAACCTCTAAATCACTTTTGGCTTGGAAATCAAGTTAATACTGTTTCTTTTAACCTAGATATATTTTAAACTTCATTCATCTTTTTTTTTTCCTTATACTTATTTTTCTTGGTTCTTGTCTTTCCAGGGTCTTAAGTCTTTGTGTGCTTTTTGCTGTTACTTTTATTTGTGTTTTTCTACTATTGAAGAGGAGACAGAGATATTCCTACCTCTCCTAATAAATATTATTCTTTATCCTTATTTTTGTAATGGGGCTTGCTAAGACTAGTGGTTCCATTATACCCCACAAATAAACTTCAGGCTAGCAGAAGATGGTAACTGACTGTCCCAGCTGTGGAGGAGAAGTAGCAACCCTTCTTTCTAAATAAGGTTGTTTTCTTGTAAATTTTGATCCCATTCCCTCTGTATGGATGTAACACTGAGAAGGTCGTTAGCTTAAAAATACCTGCATCACCAATCTGTCTCATAATCTATTAGACAGGTAAATATGGACCTTTGCTCAGTGTCATGCTAGCTAGCTTTATAACTGATACTGAGGAAATGAGTCTCTGTGACCTGTGATACTTAGTTTGGTTTGGGGCTTTTATATGCATGGACTTTAGATTGCATTAGTTTTCTGTTAGTGAGCAACTAGAGTATTTATGAATGTTTTACTTAAGTTGCTCCATTATACTTTGCATAACGAGTTCATTACCTCTTATTTGACAATGATAAGCATTTTTCCCTCCTCCCTTATTACATTTAAAGTAGGGTATATCCTCTAACATCTAGACAGAGGAATTAAATTTCAAGGTGCATGCTCATCTTAAATTTTGAGTGTTAAAAACAGATTTTTAATACAAAATGAAGAGATGGCTTTCAGTTTCCAAGATGAATGTCGAAGTTAGGGAACATTTACTTACTTATGATTTCGGTAAATGGTTACTTACAAAGTCATTTACCCCAAATAATTCTGAGTTAAAATTACTTTTTCCTATTTATTGCACATATCTTTTTGACACTATTGTTAATGTTTTTATCTAAATATACTCCTGTAAAGTGTGACATTAAAGTTGGATTGTTTTATTTCATTTGCCAATCGTTAATTTTCATTTCTTTGGTTTAAGCAATGCACGTTAAAAAAAAAAAAGTACACAAGTGCACTGTTCTTATTATTGAACTAAGCATTCTCAGAATTTGCAATATTTTTTTGACTGTCATTTTATAGGAATTCAGTGAATAAGCTTTGCATTGTAGTCTGAGACTTGAAATGACTAGTCAGAAATGTTGAACAGCTTTAGAAGCAGTTCTCAGAAACCTGCCCTTGAATTTACACAGTTTAGGAGGTTATGTTGATTTATCTTTTTGACTAGGCAGGGACTTTGGGCCCATCAGATTTACATTTCAGTGCACAAAGAAATTTAACTCTGTAATTCATCTGAAGTTTACGTATAGTGGATACCTGTACAGTGTTCTCTGAGTTGGAAGAGGAATGGCATGTGATAACTCTGTGATAGACTCCTCTTGTTTTTAAAAAAAATAGCTCTGCATCCCAGGGTGAATCTTTGGTGGCTGTAGTTCCCTTTCAACTAGTCGTCAACAGATCCTAAGCAATAAACTTTGAACCTTATCAGAGGTGGGGAGAGGCTGTGGGGCAGAAATCACGTGGCGCTGATGCAGCATGTTGTCCTGCCATGAATAAAGACTTGGGTTTCATAAATAAACTTGAGTCTTCTTCCCCTGCCTATCACCACAGCGATATTCTTTAAGATGACTTGTAGAGTAACCAGAGCGTGGAATTAGGGAGGAAGGAGCAGAAACAAGTGTCGTAGTGGTCAGTTGTGCTCTGGTAACTTACAGAGAATTGAATTCTAGGTTGAAGAGGCTGTATTTTCCTTCATGGGTCACAGGGTAAGTGCCTCTGTAGCAATCGATTTTGAGTAATTTGCAAGTTAGGAAGATGTTGGGATTCACATGTCAGACATGGAAACGATTCCTGTGTTTAAATACAAGGATTCGCCTAAAACCTTGTCTCTGCTGAAATAATAGCTACCAAGTCAAGACCGTAACATATCAAGTAACAGGGTATGTGGGCTAAATATTTACTGTATATAGTTCAGCTTCTGGAGTAATTTCAGGCTTCTTTCCAACAAAACCTTTATGAAAAATGACTCAAATAGGTGTTGAACAGCTCATGCTACAGGCTTTGTTGTTTTATTGGGTGGGAGAAACAGCAAAAGAGTGAATGGGAATGGGAAACTTACAAACATAATTATACACTTAAAACACTTTCAGAAGTGCCTGAAACAGTGATGTGGCCTCGTATCATGTATTTATTTTATTTATGCTGCTTTTTGTGAATTTCAGTCTGAATCCAAGCTTTTCAATGGCTCCGAGAAGGACATCTCTTTATCTTCAAGCAAGCTTACCAAAAAAGAATCTCTCAAGGTGAATTCATCTCCATAAACGTGTGCACAAAGTTTTACCATATTCTTCTATTGAGAAGAGAAATGCCAAGTAGTGAGAAGACCCCTGTGGAATATCCGAGTATTGTGAGAATTAGTGTTGCTGGTTCTCTTCAGTTTTCAAATCTCATTGAACTGTTACTTGAGAAGGGGCTTTTATAGTGTAGTCCTTGAGAATGCGTAAAATCATAGGGTAACTCAGAAGCTTATAAAATAATGCAGGTTGCCAGGGGCCTCCGGACATTTACGTGCAATGAAATGACAAACTGTAATATCAAAGTTAGAGTTTGCATGCAGTACTTAATTTTTTCTTTACTGACTTATTACCCCTATGTTGTGACAAGACCATACTCCTCAGTTTGGCAAATACCATATCAGGGAAACATTAAATTATTTATCACTAAAAGAGGAATATATGTTGCCTTGAATTTCTACTGGGGAGGGAAAGTAAGAGGTGGAGAAAAATTACTGATCAGATAAGGTACCTGTAAAAATCAGAATCTGGCCCTAAATTTGGTTTTGTGCTTTACACCGGGAAAGGAAATGGGGGGTTGTTGTTTGTTTATTTTGGTCTATCTCATCCCTCACCATGATTCTAATAGGAGTTTCACAGTCCTCAGTCTTAAAAGCAAATTGCAGAAGAATCTGAATTCAGTTGCGTTGGTAGCAGCTTTTGAAATATAGCATGGGATAGTTGTTTACAATTTGGGATCAAATACTGTGTTTTAAAGCTACTTATATCTATCTTTCTTGCAAATTGAATTTAGCAGGTTTTACCTCAACTCGTATTTGTAGATGTCTTTTTGAGCTCTGATTAATTGCTTTTGTCTGTGGCATTGTAAATATTTTTATTAATATTTACAGGTTCAAAAGAAGAATTACAGAGAAGAAAAGAAGAGAGCTACAAAAGAATTACTCAGCACTATCACAGACCCATCAGTCATTGTTATGGCTGACTGGCTGAAGGTCAGAACCTAAATGTGAAACCTGAGTTAAAGATCAAGCAGCTGCTGCCTTCTGACCAGAATAGAAAAGGCTTGGTCTCTTAGTTGCTGTTAATGTTTTTGTACAAACACAGCAGATACTAATTGCGTCCCAGAGTCTCTGTGCTCACATCCTACAGGAATAATAGAGGAACCTACTCCCACTTATTGCAGTGGCCATAGTCACGTGCATCTTGAATGTGTAGCTATCAACTTCTTTTGAGTTAGCTTTATGATTCCAAGCCTGCCCTTTTTATTTTGCGCTTTGAATTAAAGCCCTGTTATATCTGTTACCAGCAGTGAAAGTGGATAAGTCATATTAGATATATGAATACCTATTTCTTTGTGTTTATTTCTGGTAATTTTCCTTTCCTCTCTAAGAACTAACTGTCCTCTAATAGTTGTACAAAAGGTGAGAGGTGAATTCGTCAAAGATGGCAGTCATAATTCCTTAGACATTTAAAAGTATTCCTTGGAAATTGTACAAGAAAAAAAAAGTCTCTTACCCATTTTATACTTAGCTCCAAACAATAGCTTGTCTGGGAAGTTTCTCAGGTTTTTGCAAAGTCCATGTTAATCAGGTTAAAACATTGTTCAGAGGTCAAGTTGGCATTCTGTCCTACAAACGGAAGAAACTAAAACCCAGAGTTGACAAAACTGATTCAAGCAATCTAATCAGATGTGCAAATTCAGGGACTTAAAAGGATATTACATAGCACATGTGAGGTGATATTAACAGCTGCTTATGAAAGATTTTATCTAAGAAATTTAAATATATCTGATTTATTTTGTGAATATCCTGGGTTTTTTATCAGATATCTGTCCTGTTTGCAGAGGAGCTCTCTTTCCAAAGATTATTGTATCTTCATGCTAGCGATAAAATATGTTTGAGGTAGAAAAACACATGAAGGTTTCAGATGAATCTCCATACTTCACATATCTTGATGTGTGTACATCCTCCTGCAGAATAAGGATTCCTCAAGAAAGAGTAGAAGAACGAGCACTGAAATGATACCTTTTTGTTGTCTTTGATAAGCATAGATAAACTTGAATAGACTTTGATAAACTCTGCTTGGAATAAAAAATAATAATTTCAATTTTAATTTCCATTTGATTAAAGGGCACGGTTTTAGTACTGGGTTCGCTGGGATGTAGCTGTAACTATTTATCTTCTAGATTCGTGGTACCTTGAAGAGCTGGACCAAACTGTGGTGTGTACTGAAACCAGGAGTGTTGCTTGTTTACAAAACCCCCAAGAATGGGCAGTGGGTAGGAACAGTGCTCCTGAACGCTTGTGAACTCATTGAGAGACCTTCTAAAAAAGATGGCTTTTGTTTCAAACTTTTTCATCCTTTGGAGCAGTCCATATGGGCTATAAAGGTTAGTGGTAGCATGTATGGTTCTTAATGGGTAACTAATATTAGCCAACAATGAGTAAAGTCAGCCTTAATGAAAAGTTGAGCTGCATTTTCTGTTATAACTTCTACTGGTTTGTTTATTCTGACTGTAAAACTTTAACACGTAGTCCTCTTCATCACAAAAAGTGTTTGATTTGTGCTGCTCTATATAGTTCAGACATATGATGTATAGAGGGATGCCATTAAAGAGGCATTACATCACTGACAGTCATGTAAGTGGAAGGAATGAGTATATGATATTGTATTCTGCATCAGTCTAAGAAATTAAGGAGGAAAGTGATTGAAAAAATGAAAGAGTCAAGATGTGTTATAAGTATTTCCTAGTTTCCAACCCAATTTTCATGTAATGAAATGTCAGCCTAGTTCAATTTGCTTGTAATAGCAGAAATTCAAATAGCTTCCTTGTACAATAACAACATATATTGCAACTAGTTAGCTAATTGTAGTGTTTGTTTGGGGCTTAAATTTTAGGAAGATAGATGTTTCCTTTCCCTTCCGATGTCTGTTTGCTTTGCCATACATGGCGTAATATTGTCAGCAGCTCTTAGCTGCAAGTGTTGAAAAGCACGGTGTGTTCTGCACCGCAAAGAGTTATTGCAATTTCTTGTAAGCATTTTCATGTTAATGTTCACTATTACTCATTGTTTATACTTCACTAAACAATTGTGGTCCTTGTTTTGTTTTTACATTTGGAGAGGGGGTGCGGAAGCGCAGCACAAGTAAACATATTTACCTCCTAAAATGACATCTTGCTTCAGATGAAATTACTGTACAATATTCGAATCCTTGTCATAATAAATTAATTATTATCTCTGCAACATACATCGTAGTACAAGTACTAGTTGTGAGATTGTATCTTATGACTGATATTCTTATGAATCTTATATACGTGGGTGCTGCTACATCTGGAGAATATGCTGCATTGTTTTTGTTTCTTCCTTGTATCAAACTGGGAAGTCAGTCAGATAGTGTTATTCCTGATGTTTGTGATGTTCTTGCTGAATTACTATCATTATCAGTATTATCTAAATCTACTAAACTTACATCAAATCATTTGTAGTTCCATTTGATTAATTTTAATGCTGCTTAGGAAGACTTTTCACTAAGTAGTGGTGATCTCACATTTGCAGAACACAAACTTCATATCCTTTTTCAAAAATACAGGGTTTGTTGTTAATGTGATTTAATTATTTATGATCTTGTATACATAAATTGCAAAGTGGTGGCCTGTCTGCAGAAGATCACAAATCAGTCTTATATTTCTTTATTGTTTGGCAATGAGAAATGGATTTGTTTGTTTTTTTAACTAGATATTTAGAATTTAGAGGACATGCCCCACCAGATTTTTACTTTTTTAAGGTAGGTCAAATTTTGAACCTGAACAAGTTGATATTGTCCATTCTAAATGTGCTGAGAGCTGGAGTGGCGTTTGTTCATTTTGGTATGGCTATTTGCAGTTGAGAATTACTGAACTTAATTAGATGAGAGGCCTTAAAGTTTCAAACTATTTTCTGCCTTGTTTTCCTTGTCAAATATAACTTCCTAGTTACAGATTTATTACTGTGAGGCAAACTTTGATGAGCATAATAGCAATTGGCTGATTTACAGAGTAGATACACCAGAACAAGCAAGAAGTCTAAGACAAAATGAGTTGTGTTTGCCATCAGTGTAGGGCGATGACATTGCAAGAAATATTTACACAGTCATAAGTACTGCAGGAGATTTTCTTGCTTGAACGCACTTCCCATAGTGTGTCCTTCTGGCAGATTGCAAATTCTCGTCTGCAGTAGTTTGCAGCCAGTCACTTAACGTGCTCCCTTAATCGTTGTGGCCTTTCTGTTCCTTCTGTGCTCTGAGGTGCCTGATGCACTGTACCTTGTTCTTTCTTCCTCACATGCCAAGTCCTGATACCATCTCACTTTTCTAAGATTAATAACTAGGAAAGCCACCACAAATAAATTTTCATAAATAGATTTAGATAAGTGTGACTGCTTATCTGATTTTGCTGTTTTCTATGAATGTTCATGGCACTTGAGTTTTGCTGGCACGAGTATTCTGTAGAAAGAAAACTTCAAAGTTTTCCTTTAATCTGGTGGAACTTTTAACTTGCCCTTTACTTTGCATTGGAGTAGTTGTACAATCAGTTCAAAGAAAGTCACCTAACAAATAGAAACTAACTAATGTCTCTCTTGTACAGAACATTAATGTACTGAAAATTGATTTTGAAATCACGATGAGTGATACCAAAGAAAAATGTCCAGTGCTTTTGAAACATTAATCAAATAAAGAAAATCATAATGCACAAGCAGTTACTCCAAAATAAGTCAACCTACTTATTTGTTTAGTCAAATTATTAACTCAGTTTTAATTGTTGCATTGCCCCAGCACCTAGGGGAGTATAGGTTTCTCAAAAAAAAAAAAAAAAAAAAAACAAACCATCATCTCTAAGTTTCAGTTGTTTGGTACGGAGTGAGTAATGCACCCTGTATGCCCCCAGTATATCCCTAAATGAAGTTCTCATGGGGCAGAGCGCTGCCCTTTGTGCCCTCTAGTCTGGCAGTTCTGAGGCCTTCTAGTGGCTGAGGCCTTGGCGCGGTGCTGGTGCAGCCGCAGTGCCATAGCATCGTGCCATCCCCCTTGTGCAGCACCACAGGACCGCTCCCACCCCTTCTGTCCCCCAGGGCCCAGTGAAACCTCTCCCTTGCCTCCCACAGTGTGTCAGGTCCTTAGTGGCCTGCCCTCGAGACGAGGCGTGCTCTGCATGGTGTTGTCTCATGGTTCTCCTTAACTCCTAACCCTCACGTTGCCACTTCACCAACCACTTGGCATAGGTGCACCTTTCCTCTTGCTCTGAAGGGAGACTGTAACATAGCAGCTTGCTTTTAACACGCAGGTTGCTTCTACTCTGTCTTATTCAGAAGTTTCTGAACATCATTTACACCAGCACTAGCTTGTGTGCACTGGTATTTGAGCACCACCAAGACTCCTCGTTAGCTGCCTCTCACCCTCAGAAACGTTCTGGCTGTTCCATATGCTTGCTTCTAAAATATCTGCTGTTCTCTGCTTTTGCTCAAAACTTCTGCTGGCTTTCAAATTCCCTCTTCCAAGCCTTGTACTGGCTTTTCATTAGGCTTCTGTAGGGAAATCAATCAAGACCAAAGTATGATAACTCATGAGTTAGGCAGGCTTAACCCAGCTGTCAACAATAGCTTCAAGTGTGTTCAGTACAGCCCTCTTTGCCTATCAGTAACTTTAATGTTCCCGTGGGTAAAAGTTTTTGCAGGGGCTTTAAAATGATTGCTTAGTATTTTATTTCAAAGCAAAGCTTGACAAAAATAGAAGGGTCTTTGGGATTTATTTTTAAATTCTGAATGTGAAAAACTTGATAGTGAAAACTAAACTTTGGTGTTTGACATCCTCTGTGTTTCTTTTGGTTGAACACAATGTCACAATGTCCTGCTGATTCTCTTTATAGAGGGACTTAAGCATCTACATGTCTTTTATGGGCCTGGGCATCATCCTTTCTTTCTTTATTTTTTCTTTTAAATATCAAGTCTGCAGTTAGGCATCTAAATACATTTGGGCACCTAAATATTTTTTGGAATTGACTGTCAGGTGGTAGAGAGGTTGCAAGGAAAGAAGGAGGAAGAAAGGAAGAGTGGGATCCTGTAGCAATACCTAGTGTTTGGGTGTGGGAGCGGTTATCTCCATTTTATTTAAATATCGATTGATGTCTCATCAAATGTCATTGACTGATATCTAAAGACAGGCAAAAGTCATGCAGTGCTGGAGCATAGGATGCTGCTGAGATACCCAACACATTCTCATGTAAAATAAGCATGAATTGGATCATGGAGGAGGGCCGCCTGCTCTCTGCGATGGTTTGGCTTGCCTTTGTGTCTTTATATGTTTTCTGAACCATGGCATCTTCTCAGGAATTGGTGGGGATCTCTGCTCTCATCAAGAGGGAGAGAGGACCAGAGGGGGAGGCATTAGCTACCTCACAAATGCAGGGTCTTCTGCTAGACAGTGTTGGTTGTAAATCAACTCCCTTAAATCACCTCACAGGCGTGTCTTTTGTTTTCAAACTTAGCTCTTCAGCTGAAGTGCAGAGTTGAAGAGGAATAACTTGTCCCTTGTTATCTCTCTGTACCTATCTGCAGTCCCTTGAAAGTGAGGTGCACCAGAATGTGACCCCCTCATAGCATTCCTTTTGATGCTTTTGTCCTTTTGCTGTAAATGGCATCAGCAGAGCGTTTCCAAGCTGTTGTGGCAAGTCTGATTTACAAAAACAAAACAAAAAAACACCAAAAATTATTTGAATCCCAATGACCGTTCTCTTTAAAATGGGGCTGAATTGGGAGCTAGACTTAGAATAAGTCTTTGAAGAAGAAACCCAGTAAAAGAGGGCTGTTCATCTTTCCATTCATGTTTTCATTAGATGTTGCTGAGTGACAGTAAATAGCCCTGCAGTGTGTCGGCTTATTACATGAATGATAAACTCTAATACTGAATTTAAATGTCTGATGCTGTTGCTTGTTTTGTGTATTTCAAGGGTCCAAAAGGTGAAGCAGTTGGTTCTATAACTCAGCCATTACCCAGCAGTTATTTGATCATCCGAGCCGCTTCAGAATCAGATGGTAAATAGATGCTTCAGTATTTTTCCACCGTGACAGCAGGCAGTTATTAGAAAGAGATTGTTTCGGTTGTCTGACTGTCTGTTACAGCACTGCGACTGTAGTTCCGTGCTGGCGAAAGGTCTCCCTTAGCTTAGTACTTTCGGTTGTTACTGGCAGTTTTTCGTGGTCACTAAAGAAGGCTGAACTGAATAAATTGTCCCTGAGCTCCTTGCAGTTTCCCTGCTGTGGCTGGGTTGAGGAGGGGGAAGAGGTAGTTTCAGACTTAATTACATTAATTTATGCCTAAATTTTCAAGCTAATTGCTTTCAAAAATGCAAATGTGGACGTATTTTCTTTGCGTTGAAAGTATTTGTGTGTTATAAAACGCAACAGTTTTGCAGAGTTTTAGTATTAAGAGCTCCCTCTAAATGTAGGTTTTTAACACCATCACTGAGGAAAGGTGGTGGTTAATATTGGTGCAGCCACCTTGAAAGGTTACAAAATGGAAGCAGTTTAAGACTTGTGTAACCTTCTTAACAGCTGCTTTTCTTCTAATGATAATTAAACATAAGGTCCCTGAAGACCTTAAAAGTAAGACTATTTACCTTCAAATCAATACATAATTATTTTCAAATGTAGTGTATTGAAGAGAAATAGAAGTAATATTTTGGGATTATATAATTGTAATTCATCATTAAGTGTAAAACTGTACTGTCTTCATTTTTTAACTTTAAATGCTTTTATTTTTTATTGTTTATGAAAAACTACTACTTTGGAAAATTGATTACATACAGGGAAATGAAGAGATGAGAGGATAAAACATGCTTTAAAAAAAAATCCAATATTGAAATGGCATTTATATGCTATTAAAGTTCTTTTCCATATTGTTATTGTATTACACTAAAAAAAACTGTACTAAGTGACACAGTTACTTAGTCTTCAAAAGTAGAGCATGGCTGCGGGCAAGTTTGAAGAAATTCAACAGTCAGGGCCTTAATGGAGCCATACTTGCATTAAGGAAGAAATGCTAGAATATGCTGTAACTGAATCGTGATTTATCCTGCTTGGCCTGCCCTGAAACATCTCTTGTACCAGAGCTGGGAGGTTGTGAGTTGTTGTTATGCCCCTGCTAGACCATAAAATCCAGTACACGTAACATAGAACAGCTCCAAAGTACGTCTTCAAAGGGTAACGTAAACAGACTCAAAAGGATTGTGAATTTAGGAAACCGAAGTTGTACAGTTCAGTTAAATCCTTAATTTTCATATAATAATAAATTTGTCTTTAGGCAGGTGTTGGATGGATGCTTTGGAGCTGGCTTTGAAATGTTCAAGTCTCCTTAAACGTACAATGATTAGGGAAGGTAAAGAACATGATTTGAACTCTTCATCAGACAGTGCTCACGTCTCTTTCTATGGTCTGCTTCGTGCTAACAACTTAAACAGTGGAGAAAACTTACCGTAAGTAAACGAATCACTAAACCTGGTTGTTCCTCTGGCAGAACCTTGTAGCAATAGCTTCACTTCTCCAAAGGGAGGATCTCTTTTTAAGGCTGTAGTTCCTTTTGCTCCTGAGTTCTCTTTATATGCCTTATTTGTACTTTTTTTTAATATGTGGGTAAAATGAAAAAAATATATTTATTTTGTGCAAAGCAGATACAGAGGGCAGCTTGGCCCAAGGAACTCGAAGTTGCTTATTACATCAGTAAGTTGAAGTACTCAGTTAAACTGTTAAAGTTAAATTTTATTTATCCTGAAGTTGGTCTATCTTGTTTGCTTCACATGAAGAGAAAAGTTTAGTTTGTTTGACAAAAGTAGGCTGATACGAATATGTTGCTGTTCTTTGGTTAAAGTATGAATAATGCTAATGTTATTTAAATGGTTTTCATTATGTCTCAGCTTTGAATCATCAGAAGGGTCACTACTGCTTCAGTCAGCCTATTACTAAATTAAACAAAAGTTGAAATCATCTGTTACTACCTGGTATCAAATGTTTGAGTGCCCATGAATAACTAACTCCCTGTTCATTTCAATAAATGCTTTCAGCCAGATTTTGGGGAACGTAAGCTTTTGTGAAAATACATCAGTAACAATCATGGTGAATGAGTGGTGCTTTCAAACACTTCAGTTGTGGCACCAAAGTGCATTAGAAACATATAAAAGATTTAGTCCTTTATTTGACATAATTGGGTTTGAAGGTTGGGCTTTGCACAGTTTTTCTCAATGATCTTCCACCAGTTCAGTATCCTTTCAGACTGACATAAATTCACTTTGAATAGTCCCTCATACACGAAGGTTTAGCTGCTTATGTCTGTTCTGGTCGGGCAGGACTTTTGTACTGCTGTTAAGAGTACACTCCTGTATTTGAGACAGAGGTAAAGGCATGCATAAGGAGAAATGCAATTTTTTCTGGCATAGGTAGTTTTAGAAAAGCTGAGAAAAGGCAAACTTGCTTCCAGTCCAGATTCAAGGCCCTGTCAAGATGACTATGCAGTGTTTTGCCCAGGTAGAGTTTTACTCCTTCCCCTGTCTCATGAGAACAATAAAACTTCTGTGTACAATTCAGCTGGAGGTCTCTGGTTGTGAATAATGGTTTAATATCATCAGCTGGCCCCAATTATGATTAGAGCAATTAGCTACATCTGCTAAGTCTAATTAAGACTAATAGTTTAATTAAGTAGATCTTTGGATATAGCATACTGTAAGAGTGTTCGGTGTGCTTTACTAACTAAGCAATAAAAACCGCAGACGTAGTTTTAACAGGGTAGGCAGGAAAGGGAGAAAAGGTGAAAGCATTTTAGCTTCAGCTGAGAGCTAGCCTTTTACATTTTTTGATGAAGTCACAGCAGAGGGTGCCTCAGCCTTCCTGGGAACAACTGTGTAACCTGCAGAAGGAAGTGTGTTGGGCAGTTAATGAGGAGTTGAAAATCATTATTTATTTATACTGCCTTAATGTGGGAAAGGAGGTGTTATTCTCTACCTACCAATTAGTGCCTCGTGTGAAGTATCACTTCAGTTATGGAATTCCCTCTTCACTTTATCTTTCTTCGTCTCCAGTGGAGAGTCTCTTCCCCTCCTTATTAATCAGAGTTTGAGAATATAGTAGTTAAATGTAAAAGCAAACTGACCTTGGTGCATTTAACAGTTCAGTGAGAACACTGCATGCTGTATGTTTCCAGCAAAGCAAGTTCGACATTGCTGCCAGACCAGGGCTGATACTGGTACTTTTATCATGTTTTTTTTTTGTTTGTTTGGGTTTTGTTTGTTTGTTTGTTTTTGGTGGTGGTGGTTGTTGGTTTTTTTATCAGGAAACATGAGATTATTGTGTGGAGCTAAAAATTTCATTTAGCTTTTATTTTGTGTAGGTTAAATGACAGTGAAATTGAAAGGCATCACTTTAAAGACCAGGATATGTACTCTGATAAATCTGATAAGGAAAATGATCATGACCATGATGAATCTGATAATGACGGATTGGGGAAAAGCGAAGAAAGCGACAGCGACACATCAGAGCGACAGGATGATTCTTATGTTGATCCAGAACCAATTGATATCAAGGAAACTACGTATTTGGAACAAAGTCACGAAGAACTTGGGGAGGTAAAAGTGCTGTTTATGTACTGAGCAGGCTGCTTTGCCAAATGGAAGCTGATATTTTAAGGGGCACGCTGTATTTGAAAGCTGACTTACAGGACTGCCTTTCATATTCGCAACAATATTGAGGGGAAAAAAATCTGTCCACCATTGTTCTGCTCTGCTACATCACTTCAGTGCTTCTGAGTCTGTAAGAAAGATAATGAGGTTATTTGGAGTATTCCTCAGAGAAAAGGAGCTCATTTTGAAAGGGCCACCTGCAGCAGAAGTTGACCATATCTGCCCATCCTTTTGCTACTATTTCTGTTTTTTATTAACTCCTGCTTTGTTGTGTGTTTTTTTTTCTTCAAGTAAAAATCTTCAGGTTGAAGATTTTAATGCAAGCTGGCACCTGTATTTTTTTTACTGCAAGAGAGGAGTTAAGCAGCTATGGAGTTTACAGAATTCAGTGGAAGGCTTGCTGTGTTTTTGATGTTCCCCTTGCATTCTATTATGATGCCCAAAGTTTCTGTTCCACTTCTGCAGATAGTCTTACACACCTACACAACCAAATGTGAGAGGGATTTGAATGTTTTACTTGCTATAAAGATACTAAAAATTGAAGAAGAAGAAATTGAGATGAACTTGTTTAAAATCTCTCTCCTTTTCTCAAGTGCTAAGTATGAGTTATTACATAATGCTCGTTTTATATATTATATACACACACACACACACACACACACACACACCTATATCTACCGTATGTATAAACTTTGTGCTTTGTTGCTTTCCAGTATTGTTTCTAGAAGAAGCAATGGTTTAGGAAAAGCTGAGGAGTTCAAGTTGACAATGAATTTTTGTTATATGCATTTTAGAACTGTTCTGTAAAGAGGGATGCTTTTCCTACAGCCCTTGTTTTTACATTTCAGAGACTGTAAGGAAGAATATCTCCTTGGACAAAAAAGAGCGTATTCATGTGTGGCTGCTGTTTTTGCTTACTTACCCCTAAGCAGTGGTTTTCTTTGAGGAAAACTGCTGATACTATTGACTGGTCAAGGTAGTGAAAAGCATTATTATAACAACGCTTACAATGGGGAAAAGATGACAGAATGAACAGCCCTTTGCTGTATAAATCCCATGTGTGAGAACACAGAAAAATGTCCTTGATGCCTAGGAAAGGGCTAAGGGAGCATTTTTGAACAATATCTCATTTTTTTCTGTTTCAGGGCTGATAAAAACAAATGCAGATTTTAATGCTGAATAGTAAATCTAGCATCCTGCGCTAAATATGCATCTGAAGTATATTTATAGCAACTTGTTTTTTCTACTTCTCTGAGCATTTCGAGTATCTGTTTTCCATTCTTACTGCATCCTTAGAATGTGTTGACTGACCTGTCTCTTGGAGGATTATTTTCATTCTCCTTTCTCTAAGCAGTTTCTCATTCATCCTAGGCGGGGGAGGCTGCTCAGACAGAAGTAGTGTCAGAAGAAAACAAAAGCCTGATCTGGACATTGCTGAAGCAAGTCCGTCCAGGAATGGACTTGTCCAAGGTTGTACTGCCTACGTTTATCTTGGAACCTCGTTCTTTCCTTGACAAGCTGTCTGATTACTACTACCACGCAGATTTCCTCTCCGAGTGAGTCAATCCTCTGTCTGGTTTTCTTTCTTTTCTTTTTTTGAGCTGAAATGAGATACCAGTGAAATACCTAAGTCTTTGTTGCTTGGCTGGTCTACTTAAACAACATCATGGACTGCTTAGTCTGAATGCTTGCCTGACAATAGATCAATTGTCAAATGTCCTTGTGTTCTGAAAATGAATGGCCTAAGAGCTTATATAGTACATTTTGAAGTCTGTTCCCTCTTAGTAATTTAATAGCAATTGTGTTGCAAACATTTCTGTTACAGCTTTTGGAGACTGATTGGAAGAATTTTTAAAATTGTTATTTTTTCCTTTTCTTTCTCTGGAATGCATATTTATAGTGGTAGAACAGTACCAGTTAGCCTTTTTTAAAAAAATTGTTAAATTCCGTTAAGATTTAGAATTTATTTACCTGCTTAAAGAAAGCTAATAAATTAAATAGTGTTATAATTGAAACAATACTGATATTTGATCTGTACTTTCTGTTTGTTTCGTAGAGCTGCTCTTGAAGAGAATGCCTACAACCGCATGAAAAAAGTAGTGAAGTGGTATCTGTCTGGATTCTACAAAAAACCAAAGGTGTTTTTTCACATATTATTTTGTCTTTACTTTAGAGGTTGTGTCTGGTTTGAGGGCTTGGGGATGTGCTGGCGTTTTTGTTTAATTATATTGTTATGCATTTTTTTTAAAAGCAAGATTAAGTCTTCATTATTTGTGCAAATGCATCATGGACCTTTTTGGTCCCTAGCTATGCTTAAAAGACTATGTTCAACTGTGCTTTGAAGTGGAAATATAATTAAACGTTTTGACATAAAGTTGAGCCATTTCTGTGTTCTTCAGTGATAGCATGGTATGGTTGGAAGAGTAATATTCCCACTACTGTGGAAATAGCTGTATACTAAATATTCTTTATGATTAAGTTGGCAGGAAATAGTATTGAAAGACAAGACTCCTTACTACCCAACTTCAGGCAAAATGTCTATAATAATTCTGCAACAATTCTTAAATTCTTAAATTCTGTTTGCTTAAATTCTAGCCTGGAATGGCATAGCAGATACACAGATTTATGTGCTAGTTTCCTTAGTTTGAAGAATAGAATAACTGAGCATAATATTCAAATGTCAAAATCAAGTACAATGTGCTTTAGCAGATGTATTATGCCTTTTTTTTTTTTTTTTTTTTGATCTTCAGTGACAGACTGGTAAATTATTCTGCAAGTTCTCTACCTGCATTGTATGGTTACTGTCTGTTCTGTTTCTGCTTAGGGATTAAAAAAGCCGTACAATCCTATACTTGGTGAGACTTTCCGCTGCATGTGGATTCATCCCAGGACGAATAGCAAGACTTTTTACATTGCAGAACAGGTAGCTGCCATAACCAGCACAAACATTTTTAAGAAAAATAAATGAGTTAGACCTTTTTGTGCTAGACAAATGATGTGTCAGTATTTATATGGATGCATAGTATCCTAAAACCTCTCCTGATGAGCATAGTTCTTAGACAGAGAGAAAGGTGTTTCTAGCATTTCTGTTCTGTCTTCCTCTAGAACAAGTGGTATTAGTTAACTATTAAAATTGATTTAAATGTTTGATTTTTATCTCTAAAGATTATAGTCACATCTAAGATTAATTGTATTCTATTGTGTACAACTTGAATGTGGCATTCTGTCTTTATTAGCTCAAGGTTTATATTACATTGCCTGTTTTTTTGTTTGTTTTTTTTTCAAATATGTTTTTTTTTCAACAGGTATCCCATCATCCTCCAATATCTGCCTTCTATGTTAGCAACCGCAAAGATGGTTTTTGCCTTAGTGGTAGCATTCTGGCCAAATCAAAATTCTATGGTAAGTAATGTGGTGGGGGAGTTTTGTTTTGGTTGGTTGGGTTTTTTTTTGGTTGTACTTTTACTGAGGAGTGTAAAAGCAGTGCAAATGAGTTGTGTTTTGTGGATGAAGGAAGACTTTCAGAAGAATCAGTGTTTTGATCATTGTATTATACTTGTCTTACAAAGTTTTTACTACTGGTCTTTAGAATTTTAATTTCTACTTTACAATATTTTAATTTTTAATTGGTAATGATGTGTATTATGGTGGCTTCACCAGACAGCATATATTGCAATGCTAAGTATACTGATGTTTTTAATTCTGTTGCTCACGTACTAGGAAATGTTGACTGTCATCTTGCAGGGTGTGAAATGTGTTTCTCTGTTTGAATTTCAGGGAATTCATTATCTGCCATACTAGATGGAGAAGGACGGCTAACATTCCTAAACAGGGGAGAGGATTATGTAATGACTATGCCATACGCTCATTGTAAAGGTACTGTTTTTTTCATTCTCTAGATGGAAAAGTTGTGGGAACAGAAATTTATTATTCTAAATAGTGTGTTATTATAAATTCTATTACTGTGTCAGATTCGAGCTTGTCATCTTAGAAGAATCTTCTGAACATGGGCAACGTTGGTGGTTCTATGCTTCCACATACCTCATGGGGAGAAAAAATGTTGTTTAAGCAATCATCTATTTTTGGCATGGAAATGAATATTTAAAAAAATACTAAGAGCATATGTGGCTATCTGTCCTTACGTGACAATTTACTGTTTGAGTTGCTTTCTTTTCTAAAGAACAGCTTTCAGTTTCTCCAGTGTTTTCCTATTGGAAAAGTCAGTGTAGTATCTACACCTCACTGTGTGATTTGAGTGCAAATCATGACCATTTGTCTTTAGTTTTGCTATTAGAAACTAGTCAGTAGTTCCTTTCTGGAAGGTTAGTAGTTGTACAAAATACATTGCAGCATTGCTGGGTGTTTTCAACTTTCACATTCTCTGCCACAATTGGTTTTTCAGAAGCCAGAATCAACAGCTCTAAGATTTCTTAGAGTTGTATGGCGAATGAGTTAGCAGAATTATGTAACTTGACATTACTTTGGTAGGCCCTTCTCTTTCTGTTTTTTGTGGATGTTTTAACATTGTTGGATTCGTTCTTATATGGTTTTGTTGAGAAAAATAATACTGAACAAGTAAAAAACACCTTACATACATACAGTCAAATCAAACAAGAAGAACTAGTGTGACTAGTAATGCCAACAGAGAGGGAGAAAGGTGGGAGAATGTGCAGCGAGGGAAAATGTGCATGCTGAAAAAAATATACTTGCATAGGCATCTGTTGTATGTAAAATGTATTCAGTGTTTCAAATGCTGGACTGCAGGGGAATCCTACTGTAGGAATTGGGCCCAAAGAACTTTATTTTTTATCTTGTCCAGTTAGAAATTTTCATGTTGGCTCTTTCTCGCAGGAATTCTGTATGGCACAATGACCTTAGAGCTTGGGGGAGCAGTCAATATCACCTGTGAAAAAACTGGCTACAGTGCAACAATTGAATTCAAACTCAAGGTCAGTGAACGCTGCAAGTGGGCATGAGAATAAGTGTTAGAATATTAAATATATATATATATATTATCAGGTCAAGCCTTAGATACAATCTCATTTAATTTTCTTTAATATGGAATTGTCTTCTCTGGAAACTGAAGAATTTTCATATTAATTGCCATGTGTATCTAGCAATGTGTATCTAGCAAATAGTGATTAAATTAAAAAAGGGAGTTATATTGTCATCTGTTTATTTAATGTACTCTTCTGTTTCCAAAGGTCTTGACTGAAGCTCTGTCTTAACCTCTGGTCATAAGGACACTTCTGTCACAGTGCTAACATATTGCTACGAAACTTAAGAACAACTTGGCTAGGGCAGGGGCAGGAGGAAGCAACAGTCGGTCTCATTTCCAGCAGTGGCATCTGTCTGTGCGTGTCTGGGAACGTGTGCAAGAGCAGGGGAGCTCCTCGCACAGGAACTGATCAGCAGCTCGGTTTTTTTGTCTTGTGAATATTTCATGGAGGTTTTTAGTTCTCTGAAAACGTTCAGGGTCTTTTTAATCTGGAGAACTCAAACCCAGGTTCCCTTCTTCCCCCCTGAATAAAACTTTAAACAAAGGTGGTGCAAGGGTTTCTGCTGACGTTCGGATCAGCCTAATGTCCAGCATTAAGGAGCAGTTTTGCCTACTATTTTTGGCAGCTCTGTTTGCTATAGAAGCACCCACCCAGTTGCAAAGGCTAAAGAAAGGTTTCTCAACTACATGTAAATGGCTTGAACTTCTGAAAAATATGTTTGCCATCTTTGAGGCAGAAACCGATTCAAGGTTAAACAAATAGCCATTAAAGAGAAATGTGCATATGGAGAGGAAAACTGTATTCGGTTGAGATTATAGGGGAAACTTAAAAGTTAGGAGGCTGTAGTAATGGAAGTTTCGCCTCATCAACACACAGGATACATGTGCAGACTATCAAAAAGGCTGAAGAAAATTCCCGGCAATCATTTTTTCTTGTTGCTTTTTTCAGAGTTAATCTCTAGTAACAAAGAGTCCTTGGCAAAGTGGTGAAATTTGTATAGCAAATGACAGTTTCCTCCGAGATATCATCACGTCGCTGTTTTCTGCATTATTTGCCCTTTTCTTTCCAGATTTCTTAGCCAATTCATATGCTGTTGTTCAGCAAAGCTTTTGAGAAAATACAGAGGGAACAACTTCCTTCTGGGGTTGTTAGACAGAAGTTGTGATACTGAAAGCAATCGGGGCTGTTTACGTCAGATTTCATAAATCACTTAATTCCTTAACACTCAACATATATGCCAGTAATTTGCTATTAAAATAAACATGGAGGCATTTCTTTTTGTTTTGCAGCCGTTTTTAGGTAACAACGACAGTGTTAATCAAATATCAGGGAAAATTAAGCTTGGCAAAGAAGTTCTGGCTATTTTGGAAGGTCACTGGGTAAGTAGTGAGTGATAGTGCTGCGTAAATTCTGGCAAGTGAAAACGGCACTTAGTTACAAAAATAAAGACACCTAAATTAAAAAAAAAAATAAAGTCGATTAAGTGCCACTTTCATTGAAAATATCTTTTTATAGTTAACCAGTTCTCAAGAATGACCTTAGATTCAATGTACTGTTAATTGCAGCCCTTACAGGTGGAAAAGTTGAGTATGTTTGAGTAGTTCCTGATGAAAATACTTTTCAACTTGTGAAATGTTTTAATATAAGTGTTAGTATTATGAGAAATTGTTATGGCATCAGCATGAAATTTTTAAATTTGTTTTAGTTCTGGTGAGGTGCCACTGTTGGATGTGGTTAATGGTTCCATTGTGTACCTATTCCAAGCTAGAGCCAGCGCAGAGTGCAGAAATTGAATTTTGTAATTAGCATATGTAATTATTTTTAACTGCATTTATCTGAAATAAAAGAAATTCTTGTTGAAAAAAAAATGATTATTCTTTCTGTTCGTATTATTTTGGCACTATTTGAGATTATTACAGTTAAGGTAACTGAACTATGTATGTTACAGGACAGTGAAGTTACTATTAGGGACAAGAAGACAGATGTTTCGGAGACATTCTGGAACCCAACGTCTGATATCAAGCAGCGTAGGTTACCTAGATACACTGTGAAGTTCGAAGAGCAAGATGACTTTGAGTCAGAGAAGTAAGTTCACTTTAGAAGCACTTACAATTATTTTTTACAAAATAGAACTCATTATCTTCTCCAAATTGCAAAAATTAGCCAGTAGCTGTTGTTTTCCTTCCTTCATGTATTTGTTGATACTGACGTGTAAAACAAGAAAGCAATAGTGTTAAATACTAAAAGTTTGTTATTTATAAATCTTACAATCATAGAAGGTCTTGTTGGAAATGTAGATAAAAGGTATATTACAATACAGTAGTGTCTTCTTTAGAGGTTGATCCCCTCACTTAGCCTATAATTAGGAAAATATTTTCAATCAGTTATTATAAACAGATTGTAACTCTTTATATTGCTTATTTGTCAGGCTTTGGCAGCAAGTGACTAAAGCAATAAATAATAAAGACCAAACAGAAGCTACTCAAGAGAAATATGTTCTGGAAGAAGCTCAGAGGAGGAGTGCCAAAGAGAGGAAACTTAAGGGTGAAGAGTGGACGTGCAAGCTGTTCGATCAGGATTCAGTCACAGGAGAATGGCACTATAAATACGCTGAGTGAGTGCTGGAATGCTTATACCAAAACTGCTAGTTAAACGCTTGGTAGTGCCTCTGAGACTCTTGTTGTGCGTCCGGGAGCACAAGAACTCAGAGTTATTCAAACGCAACAAATATGCAGTGCTACTCAATATACCTAGTAATATGCTTCAACCAAGATGGGTAGTTTTTTAGCTGAACTTGGGCTGAGCTTCACCAAAGAGAGGGCATTAATAAGTAATGCTGAAAAGACAGTGATTGCTAAATCAGGAAAATATGTTTCGTGTAATCATTGCAATGGGCTTTTCTATCTTGTTGATTTTTTTATTTATTATTATTTTATTCCTCTTTTTGGTTATGTGCCTCTATACATTCATGCTATATTCAAGAATTTTCTAGGGCACGGTGCTTTAGGGTGCATTGTGCATATTTCATGTCTCCTCGAGGCCTTGTGGTTCAAGTGTGTGCCACAGAAGCGTTAGAATGTGCTAGAAAGCAGTCTGTGCTGTCAGCTGTCACTGGAAGAAATTTCTGACTCCTTTTCTGCATATGAGGCCAACTCACCACCTGGGCCATATAGAGAGCAGAGTCTTTTATGGTCACCGTGAAGATGTGTTCAGTGAGCTGTGGAATTTAAGATACCTGAATTAGAAACCAGGATTAGGGATATAGGTATCGGGATTGCAGCTTTGAAAGACCTTTGGGAGAGGAATGCCTTGTTCTTATCCAGTTACTGTAGATGATGCTTAACTTAAGCCAAGTTAAGCTAAGATGTAAATGCAGGTGTATGTTCACGACATCTGAAATTTTTAAATTATGTTTAATGTTTTAAAAAGCATGCAGGAAGAGATGAAAGGAAATCCGTGTTTAATCTGCAGTTGCTGAAGCTGTGCATCAGAATGATCTCCATGCAGCTGACTTGCAGTTTCTGTCCTGCAAAGGCCGTGCTCAGTGAGGATGTCTGTCTTTGCCTTTGGCTACTTGTCATTCTCCAGCGAGCTCTGTCTTTTGCTTGATTTTTTTTTTTTTTTCATTTTATATCAACCTGCACCTAGAAAAACACTCTTAAAAACCTGAACAAGCAAACTGTATGTAGCTCAGTACTGCTTCTTGACCGATGTTGATTACCATTAGCCGCTTTGGAATGAAAGCAGTCTGGGGGGATGACTGAGTCTTAATCTGTTCTTCCTAGGCATACTGGCAAACAGAGATAAAAGTGTTAGAGTTATTATGGAAGTCAATAATATACAGTATTCACTGCCTTACCTTGGTCATTTAAAAGGAAGAAAAAAAGGCAAAAAAGCAGCCCAAAGTAATAACAAAAAAAATCCCCTCATTTCCCTGTAGTTCTAGAATAATAACTACGTTACGCAGAAAACCTCTCCGTGTTGACAAGTACGTAGCTCTGGCCAGATGATTTCATAATAATACTGCTGGGTAATATGACGGCTTGTGTTCTTACCACCGCATAGGGAAAAAGATCATTAACGTATACATACTGAATAGTTTCTGAGCAAGAAAATATTTCTCATTTAAATTGCTGTGGTATTAATCATTTGTGTTCACTTTGTCTAGTACCAGGCCATGGGACCCTTTGAATGATATGATCCAATTTGAAAAAGATGGCACAATCCAAACAAAAGTTCGACACCGGACACCGATGGTATGTACCGGTTTTGTTATCCTGTGCAGAAAGATTCACACAATATAAACAAGTGCTCGGATATATTGTGTGACGTGTGTGAAGGTCCTCAGAGCATTGGGAGGGTTAGAAAATATCGTTTTTACCATCCAAAAATGTGGGTTACCTGATTCGTAGTCTTTCACTTCTGTGATGCATCCTGAGCGGTAGAGATGACTTAATTGGCTAGGGATATAAAATAACACAAACTTGAACTCGACGGTTTAATATGGCCTTTCCCTTAAATAGAAAGGTGCACAAACTTTGGGTTGTGTTTATATCAACAATCTTAGCTTTGACTTCTGTGAGATATCGTGCTTTTAACTATTGCTGTCAGAATGTGCTGCTTTTGCTACAGTTCTGGTTCTCTGGAAATAATTCGTAAGCTTAATTGTAGGTTAGTGTTCCAAAAATCAAGCGAAAACCAACCGGCCAGAAAAAAGGGGAGTGTGGTTTCTCATCCCCTGAGCCCGATAATCAGGATTCTTCTGGAAGTGAAGGTAGGAAAAAATACGTTTTTGTACAAACATAATAAATTTATCTGACGGTTAAACAGTGTTCTGTAGTCACACATGCTCTTCTTATTTCAAGATGTTTGTGTCACAAAATAATATGTGCTTTAGATAACACTTCAGTACGAAGCACATTCTGGAAAAACAAAAGCAGCAGAATGGCTCATGGTCTTAATTGCCTTTCCTGTCCTCTTAAATATCAATATGTAGGATAAAGTAGGCTTCAGTGCTGCACGTATTTAGTATCTGGAAAACAAATTGTGTTTGTAAGCTCTTTTCTTTCTTAAAACAAAGTGAGTTGTTTTAATTTGTAGATCAGTGTGTTGATAGAGACAGATTTTTGTTGTTGAGAATGCTAGCAGAAATTCAACAGTACAGTGAGAGTTGTAAGATAGTTCTAACACTTAACTTGCTGCCCTGTGCTGTAGGGGACTTTGGAATAAAGCTTTAGTTTTCACTAGAAACTCAATTAGAAAACTTTCTCCTCATTTTTGCAAATCGCTTAGTTTGTCCTTGTTACTTTGTTCAGTTTTGGACTAAGGACCTATCCTGGGAATTAAATCTGTCTTTTGTATTTTTCTAGCACAACTCATGAAGCATAATACACGAATAAGGAAAAAAGGGGCGGATCTTGGTGAACTGCAGAGTGCCATTGAATCTATAAAGGAAACACAGGAAGACATTAAGAGGTAGTACTGAATAAAATGCTTTAAAATGGTTTAGAGAACACTAATTTTCTAGGTGTTTTTTTTGGAGGCTGGTGTGTATCTTTCTGCTTTAGAGCCCTGATGTCATTGAAAGAGTAGGAAAAGTAGTTCAACTGCCCTTCTTCCCAAGTGTCAGTTACTCATCAATATTTCATAATTTTCCTCAAAATTTGTGTTCTGTAGGGACCCCTAACATACTAGAAATGCCAAAATGTCTAGATAGTAATTTACAGGATATTATTCTGTATCTTGCAGGGACATTATGGCTCTACGAAATCGAGTCACTTCTAATTCACCGACTGTGGACAACCAGTTTTTGCAGCTGAAGCACTATATCTTCATTTTACTCCTGGTTCTGCTACAGCTTATCATTAATTTCTTGTTCAAATAGGAAGTGTGAACAAGGGCCTTTCGAAACTGGAATGATCAGTTACTGGGGACCATATTTAAGCTGGACTTTAAATGATGCAATATTATTTAAAAGAGCCCTGTAGCAACAACTTACAGAACTTTTGCCTCAGAGTCCATGGTTCAGAATCATCCTTCCATCTACCCAGTTGAAGTAAGAATCGTGTAAGTGCCAGTACACTCTTGCTCCTGGTTTGTGCCTCTGTCTCACAGACATACAACATCAGCCTTGTGTTTTATATTACGTCACACGCTGTACTGATGAATCTTCACCACGGAATAGATCAAACTGAAAATTCAGAGGTCAGGCACTGTAGATAGGACATGATTCCTGGTATGGTAGAGTAATAAACAAGCAGACTTTGTTACATTTCAACTTACCATTTTTGTAACAAAGTGACTTTAAAAGTAGCCATGCGTACCAACATTTTTTGTAAATGGTGTTGGGTGTTCGGAAGTAAACTTTTCTTTAAGGTCAAAGAAATACGTTATTATACAAAGGTCATGAATGTTAGGAACTGTTGAGTAAACAGCTGAAGTCTCTGGGAATTCTGAAATTTGATGTCCTTAATTTGTTTTGGAGGTATGACGGTTTTTATCCTGAATAACTAGTGGCTTATAAACCAGCCGTTTTAATTTTAGAGTTTTGAAACTTCAGACTCTTCATAAATACATTCCTGCATCTCCTGTACAGAGCACATTTTTACTAGCGCAGCACCTGGAAAGGTAATTGTCCGCTCATATTCATGAATTGCACGTGTTGAGGATTTAGGGTATGTTTTTTAAGCCTTGATAAATGGACAGCTCTGAATTTACATTTGTGTGTCGCCATATCATAGTAAGAAGACAGACTGATGATGCCAGGACTCTCTTATTTTTGTAACAAAATGTGAAGGTGCGACGTTATGCATAGTATGTAGCATGAGCTGAATTTCCCAAAGGAAAGACTATGCAGAACAGAATTTGGCCACTATCAACAGTTCACTTGCAAATGAGAAGTGTGTGTTTACAAGGGAACCAGCCCTAGGAACTGTGGGACAGCTAACAACGCACACCTTGGAACAAATGATAGCGAAACACTGCTTGTTAGATTTGTCCTTCCTGCAGTATATGCTACCTAACTGAACACCCCACCCCGGTGCACCTGTTCATTAAGCTGAGCTGTACAAATTTATGTGAAGCTTAAGTTTCAGTTTAGAACCAGGGTTTGCAGCATTTCATTTGAAGAACTATATGCATGTATAGAACTTGTAAAAATTTCATCCAAAACAAATGGGTGCCAGTGTTTATCTGGTGATTTCCTTGCACAAGTCACGCCTTTCCGTGTTTGCATCAAGTCAAAAAGGAGCTGTAGTATTGTAAAGGTACTTTCAGCTATCCAGGTGAGATGATGGGAGGATGGGAGGCACAACGCAAAGTGCAACCAAGTTTGTTTTCAGTGGATCCTGTCAGAAATCAAATCCATCCCGTGCAGTGGAAAGTTCAGAGGTCATTTTTGGCTTTTTTTGCCATGTCCTGTTGATCCCTTTGCCATGGGCAGCCTTACTGACTCTCCAAGTGATGTCATATTCTGTTCTGCATCAGTCTTGTTCAGTATTTGGTGAAAATACTATTTACTGCTGTTTGTCATTCAAGCTCTTATATTCCTGCGGCTGACATCTTGACAGCACCTCACCTTCTGTTTTACCTTTCCCCTTCTCTGGGCCTCAGTGATGTGAAAGTTCTTTGCTTAAGCAGTCGACTTCAGGTTATTTCTTACAGCTTCATGTTAGTATAGCTACTTCTTAAATCTTTTTCAGGCATGGGGACTCTATTATGTCTACAACTGATGAGACAGAATTTGTGAATGTAGAAAGTCCCTCACTGTTACGTTTTCTGTTTTTTTAAAAAAAGAAACAATCCCTAAGTTAGCTCTAACAGAAACTGAAGTTGTTTGCCATATATAAAATGGCAAACTACTAATATTATAGTATTATTGTAATCTTCTCAGGATGAAATTTGGCCATTCATTATAGTGGTCAAATGTCAAAGCTTCACCTGTCTTACAATCCAAGTCAGGTCCCTCTGTACATGGGGCTAATATAAGAGGAAATGAGTGAAGTAAAAAATCAAAATTGGGGCAATAACTTCAATCTGCTAAAATATCTCAGCTAAGTTTGTGGTGCTGAAACTCTTGAATGATAGTTACAAGCTTTTTATCTGCCTTGTAAATAGGAATGTCCTTCTGCCCTTTTATGTTGATTTTAATCACTTCTATTCAAGATCAGTTATTAACACAGACTCATGTATTCCTACATGGACTGCATGGTAGTAAGTGTGGATTTGACCCAGCTAGCTGGCAGGCTGTATGGTGTCAGACAGCATCAGACTAAACAAATGCTCCATATCTGAAATTCATACTCAGCTCAAGACAAGTAAATTTGAACAGAGCGAGACAAAATGCCTATGCTTATCTTCCTTTTCAACTTATTTTTTAGAGGTTACTTCTGTTGTGGAAGTGTTTTTCATCATGGTGCAGGAAGGTAAAGGACGTGTGATGAAACTTTTTACAATTAAAACTGCAGACTTCTGCTTGATGGTATGATCAGATTCCTTAAATTCTAAAAAGTACATTGAAACCTAGGATTTGGTTGGGTTTTGTATTATGTTTCCTTATGTAAACAGAACAAAGTAATTTCTTGCCTGATTCTTACAGTACAGCTGGTCACAGGCCTGGTGCATGAAGCCTTTTCTCTAGCACCTCACCATCGCTAGAGAATCACCATTTAACCATGACATGTGGCTGATCTTGAATATTATGTACTTAACACTGAGCTCTGCACAGAGTTACTCCGTTGACTGTACAGTTTGCAGATTTTTGAGGGCTGTAGCCTCCTACTGGTTTTTAAAGTTTAAAACAGCACTTGTTTCCACATTTGATTTACAAATGTTGTTTGTTGTTGTTTCTTCTTGTACAGGAAGTATTTTCAGACTTTGTTGCCATGTGGTTTTGTTGTTCTGTTTTGTTTTCAAATGCACTCTAAGCCTTTAATTTGCCATTTAGGTACAGATTGCCTAGTTAGGTACAGATGACCTAAGGTTAAAAAGGGCAAATAAGCCATGTGAAACCTAGCAAGTAGCAGTTTCAGCAGCAGGTGATGTTTCTTGCATTTCACATGTCGATTACTTTGAAGTAGATGACATTACTTACTGAGGGCATAGCCTGGGGTTTTTGCCTCCAGTTTAATCTTGTAAAGAAATTATTTTATAGGTCTACCTTTCAAATGCGATGATGGTGGTTTCTTTTTTTTTTCTTTGTTGCCCTCCTGTGCCTTTGGGATTTGTTTTATTTTATTTGCCAGACTGGTGTTTATGAAACAGACTTTGGATTCGATGTGTAATATATTTTGTTAAAGGCTATTATTTCCCCACCGTTTATGTAAGTGACGTACCACAAGGGTTCTGTCCCTCTGTAAATTTTAATCATTCTTTTTGAAGGGTTATCCTGAAACCTCTGAAAATTTCGCAGATACTCGAGTATTGTCAATAGTGCCTTCTTGATGGGCTTCGCGCTGTTCCGAGACGCGGATGTACGGTTTGTCAAGTTTGTGCCATACCTAACCCCCCCCCCCTTTTGTCAAGGCTTGTGTGTTTGAGAACTAGCTTCCCTCGCGTAGTGAAATAAACGCAGAAACTCCCCTCTGCCTCTTCTCTCGCGGCGGGGGGCTCCCGGCCACCTCAGGAGCGAAACCGTTGCGGGAGGCGGGCGGGTGCCGCCATGCCGCCTCCCGCACCTCAGCGCGCCGCGCATGCGCCCCGTGCCCGCCGCGGCCATGGCGGTGCCGGACGCGGGGCGCCTGGCGCAGGAGGCGACGGCCATGGCGGGCGCGGTGCGCGGCGCGCTGGGGCCGCGGGGCGGGCGGGCGCTGGTGCTGCGGCCCGACGGGCGGCCGCTGCTCACGAGGGACGGGCGGCGCCTGCTGGAGGCGCTCTGCCTGCAGCCGCCGACGGCCAGGTACCGCGGGGGGACGGGGAAGGGAGGGAGCGGGGGTGGGGAGCGGGCGCTGACCGGCTCTGCGTGCCCGCAGGGCGATGGCGGCCGCCGCCTGCCGCCACCGAGGCGCGACGGGGGACGGCGCCAAGACGTTCGTGCTGCTGCTGGCCGCCGTGCTGCGCGGCCTGCGGGCGGCCGGCGGGGCCGGGCGGGCGCTGCCCGACTTCGAGAGGCGGGTGCTGGAGCCGGCCGCCGCGCTGGGGCTGCGCCGCCACCTCCTGTCCGCCTTTCCCGGGGAGGAGCAGCGGGTAGACCTGGCCGCCCTGGAGGCGCTGCTGGACGCCTACCTGCGCGGCCGGGTCGGGCCGGGCGAGCGGCGGCGCCTCGCCCGCCTGTGCTGCGAGTACCTCGGCCGCTGCGCCGCCCGCTGCCCGCCCGCCCTGCGCCTCCTCGGCCGCCATTTCGAGGCGCTGCACGCCGCCGTGCCCGGCCTGCCCCTCGACGGCTCCGCGGTGCTGCCCGGCATCGTCCTCCGCGGGGACTTCGCCGCCTACAGCCCCACCAGCGGGGCCGTGGGGGCCGTGGTGGTCACCGAGCCCCTGCACGCCGGCCCCTCTGCGCCCGGCGTCGAGCTCGTCGTGGGCTCCGAGGGTCAGTATGAGGCCGCCCGGCGCTGGTGCGAGGCCAGAACAGAAGCCGCGGTGAAACGCTTGCGGAGCAGCAACGTTGGGCTGCTGCTGTCGAGCGTGAAGCAGCAGGACGTCGTTGTCTACTACGCGAAGCTGTACGGTGTGTCCGTGGTGGAGTGTCTCTCCTCGGAAGAAGTTGCCCTTATCCGTGAAATCACGGGAGTCTCGCCCTATTCGCCTTTTGGTGATAACGGGTGTAGTGAAATCACAGACACTGCAGCAGTGATGTTTTGTCGGCCCTTGCTGCTGGGCTCCAAGAGATACGCTCACGTTGGCTTCGCCAGCAGCGCGTGTGCCTTTCAGCCTCATTGCCTCGTTCTTTGTGGGCCAGTGGATGGGGTTAATGAGCAACATGCTGCTGCCATACAGGGGGCATTCACGATGCTACAACAGCTGTTTAAGACAGTTGATGGGAGGGAGGAATGCAGGTCCAAAGGTGAAAGCCAGAATGATGCCTCAGATGGTTGTAGCAGGCATTCTTCAGCTACTCAGAAGCAACTTACAATAGGAAATATTTATTGTAACAGTAATCAGGTTTCTGAACATCAACTGAAAACACACAGGGGTGAAACAGACACACAAATTGTAGACTCTGCTCTAAAGGGAAGTGAAAATCCAGCAGGTATACAAACAGTTTCGCAGATACCCTCAAATCCCGCCTCACACAGTGAAGAGTTAAACATTCCCTGCAGAGGGGCTGGCTCTTCCACAGATGCACAGAAAGCACATGCAAAATGTGAGCATTCAGGTGAAATGCACAAGGGCTACGAAAGTGATTTATCAGTGGACAATCAGAAGAATTACAGTACTGCTGTATTAACAACAGGCAACGCTAACACAGTTACCGTGTGTGAACGCCTAGATGTCAGTAAAGATCTAGAGAAAGCTAGCTGTGGTATAATTCCATTCAAACATGAAGAGGGTTGTGTAAGTATTGCACAGAATTATTCCAGCTCCATCATAGAAGCAGGATCAGTTTTGCCAGTAGGAGGTTACTTTGAAATCTTGTTACATTATTATATTCAGTACTATGCAAAGCAGCTTCAGCAGTCAGCGGTAACTGTCATATCCAGTGTCGTTGCTGATGCTTTGTTAATTATTCCAAAGTCCTTATATGGGACAACAGAAGGGAACAGCTTTGCCAAATTTTATCTCAAAACCACAAATGCACTCAGGAAAAATCAGCCTCTGCCTGTGAATGAGAAAGGCTTGGAGTCAGTGTATTGCAAATACCAGTTAGTAATTTCAGTTCTTCATTGTGTTACAGAGCTTCTCAGTATTGATTTAATAATCGGTGTTAAGCGGCCACTACAAAAAATTGAGGATAATGACTCAGATGATGATCTCTGAAATCATAAATAAAAAATCTTTTTCATGATGCGTTTTCCTGGGTCTTCTTGTCAAGTGGTCGTGTTTCAAAACTCAGTGCTAGAAACTAAAAGATCTCTTTTTAGGTAACAGGGTAAAAAATGATGTGCGGCAGCTGGGAGAGAGGAGTGAGAAAACAGAACCAGCCCTGCAGGCCCCAAGGTCAGTGCAGCAGGAGGGCAGGAGGTGCTCCAGGCAGGCAGCAGCAGTTCCCCTGCGGCCTGTGGAGAGGCCCCTGGTGGAGCAGGCTGTCCCCCTGCAGCCCAGGGGTCCCACATGGAGCAGATCTCCACGCTGCAGCCCCCCCGTGGAGGAGCCCCCGGTGGAGCAGGTGGATGTGGCCTGGAGGAGGCTGCGGCCCATGGAGAGCCCCCGCAGGAGCAGGCCCCGGGCCGGAGCTGCAGCCCGTGGAGAGGAGCCCACGCAGGAGCAGGGGTGTGTGGGGAGCTGCCGCCCGTGGGGGACCCGTGCTGGAGCAGTTTGCTCCTGGGGGATGGACCCCGTGGTACGGAGCCATGTTGGGGCAGTTCCTGAAGAGCTGCTGCCTGTGGGCAGCCCCCACAGGCTCAGTTTGGGAAGGACAGCATCCCGTGGGAGGGACCCCTCGTGGAGCAGGGGCAGGGAGTGACCGAGAAGGAGTGGCGGAGGTGAAATGCTATAGACTGACCACAGCCCCCATTTCCCTGCACCGTTTGGGGATCGGAGAAGGTAGAAGAATTGGGACTGGAGTTGAGGAAGAAGGGAGGTGGGGGGGAGGTGTCCTTTTTTTTTTTTTTTTTTTTTTTTTTTTACTTTTTGTTGTCCTATTCTGTTATTAATAGGCAATAAATTAATCTTTCCCAAGCCAGGTCTGCTTTGACCATGACAGTAATTGCTGAGTGATCTCTCTGTCTCTGTCTCAACCTACAAGGCTTTTTCCATCATATTTTCTGCCTCATCGTGCTGAGGAGAGGGAGTAAGGTAAGCAGCTGTGTGGGCACCTGGTGACCAGCCAAGGCAGCCCAGCTCATGTGAGATGCAGCATTTTTGTCCTCCATTGGGTTCGCATCAGCCCAACTAGTAGCAGTAAGAAAATCGTATTGTGACTGGCCAGCATTTCCTCTGGCAAATTAGTTTACGTGACATTATTTAGTACAAGTATTTGCTCTTCTGGGTTGAATTGTGCTCCTGTACAAGCAGGCTGTGTAATCGTGGGGAATATTTACACAGGTAATAATGCAGTTTTGTGTGAAAAAGCTAGGACAGTGTTTCAGTTCCAACTTTAATCACTAGGGGTTTTATTCTGTGTTTTCTGCTTGGTTTTGTTTGTTTGTTTTTCACACAGCATTTTCACCCTGGTAAGATTCGCTCTAAGCTTAGTATCACCAGGGTGTGAATATACCTCCTTTTCTGCTGTGTCTTAAAAACTTGTAGTTCGACGGGGGAGGCTTTGTAAATGAATGGCTACAGCTGATGGAGGTATCACACTGGTTCTCCATGCGCCATTGCCAGTATTGTGTAATACTTAAAATAACGGATTTATTCACTTTTTTAATTTACCATTCAATAAATTGTAGTGAGGATATCTAAAATCATAGGCAAAAACTTCTATCTGCTATACCTGAGATGTTTACAACTACGAATCAGATTTTTTTCCCATTAATTCATGCTGTTGCTTTCCCTTTTTCAGCTTCTTCAGGATACTCTGTCTACCACTGTTGTTTCAGGTGTTTTGGCAGCAATGCTTTTTTTCCCCTCAGCTTACTGTTGAAAGATTACATGTATTCTTGGTACTATAAAAAATTGTTCTTTTTTTCTTTTTTCCCCTGACTAATATGCTCTGGTTTCCATATGCAGATGTCAGTGAAGCTCAGTGTTGACTAAAGAGATTTCTTTCAGGAAGGACTAGGGACAGTCACAGGGGGTCGGGTTCTGTATTCTGACTTCCTAACAAGCTGCTGAAACAGTTCTGCTCTCACACACCTTTCTGCACCCTCTGTGCACGCTGATGACCAATTTGCTGGTCAAGGAATGAAGATTTGCTTGAAGGTGGTCTTAACAACTGTGGTATAGAGTGCGTGAAATCTACAGTGGTGTGGGCCATCTACAGAAGCTTCTTTGGTCTGTGGAGTGGGGTGTTCTCTAATTACAGGCATAAAAAAGGGAATACTGTATCATTTCACCTTATTCTATACCATCGGCACATCTGCAGGCTTTCAAATTTACTGCAACTTTATGGAAAAGAGGTTAAGATAAAAAATATTTCAGTATGTGGTTGTTCTTCTGACTGTTTGATTTAAATTGTCATTCTTACATTTGAGAACCAGAAACTTCAAAAATTTGATGACATATGAAACTCTTTATTTTTGTATACAAGCGATACAAAGGGGAATTTAAAAGTGAAAATTACATAAAACTATTTTTTTTCACTATTCTTTCATCTGGCACCCGACCTATTTTTGGTGAAAGCTCTTGAGTCTGAAGGCTACTGAGCTGGGTGCTATTTTTCATTTACTTCCCTGCAGGTTCGTATCTTGTGAATAACCGGTTTTTACTTTTGAACCATAGATTCCCTGTTTTTTGTAGAGAACTGCAAAGTGGCACTCCTTTTCCGTGGAGAAGAATGTCATCTCTCTCCCCTGGGCTGCTACGTGTTCGGCACATGGCTGCGTGGTTTCCCGTCCTGGAGTCTAAACGCATTACGAGACACGCACAGGTTCAAGGCTTAAAAAAATAAAATAAAAGCATTAACTTAGCCTTCGGTGAGACGAGCAGATTTCCTTCTGGATTCAGCTCTTTCTTATCTGTCCCACTGTCCAGCCACATGTCCCCTGCTGATGTTCCTGTCCCACTTAGACCAGGCACAGCAGCCGATGCCCCTTGTAAAGCTCCAGTCAGCAAGTCAGCCTGCTCGGCCTGGCACACGTTCTTACTGCTTATGGGTACCTAAGCCTTGGCTGCAATTATTCGTGACATTTTGTACCTTTCCCAGATTTTACAGCTGTATATATAAATGTAGTTTGCCCACTAACAGCTGATAAGGAGGTGATTTTAAGAGTGAGTTCTTGACGTTGTGGCAGGGACAAATGTCAAGACCTGAGGGTTACCTGGCTTGGGATGAATGTTTCCTCAGTCAAAACCACCAGCAGTGTGTCTGGGCATGCACTAAGGTCATACAAACCTATGCCGGATTTGTTTTATTTTGTTTTGTTTTCCTTTCTTGCAGTGTTTCCCAGAGATTTTTTTTGTTTTGTGCTTGAGTATGGATTGATCTCCATACAAAATGAAAGCCAGGCACATGTGAACATGTATAAACTCAGGTCCATACTTGAAATTCAATGTGGAATACTGGCATACAGATTGTAATAGTCTAAAAAAAATAAAATAAAAACGGTTTTAGCAAATGTTGATGTTTAACCCTCCTTCCTGCAGCCCCTAGCAAACCTACCACACATAAAATGCATCAAAATATTTTAAAGGTTCTCACCCGGGCCACAAGAAAGGTAGGTGTGTTTTAAGCAAGGTCATGTAATTTATCAGATGGCAGATTCACATGTAAAAGCAGGTAGCTTCTTTTTTTTTTTTGAATAATAATATATATTTTTAAAAAATGGAAAAGAAAAGAAAGCTTTTGAAACCACTGCACTGACTAACGCTGGCAGCCTGACGCTCAGCACCTTCCTCGGGCCCTCCTGATAGATCATCCATGATACCAGCTCCCTGTTTACCGGATGGGTATTGCTTAACTACTTTAGTGGAAGTTATGCAACCTAAACATGGTATATATGGTGTATATATAGCTTTATTTTTTCTTGCATGCCTAATTGATTACTAACCCTCAGCCTTTTTGGCAGCTATACCCAGTATTGCTAACAAGAACCAGTTGCCACGAAGAGTATTCTGTTGTGTAACAAATCACATGTTATTGAAAGATATTTGCAAGAGGGAGTTTATTTGGGAGCAAATGATGTGTTTAGGAGCAAATGATAAGGGATTCTTTCGATACTGGGGAGCAGAAATGGCCAAAAAGGCAACCACTTTTAAGAAGAAATGGTACCTGCCTTATGGCAGACAGTAGGGCCCATGCTGAGAAAATCAGTAAGATACTTTCTCCCCCACTAGTTTAAATAGGAGCCAGGTGCCATAGTGATATTGCAGATTTGGTTCCAAATAAAAGTTGCCGTTTGGAAATAACTGGGTGACTTAATACTAAAGATGTAATCACCAGTCAGCTGCATTCTTCATTTAATATGCTTATGTCTAAAGTATGCTAGCTACAAAGGTGTATTCTTTGTTGCCTCTAAACCAAAAGCTTTCTAAGGTTATCTTAAAACAGTCCTGAATGTGAATTGCTTTTTGTTGTGTACTGCGGTACTTTTATATTGTTTCTCGTGTTATCTTTATAACAGTCTTCCAAGGTCCACAGGGGGGTGATTAATCATACCACATGAGAAGATTAAGGAAGATTAAATTCTTCACTTGCATATATCTCCTAGATATATGCACTACAATTGCACGAGAATTGTATTCACCTGAGCCTGTACTAGGTTTGTTTTGTGTTATGTAACAAGTCTTCTATTAGCTGTAGAAAGTTCCTTTTTTGTTTTTACTTTTTATTTTTCTGCTTACTAAATTTTTTCTACAAGTTTTTATGTTAATCTGTCCCCTTGTGTCTTTTTTTTTTGAAGGTTCTTTTAAATCTCATGTTAAGAGAGAAGTTAGCTCAATATTAAAGTGAAGAGACTTTTGCAGTTGAATTTTCTTGAAATCTAAGAAATATGTAAATTTTTCAATCCCCATTAAGAACAAAGATTGAGTACTAGCTTTATTTACTGTCTGCCATTTATTTCATTATTTCTTTTAAGACTGAACGAATCAAGAGAGTAATGTCTGAATCTGTAAACAGTGGCTTTGGAAATATGCTGGCTGCAATTAACACAATTATAATTCTGCTGCAGCACTCTGTGTAAGGCAGCATTTGTAGTCTGTTAATGAAGCTAGAAATAGATGCTTGGATCTAATATACAAATTACTTTTTTTTTTTTTCCCTCATACTTCCCTATGAGAATGTTAAACCAATAATTGCTTTCAGGAGGAAGAATTTTAATTTTAGCACTCCAAAACTAAAAATGATGGCAGCAAATATGTCATAGATTCAATATATAGTGGCTTCGTTATTACTTGAATTGCTGGAAGACCAGACTTTGGAAGTAATGCTTACGCCTGTGATAGATGGGAAAAAAGAGTTGAGCTGTGCCCTCTGTTTAAAAACACTTCTGGCAGAATGAGTAGCAAATAGTTTTTCTACAGAAAACACTGGTTCAGTGGACAGTTTATTTCTTATGAAACCAGCAGCAGATGAAAGACCTATTACACGGAAGCTTTGATCCAGTGCAGGATTAAGGGCACATCCGTAATATTGCTTCCTGTGTGGCTGCGTCCTAAGCTACCTACAGCAGAGCTCACTACAAAGGATAATATTTTTGTTTAAGGTATTTAAAAAATGTGTTGTTTTACAGAACAGAATCTCGAACCTCTTCTTGTTTTGAGGTTTCCCGTAAAACAATTCAGCATGGGGATCTTTCTTTTTGTAATAATCACGACCTACTTTCAGTGGGAGTCTTCATTTTCCAGACTAAGCATCTGCTTCAATATTACCCTAAAATGTAAATGCACAGAGTGAACACATGGCAGGGATTTCTGTGCATACGTGGGGAAAAGGCAGCTCCAGATGAGAGTTACGTCTGTTGAGATTTTACCATTAGAATTGATACGTGTCTGGTATCATGTATGAGGATTATATTTAGGCTTTTGGAACAATGAAAGTCATTGTAGAAGCTGCTGGATTATATTCATGAGGCAAATAAACGACACGGATCCATTTCCTAAACCCAGAAATACTCTGAGGCTCTTCATTACCGATGCAGCATTGAAAAAAGTACAGAGTAGTTACACAGTGCTGCAAAAAATATAATCTGCTGTCAGTGTTGACTGAGTTAGAGATGTTTATTGGCAAGGTTTTTTTTTGTTGTTGGTGGTGTTTTTTTTTTAATTACTGGGGCAGCTGTGGCAGTGGATCCCCCCACTGCAGGACTGCTTCTGCCCTTCCTGGGGGTACCGGCTCAGCCTTGCTCTCCAGCCCGGAGCTGCTGCTGCACTTCTAAGCTTTGCTGGTACATCAAGCTTCCAGAAGTCTGTTGTTTGCCTCTGATCAGTGCATTCTTAGCTCGCAAAACAAAGTCAAGGGGAGCTTATTTGATTTTCTGATTGATGATTTTGTACACGTGAAGCCTTTCAGCATAACTTCCACATCAAAACCAGAGTGGTTTAGAACTGTGATACTTTAAGGACAATTCTTAGTTAGAATTGTCCTTAAATTGCCCTGTGCTTCCCATAACAAGAATCAGTTTTCAGCGTTTGTAATTCAGCCTGAATGTTCTCTTGGGCAGAAGTTTTCTCACACTGTGCAAGGAGTGACTGCTTCCTGCTGACATACCTGGAGAATTTCGGCCAAGTAGTTCAATTGTTTCAGGAAAAGAAATTAGAAAAAAACACTTTGTTTCACCTTAGTTTTGTCTGGTCTTTTATTTGAGCTTCTCTGCAGTCCCTTTGCTTCACTGCTGGGAGGGCAGTTCTCCAGTTTCTTCTTTGTTGAGAGAGCTGGAAAGAGATGTGAGCCAGGGAGCAAAAAAAATCTGAAGCCAAATCTCCTGCTTCCTGTCCTGGGTCTGATACCAGGTGCTGCTGGGCTGTCTCCAAAATGTGATCCATTTTGGTGACATGTATGGACTGAAAAATACAAAAGCTGCTCAATCATATATAAGAAATGGCCTCCTGTGCCAAAGTTATATGTGAGACAGCGCAGCTTACCGCACTATTTATGGATACGGCCAACTCAGCAAAGCTCACAAGCTCTAAGGTGTGGGTAAGTGGAGGGATTTTGTGGAATCTCCAAACAACCAGTGCTTGAAATGCAGCAAGCACTGGAAATCAGGATGTGTAGTACATTCGCTGTAATCTGAGTCATTTCTAGCACCTTGCAACATTATTCATAGAGGCGCTTTCTAAGCCTTGATGGTTATTAGCAAGCGCTATCAGCATCACTGTGTCTCAGTGACATACTCTATTTCAAAAGTTCGCCATCCTGGCTGCAATCCTAAGTGTGATAGAAGGTAGACGGCTTGGATCAATGAGAAGGAGCTGATCAGTAAACAGGCAGGAAGAGGGAAAATTTCTTCTCCTGTATCAGTGGGTCATTGCTTCTACTCTCTGCTTGACTGTAGAGATCGTGGGACATTATAATTTAGGGGTAATTGCATGGATGTGTGGGTGGAGAGAGGCAGGGACCAGAATAAGAGAAGACAGGAGATAATAAGACCCAGTTTGAAAGGAAGGGAGAGGGGAAGATGTAAATTGAATGACGAATATAGCATAGAAAAGGATTGTCATATAGAAGGAAGAGTATAGAGTGGTACACATAAATGGGAAGAAGCAGCCACAGCTCCTATACTGCCTTCCCTGGGGATGCAGTAAGAAGGGGAATACATCATATTCTTCTGTTTGCTAGGAAGAGTGGCAAGAGACGGATGTCAAATTGGGGGAAAAAATAATAATAATAAAGTCCTGAAAGTAATTTTCTCCTGTGCTGAAGTATGCAAGTAGCTACTTCGGAAAGCATTGGGAGGAGCCCCGGAGAGAGCCCATCTGCGTCTACCAAAGCAGTCTGGGCCATAAACTTGCGACACCCTGAGATAACGATTCAGATTTCTATTACTGAAGCTCAAAGAGTCTAGGGGTGGATGCAGAAATGGCTGGGTGTGGATTCGATTTGTTGAGACAGAACAGCTTGTCCTCACTGCTCTGAGCCTCTGGAATGGTTTTTGATCCTCAGGTATTTGCAAGATACACACTGAAGTCGTCAGTAAAACTTGGGTTTACTCCCTGGCCTCAGTGGCAAGGGGCTCCTGGCCTGAGCTTGTGTGACTGCTTGTGTCTGGGAAGTGCTGGGCAAGCTTACATTACAGGCATGTGGTAAATGGGAAGACGTGGAGCCTAGAAGCTACTGGATTTATTGCTTTGAAAATAATTGCACAAACTCTTATTGAACTCGTAAATCATCTGATAAATTTGCCACTTGCTAGGCCTTAGATAATTAATCTAAATTTACTTGTGTTAAGTGTAGAAAGCCTGTCTAGGACACTTAAGTTTATTTTACATAGTGAAATATAAGAAGAGCTCAGTGCTTTTAGTCTCCTTATTGAATTATATGGAAAAAAATCTGTTTTCATGTCATTCTGACTTCTCATGTGACTGAAACATTTCAAGAGGAAAAATTATTCTGAAATCACAGGTTTCCAGCAACTCATATACCAATCTCTCTTATTGATAGTGTCCTATTTATTTAATAGCTGGCTCTCATACCTACAAAAAGAGGTCTAGTGGTTTATCCCTGCTGAAAACATCAGAGTTCTACCTCTGCATCCTCATACCCAAACCTTTAATCCAAATGTATTCAAGTGATTTTAAACCAAAGATACCAAACCTATGGATAGAACATCAGTACAATTTTTAATTATATTTTATTGTTATATTGTATTATATGTTATATAGATCTACACATTTTTCCTAATTAATACTTCCAATTGTTTTTCACAGTACAAAAAAATATTAAAATGCATAAACAAGATCATAAATTATCTTGCTTTATATGAAACATATTTCAGTTCTAACCTTTCATTCTATGGTGTCTGTAATTTTTTATGAATATGACTAATATCTGACTTTTAAAACTGTGTTTTGATTCAGGAATTGCCTGACTCTGGCTGTAACATTCTAGCTGCAAAGATCAAATTAAAATAAAAATGTGACAAACACCTCTGAATATCTCGGAAATCTATTACTGCAAACCATTGGGAAAAAACAATGAATTTTGTCTTCTAGAGTTTTATAACAATGTATGCCTGAGGTTAGAATTGGGTCCCAGATCAGCAGCATCTGCGGGCTGTGTTTAGTATCTCATAAACTGTAAAGCTTTTCAACAATTTTACCTTTACATTTTGGTACTGTTCAGGTTTATAACAATGTCTGAATCTATATCGAAAAGCAGAGAAATAAATTTCTCATCATTATGCCCTCTGGGTTGCTGTTGTCAGAATGAGTGGGTGTTAACATCAAAAGTTAGAATAAATGCTCCTGCTTTGAAATGCTGCCTCTACAGCTCCTAATGTTACTGCACTTGTCATCATGAGCTCTCTAAACGCTCTAGTTTTCAGCTTCGAATAAATTTGTTCCACTCATAAAAACACCCACATCTGTAGGAAGATGTGTGTGTGTGTGTGTGCACCTTTCTTTAGCTTCCATAATGCGACAAGTTGTGTTTTCCCTCTCTGATTTGCCTGCCTTCTACTGTTTTGAAGCGCCACGTGACATTGGCTGTTATTTATACATATTTTTTTCCTCAAGGTTGAGCGTTGTCATGTTTTGTTAAAACCTTAGATGTCAGAATGTCTCTTGACTTATTACTTACCTGTTCACATATATTTTAATTACCCTGTTCAGAAATTATTTTAGTACAAGAGTCATTGAATGATTCAATAGAGAATAGCAGGTATGAATATTCAATTTAAAGAAGGCAAGTCCTGATAACTTTTCAAACTTTTCACTGTAATTAATAGCTTAGACTTGATCATAGCTGGATTCTATTTGGTTTTTATTTACCAAAAATTTCCGGAGTGTCTTTATAGTTGTTCAGTGTCATCATATAAGTAGTTTGCCATTGATATATTTAGTGCAATGGCGATACAGCAACCTACATTTCTGGTGAAATGACTAACCGACAGTTGGTGTTCTGCAGAAATGGTTGTCAAATATCATGGGATAAGAGACATTGGCTGATCGGGAGACAGATATTAAGACCCTGGGGTTTTATCATATCTGCCACTAATTTACTGCAAAGCCTAGGGTGAGTCGCTTAATGCCTCTGTGATTAATTTTTCATCATGAGATAGTAGTGGGCTTCGTATTCATAAAGGTTTCAGGCCATGCTTTAAATCTCTGAGAATCCAAAGATGGTTGCATACGCAATCACAGAGTGTTAAAATATAAAAGAAATGTATTTGGACCTCCACTCAGCCTCTCAATTATCTTCATACGCTGTGGAAAACCTTTTACCGGGATCTCAGATAGATATTTTTTTCTGATTTTTACCTCTGACAAGCGTAGGAAACTGAGATGTTAGTAAGGAAGCAGATATAATTTCTTATGTTCCTTTCCCTTCTAATAAAGGAAAAAAAACAAAACACTCACAAACAAAGGATTTCTGCATGCAGTACGGTGAAATGTTTCAGATGCAATGCTTTCAACAAGCCGGGCCCTCTCCCTTGCTGCAGCCATGCATTTGTTCCTCCGTTTCCCTGAGCCACTAAACAAGGCTTGAACTGCAAGCAGCCGGGAACAAACTGTGAGCGGAGTATCTGGCACAAACAAGCCGTGGGGAGGAACATGCCCATCTGCTGCATTCGGCATTCGCCGTGGCGAGGAAATAGAAACAGAGCGAGGCTGGAGCCCCATTTCACAGAAATCAGAGTCACAGAATCATCGAGGTTGGAAGAGACCTCCAAGATCACCGAGTCCAACCTCTGACCTCAACCACCAAGTCCTCCACTAAACCATATCACTAAGCTCAACATCTAAACGTCTTTTAAAGACCTCCAGGGATGGCGACTCAACCACTTCCCTGGGCAGCCCATTCCAGTGCCTCACAACCCTTTCGGTAAAGAAGTTCTTCCTAATATCCAACCTTGCCCTCGGCGTCGGGAGAGGCACAGGGCCTGCACAGGGCCTGATGGCTGCCAGGAGGCACAGAGAGGGGCCTAGGCCGGGTGTGGGGCCCAGGGCTAGCAGCAGGCTGCAGGACGTGGCACAGCGGTCCCCGTGCCGCCAGCACCTCTCTGCACACCGCGGGGCACGGGCAGGCCGCAGGCAGCAGGCCCCAGGTGCTGCCACGGCTCCGAGCTCTCCGTTTAGCCTCCACACCTGGGTGCTGGTGCAGGGGTTTTGGCAGGAATTGTATCTGAATTTGTGTCAGGAATTGTGTCTGGTTTGTGAGCCGACTGGCCACGTAACACGGGAGGGTGCTGAGAATTGAACACACAGAGATGGGGACCGTTTAGTGGGCTGTGTGTGTCGCGTAATTCCGACACGTGCTCCTGTTAATCACCAGCACAGGTAAAAGTGTTGGGATTCTGCTTTCACTGCTAAACCTTAATGGTCCTCGTGAAACGGTCTACGTTTTGGAAGACAGCTTCCATTAAAATGCGTCCAATGTGTACATGTTACTTATTTATCTACGGAATTTTGCTTCTTTCCCCACAGATACTGGAGATTAGAAAAGACTGGACACTGTGTTTTTACTAACAACAGGCCCATCCCAAACCTCTGGTTCAAAATAATACCAGATACTTATTGGGATCCTAATCCACAGTTCTTCGATTTCAATGCATCAGCCCTAATGTACACAAGAGGAAGAAGTGATTTTGTTCAGATTTTGTCCCACTGGGCCAAAACCAACCCTTTGTTTTGTTCTGGGGATTGAGTTTTTCTGGTATCAAAGATGATTTAGGTTGGTTGGGGGACAGCTGTCTAATCCATAATTCACAGGCTGCCATTTCTATAGCCCTCCTGAATGTGTAGGGTGTTGTGTGTTTATTCACAGCAGTGGACATGTTAGGTGTAGCCAGGTTGCCATCGTGTTCTGAGTTTAATGTGTTCTGAACTTTAATTTCCACAGCTAACTTGACGGAGCATCCTAGCAGCAAGTAAAAGAACAGAGAGCCATGACTGTATTAAAAAGCTGACTAATATCCTGAAGGTTATATGGGAAAGTCAGAGAGAACTGAATCATGTGCCATTAGCAACCGAAACCCCAATTTTCTGTTTAAAAAAATGGTTGATGCATATTGTTGCTCATAAAACAAATGACAGATTTTGGTTAAAATCCAGCTGCTGCTGCAAAGGAGATCTACTGGAGAACCACAGCCATGCCAGTGTGTCACCAAGTGACATTAAACGCCAGAGCACTGATGGAGTTGGGAAGGCGGGGAAGGGTTTTTTTTGGCTTTGTCCTGGAGGCTCAGGAGGGCAGAGTGGTCTCATGCGCTGGGTTGCACATAGCTGGAAAGCTGCCTAGCTTCACTGCATGCTGAAAGAGGTCACATGCAGTGGTTTGTCCTAATAAATAAAAATCAAATGCCAGGACACAAATGGAAAGGATACAGGGTATGCAATCCTGGAGTCTAAACTCCCCTGCATAATTGGAGAAAAAGAGAGGAGACCTCTTTCAGGTTTTATGTTTTCTTTATTTATGTCCTACATGCAAGATACTCTGCAGAGCGCAGGTTCCCCTGGCACAGAGGTGTGAAGGGTTTGGGTGCATGAGGCAAAGGACACTTGGGAAGGGCTGATCCTAAACTCACAAAGCTGACAAGATGCTTACATCGACTCAACACATTTAACTCCGGCTGTAAGTGATGTGCAGTGGGAAGGGGAGGTGGGGATTGGGCTGAGAGGGGCTGTTTGTGTTCGTCTCTGGTTTCAGTGAGAGCAGCACGCCTGTGGAGCCAGCTGGGGATATCTGCTGTCTGCAGGGCGATGACGCCCATTCCCACCGAGCTGCCAAAGCCGCAGGAGCCAGAACTGGCAGGCGTTCAGAGGCCAGCCACCCGCACTGCCGGGGGCACAGCCCCCCACCCTGGGGTTGGCAGCCCCTCTTCGGTTGCTGCAAGCAACTCTGGAAAGGCTTCTGAAGAAGAAAATTTAAAGAAATTAAATAATTAAAAAAAAAAAACAACACTTTATATCTGTAACAAAAGTAGATGTTGACCTCAGATGCCACATCTGCTTCAAGTGCCCTGGATGCTCTTGAGTGTCCTATACAAAAGCCGTGCAGGTGCATTTACACAAAAGAAAGCTGGCTCCCCTCCACCTCTTTTTTTACCCCAGATGAAGGGAAGCCTCTTCCTTCTGTTTTTGTTTTGTTTTGTTTTGTTTTGTTTTCCCCTCTCTTTCCCTTCTTCTCCCTTTTCTTTTTCCCTCCTTACTGTCCCAGACACTGCATCACAGTGTTCAGTGTTACCGAGTGGAGGTGGTGCAACTCCCTACACTGCTTGTCTGCTTGAAATGTCACCAAGTGATGGCGGAGGAACCAGGAGTCCCAAGAGACTTCGCAGGCACGCATGTGGGGGTGTAAACCAACAGGTAAAAGGGCTGTCTTTCTGCTGTGGTCTGCTGCCCTTATTCCTGTCCCTGTCCTGCCTTGCTGTTAACATTTTTTGTAACCTGATTGTCAGCAGCTCTCAAAGAAGCATCTGGTCTCCTGCAGGCTGTTGGTTTAACAGGAAAACCAGCTCCAAAGCATGGAATAGCATGGTTTTTGTTATTGTTTGGGTGGGGGTTTTGTTGTCAGTGTTTTGTTGTTGTTGTAGATTTTTTTTTTTTAATGGACAGAGGTTGGATTTTCTGTTTTTTGAATCCCCGCTTTTATATCCCAGGTTTTAGGCATAGGGGTGTGTGCCCTCATGCCATGAGCTCTCCATATTCCTCACGACAATTACGCAGTCACCTGGATTTGGGGCGTAAGGGAGAGGCAGACTGCAGGGCTCAGTGTTTCGCTGCTGGCTAGGCAGGCTGCCTTTCAGCTCACATCAGCTCCATTTAAGACAGACCAGCAGAGCTCTGTCTGCAGCTAAATATCACTGACGGGATGAGGGGAGAGCAGGTCACGCCGTCAGAAATCTGCCCAGTGCTCCCTGCTAAACACGAGCCAGGAGAGGCTCATGGTCCCGGGGCCTGCACAGCAGCCAACTGCACAAAAGAGGCACGCTGTTCAATTTCGTATCTCTGTATAGTTAAATTGTCCTCCCCCCAGCTGAACTGGTCCACTTTTCTATGTGGTTTGTGCAGAGCTTTTACTCAGTGTTTTCGCTTGTTGCAAGCGATGATCTCGGTGCAGTTGGTGGTAGAAAGAAGCACAGCACAGGCCGCTGATTAAAAGTAATGACCATCTTGGAAGAGGCAGCGGTCGAAGCTGAAACCTCTCAGCTCTCTTCATTTACTAATGCTGTAAAAGTTGGCAGCTCTTTAAATTGATGATGGCCTGCTAAATTCATCACTTTTTTTTTTTTTTTTTTAATAAATAACCCACCAGAATGGCAAATTACCTTTGGAAATAACAGCATTGTGATATTAAGTTCAGCTAGAAGTAACGGTGAAAAACATAACCTATCTACTAATTGTTTTACTTCAGTGCCTTTTGCTGATATTGAGAGCTTTAAAGAGCTCAGCAGTGATTTCAATTACTCGGGTATAAATCCAAAAAATGATGGTGGAGTTGGTCCAGATTTACATAAGTATAAATGAGATTTTAAGAAATGTCTGTGTAGTTTCCTTTCAGGCTTTATATCTAATTATCTTAATTAGCCTCTCAATTCAAGGGTCTAATTTCCACCACGGTTAATGAATTGCACTTATACGTGGTGGCGAAATTATCTTGCCAGTTTTTAGGGAGCATTCTAAGGACTCCTAATGAGAGAAAGAGCCTCAAACTTCTCCAGCTTTGTTTTTCCGAGCCTAAGGACTAAATATAGTATATATTCCCCAGAAAATGTGAGTGACGGGGATTAGTAATTCATGAGTGATGTGGCACATTTACAGTCGTAGCTGCACAGAATTCACTGTGGCATGGAGAGCATCAAACAAAACAACCCGGTTGACTTTCATGCATTTAGAACAATGAGGAATAAAGGCTTAATCCGGGCTAAAACCGCAAATGCTCCCTGGGTTTAGTTAACACCAATGAAAATATTGAATAATAGCTAAGAATTAAGCTGAAAACTGATTTTTAAAAGGCAGAAAAGTAATGAATAAAAGCCCCAAAGTACAAAAAGTGGTAACTGCAAATGAGTTTGTGTTACATGATAAAGCTGTCATCTGCTGAAAGAGCTCTTGCAGAAAGTCCTCCCCACAGCCAGAGTTTGTGTATGACTGTCGGTGTGGTAAGTCCCTTTCGGAGAGGCAGTAGGGTGTCACTATCAGCTCCAGTGGTTACCAGCGGCCAGTCATTTCCACACGGCTTCCTTTTAAAGCAGACCTCGGTGCTGGGCACGGGGTCCCCTGGAAGGGCTGCCCCAATGTTTTGAGCTTGGTGACCCTGGAGGGGATGGGTGTAGTGGGTTACGTGGCAAGGTTTTGGTAGCTGGGGGCCATAGGTATGCCTTCTGTGAGAAGAATCCAGAAGCTGCCCCATGTTAGATAAGGGGCCCGCTGCTGGCCAGAGCCAGGCCAATGTTGTTTGTGCCTCTGCAAGAGCAGATTTAAGACAGGGAAAACAAAAACAGCTGCACTACAGCAGCTGGGAGAGTGAGAACAGTGAGAACCAGCCCTGCAGCCCCCCAGGTCAGTGCCGCAGGAGGGCAGGAGGTGCTCCAGGCAGGCAGCAGCAGTTCCCCTGCGGCCTGTGGAGAGGCCCCTGGTGGAGCAGGCTGTCCCCCTGCAGCCCATGGGTCCCACACGGAGCAGATCTCCACGCTGCAGCCCGTGGAGGAGCCCCCGGTGGAGCAGGTGGATGTGGCCTGGAGGAGGCTGCGGCCCATGGAGAGTCCCCGCAGGAGCAGGCCCCGGGCCGGAGCTGCAGCCTGTGGAGAGGAGCCCACGCAGGAGCAGGGGTCTGGGGGGAGCTGCCGCCCGTGGGGGACCCGTGCTGGAGCAGTTTGCTCCTGGGGGATGGATGGACCCCGTGGTACGGAGCCATGTGGGAGCAGTTCTTGAAGAGCTGCTGCCTGTGGGCAGCCCCCGCAGGCTCAGTTCAGGAAGGACGGCATCCCGTGGGAGGGACCCCTCGTGGAGCAGGGGCAGAGAGTGACCGAGAAGGAGCGGTGGAGATGAAGCACCATAGACTGACAACAGCCATACCGCCATTCTCCTGCGCTGCTCAGGGGAAGGAGGTGGAAGAGTGTGGATGGGGGGAAGGTGTTTCTGGTTTCTTTCCTTTGTTTCTCACTTGTCTAACTTGTTAGTAATAGGCAATAAATTTTACTGTTTCCCTACTCCGATCTGTTTTGCCAGGCACAATACTTGCTGAGCGATCTCCCCATCCTTAGCTCAACCCTTGAGGCCTTTGCATTGTATTTTCTCCCCCTTTCCCTTTGAGGAGGGGGAGTGAGAGGGCGGCTGAGGTGGAGGGGATGGCTCTGGGCGAGGGCCGTGGGGCCGTGCCACGCAGCCAGGTGCTGCAGCCATCTTCGTGCCTCGCCTCCTGCACAGCTTCTCCTCAGCGCCAGCAGAGGAACGGCAAGCTTCAAATCTCCCGAAATTATCAAGTAAGCTGCTGGATCGAATAACATTTAAATGACTGGCATGTGTCCAGTTCTTGAGATGCATACTGCAAACCTGGCTCTTTGTTCGGTTTTTGTTATTTATTTTTTTCGCTGCGCTGTCCTAAAGTAACTCGGTAGCTTGACTAAGAGTTGCTGTGCTTTCCAGCGGAGGTAATGAGCAGTCCCTGTGAATTATCCTACAAAAGGACTCCTACTCACGGTCTTAAAATATTGCATATTATATCCTCCAGTTGGAAGGCAGAAACTGGCCCTTTCCCTAATTGCAGCCTCTTTTTGTTCTCCCCAGCCAGTCTCTTAGAGCACAACCCGATATTTAAACCTGCCCCCGTACATTTGTTCAACCCAGCCTTTTTCTGCTGTTCCGGGAAAGGCGAAGTTGGTCCAGCTGCACCGCCAGTAGCTGTGGGTAGGAGGTGTTTGTTTGCTGCTTTCTGTTCTCCTGTAGGAATAACCCCGCTCATTTCTGGGGTAGGTTTGCAGCCATGGCTTTGAGCCTCTGCTTTGCCTCAGGTAGGATCCGCAGGCATGGGATTTTGCAGCAGTTGGGTAAGCAGCTTGCACTGCTGCCGTGCTCAGAGCGAGTCGGGCCTGCAAGCGAGTTGTTACTGAACAGCAGGGCATAAACCAGGCTCTCCTTCACTCTGCTGAATCGCATAAAGCAGCATCTTGCTGGAAACATTTCTTGCTCCGGCCTTTTCTCCATCGCAAAAAGAAGTGCATTCTTAATAGCTGTTAGCGATCCAAACCACAAATGTATTAAAGTATATTTGCCTTGTTTATTGTAGCATTTTAATCTGTCAGATCCTGTGATGCTAATGCAAATTAAAAAGGCACCCTGTTTCCTAGTGTGGTTTTGCTCTGTGTGTATCAAGCACAGCAGCTTGAACTTTGGAAAAGCCAAAAGCCTTTTTTTTTTTTTTTTTTTTTTTTCCCCAAGCTATTGGGAAAAACCTCCCTGTTTCTCTCCCTGGAATCTGCCAGCAGTCCCGCAGTGGCTCCAGAGAGGGAGTGGAGGCAGAAAGGGAAGTTGGCGGCACATCTGCACAAGAGGCTCTCCCAGCTGCAGGTTGTCCCTGCTCCTGCGTGCTGCTCCTGCTCCGTCACCTCACGGGGACACCAGGGCGGCCGGGGAGGTGTGGGGGAATAGCGTCACACCAGGGGTGCAACCTACATTCGGATCCAGGAGCAGTGCCAATGGAAGAGCTGCAGATGCACAGGAGTTTTCTATAGGCTTGCCACGTGCTGGAGCCTTTTAATTTACGGAGGGAAGCTCCAATGTCCTGCATCCAGCTCTTGCACTGGAGTCTGCGTTGGCCCTGGAAAACCACAGACGTCTGTACCTCTCTGCTACGGCTCCGTCACCCAGCACATAGCAGATGGCTTCTGGAGAGTAATTAAACTTTTTTTAATCACAATTACTCATGTATTCTAGGCTTTTTCTCTACTTCTAGCTGTCTTGAACAGGTATTTTCCAGCCACTTATTCTCCTTCCCAAATTTTAATTAAAGATGTCCATAGAGCCACTTTCTCGCCATGTGTAAAGAGGGGCTTATCTTTTATTAATTATTTTTATTATTTTTTTTTTCTAATCACCTCCACTGACTTTATCCTGGCCTTATCCTGGGTGAATGTATGCCTGAAAGAGATTTTCCTCGTGCCCAGCCTGCAGCCCCCCGGTGCAGCTCTGGGCCGTCCCCAGGTGCTGTCCCCACCTGGTCCTTCTGCCACGTCAGCCCCGGGGAACACCCTGGCTGACACCACAAACCAGGACCCGGCAGCTGAGCGGCAGGAGCGTGCGGTGGCTGCAACACCGAGCCAGCGGGCAGTGCGAGGAGCCTCAGAGCAACATTTAACGTTTGTTTGTCAGCCTGTGGTATGAGAGCTGAGCCAACACGCTGCCTGTCCTCCCTGCCTCCGACTCGATTGGCTTTCTGTGACAACTACGCCTTCCACAAAGCTCTGATTCAAAAGGACTGCGTTTTCCCCAGCCTGCCCCCTCATACAGGCCCTCTTGGAGCATCCGATCTCGCGTCTTGGTAATCAGCCTCTGGTTACCGGAGAGGAGGCCTGTCCCTCTTGGAACAAAGCCAGACACTGCTTTCTTCCAGAGGAAAATAAATCTCGGGGGCTAATTAATAGCTCCCTTACACTGGCATAAATCTGCTGCAGTCATTTAGTGCAGAGCAGCAAATTGAAAGGACAGTCAGGCGTCCTATTCCGAGGGAGGAGAAAGTCTCTGGAGAATTTTTTTCTCAGTTTCGATTCTTTCCCTTCTGGTTTTAATTTAATTCTTTTCACAGTAAATAAACAGAGACTTCCAAATAACTTTTGCTCTGCGTGAATGAATCTCTGTCATGCTCTTTCTCCCTTGTCATTAAGAAATGTTGTAGGATGAGCGACGCTGCCTGTATTGAATAAATAGCAAATAACGGAGAAAATAGAGTGAAACAAGTAAACCTTACGATCTATTTCCAGCTGAGTCGACTGTAGGACAAAGGTGGGAGTCACAAGGTGGCACCTGTGTGTGGCTTGCAACCAAAAATCTCCCTGAAAAGCGGGTGTTTCTCCAGGTGCCTCACCCACGTGCAGGCGGCATTTACCAGTTACGGAGACAGAGGACGCAGGATCTCTTACAGCAGGTAAGAGGAGAACATCCAGCTCTGGTTTGCTCGCCGGGGACATCGCTGCTGGCAGGACAGCCACACCAGGCTGGGCAGATCCAGAGAGGCATTGCTCGGGAGCCAGGCTTCGCATTGCCTAGCTGACTCCTGCGTGAGCACCGGGCTGGCAACAGGGCAGCTGGGAAAGGGGAGTGCTGCACTGGCTTAATTCTGTTTTATTTTTTCCCTGCCTTGTGCACCCCTGGCTTTCTGTTTCTCTTCCTCTCCTTATCTCTCTTGGCCTCAGATGACAAGCAGATGTTATGCTCTGGGAGCTCAGCCGCTGTAATGATTTTTTTCATCCTATGAAACTGAATGCGGAACAAAGCTTTAGGAGGGCAGAGCCAGAAGGGTCACCTGCTCCGAAACCCCATGGAAACAGCCTCGCTGGGGAAGCAGCTCCAGCCACAGGTCCTCAGGACCTGACCCCTCCAAAATCCTCTTCTGCTGCTAGCCCATGGTGCTAAGATGTGGTGAAACCACTCAGCCACAGCCTTCCTGCCAGCGAGTTCGTTTCCTTGGTTTGGGTTGCAATGCAACCGTAGGAACTGTGCCTCCTGTATATCACAGCCCTGGAGCAGCAGGGCTCGAGGTTTTCTCCTGTGGAAACCCAGCCGGGTCTGAACAAATCCCATCCTTTGAACCCCAGGAGGAGAACTGCAAAGGAGCGGCTCACCTTGCGGCCCCTCACAGCCACCCCGCCACTCCTGCCCCTTGTGCTGTCAGCCTCTGCTTTCTGCGGCCAGAAACACGGGCTTAACATGCACCCAAGACCAGCAGCCTCTGCTGAATTCGTCTGGGTTCAGAGACTGCCTGGAAAAGTCAGAGCCAAGCAGCAGCCGCCATCTGCCCATCCTGAGCCCCAGATGCCTTCTGCTCTGCTTTTTCCAGGTGCTCTACCAGTGCTGTTTGCGTTTGCAAAGTCGTCTTTGCTTCTTTCCCCCCGTTATCTCTAAAGAACTACTTGTGTCATTTCTGTTGCCTGACTGTTCTGCAGTCACCTCAAGCTCTCTCCTTATGTTCCTGCTGATAAGAGCACAGGGGACTTCATTTTCCTTTCAGCCCCGACCACAGCAGCTGGAAGCAGCTGCCCAGGCTGTCGGCGCCTTGCAGGGGCTCAGCTGCCCAGATGTGAGCTTGAAAAGGGGAATGACACACCAGGCTTGCTTCGTCTTTTGGGCTTTCAGGAGGACCATGGGTCTTCTGCACCAGCTGGCTTATTTTTTGAGGTCGCAGACGGTTATGTGGTGTGCTCTGATTGAGCACGACCCTTTTGGGGATCAGACAAGCCCACCCTGATGGTCAGTGGGTAGCCACAGGTCTGAACTCTGCCTCGCTCCTCAACAGCAGGGCAAGCGAGGGGGCAAAGAAGCCAGCCCTGGAGATTGTCCCATGGTGGGCACTGAGCAAGCCTTCCCCCCGGCAGCTCCTGTGTCCTTCAAGCCCATCCTTCTCCTGCAGCAGGCAGCACCCCGACCTGGAGCCAGCATCTCCAGGGGGCTCGCAGCCGCCTCATGGGGCTGGAGTGGCTTCGGGTCCCCCCGAGCACACACAGCACCCCTGCAACAAGGGGCAGCAGACACCGCTTGTCATGCTCTCAGAGAGGTCAGCCACCCATGCTTGTTCTTGTTTTACCCCTCTGAAGCTCAGCCCAGAGTTTGGCTCCTAAAATAAATGCGTCCGGAGGGTGCACGTGCCTGTGTCTTCCCCTGCTTCATGGGAGAGGTGGCAGTCGAAAGAGAAGGGCACTCGCTGTGCTCTGCTCCTGCTTTTGTTTTGAAGGCTTTGAATAACAACTGGCGTTTATTTTGGTCCCTGATAACGGCTCTGTTCCTGCTCTGAAATAAGCAGTGTTAAGCCCGAACAACTGGGGCGTCCTCGTTCAAGTCCGTTCTGTTCTCACTGACCGGCACTCGCCCGCTGTCCGGCAGATGCTGTTGCTGCTTGAAGATGCGCGGCTGATGCTCGCGAGCTGCCATCAGGCAGCAAGATGTGAATTTAAGCAGGAAGCCTCTGCAAACCCAGAGCACTGCACAGGGGTGGAGCACGGTGCTATAAAACTCACAGCACCTCGCTCTGCACACGCGGACACAGGGCTGTGTCCTGCAGCGTGCGGCTCTCGCTTCTCATTCCCCCTCTGTGACTGCGGCCACAAAACCTCCGAGGAGGCAATTCCCTCACCTCGGAGCTCCTCCAGCCCTCCTCCTGCAAGCACCGTGGCTAAAACGCCCTCCTTTTGGCTCACGGGCAGCCTCCGTGGGGCAGCGTGGCTTTGGGGACATCGGCACGAAGATGCCCCTCAGTGGGACACGTGGTGTCTTCGTCACCCAAACCCTGCTGGGAAATCGGCCGAGGTGATGGAGAGGTCAGTGGGGCTAGGCATTTGTCAGGGTAACTATTAATACCTCAGTCGAGTGACTAGACGTTTCCCTGCTTCAGGTAGCTTTGGGTCAGGACCGTACTTACTAGAGACTGATCCTCCCGTACCCACTGGAACTGAAACGCAGCCAGATGTTGTCTTGTAGCAGAAACGCATTTGTCACTCGTGTGTTCTCAGTGCGTGATGCTAATCCTTCTCACTGTTCAAATGAGAACTATTAAGTAAATTGCTGTTAATTAAAATCACTTTCTAGACAAAGGAGCGAGTTGCGTTTCTCCTGCTCGGGTGAGGCTCGGAGATGGCAGGGATGGGAGCCCCACGGGCGGGCAGAACAGCGTGTCGGGAGGGGGCTGCAGCAGCGAGACCCTGCACAAGGACACGCGGGGAAGGTTTCCAGCCTTGGCCCTCAGTTTCGGCTGGCTCACAGAGGGGCTGCTGCTTCTTTGGAAGAGGGACAAAAATATTCGGTCAGAGCCTTTTTGCACTGGTAAATGTTATCCCAATTGCTGGCTGGCCACAGCCCGTACAGAGCTTGCTAGTGTGTCCGAGCACATCCCTAAGTGTTTTCTGATGAGGATTTGCATGCAAATATTGAAATAAAAATCAAGGCTTTTGCTGTGCTCTTGTTCGCTTGCTGGAAAGCTGCTGTTTTCAGGCAGAGCAGGTTGAATACTAGAATTTTTCCAGCAGTGCTCTCAGCACTTTCCTGACATGAAAGTGATGCAAAAAAAAAGTATTTTCAAGGACACCTGAATGAAGTGCATCAGTCTGTGTCATCTTTCCAGTGAAATTCCCCAAACGGCATAATTTAAGATTTTTTTTTTCACAGAGCTTGATGACTTCCAGAAGTCTCTTCTTATCAGCTTTGCAGAAGGTTGTGGATATTTTCTTAAAATACATATATAAATGGGCTAGATCGTGTTCAGATCACACTAATGCCTAGAAGAACAAACGCCTGTTTTGCAGCGCGTTTCACCCGACATAACAAGCAAGCACTAAGCAGAAATGTTACACGGAGGATCAGCGACCTGACAAAACAGCAGCAAAGTTCTCTGATGTGACATTCAGAAAATACAGCCTGAGTAAGGGCGATGCAGCAGCTGCTGCAGCAGCTGCATTTGCAGGCCACATGTTAAAACCCAGCAGAGCTGTCACCTACTGCCAGGTGCCGGTGTCACCAGTTCCCCTGTGCCTGGGGTAGGCTGCAGCGATGCACGCTGCAGCTTGTGACAGCAGGACCAAGTTTTGGCTGGCATGAGCTGTCCCAGCACCTCGGCATCAGGTGCTGGTGGTGAATAGATAGGAGTGAGCTACATCTCCACAGGGATGTGTTTCTGAGTGCTGGCAATGCATACGGGCATGAAATGGGGGCAGGAAAAGAGGCAAGCTCTCTGTTTCCTCATTATTTTCTACAGCCATCACCAATCAATTTTATCTCCAGCTGTATAAAAGCATATAATACATATATGCTTATATATATATATAATTTTTAAATATAATTTTTAAATGTAAATTTTATATATATATATATATCACTACTAGTGTACTATCTGGCTTACCTGTTTTACTCTCAGCTGCTTGCCTGCGGTGCCTGACCCAGACCGCAAGCCCCGTTTGGCAGAAGGGCTGCTGCACCCTGCGCCCTGCAGAGATGTTTTATGCAGCCTCTTACGTGAATGCAGCCCAGGAGGAGTGAGCCACTTATGCCCTGGGCTGTCGTATATGGTTATAGATGGAGAGCTCAGCCAAATTCAGGGCCAGATGTACAAGCCCCTCTTCAGAAGCAGCTCTTGGCCCAAAGAGGCTGGTCAGTCTAAGCAGACCAGACAGAGCATAAGTCATATTTTTAATCCATTCAGCAGCTCAGGTGTTCGTATGCCTTCCTGCAGAGATCAGGGGAAATGTTTGGCAGGGCTGGGACTCGGATTTACCTTTTCTGAGCCCAGCTCTGACTCGGGCAGGAAGGCCACCCAACTGGGGTGCAGGAGCAGAGGTACCTGGTTCCAGGTGTCTCCTGCCCACCACAGCCACGGCTTTGGCATCACGAATTTATGTCTCTCCAGAGACAAAAGTTGTAAAATGAGGAGGGTTGGCCATAAAATACAGAGCTTTTGTTTATGATGGGTGTGTCTGAAGTGTGTCAGCTGCCTGCCGATCAGCGTGCTTGCCCTGGGGTTGCTCTGTGTGGGTGCAGTGACAGAAGAGCCCCAGCTGGGTTTTGGCACCCCAGGCTGGTGACAGAGACCATGCCCTGTGAGGTGACACAAGCCTGTCACCAGTCGGGTGGCTGTGAGATGGGGAAGGAGCCAAGGCCTCCCTGGCAGCCGCTCTGCAGAGGCCTGCGCGGTTACTGCGAGGTTTGCACCGCGTGGCCCTCCTGCTCCAGCCTGAGAGCAGCCTGCAGTGAGGAGGCCTGAGCAGCACCTTCCAGTGTGCGTCGGGAAAGTGAGCCGCCTACAGCAGAGGGTACTGAGCGTGATGCTAGCCCTGCCTCCAGCCAGGCGGAGCCTCTCCTACCATGGTTTTGGTTTGGCACTGGGGAGGAATCACGGAATGGTTTGGGTTGGAAGGGACCTTAAAGCCCACCCAGTTCCAGCCCCCTGCCATGGGCAGGGACACCTCCCAGCAGACCAGGTTGACCAAGGCCCCATCCAGCCTGGCCTTGAGCACCTCCAGGGATGGAGCACCCACAACTTCTCTGGGCAGCCTGTGCCAGGGCCTCGCCATCCTCTGAGGGAGGGATTTCTTCCTTACACCTAATATAAACCTACCCTCTTTTAGCTTAAAGCTGTTACCCCTTATCCTATCACCACACTCCCTAACAGAGTCCCTCCCCAGCTTTCCTGGAGGCCCCCTTTAGGTACTGGAAGGCCGCAGTAAGGTCTCCCCAGAGCCTCCTTTTCTCCAGGCTGAACAACCCCAGCTCCCTCAGCCTGTCTTCATAGGAGAGGTGCTCCAGCCCCCTGATCATCCTCGTGGCCTCCTCCGGACTCTCTCCAATACCTCCATGTCCTCTTTGTGCTGGGGGCCCCAGAGCTGAATGCAGGTTCCAGGTGGGGTCTCACGAGAGCAGAGCAGAGGGGGACAATCCCCTCCCTCGCCCTGCTGCCCACGCTGCTTTTGGTGCAGCCCAGGACACGGGTGGCTGTCTGGGCTGCAGGTGCACATTGCTGGCTCACGTTGAGTGTCTCATCAACCAACACCCCCAGGTCCTTCTCCTCAGGGCTGCTTTCAATCCATTCTCTACCCAGCATTTATTTGTACTTGGAATTGCCCCAGCCCAGCTCCAGGACCTTGCACTTGGCCTTGTTGAACCTCATGAGGTTCGCACAGCCCCACCTCTCAGCCTGCCCAGGTCCCTCTGGATGGCATCCCTTCTCTTCTGCGTGTCGACTGCACCACACAGCTTGGTGCCATCAGCAAACTTGCTGGGGGTGCACTCGATCCCACAGTCCATGTCACCAACAAAGAAGATGTTAAATAACCCAATACAATCCCTAAGTAACACCACTCAATTTTACTCAATATCTTTCAAGCCTGGCTAGGTTTCACGTGTTGATTTTTCCTCTCAACCTGTCAGATGCTGAAACCCACAGAGGACTGCAGCCTAGGATTTTGCAGATTCATCCTACCTGAGTTTTTCCCCGCTCTCACGGAAGCTGATGGAAGAGACAAAGGTGCCAGTCTGGCCATTCGTCATCCCTGCTACTGCTGTGTAAGAGAACGTGGTGAGGACTTTCCCTGATCCAAAGGGAGTGCAGGGCTGCAGAGTCAGGCCACCCCGAGCAGATGGGAAGCACTCTCCTTGCAAGGCACCATTTTTTAAAATAAATTCACCTCTTGTCACATGTTCAGTGCCTCTGTACATGATAGATGCCTTTGGTGCAGCCTGAAATGTCTCTTTAAAAGGTGTGGGATCTATCAGCAGCGTGTCAGTTTAATAGGGTTAAAAATAAAAGGACTAAAAATGGGATTTTTTTGAACAGCTGTGGCAGCACGTACAACTCATAATCAGGTTCTTGCCAGTGCTGCCCGTGCTCACATTGCTCTTTCATTGGCAGTGACCATGCAGCAAGCAGCGTGCCCACGTTGACTATTAGCTGGTCCTCTGAGGCAATGTATCATCAATGGCATCAGAGACTTTTCTAAAATTGGTTCAGACTATTAAAGGAAGGGCAGAGACAGGGAGAAGAATGGAAAAGTGACAAGCCAGTGACATGTTCATTCAGCAACTCTTTCTCTACGAATTGTCTGTACAAAAAAGAAAAAGAAAAAAAAAAAGCGTGTTAAGTGAATTTAAAAGGGACTACTGAGAAAAAGAAAAAAAAAAAAGCCGTGTTCATAGTGAAACCATTAATAATGAATCACCCATGGAGATGAACATCCAGCAACTAACTTTCAGGGGAATTAATACCACCCATTGTTACTGGGCTACCTCCAGTCCCAGCCATAACAGGGGTGTGTTCAGCTGATAACCCAGCCACAAGGAGTCTGCAATCCAAGCAGGAAAATCGGGTGGGGATGGAGACATCCACGTCACTATTTGCTCGATCTGTGCTCACTGGCTCCAATGCTGGCAAGATGCTCTGCTCCCCCCATGCCTCCGTCCCAGCATTTACATATCAACATGCAAGCTGAGTTGCCAAATGAGAATCAATAAATATTAACATGAGTGGAATATTTCTAGCCCTTAAGGGTCTGGTCCTGCAGTTTTCATTTACATGAAGGCAGCAGGATTAGTTATGTGTCTGAGGGCTGCGAGAACAGCTCCGTGAGTGCTGTGTTCCCCTTTTGCTGCTGCACACGCAGAAAAACAGGCACTTTGCAATTTCTGCTAAGATCAGCACTGCAAAGACCGTAAATAAATTATCTGAAAGATGGGTCAGTCTGACCAATCTGCTTTGGACAAGGGCTGCAGGAGAATGCAAGGGATAACTGGGAGGATCGTATGAGTATGAAGCAGAAAGGGTAAAGGAAAGAAAGGCTGTGAGGAACTGGCATGGAAAATCTGTGCTGCGCAGGCGAGCGAGCCCATGTGTGTGAGACAGGGAGGCACTGGCACACGCACTCCTGTTCCTTTTTGTCACATCATTTATTATCACTAAGTGCTCTTCAGCATCTGCATCTTAGGTTTGGGGAATCACCTCACAACACCTCCAGCCCATTTAAGTAATGCTTGCTTCCATTGGGAAGGCGTCAAGGAACTGGGCTGTGTGGATGCTGTGCCTCCTGCAGCGACCTGATGGGGACTGTCAGGGCAGGGGGAAGGACTTTGCCCTCAGTTGTCCCCTCACAGCACCATCCGGCTCCAGAAACGTCCCAGAGGTACATCCCTGATGCTGATGCTGCAGGATGGTGTCCCCCAGGAGCCACCTGCCTTGTGGCCCTCACTGGCAAAGTCCTGGCCTTGCTGACACCCCCTGCAATGCTGCTGCAGGGGTGGCAGCTCCTCACCCACCAACACCACCTTCTTCTTCCCTGCTTCTGAGACTACCTCGTACCTGGTCACGGTCAGCCAGCTCTCCTTGTGTGCTCACCCAGCCATGAAGCCCGCTGGTGCAGGCCTGCTCCCAGGATATTCCTCTCATCAGGCACTTGCTCCTCATTTCTCATTACTCTCTGTGCATAGAATGAAAACACCAGCAAAATTAGCTTCCTCAGCATAACATAGCAGACTTGCAGGTTAGGACCAAGATCCCATTGACCCAGAGGCCAGGACCCCCCAGCCACATCTCACACGCCCAGATCACGCAGGAGTGCACAAACTGTGATACCAGAACTCGCCACAGGTCTCATATCTCTTCAGCAGTGGCCCATTTCTGAAGCAAAACCCCCCTTACTAATACACCTGGGATAGAGGTGTATAACATAAGGACAAATTTCTTCTTGATCCCAGCTGACAATTACATTATGGAGATAAAAACACATCAGGCTTCTATAATTATACGACTATGAAGGAACTCAGGAAAACATAGCGGATATTTTATAGACTTGGAAAATGCATTCCTTGGTTGAAATGCTCATTAATAAAGCTTATAGTTTGGTATTAATCACAGGAAATTGGCTAATCTCTGTGCAAGTTTTTATTTAATTACTGAGCATTATGTTTCACAATTTATGTTCTTGGGTGGCTTTTCTGCCCTCGGTGGATCTGAATCACTGTCAACGGCAGGGAAGGAAAACAAGAAAATGGAAGAGTATCTGTGGTGGAGCTCTCCTGCTTCAAAAATGCGAAAAGGTGTAAAACACACTGGGAAAATTGGCAAAGCAGCTTTCACAGAGTGAAGTGGTCTCCACCAGGAGGGAGCTTCCATCCCACAAGCTAATGGAGATGTGTGGACACGAAGCGTGAACAAAAGCCACCCATTTCTGTGAGATATCTCCCCCTGACAGGGAAGGGCTTTGTATTCGACCTCACGTCCTGTCAGTGCAGTCATGAGCTTGCATCTAGGACCTCCTAGCGTACAGGCTAAACCCTGCAATGGGAAATGGGATGGAGTCGACAGGAGTGGATGAATCCCTGCCATTCTCCTGCCAGTCCCAGATTTTCCCCAGAGTGGCTGGCTGTGGGACATAGCTCCCAATGTCTGCACCATGCCATCCTGGAGCAGCCTCCTGCAGCCAGTTAACTGGGGATCTCCCTTCTTGGGTATCGTGCCTGCAAACTCTGCCCTCGGAGTCGGAAGGCAAGCTGAAAAAGCAGCGGCAGCAGATAACTTCTGCAAACTACAGAGCTGGCAAATATGTCGAAAGCATTTTGCTATTGAACTCTCGCTTGAAATCACTGATCCAAATGGGACTTAACTTGTTCCTTATTAAGGGCTAAGGGCAAACTTAATATTTAGGTCTTCATTCACACAAGTTGGATGGACATTATGAGTAACAGCTGTATGCAGCACTCTCCTGCATCATGCATTATTAAAACCCCACAACTGCAGGAACAAAAATGGATGGGGCTCACTCACAGTTCCTATTCCAGCTCCAGGGCAGGAGGAGTGACATCTGCAGCTCCACATCTCAGCACCTCAACATCTCTGCATCTCTGCATCTGCACATCTCCACACCTCCATGCCTCTTCATCTCCTCATCTCAGCATCTCCAAATCTCCGTGTCTCTGCACCTCAGCAGCTCTACCCCAGCCTAAGCTCCCAGTGCCCTGCCCTGGTCCCTTCTGCTCACCTGTCTCCAGAGGTGCCAGCTGAGCCAGAGCTTGCACCCTTGGTGGCACAAACCCACGCTGCCCCTTCTGCCCAAGCCCTCTCAGAAAGGCCCTGCACAGCCATGTGCCCAAACACGATGTGGGAAGGACACGCTGAGCCACGTCCAGCCCTGGGTAAAGCCCATGCAGGTCTCCTTGCTATGGACAAAAGCAGTTCCAATAGGACAGGGTTTGTTCCCCTATCACAGGATTGCAGAATGACTGAGGTTGGAAGGGACCTCTGGAGTTCACCTCGTCCAACCCCCTTGCAGGACCACCAGGACCAAGTCCAGGCAGCTTTTGCAGGTCTCCAAAGAGGGAGACTCCCTTGTATCTCTGCCTCCTGATCCTCTCTTTTCAGAGGAGAAAGAAATCTCCCTTTCTTTTCCTAATCAGCTTCATTACTGACATGCATCAAAGAGAAGAGGCAGTCCTTGCTCTCCCTGCCTTTCTCATCTGGAGCCAGGCTGAGAGAAGCTAACACGGAGCCAGGAGCTCCCCAGCCACAGGTGGTGTTTTTCCTTTCTCAGAGTCCTTCAAGGCAGAAGATAAGGCTGTGGAGCTGCTGGTTGAAGCAGCAGCTCACCAGAAAGCACTTCTCCTTGCGGCCACTGCTCAGGCCTGTAGAGCACAAGCACCCAGAGCACCCCAGAGCAGCATTGCAGGGCAATGCACCGTGGCCAGTTGCAGAGAGCCACCATCCCACAGAGGAGAGCGGGGCACCGCTCCTGCTTGCAGGCTTTGTCCCTGCAATCGGCAAGGAGCTGGGGCTGGAAAACCAGTGCTGCTGAAGGAGTGTACACCATTGGTGTTGGCATGCTTGCAACAAGGCAGGTGGCCAGGAGCATGCCTTGTCAGAAGGTGCGGGTGCAGAACACGGCCATGCCGGGCCTGTCACAGCCTGGCCAAAGCACCCTGCGTTGAGCAGCCATGAAGGAAAACATGCAGCTGGTGCAGCTTTTGTGTGACGTGTGTTTTCGAAGAACGCTAATGTTTGTTGACGTGGAGCTGTTCATGTTCCTGAGGTCAGGACATGCTGGGGTTACGCTGAGCACACAGCAAGACATTTTGCCAGGCAGAAATGGGCCACGGCGTCACTTCGGCAGGATGCCCACCGTGGTGGGGCAGGCAAGGGCAGCTGAGGAGGGGAATTGCTCTGCTCCCCTGGGGTGCCCTCGTGTGCTCTCCATGGGGATGGTGCCCCTGCTGTCCCCTGCCCCCAGCAGGCAGGCTTGGCAGCTCGTGCTGCAAACCAGCGGGCACCCAGGCCCGTGTCAGAGCCCAGACCCAGCCGACCAGGCAGGGCTGAAGGCCACCCTCTGCAGGGAGCAGCTGCTCATGCATGTTTTCCTCGCTCCTGCACAGCAGCTGCAGTTAGCTGCCCACGTGGAGCTCACGAAGAACCCCAAATATGCACAAACAACGTACCGAGTCATTATGAGCAAACCACCCCTGAGACATCAGGGCCGCCCCAAGCCTCAGCTCTGGTGGGGTCACCTTCAGGACCACTTTACCCAGGACGTGGACACCTCGTTGTTCCTCACCATCCTGCTCCTCCACCACCTTCCCCACAGACATCTCCTCCCCTTGCCCTCTTCTCCACCTTCTGCAGCCCCTCGCAGCTGTGCCTGCCTGCCGGTACCAGCAGCATCAGGAACTCCATGCAGGAGGGCCACAGAAGGCCAGAACATCCTGTGTCTCTGCCCAGCCACCAGACAAAAAGGCCTCTTCCACCTCCCTAAGCTATTCTGCACGCACTGTGAGCCTTAGCAACTTATCAGTAACATAGTTCATCTAGGGCCAGTGTAAAATGCATCTGGTTCTTTTCTTAGACTTCTCAATTCCTTATGAAAACTGAAGGAATTAAATTAAAATAAATTGAAAGGCACAGATTCAGTCTTTGTAACATATTTTCCTGTAGTTCCTTTGAACGGACAACCAGATACCTTCAAAAAAGTCCCATCTAGCATTGACAGCGTTCCCATACACCCATAGTAGGGGCTGGGAATGTGGCACCTCAGTCACTCAGAGCTAACCTTTGTGACAATGTTTTGCAGACTCATGTCCCATCATACAAAATTATATTCCTGGTATCACTGCAGCCCAACAGACCTTTCTCTATCAACGGGCCACCTCCTATGGTGCTCCTCTCTTCAAGATGCTGCTGGTGCTACCATTACTGCCCTCAAATGCACCATAGGTAGTATAAAAATTAAAGCATAAAAAGAGTTTCTTGGGAGAGGCCTTGGCTGAAGCCTGTAACTTTGTCTCCTATGGCAAAGCTGTCCACACACATGGATGTGCAGTGCTTTCTCCAGGCAATCCGGGAGCCCATGGATGCAAACAACCCAGGAGAAAGACCAGTGCTTATCATGAGCCATCCAAGATCGTTGTTCGTCTGGTAACTTTCCCTTCAGCAACACACTCTTGGGTGTTTCTCTTTTTCCCTAGCATTCCCCAGTGACTGCCACCCTCGTGGCACCAAAGCATGCACCTTTGTAGCCTGTGCTTCTGGAGGAGAGGGGTGTTGAGGACTGGGGACTTCATCCAGCCCTCAGCCCATGCAAGATGTCCTCAGGCTTCCTCAAATGCTTTTAGTCCCTTGGCATTGCCCGTGGAAGCTCCTTCAGCAGGAACAAAGGCATGGCTGGATGTCTTCTCTCCCCTCTTTTAACCCTCAGGTCACACATAGCACCTGCACGCCTGCTGGCTCTTTGGGGCGGGACGCATCTCACCTTGGGGTTACACAAAATGGTGGAGCAGACCCAGCAGCTTGTGGCTCCCAGGAGGGCTGGTCCTTCTGAAGGAGGCTGTCCTGAGGTCCAGTTCTGCTGACCCCATGCTAACATCTCCTTTGGGGGTCAGATGAATCATGCCCTAGAAATACCTGCGGTGCATGAGATAATTTCCACCCCTCGTTCCTGCACATTCCTGTGTCATCAGAGTAAGGCAAAATGGGTTTTACCTACTTCTGCTGCCCCTGGCTTTCCTTTCTGTACTCATACCACTAATCCTGGCACTTGTCATCCCTCTGTGTGACCTCGTTATTAAAAATGCCTTTTGCTTTTAGGTTGGTACTTCATTTCTCGGGGACACCTCTGGGGCTTATGCCAGTGTGCCCGCAGCTAGGTTGCTCGGTTAGGGTCACTGCCTCTGCACTCAACGTGTCCCTTTGGGGCTCTCTTCAGCGCTGTGGATCCTGTACCACCCCACAGCCCTGTGTGCAAGTTGTCCTCCAGATGCACAGCCTGGACCAGGAGGCTGTTTTTATTTGGCAAATTCCACATTTGTTAAGGTGCCTGCGGGAAACCCCTCGTGCTGTGCCTTGTGCTGCAGGTCACCGGGTGTTTGCCATCACTCCATTGAAAAAAAAAATATCATGAGATAATATCTGGAAGGGCACTGGAGGCAGAAATTGCTCTTGTTGGCTAGAGGAGCTTATTTTGCCATCAGCCAGGTTCTCCTGTGTTAGAGAGATGTGGAGCTAAAAATAAACCCACGGCCCATTAACCTTCGAGTGCCTCACAGCAATTGCCTGGGGAAAAAGGCGGGAGAACTGGGTAGAGCCTGAAACAATAATTAACAGTGAATAGATGCTGGAAGAAAAACACGGATGACGTGGGAATTACAGAAAAAGACTTTTCCCAGAGGGGCTCTGCTCTTCCCCCTCCGGGGCTCACGTGCATCTCCACATCACACACTTGCAGCGGGACCAGTTTCTTCATAGCAGGAGATTCTGGGGGGATGAGCCCTTCTCTGCCATTTGTATTTGCGTGGATAGCGGCCTGTGTTTTGGCTGGCACCTGGGTTTCTGTGCCCCTAGCCTGACAACACACCTGGAACGTAAGGAAACCGGCTGCTTCCCCTGCAGTGGGAATGGGGGAAAATGTCTTCTCTGCCCTGCACACATTTTTTTTGCCCAGTTGCATTCCTTGGGAAGACACAAAGGGCTGTGCATCTTGTGGCTGGGGCAACCCGTGGTGTCCTGGGCTGGACTCAGCTACCGGCCACCTCCTCGTGCACCAGGTTTGGTGCCCTCCCGGCCCTTGTTGGCCCCACAAGGTGCCAGGGTCCCTCCACCCACCCATGCCCAGGCTCCGGGGGAGAAGCCGGGACAAGGGCCACGCTCGGCCGCACAAGGTGCGCAGCTTGCGCTCGTCTCACCCCGTTGCACAACACGGAGGAGGCTGAGAGGCAGTCCTTAGTCCTTCAGCCCACCGTGCCACCTACAAACCGGCAGGCTAGCCCTGCCTCATGATCTCAGCCCCAAACACTGAGTCACGTTTGCGAAGCTCCTGCCCGGGAGGAGCCGCGGCGGTGCGCTGCTGTCATCCGCACCGCGGGGACGGAGGCTGTGCTTGGTGGCCGTCACGCAGCCCGAGTCTCAAATGTGCTGAGCAGAAAGTGGATTTTCTAATTAAAAAATAGCTCTCTGTAAATGGAGAATGATTTACTTTTTTTTTTTCTTCCTAAATCGAAATTTTAATTACATCTGTGTAACTCCAGGCAATTTTCAAGCAACTGGGGAGTTCTTGTTCACTGTTTCTTGGAGCATTCAGGACTCAGCATCTCTCTCTTTTAAATGCGTCTGGCTTCTAGTGAAAAATAATTCATGGCTACAATCATTTGATTAAATGGTGCTCCAGAGGATTTACCTGCAGCACTACTGAAAGAGGTGCCTTGTAAGATCAAATTTCCTACAAATCCCATGGCGGTTTCCACATTCTTCTAACAACCGGAGTGCCAGTACTACAGTAAAGCAAACAGAAAAGTCTGTGCTTGTTTCTGTCAGCATTTTAAAAGCGCAGCTAATTTTTCCGATTTCTCTCTCGGAAGAGAGGAGCACCCCCTGGAACACTGCAGCCCTCCCAGGGTGACGCCAGCTTTGCTCTTTGCCCATGCCACCGAGGGGGCGTTTTTCAACCCCGACAGAAAGACAGCGACCTTCTATTCTCCGTAGCTCGGTGGCTCTTCCCAGAAAAACAAACCCGGTGTGCCCTCTCGGCATTTCCCCTGCAGCACGCCCAGGTGACACGGAGGCCATCAGGAGGCAGCCAGGCCGGCCGCCCCCCCAGTGCCCCTCAGCTTTGCCTTGACCCAGCAGGGCACAACCTCCTCCTTGTATGCTGCAGCACAGAGCTTTCATGTCTCAAATGAAATCGTTGAGGATGATTCTTGGTTTGGGTTTACCTTGGGTTTGCCTGCTTTCCTTTGCCTTTATTTCACTATGAGTATTTATTTTTACCGACCTGAAGCTCTAAGAGCACCAAACAAGCCACATACCCAGACTGAAATGCAGGAATCCTTGCCTCTGCTTGCAAAAAGGTTCCTATTTCCATTCATGTTGCTGGAAGTAGTTAGTTGCTAAGAATTAAAAGACATGAGATGAGTTTTGAGATTCACTCTTCAGGGCATAACACCCCTTCATTTAACAGCAGCATGGAAGAAGCTTTACCCGGAGGAAGCTGCCCAGCAGTAGCAGCATCCAGGTTTCCTGTACTTCCCTGGAAGCAGCTGGGCTAGGCAGAGAACACTGCTCTCAAGGGTACGCCAATCCCAGCCCGTATTGCTCAACCTCTGTTCCTTGCTAATATCTGGCGTTTTATACTCTGCCTTCTGTGTTTTTCCCTTTTTACGTCAAAGCAGGCGTGTAAGGTAGGTGCTGCACTCTGCCAGGGCTTTCACTCTTGCTCTTTTCCGTCCATAGAATCACAGAATCACCTAGGTTGGAAGAGACCTCCAAGATCACCGAGTCCAACCTCTGACCTAACACTAACAAGTCCTCCACTAAACCATATCGCTAAGCTCTACATCTAAACGTCTCTTAAAGACCTCCAGGGATGGTGACTCAACCACTTCCCTGGGCAGCCCATTCCAGTGCCTAACAACCCTTTCAGTAAACAAGTTCTTCCTAATATCCAGCCTAAAATATCCAACCCATGTTTCACCCCAAATCTCAAGCCATTAAGAAGATCCTTCCAGTCAGGTTAGCTCTGTGCCACAGCAAGCAGCAGCCGCCTGGCAGTAACACTGAGGCAGATCCTGGGAAAACCCAACCTCAGCCTGGCTTCCACTAAGCACACGGCTGGGATTTCAGGATGGGGGAAGGCAGGGGCACTGCTTGCCAGTGGGAACGCTGCTGCAGGCGAGTTGGTGAGCCCGATTGCTGCCATCTCACAGAAATCACCACCGGCACACGGTAAAACACCACCCACAGCAGTGCCACTGCAGCTGCGTCAGAGCAGGGCAGCGCGGGAAGCAGTGTGAGGGCTCTGCCGGCTTCAGCACCACATGACATTAATTATTTACGTCTTTCTGGGGCTTCTGCAGGTAATCTTAGAAATACTTCTGCAGTGAATATTTGTTAAATTATGCATGGTGTTTACTTTCATTCTTCTGCAGCTCTGACGTCTTTCATGAATATGAAAAGCAGGGATCCAGACAGCAGCCTTTCTTCTGATGGCAAAAGTTTTGCAGAGCGATCGGCCTGATTGCACAAACCTCTGCTCATGCTGGAACAGCTGTTTACTTCAGCAGGACTTCTTCAGCGACTGGGGTTTGCCCACACAAATAGGGAACTGCCTGCTCTGATGGGAGGTAAGGGAAACCAGGCACTGTAGCAGACGACAGGGTGACCCCAGCACGAGAAGCACGAGGTCTGTGCTGCCCCACAGGTACTGTGCACACCTGAACCACCACCTACATCAAGCAACCATCCAACTAAATTAGTGGTGAAACCTTAAAGTGATGGCAAGGCTCAGGGGGAAACAGGGCTGGGTGTCAAAGATGGTGAGGCTGATGAAGAGACCGTGATGCTTCAGCACTGCTTTGCTAGTTTAGGGACAAAGCTGGCATTTCAGCCCTGGCAAATGAAGGGGCATGGTCACGGCCAGAAATGAGAAATTTGCCACACACACTCTCTTCTCCTGTTTTCCAAAAAAAAATAAAAAATAAATAAAGTGGGTTTCTCTTGATAGTACAGGCACATCTTTGGTCCCTGGCCCTGGTCCTCAATAGACAGGCTGGTTGTTCCCAATTTTGCTTGTTCTGGGGAATTTGCCTGGAGGTGAAAACCTGCTTTCCAATGCCCCAACAGGCAACGTCGCGTCAGGACTGCTCCTTCCATCAAAATCGGACCTTTAATCCTTTACAAGAGATGGATGGAACAGCAACTGAATTTGCTGTAGCCAGCATAAATCCAAGACTAGCATTAGAAAAATCTGACTTTCCCTCAGTTGTTGCCATACTGGCATGAAGGCTGTGTCAGTCAAAATGAGATGCAAAATCTGAGACTGGGATTCTCACAAAGTCAGCACCAGCTTGCTTAATTTGGTCAAAGATAGAAATCCCTTAATTATTATATCATTTCTGAAAATTCTCAGTTTTCTAAAAATAAGCGTACGACTGACCCCAAAATTAAAAGTACTGTTGCTTCCAGCAAGAGTACTTAAATGAGTACAGCTGATACTTGCAGTTTATAGATTAAAACACTGCAGATTCACCCTCCAAGCCCATTAAGGGACACTGAACAAAATATAAAGTAAATAATACCTCCCAAAAAGTAAATACAATTTTTTAAATACTTCTGTACATTAAATGCTGACAGTTATGCATGCAGAGGAATGTGCTTGCCTAGCAAAACTTCTCTGCAGCCAGCGGGGCTGCATTTGCAGGGCTGAGCCGCGGGCTGCAGGGTGGGAGTCTCCTGAGCAGGTGTCGGTGTCTGGCGATGGAGTGAAATGGGCTCTTCCAGGGCACACTACGGCTCATCCCAAAGCAGCTGTCTGAAATAGATGAGGCAGCCTGCAGCTCCCAAAATACCTGCTCCTTTTCAGCTGCAGGACGGGCTGTGATGTAGGTTTTGGGCGGATGTCCCTGCAGGCAGGAGGTGGCTCGTCAGCCCAGTGCCTTGCTGCAGCCGCAGCCGTGCCAGGACCACCACCCTGGAGGCAGTGCTCAGTCTCGGTGTATTGATAGCCTGCAGTGTTTATGATGTTAATAATTCAGAGCTTCAAGCTATTATAGTACCTTGAGATAGCCATTGTCCCCTCAAACCGTAGTTTAAAAGTATTCTTGTCCTTAAATGGCCGCTAGCAAGGCAAATTATGCCTTGTCACACTGAAAGGATCATATTATGAATCATTCTTTCTAAAAACTAAATCCATATAAAAGAACTCAGGATTATGTAGCAGGATTATTCTGGTAAAATTCGATGTTTTGTTGTACATATTAATGCATCAAGCAGGTATTTTCCTAAAGAAATCTTCTTGTGTTACAGTACTACAGAAAGGTACTGGAACCTGGATTACCAATACCGTGCTGACCACCTTAATATGTTGAGATCATCATTTACCATTCAGACACCATAGCAACACCGAATGCAAATATATTTACTAATATTCTTATAAACGGAGATAAAGGCTTTGCACATTCCAGCTGTGAATGTGCTGGGAGAAGAAACAGGGACTCCATCTGCTATTGTGTTTGTTCAGTTGGCTGAATAAACCAAGTGACAATTTAAAGGAATATTTCATTAAAGAAAAGGGCTTTTGTTTTTTGAAAAAAAAAAACCACCAAGTTATTGGTCAGCTTCTTGTGCTCCCTTTAGAGCTGCTGCTGGGCAGGATAATTGTATCGATCTCTGCCTTTTCGCTGTAGTTGCTTTGTCCAAGTGTATTAATTGCCAACATCAACCACACGTTGCAGGATCCCCGTCTGGTCCCTGCGGTGTCTCACCTGCCCTGCCAGCTCTGGCTGTCCCCTGGCCACCGCACACCCATCGGCTGCAGCTCCGCGAGGAGAGGTATGCTCACAGCTCTCCTGTTTGCTGTTTTATGGCCTCCTGCCCACGGTGCTGGGCTAAAGGCATTGCCACGACAAGATACCTTATAAAACCTTATGACCCTCCGGAGTGAGGGGAAGGGAGTGAAGTTTGGCTCCGCCGGGGAGGTGGCAGGAGGCTGCACTTGCAGTGTTTCCCAGTGGCCTCTGTCAGGAGCTGGGGGTTTCTTGTGCTAGGGAAACATTAGAGGAATCCGGAAGGGAAGTTAGCTGCTGGCAAGGAAAAATTGGCACAAGGAAACGAGACTCAGCAAGGAAAAGAAGAAATGTGTGCTACCGGGGCCCATTCCTCTTCTCCTTCCCAACAGCCTTGTGCCAGGTTAACCCTCATCGTCTCCAATGAGTCATGTACAAGGGTGTAAAGGAGCTCGCAAGTAGGTTCTTGCTTCTGTCTGTTCCAAGCCAAGTATTTGCATTACAAAGCAAACACTCTGTTCTGTGATTTGAGCTCTAGCTGAGTGCTTCCTAAAAGCAATTTAAGAACCAAATTCACGAAGCATCCAACGGGCACTGGCGGTACCCAGGAGGCAATGATGTTCAAACATGTAAAGGCAAGATAGCTGCTTCTTTGTTCAACTGCAGGGATGGAATTATAAGTTCAGGAAATCTGTCTTGGCAAAAAAATCAAGAATTAATCCTAACACATCCCCTCCCAACATCAGGAAAAAACTGATTTGTCTTGCAGGCACCAGGAAGGTAATGAAGCATGAAGCTGTCACCCATCGGACCTTTCTTGTTTCTCATTCTCTTCTGTGAGTATACAAGCCTGATTAGGGGGAAGGAAAATTATTGCTTGCAGATTTCCCCTATCCTTTGGAAAGCTGCATCCGGCTGCTCCCCGATTCCATGGGCACTGTTTCCTAAGCAGTGCTAACGGGTGTGTTTCAGAAGCTGCGAGGCAGGAGAGATCCGCAGCCAACATATTTGTGACGCCGCAGAGAGGGCATCTGGAAAGACTGACACAGCTTCAGATGCCAATGACTACCACAGTCTTTTCTTGGCAGGAAGGATGGACAAATGACCTAATAGGTCTTTTTCATCTGGAATATCTATGAACCTGAAAATGGTGCTGAATTGATTTCCTAAAATAGCAACTTCATCACCAGGCTGCCTTTCTTAAACCGGTGCTTCAAACCCCGAGCATTTCCATGCTAACTCAACTCCTTTATTTGTTCCCTGAACTCTTTTGGAATTGCCAGCATTTGAAAAAAAAAAGACCCTGAAGGTGAATGATGACAGAGCTGGAGGTCTGGGGCCCACTGATCAATTTCTGTCTAAGATGATTAAAATATTATCTCGGCTACACGCTGTATATTGCTGTCCTATATTGCTGTTCCTATTATGAGTATAATAACTGACTGACGGATGCCAAAGCAAATTGCTGCAGGCTTTGATCCACATGAAGAAGGCCCTTGTTTACCCATATATAACCAGGGGCTGAGATTTCACTGCTTTCTGAGAAACAGCCTCCTGCACCCCTTCAGCTCTCGGCACAAGGGCTCCTCCTCTCCAAGTGCTCAGGGATGGGATGTGGCACCTTCCTTCCCTCTGTGTTCTCTAGGGCAATATCACCGCATCCTCACGGTACAGAGATGAAATTCGTGTTGTTTCTTGTATTCCACCACACGTGGCCTCAGGTCTGGGAGCTCCTGGCTGGATGAGGCTGGGCTGGTGGCCAGGCCGGGCGGCCTACGGCCCGATGGCGGGCGGGAGCCTGGTGTGTTCTGCACCACGCTCTGCTGCCTCTTGTCTCACCTTGCTCCGCTGGTAACGTGGCGTTTCCCACCTCCTACCAATGTGACACGGGCAGGTCTTTGTGAAGAAGGGCGAGCGGCAGTGAGAAGCAAGGCCTGACAGAGCGACACAACCTCGAAGGACCTCTTCGGCACAGGACCTTTCCGAAAATAGTGCTAAGGCTGCGGTGGGGAAGACCAAACTCTCCATCTTGGTCGCCCATAGCTGTCTCTTGACTCAGAGCCCCGTGGAAGCAGAAGTATGCGCCGTCCTCGGGTTTCAGCTCCCACCCACAGCCTCGCACGCCAGACCCAGCTGCCTTTGGGAACTGTGAGCAGCTGTAGGCAGCGGGGCTTCGTGCTCACAGCACCCAACAAGAAGGCTGCTTCTTTCTCCTGGACTTGAAGCACTGCATGATGTGACCGATGTGTTAGGATGGGCCCACGTGTTCTTTGCGTGGCTCGGCCCAGTTTTTGCTCCAGGGTGGAAAGAGTATACCCTGGCATGGCAGGGAACCAAGGGATCAGGTCGGAGAGCCTGCTCAGCAGCAAGCACAGCTGGGGAGACTGCAGAAGAAGCAAAGCAGCCGCGTTGCCAGAGCAAGGTTTAGATAATTTTATTTGCTTAAGCACTTTTCAGCATTGATGAGGAAATCACACATGCTTCATCTATGGAGAAAAGGCAGTTTATCAAACTATGTTTTTATGCAAACTAATCAATAAATGGTGTTTGGATAGTAACGTTTCTAAATTTCAAAACTGGTAGCATCCCTGCAGTCTGATGTTAGCAGAGCCATTTAAGTGATTTGCAGCCTTGTACTAAGCCCAAAACCCATCTGTTATCCTGTCTGTAATTTAGTCTTGCTCTGAAGATGAAACATCTTTTCAAAATTCATCACGGTTAGTGAAATGGAAATAGCTACATTTCTATTCGGGCTCTTTTAATATTTTTCTTTGGCTTTTTCCCCCATTCTGAGAGCATAATAACCACTAGGAAAAGCTATTTCAACAAACATCCCTTGATTCTCCAGTTTTCAGTTAGGACAGACCTCTGCTGTTCCTTTCCCTTCACCCTGTTGTGATCAGATGAAGCGTATGATTTTAGTATGGTTTTCTAAAAATTTGGGGTTTCTCTTCAGCACTTCTAGCCTTACCCTGGGGGCAGACAATATGGGAATGAATTCTACTGAAAAGTTATTTTTAACTGAGAAAAATAAAATAAAACAACACTGCTTATTCAAGAACCAAAATGACCTTCTATCTGCAGCGGAGAGCAGGTTCCTCCTTTTGCTCTTACTCCTGGGAACATTACAAAATAATAATAGGATGGGGCCTATCGATAGGCCCACATATCTTACCAGCCTGGGTGAAGCTCTGTGTATCCAGCAGGGCTTTGCAGCTAAAAGTGGGCACCGATTTTGCTGGATTGGGGCAGGAAAACATGCCTCCCCTCCTCCTACCTACTTTTCTTTACCTGCTGCTTTCTGGCGGAGCTCTGCAAACCGCCAAGTGCTTGCTTCACCCTCCCAGCAAGCCCTCTCTCCACCACCCGCCGCCTGGTCTCACACCGACCCCTCGCCTCTGCCTACCTCCTCAAGCAGCTGCCTCCTGCGAGTCCCAGCTCTGCATTTCTTTCTCTCCAGTGCAGCCTTGGAGTCTTGATGCCAAGTTTTCGTCAAGGTTGTACAAGCAGTCTGGAGTACAACTGGAAACAGAACTTGATTGTGCTGTCCTCAAGGTCCTGCTTTTATTATTAGACTTTGCTAACTGTTTGGCTACAGTGCTTGAAATGTGAACGCAACGCTAGCTCTGCCTCAGCCGAGACAGTACACAGGCCAAATGGAAATCTACTGATCAAAGCGCCTAGCTACGTCCCCTTGGCTAGGATTTCACCTAGGTGTCTTTTTGAAATACACCTTTTGGTACAGGATCCTTGCCTCGCACACCCTGGGGGAGGTCAGCCCTTGGGTAAGGTCACGGGCACCTTCCATCCCACCAGTTTTGTCGTGTTTCTCAATTTGTATTTGGACAATGCGCAGGAGTATGAAGATAACCTTTTGTCTTCAGCCAGTATCCTTGACCATTGACCCACTGGATTTTAGCGTGGACACCATACACAGGGCAACCCCACACCCAACTAATATCTACATGCAAGTTCACGCATTAAAGAGTGCAGATTTTGTGAAGGATGCCTTTCACAATCTGCCGTCGTGTGTTACAGAAGCGCTCCGTGCGGCCTTTGGCCTGGTGTGGCGGGCGCTGTGCTCCCTGGGCCGGGGCAAGCTGCCCGGGCTTTGCTATGGCCCGCTCAGCTCCATAGCTGTGAAAAGCTTAGAAAGATCTAGGTCAGATTCAAATGCAGAGCACTTTAGCAGACAAAGCACTGTGTGTTGTTTTTTTTTTTTTTCAGGACGTGCTTGTAAAAATGAGACTGAATATGCAGCCAGGAAAAGGCCCAGCCCTGCCCTGAGCACAGCCCCAAGGCCTGGGAAGGGGCAGAGCTCCCACCTGCCCCGCAGTCTGTCCCCCTGGGGCACAGGAGCCCTGGTCCACCCAAAGGCAGCAGGACAGGGGGGACGCAGAGCCCCACGTGCTTTTCCCAGCGCTGCCAATAGCTCGCCTGGTAACCCTGCACCTGCTACCGAACCTCCCTGAGTTTCTTTCCAGTTGGAAGAAATGAGGCTGGTGTTAAAAACCTCCTCACCAGGTCCTTTGCCCACTGCTGGTACTGGACAGTCGCAGATCTGCATTAGCCACGTGCTTGTCTCGAATGTATTGTCTGAACACCTTGTTCCTATGTTTCCTCCCCACTCATGGCCTGCCCTCCTACGTTTCCTCTCCACTCATGGCCTGCCCTCCTAGGCCCTATTTCCTTTCTCTCCAGGATAATCACAAGCACCTGCCACCCACAGTCAGCAGCTTTTGCAGATTATGCAGCTACTGAAAGAGTGTTGGCCTATTTTATTTTATCAATATGAAGATAGAGGCGGCGTTTACTATCTGAGCTGCTGCAATGCCTTCTGAGACATCTGTAGGATGACCTGGCATATCTCGTGTTTTTGTACTCTGCAGAGACAAAAAGGGAAGAGCAAATTCTGGGAAGAAAGGGCACAACATGAACTAAAAGTTAGTTTGCTTGCTATAAACGGTCCAAGTCTTAACCATGTATTAACACAAAGAAAGAAATAACGAGCTTGAGGTGTTTTGCACAATGAAGCTGCATTAGAACCGGGCTCTTTAAAATAGCCCAGATAAAAAGGGGCTGAGACAGTGGTGCATGAGGCTGGTGGTCTGTGGAGGAAATGCTCAAGTGAGGATATATGGATTGGGACCCTGATTTTTCAGCTTGGTTCCGGCTTTTGGAAATACAGACAAGTAACTTAACACCTGGCTGACTCATCTATGCACGGAATGAGTCAAAGCTAAAACACCTATTTATCCAGAAGGACATTTTCTCTTCCCCTGCTCCTCCAGGGGACACGTGGTTAATTCTGTTGGGAACACTTGCAGGTCTGGGTGGGCTCAGACTCATCCCCCTGTGAGCTGAGGGCTGCAGCACTGCATTCAGTGCTGTACCCCAAGTCTAAGAAATGTAAGTTTGCCTGCCAGAAGGCTATGATAGCAGGTAAAGGAGAATTTCAGAATTTTCAGAATTTCAGAATTCAGGTCCATGGGTAAAACGTTCCACATAAAAACATTTTCATAAAAAGGCTTTTAGTTCATAAGTTGTATTCCTTTCTGAGCAGCCCAGATTATTACACTTTGCCTTTCCTATTCGCTTGCTTGCCAGGTTATGTTAGCTGTTAAAAGACCTTGCCTCTAAGGCTTTTTGTGCCCACTTTGCTGCTGCCCAAAACAGAAGTACTCTTGCTTGTTCCTGAAATGTCAAAATGTATTTTTCTCCCATGGGACAGAAGCAATTTCTGAAAAACAGTCATTTAAATTCTTAGCAAAAATGAGCATTGTCATCATACCAACCAACCAGACTGGGATCTTTTATTCCTACTTTTATCTTCATTCTTGCATATTGCATATTTTTATGTAGCATCCACAGGCACAGCCTCAAAATATCAAAATGAAAGTCTAATTTGTAATTAAAGATGGTATTGTGATCATTGCTTTCTCTTAATAGCAGTGTACATTCAATTTTCCTGGAAATTCATTAGTAGTAGAGGAATCTTTTAGCTCATTTTCCTAAAGGATTGTTCCTAACAGTTCATGTTCTAGCCTTCTGTCCAGCCAACCTTCAAAGTCTGTCCAACTTTTAAAAGTTAATCTTACTGGATAGCTGTTAAAAAATCAAATGATCTCTATAAATTCAAATATAACCTCTCTGGAAACAAAAGACAAACAAAACCTCTCTGGAAACAAAAGACTTCTGTTCCTTTTCCCCAAAATAAGAAATCCCCCAAACCTAGCAATCTCTTCTTCAGTGAAACAGAGCAGTGAACAAAATTTCACCAGAAAAACCTTTGCAGAATATCAGACAATAATTTGATGAGCTGATGAGCCATGGTGTTTGGCATCTTGTCTGTTTTCAATTCGTTTGCACTCACTGCCGCAGATTTATATCAGAAACCTGCTCTTGGAACAAGCACTGGAGACACATCGCATGGCAACACCCTGCCAGCTGTGTTATTGTGTTTCACACCATAAACTGCAGAAGTGTAGCAGAACACGGCACCTCTTTAGCGCAGCGAGGATTCCATACGCAGTATGCTATGTAAAAAAGAAACAAACAAACCCCCCAAAGATGGACAATTTCTAAAACAGAGCTGGCTCTTTCTTTTCAGAAATGTTGGAACAGTGTCAAATATCCCAGCCCCACATGTGCAGGCTGATATTCCCGTGTCCCTCGGTGTCTGTTCCTTCACAAGTTGCACAGTGAGCGGTGCATTTTTTTTCATTCTCACCTGCAGATGTCTCAGACTTTATTCTTGTACAAGCGCAGGACAAGAAACGACTGCATTGGTTTAGGCAGTTTTGCCCTTTTGAAATGCAACCTGCTGAAAGGAAAACAAAATTCCGTCTTTTCCATGGCTGTTCTGTAATGACATGGGGTGTCAGCACCTCAGACTTCTGGGCAGAGCAGCGGGGCTCGGTGAGCTCCTGCCGGCCAAGCTGGCAGGAAGCAGTCTAGCCACTGCAACATGGCACTTGGCTCCGATTCATCCGTCCTGCTGAGAAGCACACGCTATATGTTCATGCTTATTATATGCTAAGACATGACAAAAATGAGCAGCTCTGGATGCCTTCTCACTTTGGAAACTCACTGTCGCATCTCAGGCGGCAAAATTCAGGCTCGGGGTGGAGCTTCAGGGTGGATTATAACTTTCCTGCCCTCCTCCCCTTCATGCCTCTTTGGTACTGCTGGGCAGAGGTTTCGCAAGAGGAAGCAGCCCTCACTTAATCCAAGATGCGCTGCGGAAATGTCTGACACGTACAGTGCCCTCTCACCAGTGAACTTTCCCACCAGGTTCCCACGCAGCAGTGGCTCAAAATGCAGCAGCCTTCAGATAAACGGGGACTCTGAGCTTCCAAGGCTGCCAGTCTGGCACTTTTTCTGAGCTCTAAATTCTCCTGAGAATGTAAATGGGGGTGGTGAGGAGGAGAGCTAAATGTAAAACTGGTATCTCTGCTTCCCATCAAAATGCTAAAATTAAACCCTTTTTAGTAAGAATTTCATTCAAGAGTAATTTCAAATATGAGAGACAAGTGCGTTGTTACTAACGGAATTTATCTTTTTTTTTTTTTTTTTTAAATTGGGAGGGAAAATAAAATGGCAAAGAAATTCTAGGATAATATAAATCTCTTTAATTCAAATATAGCATTCCAAATATGCATTTTTTTCGTTCAATCCTCCCCCCCCCCCTTTTTTTTTTACTGTGAGATGTGATTGGGATGCTTCCAGCCAAAGCTTTGGCAAGTTATAAATAAACAGATCAAGGTATTGCAAACATTTTCTCTCTTCTTCAAGACTGTGTGTAGAAAAAAAGTAATCAAAAAGGGAACAGGAACAGAATGATCTCTACAGTTGCTGCAAGGGCTGCCTGCTCCAAGTTGGAGTTGCTGGATTTGTATGTAACACCTGACCTTGGTCATTGAATGAATTAAATGAAGAGAAAAAAAAGAAAAAAAAAAAAAAGCAGGATACAGTTTGCTCGCTTATAATAATTAATAATTTATAGCAACAGCATGCAGTGTGTGATAGTACACTAGGTCAAGAAGAGGCATGTGATGCATGCACATGGTTAAAAGAGATGGGCTCTTACCTGGGAGTTGTCCTGCTGCAGGTGCTTCCACTGGGTCTGGCTCTTGCCTGGATAGGGACAGCAGAACCAAGTGGTTCATCTTCTACTACCTGTCAGAGAGGATTTTTCCCAATTAATAAGTGGGATCAGACGTAGTAAGGCCTACCGAATCTGAGAAACCTCAGCCATTGTAGTCTTGATGAAGGAAAGGTGGAAGAAGGGAAATTTGATCGTTCCCACTACAGAGAAGGAACAAAAGCCCAGAAGGATGCAGAGCATGCAGAATTAAATCTCGACCAGTTGAGTCCTGGCCCACTGCTGAAATATGCACTCAGTCTTCCTCTCTGCAAAAGCTCTGACTGTTTCTCTCAGCTTTAAGACCCCAGGACTAAAATCTGCCAATGCCTTTGTGGTGTGCCTGTGTGTGAACACACATGTGCCACTGAGCAGGAACAAGAGGATAGGAGAAAAAGAGAGCGGGAGACAGAGAAGGAATTTAAAATAAAATATTAATACATGTCATTGTCACCAAAAGTACAGAGTTACAATATCAGCTCTATGCATTCCCTTTTTCCCTGTGATACAGCAGTCTGAAGGAGGATCTCTGAACAAGTAGTTGAGCACCGAGCTCAAGGAGCTTGGTTTCCTATGGACACACTGTAACTGCAGGCACTCACGGAAGATTGTCTCAGAACAGGGTCGTTCACAGGCTCTCTCCCACCTGGGATGTTACCCTACCTGAGCAGAGAGGTGGCTCTTTCTGCGGTCTTGCTCATGCGCCCTGGTGTCTGGCTTACAAAGCTGGCAGGAACTGCGTTATTTTATGTTCTACACTTCACTCTTGATTTAGCTGAAATTCACCAGTGGCTTACAGCAGAGAGTGGGAGGAATGGAGCAGGCAAGAGACAGACTGGTAGGCAGGCAGACGAAAAGTATGAGCTCATCATTATGATTTCCTTCAGAAAAGAAACCAAGTGTGTCTGGATTGTTTCCCTAACATTTGAGATCCTGCAAATGAAGATTTAAAATAATTCACATGAATATCATATCTGAGGAATGGCATAGCGTATTTTCACACAGCCCATTTCTGCTCTCCTGTCACCTGAAAATAATGGTGCCTAAAAGGCACCAAGCAGGAAAAACCTTAACCCAACAAGGCGTATGACTGCAAAACATCCATTCTACCTCCACACTGTTTCTGTGAAAAGTACAATGTGATATGAAACTCACATGAATCTGGGAAATTCACACTTTTCCTTCCTTCCTTCCTCCCTGCTTTGACTTCTCTCTGACTAATCCATTAGAAACTATGAGGGTGAAAGGAATTAAAGGCAAAAATCTTTACTGCTTAGAGTTATTTGTTGCTTCTCAGAGAACTAATGCAACTCATCTTGCTGAAGTTTCCCCCTATAGGAATGGATCACTTTTGCAAACCACTTGCACTGCGGATCCCACACTGGAAGTGCTTTCCCAGGTGGATATGCAGCTGTAAGAAAGGAACACAAACAAAGCCTGGAAGTCCGGGAAATTTCCTTCTACTTAGTTTTCAGAAAGCGTATAGTTGTGGCCAGCTATGCAGTAGAACTGTATTCAATTCCATTACCAGGGAATAAAAGAGAATTGAAGACACATGAGTGAATAGCAAAGGCAGTGTCCTGGGAGAGTTCAAAGGAAGGACCTGCGCAGTGTGATGATATCCTGACTTTAAGGACCAAGCACGCATTGTGTTTCAGTTACTCCAGGTTTTTTTCTTACATTGTTCTATTGCAAATCCTTATTGTTTTTTGTTTTAGTTCAATTATGTTTGTAGGACGATTCTGACTCCTTTATCCTTTCCATGAAAGGATGCTCCTTTGAGCAGAAGCAGGTACCATGTTTTCTTCCTACCACCCCTGTTCCTGTCAGTGGCTATTTAATTCAAATCTGAATTATTTAGGGAATTTAGGAACTTTGCTTTCTAAACACAGCTTAAACCAAATTAAATTAAAAATGCATTCTGAACAGTATCTAAATTCAAAGTGAGGGCTACTCATCTTTCCCTGCTCCCCAAAAAAGCAAAAACCAAGTTCTGTCTTTGCCTTGAGCTCCATCTTCTTGCTGTCTCCCTGATGTGCCTGGGAGGGGATTTACTCCATACCGACACTCCAACTTCCCTGTGGCTTTGGGCTGAGGGAGTTTGCAGGCCATGAATGCCCTCTCCCAAAGAGCCGGGTTGCCTGGGGCAGGAGGTTTTGGGGATGAGAGCATTCCCCTGAGGATGCTGAGCTAGGAATGCAGACAAAACATCTCCAGCCGAGGATCCCTCCTGCCCCAGGAGGAGTAAACACATTGAGCGGCTCACCCCTCAGAGAGTACCTGCTGCAGCAAAGCCCAACAGCTCGAGGGACCTCATATACTAGGTGGTTCTCTACTAACAACATCGGGCCTAGTTTATTTTGGCTCATCAGAAGGTTAACAAGTTTTTGTTGTTGCTGTTGTTTTAATGCCAGCTGTAACCTCTAAGAAGACCAATTTTACTCTACTAAACACAGGATCTGTTCTTCTGCTTATCACCACAATGTTGGGACTAGCTGTAATTCAGCTTGATGGCCCTCCAAAGCTATAAGCCATGGGGTAGTTTTAGAGGGGTTATAAGTTCATGGGGAGGTTTATTTAACAGAAGGAAAGGGAATGTCATCGTCCTCCCCTTTATTTGCAATATCTGTGGAAATTACTAATCCTGAGAGTTTTGCGGCAGGTGTAAAAAGCAAATTGGAGGCGATGGGGGCGTGGAGGGCGGTAATAATTCTCACATTTATTTGATCAGCTCTAGTTCTGTTTCATTCAGATAACATCTGCCTCCAAGTCACTGCACAAATATAAATTCTCCCCTAATCTTTGAATAGAGAATGTGACACATCTTCCCCAACAATTGGAATGGATAACTGTTGGACAGACTTCGGTCCTTTAGAGACATCTCCAGGTTTTTACAGGTCTCTTGTCCTACCTCCTCATACTGTTGGTAGTGCTATTATTGTTACTAAGGAAGAAGAAACAACAACAAAAATAGCAATAATAATAATAATAGTAGTAGTAGTAATAATTAATAATGATGATGACAATACCCGACATCTTGCAGTATCTGGAAAACTAAATTTCAATTTTCTCTTTTTATTTTCACTCATTTTCTTTCCTGGCTTTTCTTCTATTTTTCCCTCATTCAATTCCCATTCACCTTCTTTTCCTAGCACCTTCATGTCTCATTTCACTTCTAACTCAAACACTGGCCATTTAGTTGTGTTGTTGACTGTTGCTTCTCACACAAGAAAGAACAAAGTTTTTGTTCCTCTGGAACCTACAAAAGACCGCTGCTGATCTTTTTTAGGTCCCGTTGCAGAAAAACATGAAATGTCTTATCCCATAAATTTTTAACTTCTTACAAAGATGGGATCTATTTTCTTTGTGAGAGAAATGTAGGCAAAATTGGTCTTGAAGTTGGGTTGGCCTAAAATGCACTCTCTGCTAGGTGTTCCTTAGTCTCCTCTCTTTCACTTCATCGGAATTACCAGGAAGAGGACCTGTTTATCCTCAGGGCAAACCCTCCACGTGAATGTTAGCTATAGCAAGGATGTTAAATCCAAAAAGACAGTCTCAACAGAAATAATGAAGAATGAAGAGTTAAAAAAAAAGAAAGAAAGAAAGAAAGAAAAAGAAAGGGAAAAGACGAAGGAAGAGAAGGAAGAAAGAAAAGATTCGGGGGATTTCATATTTTCTAATGAACTGCTGTTTCACTGGAAAATTCCTGACCAGCTATAACATATGGAAAGACAAGGTCATCCTGACCCAGTATTGTCATCTCCTGTTCTTTGGAGGATTAATATGGATCAGTAATAACTGCAGCAACCAGAACAATTAATAATTGAAAAGGTGCTAATGAGTGCATTGATGAAGTCAGAAGAGAATTTCTTACCCATAGTATTTTTGTCTCTTTTTGATCCTTTTCACACCATGTGTTGAGCAAAAAAATAAAATAAAATAAAAAAGTTTTTCTGCTTGTAAGGCCTCATTAAGGCCCGACCATCCTTTAATTAATGGAATTATGTTTGATGATACTGTGACTGCAGGCACCTGTCTGGCCATTAAAATCCTGCCTGAATTTCCCCAGTCTTCCTGCAACCTGTACTTCTCCTTTGAAGTTCCACAAAGTTCACTGCCCTTAGGGACCTGAGACCATCTGTATTCTGAGCATTACTTTATTCATGAGCTATGCAAGTCATCAGAGAGAGGTGACCACACTTTCACCGTTCACACATTCAGGCTGAGCACTACTACCTGGTCAGGGCCTTTGCAATGCTTGCATGGCACCAGTGAAATCATAAGCAGGCAAAAAATCCTACTCTCTAGGTTCATTTGCTGACTTCATTTTTCATGTAAAGTCAGTCTGAGCTGAAATCGAGACAGTCCTTGCTAGATGCTCAGGCCAATGCTCTGTGGCCTTTCTCTGCTGAAGGCTCTGGGCTAGAGGCTGTCTTAATGAAATGACTGTGCTTAATAGGGGACCTCCTACTTCTCAAATTCATTCTCCAAGAGGACAGAAAAAGCTGCACCGAGACTGTCTGCTGTTGTTTAAGTGCACAATAAGGAATGATAGGGCAAAGGAAGACCAAGACCAAGAAAGTAGTTTCATTTCCCCAGCTGCCTCATCCTTTCCCTTCAGAAAACCCTTATAACATTATTATTTCTACCCAAAATATCTTTAGGGTTTTACTGGAGATACCTTAAAATAGAGTTTGTCCTCTTGTGTGCTTCTCACCACTGTACGTTTAATTTATGGGATCTGCAAAATGCCACGTATTTTTAATGGAACATGTTTTTCGTGGATATTCTGAATATAAAGGGTAGATTAAATGCAAGCTCCAGAGCTCTGAAAAGTGCTCTAAAAGCATGTCATTCTCGTTAAGTTAAGAAAGGGATCCACAGCCTGCAAACCTAAAATTACCATGGCCATTACTAGCTACTTGTCTAGCTGAGGAACTCCTGAAGCACACCAGGCTCCTGTGGAAAGTAGGAGGAGGCAGAAGCAGGAGCACTGCCAGGCTGCAGTTAACGGGGCTTCAAGCAGGAATTTTTATTTCCAACAGGAAGGAAACAATTTGTTAAAATAAGGTATAATACAGGGTTATATATGATGCCTCCTGGTAGACAGAAACGTTGGAGCAGAGCAGCAATTGTGATCTCCTACACATGAAGGCAAAAGCACCAAGACAGCCAATGTGGGAGAGAACAGGGAAGGGCTGTAAGCATGAGGCTGATGGCATGCCATTACTTAGTGAGGAGCAGGGCATTTCTGCTCCAAGTGACCCACTTAATGGTTGTATACTCCCAGCAAACATGACTAATGCAGATGAAGCAGATAAAATACACATGGTCATATTAAGGAAGAAAAAACCCTTCAATTATACTGTTCCATGGCACTAATCCCATTAAACAGAGGCTGCATACGGAAGTGCCACTGATGGAGAAACTGCATACTAACCAGATGAAAAATCAAAGCAGGGAACAATTCCAGGTGTCACTGAAAGATGACGAGCTGTTCGGTTTGGATCTATGCAGAAGTGGATCTAAGGACAAAGGCAAAGATGTGTAACGCTATCCTTTGCTGATGCATGCTCTGCCTCCTGATTGCCCTAAGCCTCTGACAAAGAAAATACAAAGTTCCCTTTAAAAATGATTGCTGTCCCATGCCATGTGTGTACTCATGTCAAAGAGGTCAAAAGTGGGAAAGTGTTACCCTGAGTTCCCAAACTCCTGGGAGCTGGGAGGATTTTTAATCCTCATACAAAGGCTATGAGGGACTTTCAATGCCTGCTGTATTCACAGATTCCCTGGAGTTTATAGACACCCATCCCATCCCTTCAGCCAACCTTGACAGTACTCCACCTAGCCTAAAGCAACAAGTTAACAACATTTTACAGTCCAGGAGCCAGCTCCATTTTTTAATTTTAAATTTATTTTATTTTGCTGAGTAATGTACACAGAAGATCAGGCCCACAGTCATATATCATTGCCTGCACTTCACAAATTTTTCCAGAACACTCTGAAGGAAAAAAAAAAAAAAGATACACAGCGATAAGTAAGCTACTGGGAGTAAAGAACATAGATAATGCAAGTTGTAAGTTAGCTGCAGCCATCGAGCCAAAATTCAGGAGGCCACACACATTTTTATTTCCTTAGAAGCTGTTTCCCAACTTAGTTAAGTCTGAGTCTAAGTAGCCTCCAGTATTTCAACACTTGTGGCATTGTTTAATGACTTTTGGAAGCTTCTGAAGGACTGGGGCTTTCCTCTGGAAGAATTTCTTTTAAATATTATGTGCCCTGCATGCTGCCAAGAATGCATGCTGTGAGGGGGTGGTTGTGTTACCTGACCGTGTTAGCCCATAGCAGCTTTCTCGGTGGCCTGAAACCCTCAGGAGAATATTGTTAATATCCTATGAAGAAGTAAGCACTTCTGTGGGGAGGGGCCTGGCCTCCCCTACAAAATATGACACAGCCAGAAATTAAAAAAAAAAAAAAAAAAAAAAAAAAAAAGGGACTAGAAAAGAGATTAAAATAGAAAATAGTCATTGTTTTCACGGTTTATAAAACCATACAACTTTGCTCAGTGAGCCCGCCAGTCCCTGAAGATGCACTTCATTGCACCTGCCCTCCCCGCCTAGCAGATGTTTTGTGTTCATCTGTAGGACTAAAAATGCATGTAGCAGTAATGAGGCAGTCTGACCTTGACTAACAAATAATGATCACAGTTATTGATTACAGGAACTGAAGGCTAAACCCGTGTTTGCAGCTCGGTGCGGAGCCTGGAAGGAGCTGCAGTGCAGAACCAGGCCGGCCGCCTGGGAGGGGGACTTGAGGAGGCTCTGGGCCACACAGCCGGTGACACAGCAGGCCAGAGGGCAAGGCAAGACCAAAACCAGGGGCCCAGGCCAAAGTCTGGAGGGCCAACAGTCAAAATCGCCCATTTTGATCCCAATCAGGGTGCCGGCAGGGCTGTGGCCAGGCCGGTTATTTGGGAGCAGGAACATGGGCAAAAGGAACTGATCAACACGGCCGGTGCGCTCAGCAGCTAATGAGATCCTGGGAGACTGAAAAGCATCCAGGTGGCTGGCTACCGCCTGCCTGCCTCCTGGGATTCGGGAGGAATGGCTGTAGCTTTGGATATTTTGGGAGTACGAAATAGCAGACTCAGTTTAACGAAGCACGATTCCTCCAGTTCACTGAATGTCAGGAACATACATTTGCAAAGCAGTACTACAGCAACTAATGTTTTACCACTCAGAGTGAACTAGGGCTTTGAGCATTTATAAATATTTGGAGCAGTACTTCCCTGTGAATTTACAACCTATTTACTAATGATTTAATTATTGTAGCACCATAACTCTCATACAAATAATTCCACTTTGATGCTGTAAACTGTTCTGTAATGTGTAAGGTCGTTAAAATACTGCAATATCGATGGCTAAATATCTAATAGGAAACAAGGTAAAAAAAAAAGGTAGTTGGGTAGCATGATAAAATGTAGTAGTTTATAGCATTAAATGCTTGTGTTATTATTTGATAGAATCCAATATATTGATGTACGAAATGCCACTACTTGGATAGTTACAGATAAATTACCAACAATAGGCTAGCCTAGAAGTAAGACTGGTTATGTAGAGAAATCACAAGAGATCCAGAATACAATTTATTTCATAAGTAGATTAATAGATTGGAAACTAACAAAGGTTCTCTAGAATTCTGGAATTTATTAAGGACTTGTCATAAAATTCATTTATATAATCCTGCATTTATAGAGGGCATCTCACTGTTATAGAACAAATTTCATTATGCCTGTCCTTTCCTAAATTGAAGGTAGGAAACATTTTAACTACATCTGTATTGCCAATACTTATAAATTATTTATGTAGAAATTGTATTATTTTTCATTGTGCATTAGCAGTGAATTCATGACTGGCTGATCTGCTATTACAAACTAATCAGAGAATTGGAACTTGGGCCTTTGACACAAAGGGAAAGTTTCTTTCAGAATCTCTTTGGGGATTTGCAGACAGCCACTTTTCACCACTTATTCTGAGTTCCTTGATATTTTACCCACTATTAAATATTCCTCTGGAGCTGGAAAAAAAAAAAAAAAAAGCCATTCCAAAGTGATTTATTTTCAGGAAGTTTAAGTAACACATGCATATTTAGATTAACAAATCTGTGTTCTGTCTTTCCTCTCTGCATAGCACTGTTGGATCAGATACCTATTCACTAGTATGGCATCGTGTTTGGATGAATCCTCCATGCTTTGCTGCGGCTACATAACCAGGTATTCTTAGCTCACTGCAGATTTGCTTACCCCAGGGACACATACTCACTGTAGCAGCTATAGGCTACACCTAGACCTTTCAGGAATCTTGGCCATCCTTCTTGCCTTTCAGACATTTGCAATAATACTAGGGTTTGAGGCTTTCTAGAACAGCAAATTCATGAGAAAAGGTATCATGAGGACAAGGAAGGACCGTTCTACTTCCAGAGTGGCAATAATGCAAAGGAAAGGAGCAACACATCTGATCAGACTTGCATGTCTGCCCATGCCTGGAGTTTTGCAGCTACTGTCATGTCCCAGCAAGTGATTCCAAAGCATCTGAGGGAGAAGGGACGCCGGGGGCCACTGACGGTATCCAGGAGGGCAGCCAGGTGACCCTGGGAGGAGATGTCACCCTTATAGTTCCAAACCCAAGCTGAACAACCACTTGCCATGTATACTGTCTGCGTTTCAGACCCAGACAGCACTGTGGAAAACATGAAGGAAAGACGGCACTCAAAAATAACAAGTGAAATACAAATGCTAGGTGATTTGAAATAACTCTGTTCCAGGTGCTCTGTGGCATCACTTTCCAGGCACAAGCTGTGGCAACTGCAAGCTGTGGCAACTGCAAGCTGCCCCAGCCTGTTTCTGCTGTTTGGCTTCCTTTTCCTCACTTTAGGAGTTCAAAACAGTGCTAGAGAATTTAGGTAGAATCAGTAAATGTACACATTTACACTTGAGCCAGCCTTCTGTGTATTGTCAGTAGACACAAAGAGGCATTTCTTGGGCATGAGCCATCCCACCTTCAAACAGAGAATTAAAATGGGTCAGGCGAACTGCATTGTACCAGAGCTTATCTTTGTCCACTATTAGGACAAGCCCAGGAAGCTGAGACACTGAAGCTGAGAATGTCTGAAGTTAGGTGGAATTAATTCCACCCCTTATTTTTAAAGGCTTTGGTTACTTCGGGTAGCAAATCCCATACCTTTCATCAAACTTTCTCTCCTCTGCTATGCTATCCCATGCAACTGCCCCACTTCTGCCCTGCATCTTTCTCCAGCTAACGGAGCAATACTGGAGGTGTTAAGAATGGCAGATCTGATTACGGTAGTGGAAGACAGAGAAAGATGAAAAGCAAAATCAGCAACATAAGGCAACAAAACAAAATCACACACGCACACAAAAGAATATCCCTAACTCCAAAGTAGTTTCATCAATACCCTCAGCTTTTTAATACTGTGATATTTCATAAGAAAATTGCCAAAATTAGGCTACGGATTTGATATGAAATCCATAGAGGTTATAAGACTAAATGATGTAGAAGCAATCTGTTCTCCTGCAGAACATTAAAATGCCATATTTATAACCAGAACCCGGCATGCCTTTATAAAAAACAACAACAAAATACACACACATGCACACACACACACACACAAAGACCACTAATAAACAGCAGAGAACACAGCCAACTTTCAGTTCCCCAAATATGAAGGCTTTTTTTCCCCATGCAAATCTGCCATGCAAATCACGGAGAACAATTTTGATCTGCCTTCTACATGAACTTTTGGGAATTAACGTGTGAGCACTGTGTATGTTATACATGTTGTGCTACTGTTTCAGGAGTTTTAAATTAGTGGTAATTTTTTCATTGTGCGAAAATTAGCCGAGATATTTTTCATAACTTTTTAATCTTGCCTCCCCGAACATCAAATGTCAACAAAGCTTTTATGTAAATGTCACGGAATAGTTGAATCAGGAAGAGACTTCTGGAGAGGTTCCTCAAAGCTGGAACAGCTAGAAAAGGTTGCTGAGGGCTGTGTCCAATTGGGGTTTAAATATCTCCAGAGACGGAGACTCCACGATCCCTCTGGGCAACCTTTTCCAGGTTGTGATCACCCTCAGAGTGAAGAAGCTTTTTGTATGTTTAAATGGAATTTCCCATATTTCAATTGGTGCCCATTGCCCCTTTTCTGCTCACTGGGTACTATCAAGAAGAGTCTGGTCTGTCTTCTTTACTGTCTCCATTGGGTGTTCATGGCTTTTGCTGTGGTCTCAGGCACCTGCAATTCCTGAAGGCAAATCTTACCTGCGAAAACTGAAGCAAAGAAGATATTGAGTACCTTGGACATTTCTTTGTCATAGGTTCCTAACCCTGTTCACTACTGGTCTCACATTTTCCTTCACCTTCCTTTTTCTGATGAGAGACCTGTAGAAGCACGTTCTGGTGGCCCTTCATGTCCTTTGACAGATTTAACGGTGGGCTCTGGCTTTTCTAGTGCCATCCCTGCATGCTCAGACAGTGTCGCTACGTTCCTCACAGGTACCCCGTCCCTGGTCCCACCTCTTGTTTTACTTCCTTTTTATTGCAGTTTTTTGTCCAGAGCTCCTTGTCTATCCATGCAGACCTCTTGCCACCTTTGCTTGACCTTCTGCAAATCAGGAAGAATGGTTCTTGAGCTTGAAGAAGCTGATCCTTGAAACTCAGTGAACTCTCCCTAACCCTATTCTCTCCAGGTCCATCTCCTATAGGATTCCTCCATGCAGGTCTCTGAGCAGGCCCAAGTCTGCAGCCCTGCAGTCCAGCGTTGTGATCTTGATTTTGCATTCCTCCATCCTCTCAGGACCCTGAACTCCACCATCTCACAGTCACTACAGTGAAGGCTGCCCTCAGCCTTCACACCCCTGAACAGTTCTTCCTTGTTTATAAGTATGAGGTCAAGCAGAGAGCTTCTCATCATCAGCCCTTTGATCATCTATGTCAGGGAGTAATGACTGATGCACTCTATAAATCTCCTGGATTGTTTGTGCCCTGATGTGTTGTCTCTCTAGTAGATATCGTGGTGGTTGAAGTCCCCCTTGAGGACCGGGGACTGCAAATGTGAGGTTTCTTCCTCATCTCATGAAGGTGCCTCATTTACTTCTCCCTCAGGTGGTCTATAGCCAAGACCCATGACACTGCCCCTGTTGGCCTGCCCTGAAGTCCTACCCCACGAACTTCCACCTGGCTCATCAGCTCTCCTTAGGCCGAGCTCCATGCGTTCCCAGTGCTCTCACATGAAGTCCCTCTCCTTCCCCGCCTTGAAGGATACCTGGTCTGTCCTTCCCAATGAGCCTGGATCCACCCATGGCACTCCAGTTGTATGAGCTATCTCACCACGTCTCTGTGATCCCAGCAAGACCACAGCAATGGCAAACGGACCTCTAATTCCTCCTGTTTCCTTGCTATGCTGTGTGTGTTAGCATACCGGCTGTTGAGAGGCACCCAGCTGTGCTGATTTCCCAGGTAAAACTTCCCCCATAAAGATGTCCTCTTGGCGCTTCCCTATTTGCCACGTGTACGCCCTTCAGTGCTGTACTGCTGATTTCCAGATCTCTTGTCCACCTTGGCCCTTTGCTTGCCCACCTGGTCCACCACATCCTCACTCAGCTGTGGGTTGTCATTTCTCTCCTGCATCATTTCTAGTTTCAGGCTGTCTTTGCCAGGTTGGCCAGCCTGTTGGCAAGGATGCTCTTCCCTGCTTAATCAGGTAGGATTCTCTTCCAGCAGCCTTCGACCCTTAAAAAGGACCCACGGTCAAAAAATCAAGTCCCTGCCATTAACGCCATCTGCACAAACAGTTGTTAATCCACAGGATCCATCCACTCCTTGTCAAGCCCTTGCCCCTGACCAGAAGAATCAAGAAAAAAAGACACTTGGGCACCAGAGTAATGTAGTCATGCTTGATAACCTCCAGGTCTCCCCAGCAGCATCGCTGGTACACACACCTGGAAGAGCAGCAGGGAGCAGTGGTTTGAGGGCTGAACAAGCTGTTTCAGCCTCTCCACAGCATCCCAGGTCTGGGACCCAGCAAGCAGCAAGCGTCCCCAGACAGCAGGTCAGGTCAGTGGATAGGGGTCTTCCTGCCCAAGAGTTGCAGCAACATTAATATCCAGCATGGATGAATTGTCTCTGGGAGTTGTGGGATCGCACAGAGATAATGTCAGATACTGCAGTATTGACCCATACTCAAAGATCTTCAGCTGAATGCTCTTCCCTTCCCTCTTCCTCCCTCTCAGCTCCAGCTCCAGGTCAAAGCTACAGAGGAGGCAGTGCAAGAGTGAAGACAGAAGATGTTCATTACAAAAAAATATTTAAATTTCCACCTGTTCTTACGCGTTTATTTAAACATCGTGGAGATAGTTCATATCTCTATTTTGATATTCTTCAGACAGCTTTAGCTATGTGAGTGATCAGCCTTTGAATGCCAGCCACCTGAAGTGTCGTGTTTCAAATTATAATTTTGAGACACTAAGTTATATAAGGCCTTGAGTTTTTTGCTGGCTGAAGTTGGGTAGCTGCAATACTTTTAACCTGTATTCTGCGCTGTCTTGTGATGTCAAGTCCTCAGGCAAAAATGTTGTCTGTGTTGTTGAAAAAACAGTTTTGGAAAAATATAATGCAAAAAGAAAGTGGTCTGTTTTTGTGTCTGTGCTTACATCTTCTCACCATCTTCTGAGAAATCAAGTTGCAAGGAAGGAAGGAACTCGGTCTCATGCGCCACATCATACTCCGACTAGGGCTACTGAGAACCTTTTTTAAAGGGCAAGGTCAGAGATTAAGCTGGTAATCGCCAGTTCATTAAGAATGAAATTACTCATCCAAAAGGGTTAGTCTTGGCAAAGGTTTCAACTGCTTTAAAAAAGAGTGTGGGACAAAAAGTCCTAAAATTGTCAGGGTTTCATTTTGGCTTTTTAAAATTAAAAAACAAAACAAAACAAACAGAAACAAACAAAAAATCAACAAAATAAAAGACAAGATTTTGGATTTAGCTTGATTTTTAATTGAAAAATCAGAATGAATGCTAGTAAAGACATACTGAAGCGGTAAAAAGTCAAAATAAAACAAGCAAAGATGATCTAAATGGAATGTTTGGATTTGCTCCATCTGCGGGGAGGGAGGGATTACAGCCCATGGAATGGGATATTGCCTTCTCCTCTCTGTTTGGGATGCTATTTTCTTCATATGGATCAGAACTGTTCCTGGCACAGGAAAACCATCTCCTGCCAAGTTCTGGGACTGAATATATATCTTGTCCTGGCCGCAGGTGCTACCCTGGGCATTTTCAACAGTAACAGTGTTCTGGCAGTGGCTAGTACACCCTGCTCCAGTGAAAAGAAAAAACAAATCAAAACAACAACAACAAAATAGAAAACCCCAACAAACAGAAAAACCCAACAAAATGAACTCCAAACCAGGAAAACTGCAAAGGCCAAAGAACTCCCATTAAGGCAGTGAGCTTGCTCCTATCACGTATAAAGTAACTATGAGAAAGTTGTGCAGCCTTTAGACAATACATGACTTACATTTCTACAAGACCACAGCAAAACATTGACTATATCTATCAGATTTCATGGCATTTTATCATGTGAAGTAACCAATGACGCTAGAAACAGTGACCCCTCTGTATATGGTTTTACTGTTGTGTTAAAGTTAGATATGTTAAGGCCAACCACAGGTACTGCAAGAGCTACAGCTTATTCTACTTAATGTCTTCTTTTTCTTATGACCTAACTACTTTATATGCATTATAAAAAGATTTGTTCTAATGTAATAATTTAATAATGTATCAGTTTCCACATACAACCTATTGAAAGATCCCATTCTACAGTAATATTTCAGTTAGCACTCTTGTGGTTTTTTTTTCTGATAATTTTTTTCACAGGAAGCACTATATGTATATGTATAAAGGGCAGTAAGTTCCAGCCCCCAGCAATGGCCCTAAAAAACTGCCCCGTGCACTGTACTTGACATTTTAACTTCTGTGCTACCTGTGGGGTACTTGTACATCCATTTCTTCATTGATTTCAATACATCTCTACCCTTTCCTTTTTTACCTAGTTTATCAGTCCACACTCTATCCCTATTTTCTTCACCTCTCTCTAGGGCTTCTTTGCTGTTACTTTTGGTTTACACCTTCTGTATCTATGAGCAATCCCTATAATGTAAGACAAGAGTCACGATTTAATCCCTGGAGAGTTAAAAATATTGAGAAATGAAAGGTGCTGAAGGTTTATTATGTCAAAAAGTGTATAATCACATTTCTGCATTTGATTTTTTCCAAACCATGTCATTTCTCTTTGTCTTTTATTACAGTATCTCAAAGGTTACCTACACTCTATTTCTTTAGTTTGCTGTTACCCCTGCCTGAAAATATGTCCCCTAAGGGAAAATTTGCTCTCATTTCACAAAAGCAGAAGCAAGTGCACAACAGAAATCTGTGAGAGGTGTTCATTCAGCTCTACACAGGGATTTGTATGATCTGCCACGTGATAGTTCAGCAGAACTTTCTATGCTGTCTGTGGCACTGTTTATAAACCACAGCTTGCTTTCTGGGATGATGTACTTTCCTTTAGAAAGCAAGTAGTTCCTCAGAAAGTAAACATTACCCAGAAGAAATAACAACAGCTTCGTATCATATCCTTCATTGGCTAGCCATATAATTTGGAATTGTCATTCTGTAAGAGTTGAAACAATTGCTTCTTGCAATCCAGTATTTTAAAAGGAATATTCAGGATTCACTGTTTTCATTGTGTACCAGTAAATCTAGTACTTCCGCACAGAATTTCATTGCAGTTTGAAACGGTACTGAGGAAAAGGCATCTCTTTGTGGCACTTGGGGAACCTTGGGCTTTTTGTTCTGTAAATAGTTCAGAGAGGGTGTTCTCATTTTCAGTGGCTGATGATAACTTCCATGGTGATTGTAACTAAGCCAACTACCGCAGACAGAAGCAGAAGAGGAGCACTTGTATCATCCCTTGTTGTAACTCAGTGCTCACACAGGGAGCACTGCCAACAGATTTCAGGGGAGGGTAACCTTGGGCAGTGAGTACTCTGTAAAACTGTTGGGGTGAGCTGACCTGAAATCAGCCATGACCAGAAGCGAACAGCTATGGTCAGAAGGTCATGGCCTTTCCTGTGGCACAGGTCTGCAGTGCTGAGCAGGACCCGAGTCCTGTTAAACTGAGCCTTTGGTACGTGCCCAGTACTCTGAAGGGGTGTTCAAGCAGGTATTCAAGTAGACAGATCCATGTCCATACTACAGATCTTTGCATATTTCTGTTAGTATACAAGGGACTGAAAGCAGGTTAAATGCTAAATGGACCCCCTGTCACAAAGTTCTTGATCAGAACTAAGCAGACCAAGCTCCACGACCTACACATTTTCCTTAGCTAAAGCAATGTAGCTTTAGTTTATCTGTAGCCTGAATGCAGCGCAAGCACAAGGATGCGCACTGTGCTTAGGAGAACTGGGCCTGGATGCGAGTGCCAAACCCATTTGTTGCAACAGGCTGTTACAGAAATACTGACAGCCTTCTACAACAGCTTCAGGCCCCTCCAGGTACAAACCCATGCCAATGCTCGATCCCTGAGTGTCCTCATGGTCTCTGCCTGGAGATGGCCGCTGCTCGGAGCCTCTCCCTACAGCAAACATGCAAGGCAGTAATGCCAGCTGCAGGGGGAAAGACTCAAAAGTGAGCACAACTGATAAGGTCTGTGTACTCAAGGGAGAGATCTGATTCCCTGATATTTAACAGCTCCATGAGTAGGATACTCAACTAACATCTCGGGGAGACAGTTCAAACTCTTCTTCTTCTGATTTGGACCTGTGATTTGACCTCAAATCACTGTCCCCAGGAGGCTTGCCCTAGCTGCTGTGCTATAGGGCAGTTTTCCCAGTGTCTCTTACCAAAGCTCTTCCAGTTTGGAAAAAACTTTGTGCATTCAATAACTGCAGCTGCGTGTTTCATACAGACATGTTTTAAAGGTTGAAAAAAGTTTCAAGATGTAATATTTTGAAAAATAATACAAGTTTGTGAGGAAAATCTGCACCTAAAATCTAATCTAATGCATTCTCAAATGCAAAATCTAATGCATTCTCAGGTGATTTGATTCCCATTAACACCCCAAAAATATCTGTTTGGCTTCCAGTCCAGTACTGAGACAATACTCAGCTGTGAGTTTTGGATGAAAAGGAGTTTCCCTCCAGCCTAGAGGTAAGTTTGAATCACTTTTGAGAGATTAGATCTGTCCCCACTCCTTGGTGCCTGCTGTTGTCTAGTTTAATACTTCTGGCTTCTGCACATCTTATTTCTTATGTGCATCGGTCCTCTGAAGGGGCAGCTGGGTCTCACCTCAGCATGTCTCAAGGTGGCAGGCTGCAGAAAGACGAGGCCAGCCTTCTTCTTGTGAATCTAACCCTTCCTGTGTCACTTGTTTACAGGTGGCTGCCACTCCTTCTGATTGCACAAAGGGAACATCTGCATGAAATGTAATCAGTGTTGCAATAAATACTGAACAATTGTTCACTTTTATGAAATGCCTTCTGTGTATTTCTTTATGTTACCAAACATAGGACACACCAGGAAAAAAAAAAAAAAAAAAGGAACAAAAAATTATCAACTAGTATATTCTTAAAATCTGAGGGCTATGAGGGGCTACAGGTAGTTATATGTTAGAATAATCACATTACATCATTACATTTCTCCCTAATTGTCACACAGACTGTGCTGTGCAACCTTTTGCTTGGATCCTTTTTTTAATTTTTTTTTTCAGCTTCTAGCTATTGTAAATTGCATGTTGTAAGAACTCCCACCTCCCCAAACTCAACATGCTGGGGAATAGAGTATCCCTAACTTCTCTGCGTAAGTCCTCTTGGTCTTGCAGATGGGATTTTTATGTATTTATTTATTTATTTTACCACAGAGACATCTGCTTTTGGGGACTGAGATTTCACTGGAATGTACTTAAAAAAAACACTAATGTGACACTGTACAGTGAGGAATAGGACCCATTATCTTTTGCTCGTTTTGTGGCTTGCATTGTGGATATTAGGCAGATCCATCACTCTTTCTGTTGCCATCTCCATTATTTAGAAAGCTATGTTTGCACTGCAGACTAGACAAATAGATGTGAGAATTAAGTAAAATGTAGAGAATAAACGTTAGAGTATCTGGTGATATACGTTTAGCAAACAGCTCTTATGCCATCACACTGTGTGTCTGGCCATCCTATTTGCCCGTAATAACGTTGGAAATCATTGGCTCATTCCAGCCAAGAGGAGGTGAAAGTCTCAAAGACAATGTTAAAGGTCTTTTCCAACCTAAATGACTCTGTGATTCTGTGAAGTTTCCATAAGTTTAGTGCAGATCGTGGATGTTTTCTGCAAGCACGTCAGGAGATGCTGTTACTACACACATGGGGGAGAAACCCCAGAGGGGGGTCAGTCGGGTGAAGGGGCACCGCAGGAAAACAGGCTCGGGAGGTCTCTGGGAGGCAAGCTACGACCAGGGGGCTGGGGCTCCTGCTGCCTCTGCCCGACCACAGCGGGGAGGCCGGACCCGACGCCCGCAGCTCGGCCCTCTCAGCCCGGTCAGCGCTTTGCGGGGCGGCCACGTTGGGGCCCCCCCTCAGCGCGGGGCGGGCGCCAACCGCCAGCACCAACGCCTGGCGGGGAGGGGCGGGGGCGGGGGGAGGGGAAGGAGGGGGAGGGCGCGCGCGCGCGTTGCCAGGAGACGGCGGCGCGCGGCGGGAGGGGGAGGTGCCGCTGCCCGTTACGTGGTGACGTGCGGTGTATATGAGCGCGAGCGGCGGGAGCGCGGGCCCTTTCCCCGCCAGCCGCCTCCGCGCGCCGCCGCCTCGCCGCCGCCGCTGCCGCCGCTCCTGCCGCTGCTGCCGCTCCCCGCCCGCACGGCACGGCCCGGCCCGGCCCGCGCAGGTACCGGGCGGGGGGGAGGGCACCATGAGGACGAGGAGGAGAGGAGGAAGAGGAGGAAAGCAGGAAGCGGGGGGGGGCCGCGCATGGCGGCGGGGGCCGCCGCCCGGCCTGGCGCTGCGGGCCTGCCTCCGCGCCGCGGTGTCCGCCGCCGCCGGGGGGCCGGGGCCGCGCCAGAGCCGGGAGCCGCCTCAGGCAGCGCGCCGCCGGCCCGCCCGGCCCCGGCACGGGGCGCTCGGAGCCGCCCCGCTCCCTCCCCGGGGCTCCGCGGCCCCGTCAGGCGGCGCGTGGGGAACGCGGCGGGCTAACGCCGCTCGGCCCCGGCGTGGGGCGGTGCTGCCCCCATGCCTAGCTTGTTAGTAGCTTGTTAGTAGCTTGTTAGTAGCTTGTTAGTAGCTTGTTAGTAGCTTGTTAGTAGCTTGTTAGTAGCTTGTTAGTAGCTTGTTAGTAGCTTGTTAGTAGCTTGTTAGTAGCTTGTTAGTAGCTTGTTAGTAGCTTGTTAGTAGCTTGTTAGTAGCTTGTTAGTAGCTTGTTAGTAGCTTGTTAGTAGCTTGTTAGTAGCTTGTTAGTAGCTTGTTAGTAGCTTGTTAGTAGCTTGTTAGTAGCTTGTTAGTAGCTTGTTAGTAGCTTGTTAGTAGCTTGTTAGTAGCTTGTTAGTAGCTTGTTAGTAGCTTGTTAGTAGCTTGTTAGTAGCTTGTTAGTAGCTTGTTAGTAGCTTGTTAGTAGCTTGTTAGTAGCTTGTTAGTAGCTTGTTAGTAGCTTGTGTCTTAAAGGATGAGAAGAATACTGTGATTGATTCTGAACGAGGTGGATAGCTGTTAGCTGATAGTCCCTTGTAAGTCTTCTAACTCTCCTGGTTTTTAGGGCAAAATAAAATTTGAGGTTTATATGCTTTGAAATATGGGTGATGTAGGTACCTCTGTACCAGACAAAGGTTTAGGCTACTGGGCCTTTAGGTACCTGGAACATCCAGTACAAGCGCTTAGAGCAGGCTGCTGACACTGGAATTTCTGTTTGCGTGGTCTGCGTACTGCTGTGCAAGAGGTCCATGCTAGCCATGTCCCTTCCTGCATTTTGTGACAGGTCTTGTATATTATGTGTTCTGGTTTCTGGTGATTTGTTTATTTGTGCATTTGCAGAACGAGGGTCTTATCCACAGGCGGTAGATCTGGTGCCTTTTAGAGCCCCTGTTCCTCTCCTAACATTTATAGGACAGTGAAGTGCTGCGTCTATGCAGTCAGCTCAGCATTAAAGGAAGTGCCCAAAGCGATGGATTTGCTGTAGTGGTGCGTGTCTAACCTGTGCCTCACTCAGAAAGTGCTCCTGGGAGCAGGTGGGAGCTGTTATGGTGATCACCTTACCAAGCAACCTGAAATGGATGCTGTGCTTTTTCTCAGCTTCTTGCACACGTGCTGTACTAGTTATGCACAAGTGAAACCGAAAGCAAGGCGTTGTAGGTGTGTATGTTATGAAGCCTTTAAAGACTTTTTACAGCGCTGAGACCGGAATCTTCCAGGCTGACACCATTTTCCTTAATGGCATGACAGAACTGCAGATCTTCAGCTAAACTTTGGCTTACCCTACTGTCAGTTGTGTTGGTGTAAATCTGTTCAACCGCTTAGCTCCCAAAAGTTGAAGCAGTTGTAACAAGGAGAACTTAATTCAGTGTGGCAAGGATTGTATCCCTTCAGGGGAGTGAAATGGCTTGAGGATTTGAATTTCAGTAGTGAAAAATCTCAGGGGAAGCGAGGCAAGCATCTATTTGAATTCGTGATGAAAACACTTGGTGAAAGCCCATTTGTTCCAGTAGGCCAACAGGTATAATAACCGTGTGTATTGCATTTGTTTGTTTCTGCTAGTATGGCTGTAACCCCATTCATCTTGACTCTTCTGACACAGCTGCAACCATTGTGCATCTCAGACTGACTGTCAGAGGTCTGGTTCTTCTTTCTTCGGGAAATTTGGACAGATTGCAGAAAATGGAGATGTAGTGCTTTTTAAACACAAGTTTGTTTACCTGCGTTTCTATATACACTCCTTGGAACTTCAACCTTGTCTTTTCTTTCCTTCCATGAATTATCACTTTTGTATTTGCCTGGTACCAGCAGGCACTTGTAGAGAAGATACTACTTTGCAGACAGAAACAAGGCTCCTTGGTGCCAGTTGCGTTTTACTACAACTGTGGGGTCTCCTGAGAGCTGCTGGCTGGGTGGCTGCCTTCCACCCAACTTCCCATTAGGAAACTGGTTAGTAAATAACAGGGCAGGGCAGTCCTGGACAGGTGGTGTTTAATCTGAGGATTGGTTGTGTGATGATTAGCCTAATGTTTATGGGTCAGTTTTCATTGGTAAATTACTTTGAGTGCAAAAGTGGTTATAATAAAGTTAATTTAATCTGTCTGATCCTCGCTCTGCTCAGAGGTTAGTGCAGTTCCTCATCACCTAACTTTGTTAAAGTGGAGAGTAGTTCTTGTGTCTTGTGGACTTGTCTAGAAAGCCAGATGTGCTGGGAAGGTGTCAACAACAGTTGTTTGGGGGATTCGTTTGACCTTCTGAAAAATCAAGCTATTGTAAAAACAATGCGTAATTATTTTTAAGAACTTCCTACACTCAACAAAACTAATGCAAAGGGAAAATTTAATTATCAGTATGGCTTCATGAATTTAGCGAAAGATTGCAGATGTTGCAGGCTAAAACTTTAGCTCCATTCAACTGAAAAAAATACCCTCAAACCTTTGCTAACTTGCATTTGAAAAGTTATATGTAGTTTTATTTCTGTTCATTTTTATTCACGTTAACATATGAATAGTTTGAGCAACTTAAAGCAATTTCTTCTACCTAAAGCTTAAACTTTTAAAATAATTTTCATATTGGCTATTTGTAATCTGTGCCTTAACTGCTGTCAGAGGCTAGGATGGTGATCTTGCCTAGAGGAAAAGATGAAGAACTGTTTAGATCATAGTATTGGGGAAATACAGGATGCATTTAGGGGGCTTAATGTACCTATACACAGAAATAACTTAGAATGGTGATGTTCCAGGTTAACTTGCAGTGACAAATAGGCAGTTGCACATCTGCTGTTTAGCCTGGTCTTTGACTCTCAGATGAAATATGGCCAGCTTTCCTTAGTAGCTTTTCATGATCAAAATGTAAACCAAACTTTCTAGATACGAAAACTTCAATTTGTAGCTGTAGCTACGAAGCATTCAGCTGCTGACCTAACATCTTTCACTTAAACAGTCAGATGCTAGCATTAGTCTCATTTTTAAGTGCTGGAAGTTTGTACCGAGCAGGTACTGGAAGTCTGGCGCGGAGCTAAGACCCAGGCAGGAATCACAAAGACTTGTTGTTGTTTCTGACTACCTGTGGTAAGATCAGTGCAGCCCACTGCTTTGTTCTTGATGTTGGTAAATACCAAAAGTTCCAAAGTAGAGGCAGTTCTCCCACATTTCTTGTGGGACGACTCGTCCTTGAGGGAAAGTTTCCTTTGCCAGCTCCAGTTTGAAAAGCTGGTTTAAGCATTGAGAGGTTAGGTTTTGGGGTGGGGGTGGAGGGAAAAACAAACCACCCCCCTGCCTGTGATACTGTTTACATCCCAAACAGCTTTCAGTCTGTGCTTTTGAACTTCCTGATGCCTTCACTCACTTGTGCCACTTCGCATCGTTGGCTTCTGAAGTTCTGCTCATCTCAGGTTGTGTTCAGGTGCTGGTGGAGCTGGGCCCTGAGCTCATCTGCTTCATCTCTGCCACAGAGTTCTGCAGGGAATGCCAGCTGTTTACTGGGGATACACTGCTGAAAGCCTGTCCTTGCCATGCCTTGCTTTGGGGGTTCAGTCACCATGCATCTGCTTTTCATGTTGAATAGAAGTCTTCAGTGGGCTCAATGCAGTGACACGTCTTTACAGAGCAATTTCTCAGCATTTTGGATTCTAAAGTCATTTGATTTGCTTCTTCTAATGTGTGTTACTTTAGATATCTGTACTATTTACTTTGCCTAGGTCGTATCATCTTTTTTTAGGCAGACCAAACTGGTGAGATCTGCACGGCTTGCCCTCTTAACTCTGGTATCACCTTCTTTGCTGTTAGGAATTTATCAGGTGCTTCTGCTGGTGCCAAAAGCACAACTGAGTGAAAGTCGGAAGAAAAAGGTATTTTTGTAAGTAAGCCTCAAATTCCTTGGCTTTCTACAGGTGCACTGTCTGTTTACAGACACTTGTTAAATTCTGCATCTGTAGCTGTTTGGCAAGTGCCTCGCTGCAGCCATAACCACCTGCATACTTCTGTTGGGTCCCACTGCCAGCTGCCACATCTCACCCCCAGGAGCCACTAAACTGTATCCAAGGTAGATCGTTGTCTTCAGTGAATGCTACCTTGTTGAAAGCCGGACACCTGAGAGTTTGCAGTGCAGCAAGAGCTTAATTTCCATAGAAAAATGTAGAACTGAAGCTAACAAGGTGCTAAATATACTTCTTGAATTTCAGTGGCTTCTCAGGGAGCAGATGAGTTTCCTATACTGCATTCATCAGATGTTCCAGCAAAAAACAACCATCAGAAACTGTAAATAAACAAATTCACTGTTTTTTCAACTTTTCAGATAAGGCTGTAAAAATGTTTTCTAAATGACATTGGATAAAAACCTTAATGCTGTGGTGGGTGAGTGTTGCAGATAGTGTAACTGCCGAGGTGGTTGGGTTTGATTCTGTGGCAGTCTCAGCAGTCAACTGCCTCTTCAGCTGATGTTTTGGTGTGCACAGCTTGATATTGCTCAAGGTTAAAATGCAGCCTGATACCTGAAGTGCTTTGTTAAAACACTGGTTTTGTGTTACTCCTTCAGCATGGTCAGCAAACCAATTTGTTGTATGTTATGTGCATCATAAACTGTACAGAGGAATACTTTTCGGAGGTTGTAAACATCTTTCTGTATATGAAGATTCTGATTTCGGCCCTGCAGGATGGGTGTTCCTTTCCCCTTATCAGCGATGGAAAGGAGAAACTGCAACAAGCCCTGCTGGTCAGTTTGTTTAAAAACCCAACATCCTCGGTAAGGTTTTTCAGATATGAATTTAAACTTCTGGATTACTTTTCTAATGAGGAAAGATTGTCCCAAATAGAAATTGGTATGTCTTCTGCTACAGAATCTTGGCATCCAGAACAAAGGCCATGCTGTGTGCTAATTACCCTATTTTTAGAACACGATCAGATCAGTAGCAGAGCCAAACATGCAGATATAATTCAGTCCTGAATTTAAATTGCAATTCTATAGTCCGTTTCCTTCTCCTTATGGTGACTCCTTTCTGCAAAGGTAAACAGGTGGTACCTAAAATTAAAAATAAAAACAAACAGTACAAAAATAGAGGATTTCACTACTTGTCAACTGACTCTTCATTTCCTGCTTTAAAGATTAGTCAAGGTGAAAGCTCTAAAAAGCGTTTCCACACAAATGAAAGCAAGCCCTGCAATTACCAGTAACGAGTTAAATTAGTTGTGTTATCGCTGCTTTATTTTGAAGTTTTCTTTCCCATCGTGTGAAGTTTCCATGCAACCTTAGAGTACCTCCAAGGTGGAAAACTTGTGCTTGCATGCTGTAACAGGTATCGTGCAGAGGCTTGCAGCACGAGCGAAATAGCTGCATGACACAGGGCTGCAGTGGTGCTCCTACCTGAGCAGTTAGCAGGAGCAACGATGACAACTTGAAGGGGAGAGAGCCGACAGATTCAGCGAACTGTTGTATTGCTTGGTTCAGCAGTAACACGATCTGGAGTTTTATTCCCCAGTACTGAGTTCCCAATCTTGCTGTGTTATCAGAAGGCAAGATGTAGGGTTTGTTTTCAGGTAACTCCGGACTTGCCTAACCCCATTCCAGGGCTATTCTGAGAGGTATCCTCCCCTGTGGTGTCCTCCTTCTCTTGACCCTGCTGTTACTCATGCAGCCGCACATCTAACCCTGCACAGAAGAAATACCTGGCACTTCTTTTAACCTTGCACTTATTCAAACGTTGCAGATGAAAGGGGTACACATAGCTGAGGAAGAACCAGCTTTTCCAGCAGTATTTGCCAGTTACATTGGCTTTAGCTGGCTGGGAAGCTGTATGGTCAGCAGAGGAACTTGTTTCTTCCATCTGCTAAGACATGCATCTCCCTTGCGGTGGCTTGAATGCTTCTATCTGAGCCAACTTAGCAGTGACACGTTCTTAAAAGTTCTCAGTGTGTTTTGAGAAACACAGCTGCTCATTTGAGCTGCTTATCCTATAAATCTCTGCCTGGTCCAGAAGATCTTACTCAAGCCTCTGCTAAAAAATTCCCGTATATCCCCGTGCCGGTTACTGTTTCTGGCTGTTGACTGCGCGAGTCTGTTGGATGTAGTGCAAGAGCTGGTGGTTGCACGGTGAATTGCAGCAGAACAGCTGGGTTTGGTTTGAGTTACCAAGCAAGGGTCCAGTGGCACCTTCTTGTTTCTGTACTGAGGGGAGCTAGGTTCCTCACCTGCACCGACGCTGTCAGGCCTTGACAGCCTTTACCCTTACACTGCTGCTTTCTTGTGTGCTAGCTCCTGCTCTTGTTTTTCTAAGCTTGCATTTGGACAGACGGTCTTAATTAGCTACTCCAGATTTGAGGCATTTTATTTGTTAGTTTTTGCTCTCCTACATTAACAATCAGACATCTTTTGTTAACGGGAGGACTTCGAGGCACTGACAAAAGCAAGTAGTCCCTGGAGAGCTCAGTGGCTAATAATGTCTTTCATCAAATAGAAACGATGCCTTGGTGTTCTAGCGTAGGACTGCCCATCTCATTTAGTTGAGACTGATTTGTTTTTTGACCTTCAGCTTTCCTAGGATGACATCTTTCCATATTATGAATATAATCTGTTTGTAACATTTATATCCCATGTTAATGGGATGCACAACAGCCTCTTCATGATCACTTTCCATGCTAATAGCATGTTTCATGAATGTGATTGCAGAAGGAAAAAGAAAATACTTGTTTTTTTGCTAGATTCCCTTATGAAACAGCACTTGTTTTAAACCCGATACATTATTCAATTGCTCCTTTTTGAAGAGAAGCTAAATGCTCTCCCAGCTGCTGCTAAACCATGTGATCCCTTCCTGTGTAACAGTTTTCCCATGTGGTAGTTGGTACCGTTTAACACTTGTGAAATGATTGATGTGTTTTCTTACATCTTGGTACCAAAAATCCTGCTCTGTAACCGTGCCATGTAGTGCGTGCCTTTAAACTGCTCAGCCAGCTCCGACATCGCTGGAAATGAAACAGCACCGAGCATCGCAGCTCTTTGAAGTTACAGACCTCTCTTGGTGGTTTAAGCAAACTACCTACAACAATTATTACAAACATCTGCAGTCCAGGAGCCTGGTGGTGGATCTCTGTGCTACTTCCTTCATTTTTTTGGGCGGGGGGTGATTGGTGCTGCTTTATGTAAAGCAGTGTTGCAAATTGTCCCCCTGGAACGCCGGGCAGGAGCACGGCTCTGAGGGAGCTGCCAGTGAATGTATTCCTCTCGCGTTTCCCAGTCTTCAGCGAGTCCAACTTGGCTGGTATGATGTAATTTGTCTGGCACCTTTGGTTTCTGCATGCATTGCAAATAGCAGTTGACAGGACTTAATCCTGATTTTTTTAAATGCAACTAGCTGTTCTTCAGCTGGGCTTCTTCTCGTTGCTGACATCTGACTTAGGCTGCTCAGTTTATTTTCTGTTGCAGGTTCCTAATTGCACATAGGGCTTGCTAGTTTTAGCCATTTTCTGTTAATGTCTTACTTTCAGTTGCCCAAGGCTTGCCAGCAATGGAAGGAGGCTGAGATTGCTGTTCTGTGGGAGAGCTGACTGACTTGCCGTACGCTGAGTTACTGGCTATTGAGGGAATTAGCTTGGGTAGAAGGTAGATTGCTTTTAAAGACCCGAGGCTTGGCTTCAGTATTCTCAAAAGGCTTGTTTGTGTCCCTCGAATGACTTGAAAAATTTCTCCTACTTGCTATAGCAAGCTAATTGTGTGAATAATTCCTCCAGAGGGAAAGTGCTTCCTGGAAGGGGCAGGATGGGCACCCACAGAGGTGCTGAGCAGCTGAGATCGCGGGCGGACTGCCAGGCCAAGGCCATCAGGTTGGAGGCACTGGGGCTGGGGAAGGCCTTGCCTTGGCAGCTGGCTGCAAGGTCACCTCGCTGTGACCTGTCCTCCTGGGGCCGGGCGGGTGGCAGGGTAAGGTGGGAGCAGCACGCTCCCCCGGGGTGCTTGGGCTGACCTTCCGCAAGGGAAGGCTGCTCGCCAAGGGCATGTGGCTGGGGCTGCTGGGCACAGCGACAGGCTTCGGTGTGGGCACGGGGGGCTGGGAAGGGGCAAGGACTGAACGGGTACAGCTTGTGTCTAAAAACTGGGCTCCACCTCGGTGTAACTGCTTTGTGAAGGAATAGCTCGTAATTTTCAGGGGTTACTGACGGACAACTTGTGGACAAGCGCATGGCAGTGTTGTTATTAGCTTCTGCGTGTGTAGGGCTGCTCTTCTTAAATGACACTTCACTTCTAACCTTCTTTTTTAAGCATGATGACAAAGAACGCATTTTTGATACTGTTTTGGTAAGATTGAAATTTTTGAGGGAGATCTGATAATTTTTTGTAATTCTGCAGTACACTCTCAAAACTGTGACTAAGCTCGTGATTTTTTTCTTTTCAAGTCTCCTAACCTTTCAGTTATGAGAGAGAACGTGTTCCTTGTATGGCAGCAGGCTTGTGATCAAGCTTAAGCTATCTGTGAAAAGTTTAAAACACTTTACCCTTTAGAAAGCTCATACTGTAGCTTGTGTTCGTGTTCTTTTGCTTCCTTTTTGTAGCATTAACTTCCTATGTGCTGTCTTTAAAGCTGTGCAGAGATAAGATAAGCACTTATTTTCCTTCGTGTATTTTTACGGTAAGCAGCAAAACATCTCATTGTAAGCGAAGCCTTGGGGCACCTCTGCATTTGACCATAATTCAGTGCTCCTGGCTGTAGCTGCTCAAACAAAAGGGAAATAAAAATTTTGAGTGAGGAGGTTGTTTGCCTGCTGGGTTGGAGCAGTGGAGGCCACACTGCTACTGCTTGTAACCCTTCCCTTGCATCTCCCAGGGAAGATGCTTCAAGCAGCGATACCCATGAATGCCTCTTTCCTCTTGTGTCAAGGTACAGCTGCTGATCACAATCCTAAATGAGAGGAGTGGGGAAGGAGAGCTGTGGTGTTCTTCTGGAAAGCTGAGTGGAAGGAGTGCTATATGTAAAGATCCGGTTTTGGGGAGATAATGTATTTTAGTGTTGCTGTTGTATCTGAAGCTCACAAGGCTGGGACCTTGTAGTAAGCATTGTGCAAGACCGTCTCCTCTTAGGGAAGGTGTTTCCTCGATACTTGTCTGCCTCTGCAGTTTTTTCACCAGTAGAATTGTGTTTGTAGAGAAGCTTATGGTTATTTAAGTAAATGACAAGCTAAATGTGATGCAACTGTATATCCACGCTGGTGTGGGTTGCACAGATTAGTCTGCCTGCCAATGTAGTGCTGCTGGCATGGTGCCTCGCAGCCTCGTCACACAAGAGCTGCTTTCTAGAGCTGGCAGATGACAGTGCCATGACAAACAGTAGTGTCTCCGCAGTTTGGGGAAGAAACCTCCCAACTGCAAATGTTCTGATACGGAGTAGTGTAAAAAACCAGAGGGGAGATTAAATGCTGAGGTATGACAAAAGCTGATGCTAGGAGAACAGAAGAACAGGGTGAAGCAGATAGGAACACGCTGAAGGGAGGTTCTGAACTTGCCAGCTAATTGATATGGTCTACTTGAATTCTCTGAGAAAATGTTGAAGAAAGTTGTTCAAAGGCTTGGAGTGAGCTGGGCCCCTCTTGGAGAAGGTACAGTCCTCATGTAGATTGCTTAAAAGCTAGGGGGCAGAGAGCAGGCATAGCTGCCCCTTGCAGAGATGGGAGTTCCCCAGGCAAGGCTGTGTGCTGCAGTGGATGCTTTCAGCATGGTCACACATGGCCTTGGAAGAGGGGTGAATAGTGAAAGGATGAAGGTGGTTGATGAGGGGCAGTTATTCAGAACTGTAAAGACAAGGACCCGCTGAGAAATTCAAGAATGTGGAAACTGCTGGTGAAACTTCATCTGCTGCTCTCTTGATCGGCGTAGAAAAACTTGGCTTAATATCTGCAGGCTGACTGTTGTAACTAAAACCTAGGATTTCAGTGCTTTGATGCTTGAATAATATCAGCTCGTCTGCATTGCTTCAGGGGAAGACAAATCTATTTCATAAACTAGTCCTTATTATGGGCTTGTTAAATATCCGTGCTTCTAAAGCCAGTGTGTTTGTTCTGAATGTAGCTGAAAGCTACAAGAGTTTCTGGGGGAATTCTTGCTGTGTGATTGCTTTTAAATAGCTATCTGCTAATGGCCACTGTTGGGGATGAGATGGATACTTGTTAAAAAGTGTTTCAGCCCGACTTGGTCATAGCTAATCTCATGGCATCATTTAAAAAAAAGCTCAGTTGAACTTAGAAGTCAGTCTGTTTCAGCTAACCTGTACCTAGAGTGCTTCAACTGCTGTCTCACCCAGCCTGCTGGCTTGGGGAGAAACCTGGGTTGTGGTCTCTGGTGCACCTTTGAAAGAGCTGTCTCCAGATAGAAAATGAAGTGCCATTTTACAGGGAGAATGGAGATGGGGAAATGTTGGTCTCTGCACGGAGCAATAATAGTTAATGTGATTGTGTCTGTCCCACCTGTATGAAAATGGGCAGAAGGCAAGGTGAGCTGTGCACCTGGAGTGTGTTTGCCAAGAGGGGCTGCTAGCCTCCTTACAAAGGTCCTGCATGAAGGTGTGTATTTTGCATGGATAAAGCCTTCTGCAAACCAGAAACAGTGCTAATTGTGGTATTGCTCAAGAAATATGGAGACTTGTAAATGAGTTGTAACTGTTACATGTTCTTAGTTTCTGTAGGTCTTCAATCTCTGCTGTCATTCTTTTGAGAATGGTTTGTGAAGGAGACTGGAACTGGTATAGGGGCAGCTTGCATCCATGTGTGAACCTGAAGTTACACAACAGGCAAACACCAGCTGAAACTTAAAGAACTTGCAATGAGTCAGAAATGTTCCTGGAACTCATCAGTTTCTTAATGAATTGTTGGATGATCTTTGGTTTGTGGTAGTGCTGCTGTTTGTTAGCAAATACTGCATTTTTCTGAAATAGATGGACAAATAGCTGGTTCTCCAGTTTTTCCACGTATGAGGGAATTGAATCTGGTTACATGCAACCAGAACATATTACCAGAAACATTTTTGTAATCTAGATTTCTAAGTATTGTTTTGCTGGTGGAAAGCGTTGCTCATCTTGTAATACATTTGAGAACATACGTGCTTCGTGGCATGCAAGATGTGCAATAGTCTCAACACGTAGTGTTTGTAGTCTTGAGCATGCTTATGGTGATACTGAGGTGCTTAAAATTCAGATTGTTCAGGACATGGAAGTTAGCTCTGTTAAATAGCTTGGTACAGTGTTGTCAAATTAATTATATGTGGCAATTCTCTGGGTATTTTGAGGAACTGCTTGGATTGGTTTTGTAAAGTTAGGACTAAACATGAATCCACAAAAAGGCATGTGTAGTATTAAAGAATCTGATTCAGCAGTAAGATCGTCTGCAGTTATGCGCTGAAAGTGAGTAGACTTTAGCAAAAGGGTTTTTAGCACCCTTGTTACTTCACTTTCTCTCAGGTTACTTTTCATAATTTTGTTACTTTTAATTAGATAGGATTAGCTACCAATTTTTGATATTAACACAATCCTATGATACAAAATGCAATATGTATTTTTTGCTGGTATTTAAATGTATGTTAGTAGATTCATTGGCTCTAAACCAGAATGACATTTTCCAGTATTTCTGTATGCTTTGGAGTGAAAGGTCAAAACATTTGCATGGGGGATATGCCACTTTAGACTACAATACGTATTTATCCTATTCCTAAAAGCTGGCATGGTTTGTTCCCTTTCAGTGTTATGGCACTTGCCTGTAGACCTTGTAAATGAAATCTAATGCTGTTTTTTGCATTTTGTATTTTCCTCTAGGGTTTGAAATCTGAGCATGGCAGACATCGACAAGTAAGTAAAATCTGTAGGTTACTGGGGCTGTAACTGCCCTGTTATGTACTTCAGATGGCTGTTCCCTCCAGATATGAGGGACAGTGTCTGTCTACTACAATGTGATCTTGACCTTGTGGCAAGATGAGTTTTACAGCATTTGCATGCGGGAGGAGAGCCTGAGTTGCTCATGCCAAATTGGTTTGGGATCTTAACTGGATAAGACAGGGGTGAGGTACCAGTTAACTTAACCATGTTAGCTGGAATTCTGGAGGGAAAAATGCTAGTACTACTCATTACCATTATTTCACTGAATGTAGCTTTCTCTGTACTTTGCTTGTAATTTTGTGGGATTTGAAGTACTGTTTGGGTGAATCTAATCTCAGTTCTCAAGGCCTATACATCATAACAAAGAGGATGCATAGGGCAGACGGAGGCTTGTACTTGTTGATATCAATAGGAGCTGAAGGAATCCTTCTGTAAAGGAATTTTATCTTCAAAACTCTGAAAAGGTGCTAGTTCTATAAACTGTTCCGAGTCTGAAAGTAACACAGTCTATGAAGACAAATTTGACTTTGGCTATTAAAACTTTCAAATTTTCATAGATTAAAAACTAGTGCATCAGTTTGCTTGTACCAATGTGATCTCTGACTCTTTGAGCTCACTTATAATTTAAAAAAGTTTAACTTATTATGCTATTATTAAATATTCCTAATAGCAAAGAACAGTCTGAACTTGATCAACAAGATATGGAAGATGTTGAAGAAGTAGAAGAGGAGGAAGCTGGTGAAGATGCCAACAGCAAAGGTAATGTTGAAAACAAGTCTTTTAAAGTAGCTGCATATGTGCTTTTTTGTTAATGTTAAAAGGATTTTTCTTTTTAAAAGGAAGTGGAAAAGCTTAATGGCTTATACACTGCCCTGTTTAAATTCTGAAGCAAGGACTTTTTTCCCTGGTTGTGACTTTTATTAATTGTACACTGTCATTCATTTTAGTCATGGTCAGTACCAGTGCAAGTAGCCCTGGCCACCTGTAGGGTTGTATAATTGGAAAAGAGAAGGTTATTGTGGATGTTAACAAATTATTTCAAAACTAATAGCTGATAAAGTCTTTTTCTAAAAAAAAAAAGTTACATATATTTATTTTGATCTTTCTCTCAACAACAACAAAAGGCCCGGACATGGTTTCATCTCTGTGCTGAGCAGTGCTACTCATATGTTATAGTTAAAAATTGGGGGTACGGATAGCATCTGAGAGCAATTAGCCAAAAGAGAATAGCTTGTGTGAGAGATAATCCGTAATATAATAGCTTGGATTGCTGATATTGCCACATTCCATGATTTTCTGAACAAAGTAGTAACGCTAATGAAAAATTAGAAAAGTTTCCTCAAGGTGGTGTTAGAGGCTTTGTTATATCTATTGAAAGTGTTTCCAAAACTGGATTGCAAAATTTTGGATAATGTAGGTCAGCTGAAGATGCTTACAATAATTAAATGTTAAATAATCAGGTGTCCCAAAAGAACCTAGAGATGAGTAACAGTATTAGTATTTAATCCCAGCAACTATACATGAGGATCTGAGAGGGGAAATTACACTATATGTGCATCTTGGAGGGAAACCGAATATTGTAAGCAAAGAACATTTCAGTACTAGGGAACTTTTCTGTCTTCTGAAATGAAGACTGCCAAGCAGTTCTTTTGCTGGCTTTCTAGTATCTTTTTCCATGCACATTTTTTCCACATTTCGGTCATTTTTTTTACCTGGATATGCTCATTTTTAAATATATTGAAGACGGTTCAGTTAATGCTTAGGTAAAGCACTCTTGCTTTTGGGGAAAAAACTAATTGAAAAACAAAAGGTTCATGTATCCAAGGACTTGCAAAACAGAATGTCACTGGCTTTCAGTTTGAGGGAATGTTGACGCTGGCATGCCATATGTATGGTGTGTGTACAGGTTTGGTATTTGAAAGAATATCTGGAAACACTCAAATAGCACAGTTAGATACCTTTTTAGGTTAAAGAAAGAGTAATGGATAGTAAGGTCAGAGCAAACCAAGATAGCCTAACAAGATGGCATTGACTAATGTGATACTGTGCTTCTAAGAAGCAACTACATCTTCTGCTGAAATATATCTTTATGGAGATACTACAGTCTATATGGAGAACAGGCCTCTCTTTTCGGTGTCACTTGAGATACAATTTTTCGATATGTAATTTCATTGGTAGGACACAAAAGTAGAAGAGGATATTCATGTGGTTACTCTAGTGAAGGGCATAGAAATGGTGAACTGAATATCACTTAAAAAAACCAACTCGATATATCAGGAAGGATTGAAAAGCTCCATGTTAATTTGAAGGTGCCAGTTAAAAGAATGCTATATGAAGATATTTTCTATGCCTTATGATATACTACTTGTTTGCATACCTGTAAATGTTGAAGATGGGGGAAGAAGGCAGAACAGCTTGATTAAAAATTGTAAACCTGTGTGGATGAGCAAGGAGCTCATCGATAAGATCAAAAGGAAGAGGAAGGCCTATGAAATGTGGAAAAAGGGCCTGTCCTCTTGGGAGGAGTATAGAAGTGTTGTCAGGGCCTGCAGGGATGCGATGAGGAAGGCTAAAGCCCACCTAGAGATGAGGCTTGCAAAAGAGGTAAAAGATAATAAGAAGGGTTTTTAAGTATGTAAACAGTAAAAGGAAAACTATGGATAATGTGGGCCCCTTGTTGAATGAGAGGGGTGTCCTGGTAATGGGAGATGCTGAGAAGGTGGAGATACTGAATGCTTCCTTTGCTTCAGTCTTTGCTTCAAGGACTCCCCCCTGGGACTCCTCGACCCTGGTGGGAGGACAAAGGGTCTGGGAAATGGAGGGCTCCCCCCTGGTTGACGAGAGAGTGGTTCAGGAGTGTCTGAGTGGGTTCAATGCACACAAATCCATGGGTCCCGATGGGATGCATCCACATGTGCTAAGGGAGTTGGCAGAGGTGATCGCTGAACCGCTGTCTATCATCTTTGAAAGGTCCTGGAGAACAGGAGAGGTTCCTGAAGACTGGAGGATAGCCAATGTCACTCTGGTCTTCAAGAAGGGCAAGAAGATGGATCTGGGAAATTACAGGCCAGTCAGTCTCACCTCTGTCCCTGGAAAGGTGTTGGAACAGTTTGTTCTGGATGCCATCTCCAAGCAATTGGAAGAGAAGAATGTTATGAGGAGTAGTCAGCATGGATTCACCAAGGGGAAGTCGTGCTCGACCAACCTCGTTGCCTTCTATGATGGCATCACCAGCTGGGTAGATGGGGGGAGAGCAGTGGATGTCATCTGCTTTGACTTTAGCAAGGCTTTCGATACTGTCTCCCATGACATCCTGATAGCAAAGCTGAGAAAGTGTGGGATAGAGGAGTGGACAGTAAGGTGGGTTGAGAACTGGCTGCCTGGCTGAGCTCAGAGGGTGGTGGTTGGCGGCGCAGAGTCCAGCTGGAGCCCTGTGACTAGCGGTGTTCCCCAGGGGCCGGTGCTGGGTCCGGTGTTGTTCAACATCTTCATCGATGACCTTGATGAGGGAAAAGTGTCTACCCTCAGCAAGTATGCTGATGACACAAAGCTGGGAGGAGTGGCTGACATGCCAGGAGGCTGTGCTGCCATTCAGTGAGACCTGGACAGGCTGGAGAGATGGGCAGGAAGAAACCAAATGAGGTTTAATAAGAGCAAGTGTAGAGTCCTGCACCTGGGAAGGAACAACCTGATGTATCAGTAGAGGCTGGGGGACGACCTGCTGGAGAGGAGCTCTGAGGAGAGGGACCTGGGGGTCCTGGTGGATGACAGGTTGACCATGAGCTGGCAGTGTGCCCTCGTGGCCAAGAGGGCCAATGGGATCCTGGCATGCATTAAAAGGAGTGTGGCCAGCAGGTCAAGGGAGGGGATCCTCCCCCTCTACTCTGCCCTGGTCAGGCCTCACCTGGAGTACTGTGTCCAGTTCTGGGCTCCCTGGTACAAAAAAGACAGGGATCTCCTGGAAAGAGTCCAGCGGAGGGCCACAAAGATGATACGGGGCCTGGAGCATCTTCCCTATGAAGAAAGGCTGAGAGACCTGGGCCTGTTCAGCCTGGAGAAAAGACAGAGGGGATCTCATCAATGTGTGTAAATACTTGAGGTGTAGGAGACAGAGGGATTTGGCCAAATCCCTCTTTTCAGTGGTTTGTGGGGACAGGACAAGGGGTAATGGCCACAAGGTGGAGCACAGGAAGTTCCGCACCAACATGCGAAAGAACTTCTTCACTGTGAGGGTGATGGAGCACTGGAACAGGCTGCCCAGGGAGGTTGTGGGGTCTCCTTCTCTGGAGATATTCAAGGCCCATCTGGATGCCTACCTGGGCAGCCTGCTCTAAGGAACCTGCTTTGGCAGGGGGGTTGGACCCAATGATCTTTCGAGGTCCCTTCCAATCCCTTCAATTCTGTGTGATTCTGTGATAATAAATTCTTATTAAAATGAACTTATTTCTGCAGGTTGTTTAGGCACAGACTTTGAGCTGAAGTAAAAGGGTCGCTGTTGATACCGGTAATAAGAACACTTAAGATAGCAATTTGTGTTTTCTAAAAAGTACTTTTACCATATAATTTGAAACAGATTTCCCATTTGGGCAAAATGATTTCTAAAGAGGTTACTAATAGAAATCAAGTACTTAGCACTGATATTCTGTAATCAATAACATGTCAGACTGAGTTGATTGGATTAATACACTATTCCTTTAAAAAATGTTCTAATGAATAATTTATTTTGCAAGAAAAAATATGTAAGCAGGGATCTGTAAAACAGTTCCAAATCCAAGTCTGAAGAAGTCTTGTTTCTTGTTTCATCTAAAATGGAATGGAAATCCCAACTCCATTTTTGACTTCTTAAATTAACGGCACGAATTCTACTACCTTGCATTTACCTAATGAGTTTGAGGTAGAAGCAATCAAGTAGAAGCAAAACTGATGCTTTTAGGAGTGTTATATAAATCCTGACCTTTTAGCAGAAGCTCAGTTTGCTGAACAGTGGCAATTTTAATCCAGGTTTTTGATCAGGATAGGATGGATTTGATCCATGCTTCTCAAATGGAGATGTTTGGAATACTTTTCTGCTTGTATTTCTTCTCTCAAGTGTATATAACAAACTTATTGCTTTTTTTATAGTAATCCAAGATGAATCCAGAAGATGTACTTTGCATTTACAGTTTTTTCTTTTTTAATTTAGCTCGGCAGTTGACTGTGCAGATGATGCAAAATCCTCAGATTCTTGCAGCTCTTCAGGAAAGGCTTGATGGTCTGGTAGGAACATCTACAGGATATATAGAAAGGTAAAATATTTGTTCTAATTCAGTATGACAGAGTGGTATAAATGGTGCTCTTGCTTTCTGAACACTGTAGGATTAATAATCATAAACCGTTGTTCTGCCTAGATAGCAGGAAACTAATATAGTCAGTCTGTAGTGCATTTCAGATTTGAAGCCTTTTAATTTGAGCCTTTTTGAAGAAAAAAAAGTATCAGCCACCAAATATTTTTAACAGTCCCCTGCAGTTGTGAAATGGCACACTTACAGGTATTTTCCTGCTCTTTGGAATGTCTTTTGTAGGTTTGCCTTAATCTGAAACATGGGCAAATATATGGTCATCTTATGGTTACAGTGTAACCAGAAAGCTAATAAAATTAGGGATGTAGTATCAATACTTGATGTGGACTTGTTATAACCAACCTTGAAACAATCTCTCTTGCTTGCTAAAATTTTCTTTACTCATGCCTTAACAGATAGATCTTTTCAGTTTTTTATAATGTGTGTGAACTTTTCACCATATTCATGTGAGTTGTAAAGCACAACTATCTTACTGTGATAGCCTCCTGCAGAGCTATTGATGTTAACTGGGATGGCTACTGAATAACAGGCTTTGCTGCTGCTACTCCTACTCCACCACATTCCTCTGTTGGAAATAGTAACATAGAACAGAAGCACACTTAACTAACAGCAATACCCTAATAAATGCAGGCCCCAGAAGAGCATGGAGTCAAAGGGGACACACAGGTCCTTTCTGGATGCTCTACACTACAGGCTTTCTATATCCAATTATTTTTCTTGTTTTTTTTCAACAGATGCTAGTTAACTTCTACTCTTTCAGGTCCTTGATCTTATGACTTGTGCTCACTTCTTAGGTTGATGTATTTTACATGGCGTTCTTCTAGTCAGCTGTTCTCTAAGATACTGTACCACTTCATCTATTCCAAGTACAGTAGGGCATTCTCTTAAAGCATTTTAGCTTTGCCGTTGTACCAAATGCTTAGTTATTTACAGTATAAAAATAGCCGTAAAATGTGTGCAACTTTACTCTGCACTTTCTCGACATATGCATGCTGATTTAACCGTGCTTTACAGGTGCATCTTAAATGTCTTCGTAAATATTTTTAAAGTTTGTTTATATATGGAGTCTAGACACTGAGGAGGCACAAAAGTCAGCAGGAATCTGGGATCCTAAAAGCCTGTTACGTGGGCTGTAAAGGAACTAAGTGCATAAGCTGGTGGGAAAACTAAACGTGTTCCAGGAAAACATCTATCTGCTCAGGCTTAGAATCTGCTAATTTTTAGCAGTTGTCTAATAACTACTTCACCTGTGCCTGGCTACAATAATTTTAAAGAAACTTACTTCTCTAGAGCAGGTTTTCCCTCTCCTGCTATTTAGACATTGCATTTTTGTGTGATTGTAACATTTGCTAGTTGCTTGTGTTCATAGAATCATCGAATGGCTTGGGTTGGAAGGGACCTCAGATCATCTAGTTCCAACTGTCTGCCATAGGCAGGGACACCACATGCTAGATCAGGTTGTTCAGGGCCTCAAAGCAACAAGTTTTACTTGCCATTATTGTACTTGTGTAGTCTGGTTCAGATTTCTTGGTCTGCTTCTCCATTTTCTGTTTTTGTATTAGCTGTCTCTTTCATGAATCTAGTTTTTCTAGAATTTATGGACGTTATAAACGTAGTGGATGTACAAATTGTAAAACTTGGTCTAGTTGGCATGGACTGTATCAAAATACAGCTTTCTGGTGCGTGCAAAAGATTCTAGACTCTCTAATAAAGGAATTAAAATATTTGTTCCGATGTACTGGAATTGGTATGTTGCATGTTATAGCACTACCTTTTAGAAATTTTGCTATTTTAATATGAAATTTTGAAGACCAGTACTTAGTCTAAATATATGCATGTGGCATTAGGTGGGTGATTACTGCATGACTTATCTATAGTTAATTATTTTCTTCCTTAACACTTTTTTCCTGAACTGAGCTTGCTACTAAGTTGCTTTTACATCATTCTGGTGTTCTTGAAGTGAAAGATGCAATAAATGGCGAAGCTGACCACATTCTAGAAAAATGTGATAGTAACAAAGTTATCAACCCTTTTTGAACATGTATGATTAAGTTTTTTTTGTGGTAGTGTGTGTAGCAGGATGTACTTTTGCTCAAGTCAGGAGGTTAAGGGAAATCTTGATTTATTGGTTATCTGCATGTTGTCTTAGTAAACAGAAATAGGATATTCATGTTGAGCATAGTCATTAGGAAGATGCATTTCACATTTTAAAGTGAACAAGGTTCTCTTAGAACATATGCATATCCTACCTAATTAGAGGCCAGATAGCATTAGTAATTAATATGAACTTTCACTGTTTAGCTCAGTTAACATATTCTGGTTACTTACTCTAACCTGACTCTGGTACTAACAATTAAAAAGCAGCTGTTAACTACAGTGTTCTAAATAACATGACCAACTGCTTAACTACAGAAAATTAATGTGGTAACTTTCTGTAGCCATATTCTGGGGGCTGTCAGCAATCTACCCCATGAATGTCACTAATAGCCTTCACATAGGTAAATTTGTCCTAACAGTATCTTAGTGTAATTTACTACAAGTGAAACTACTGTTAAGAGTTGTAGCTGACAACTCTTTACAATGAAGACTACATTAATTGCTTTCCTGTTACATGTGTATAATATAGTGGCTCACTTAGAAAAACAGTTCTGGCTTATTTTGGGAGTGAAGGGGTATATGAAGACAGTAGTCCTAGCTTCTTTCCCAGATGAAACAAAAATATAAATGTTGAAGATTGACTTCCTTAGTGAAGTAATAACTCAACTGTCTTGGACTTTCATAAAACCAAACAAATTAGTGGTTCTTAATTATGCTCAATCTTAGAAATTTGCTGTGCTGCTCAACGATAATGTAAAGCTTAACGTGAAGTTTTATACAAGTCTATCTCATGATTCCCCCAGGTATTTGAAATTCTTTGGTTCTCTTTCAGGCTAAGCCTGTTTTTAAGAGATTGTGATAACAGTTTGTCTGCATGGTACAATGGGTCATAGGTTTGATCTGTTCAGCTTTTTAAGGTTTAAAATAGTGTGAAATCTGTTTTGATGCAAGTTGGTTATTAAGGGGGCTGCTTAAGGAGGGGTCAACATGTGCTTAGAATGCAGTGTTCGTAACAGCTCTGTCACTGAATTTTTCAGCTTGCCTAAGGTTGTTAAAAGACGTGTGAATGCTCTCAAGAATCTTCAAGTTCAGTGTGCACAGATAGAAGCAAAGTTCTACGAGGAAGTTCACGAGCTGGAAAGAAAATATGCTGCTCTCTATCAGCCCTTATTTGACAAGGTATTTTAATGCTAATCTGATTTGTACTTAAAAGCTTTAGCTAAAACACAAGGGAACATAAACTGAAAGCTTATCCATGTTCTGAATTACTTTGGTCTTATATGTGCCCATTCATTTGAGCTGACACTATTTTACCATTCATGTGAACATCACTAAGGTTAAGGGGGAGAAAGGCTCAGTCTGTTCCATGATTAACAGAATTACTTTGGTATATTAGGTCTCATCCTGTTAATGTAACAGATGTTAGGTGATGTAGTAGCCTTTCTGGAATTCTTGTGCTTATTTTAGTGAAATTTATTTGAAAAGCTGGTAACTGATGAGCCTTTCTAGGGCCAGGAAAAGTTTTGATAAGTAGTTAATACGTTGTATGAAATTAGGATGAGCAATTTATTAGTTAGGATATTGATGACTGCAATAGCTAGAACACGAAAATATTCTTGGTCAAATTTTTCAGCGGAGTGAAATCATCAATGCAATCTATGAACCTACAGAGGAAGAATGTGAATGGAAAGCAGATGTTGAAGAAGAAATTTCAGTGAGTATTATAATCAGTTCTCATCAATATCTCAAGCTTTAGCATGAAACAAGTTTCAATACAATAAAAAGTTTTCTTTTAAAAAAACTTCAAAATGATTGCTTTTAATAATAATTCATAATTGATTGCTTAAAGCAGGCACATGAAACTTAATCTGTGCTGTTAGCTGTACTGCATAACACAGTTAACAAGCCTGGTGGGTTATGCTTTTAAAATTTAGAAAACTGACACTTTTATTCTATCAAGGAGGAAATGAAAGAGAAAGCCAAGCTTGAAGAAGAAAAAAAAGATGAAGAAAAAGAAGACCCTAAAGGAATTCCTGAATTTTGGCTGACGGTATTCAAGAACGTGGACTTGCTCAGTGATATGGTTCAGGTAGGTGGTAGCCCTGGTTGCCTTGAGGTTGCTTAAGTACATAATCTAAGTGTGCTCTTTAAGGAAGGAGTAGGAACAGTACAATACTTTACATGTCTGAGAGTGAAAATGAAGTGAATACTTGGATGTCATCTCTGGGACTTTGACTCAAAGCAGAGAGCATTCTGAAATACCTTCTTGCTGTGTTCTTATTTGTTGAACTTGTAATTTTACCTTACTAATGCACTTCCTAAATATATAGGAATGTGTGCGTGAAACATGTTGCTAAAAGCTGTATTTTATTTTCATGGGATTCAGGCTGTGTAATGCAGCAGAAATTCTGTGCTGCTGCTGTTGCCACCTGCTGGTCATGTACGTGGAAAATGTTTCCCAGTTGTAAGGAGGTTCTTGCCAAGGATCACTCACTCTAAATACAGCTTTTTATCTCTGCATCTGTACAATTTCATCTTATGAAAGTTGAATAATTGGTTTTTTTGTTTGCAGGAGCATGATGAACCTATCCTGAAACACTTAAAAGATATAAAAGTGAAATTTTCAGAAGTTGGACAGCCTATGGTTAGTTTAACCTACTGAACAAGATTGTTATATTAAACCTCATGTGTATATCAATAACATGGCCTGTGATAAGAAATTGTCTTATGGCAGTCTTGAGAAATGTACAACTTCTTGTCCTAAGAAAAACAGTACAAGGTTGAGTGCTAGCTGTGAAGTAATATATAAATTCATATTTAACTTACCCTTCAGATTCAGATGAGTTAATAACTTGGCCTTAGTGTTTGACTAAGTTTAACTTTTTAAATTTCAATGTTTTCAGGTGCTTTTTGTATAACTATTGTATATAACTTCCTTGTCAGAGAGCAAATAGCTTGCTAAGCTTTAATATTTTAAATTTATAAGCTGTCTCTGTAACATGGCACCAGGAAATCTGTACATCAGGAGATCGTGTGTCATTGCTGCAAGCAGTGTAATAAGTAAAAAGCACAAGATCAATGGATTAAATGAAAACGTTTGGATATTTCTTGCACAACTTGGGCAGCAAATTCTAGAATAAGTTGTGTGTACCACTTCAATATTAGTAGAGATGGATATGTTCTGTTGCATGCATGTTTTTTGTTTGGTTGTTAAGTATTTAGAAGGTAAAGGTATATGTTGCTAAATTACTAATGTTGTCTCTGCAATTCTTTTTAAGAGCTTCACATTAGAATTTCACTTTGAACCAAATGACTATTTCACAAATGAAGTGTTGACAAAGACATATAGAATGAGGTCAGAGCCAGATGATTCTGATCCCTTCTCCTTTGATGGACCAGAAATCATGGGATGTACCGGGTAAGTGCTACTAAACAGCTTTAAGGTAATAAACAGTCTCTTACTTCAACTGTAGACTTTTATAGATCTTAGGAAGGTGCTGGAAAAAATCTTGTTACCTAATAACTTGTAGGCTAGGCTCAAGTTGAGGTTTTTAGTGTATTTAAGTAAATTAACTTCTTTTAAAAAGTCCCATTTTATAAATTCAAATTAGTCTGAAACACCTAAGAGGTTATTCTTTGCATGTTCATCTAGTGTTATTTTCAGAATTTTTAACAAGTTATGTACTATAAATGATAGATATGTAATAGTTTTATATATATTATATATACATATAAATAAAAAATAGCTTTATCTATAAATGTTCTGCAATCACTGAAGCTGAAATGGAAACTAGATAGTATAATATACCAGTAGACCTTGATAGCTTTACTTTTATTTTTATTCAAAACTTCTTTGGTCACTTTTTTGGAAACCTTATTTCTGATGTGCAGTTTTGGGAAGGCAAATCTAGTTTTATATTCTGTATTAGAATTGTCCAGTTTGTTTTATAACAGTTGAACGTTTGCCTCTGTGCACCTTTCAATTAATCTATTTACCAATAGAGAGCAGTCATCTCTAACTCTGCTTTCCTCAGGATTTTTAAAATGTCCCATTCCGTTCTCAGTGATCTCTTCCAAATTAGCTATAGTTTCTTAAATTATTTAATCTCTTTTCTGTGTACATTCACTGTGAACAGAAAGAGGAGATGTAACCTGAGTCATACATAATCGCCCTTACAGGTACATCAGGGGCTTATGTATGTATCATGACTGTTTAGCTGCTTTTTTGTTAATGCCTCCTTAATGTTCTGACTGCCCACCTGAGCACTCTTACTCTTCTGAGCAGTAACAATGAGAGCCTATTGCTGTATAGTCAGGTTTGGTTTTAGCCATGCACTGCTGTGCACTTTATTAATACTGACTTTCATTGCACTTCATTTCAGTCATTTAATGTAGTATGTTGCTGCAAATGTCCTGAAAAGTTTAGTCTAACTGCTTGAGTGTATTTGATCAAATTATTTTGTTCCCCAATTAAGATTGTTACTGAAAAGCATAAGTCCTGGCAGAGGTCCCTGTAACATGACACTGCTTTTATGAAAATGATTTATTCCTAATTCTTGTTTTGTATTATAACTAAGACAGCTTATTCTTATTGCAAAACAACTTACCTCTTTCCTTTGAGTCTTTAAGGGATCTAATCAAGACATTTCTGCAAATATAGGCAGCCTTATTTATGTCACTTCTTCATTTACATGTCCCCACCGTACTTTGCAAGAGTCACTGAAGCCTATGGGTATGATTTTGGTCTGTAAGCAGCAAGAGTCATAAGGAAAAAAAACTACATATGTGCTTGATGCATTATTTTAATGATTTATTGATTTTATAATTGTGTGGTAACTCTTAACATATTACTAGTCTTAAATTATTAAGACCAAATATGACACTATAATTTTTTTGGTCACACTAACAATGGTGACATTATTTTTTGATAGGAAACTAGATAGAACTTTGTAGCAGATGAGACTTAATATTGCAGAGATTGAATGGTGAAGGAGAAAGTTCTGGATGAAAAACTTCAATCCTAAAAAGTATTTTTTTCTTAGTAAGTATAGTATAAAACAAAAAGACAGCACTGATTAAATGTTACCTGAATTTTATATTTACTGTATCCCTTACAGTTGTGATGACCTCAGTAGGTATTAGTAATAAGTGGAATTTTTCTAAGCTGCAGCTCTTTTCTTTCCAGCTGCCAAATAGACTGGAAAAAAGGAAAAAATGTTACTTTGAAAACCATTAAGAAGAAGCAGAAGCACAAGGGTCGTGGAACAGTTAGAACAGTGACAAAAACTGTTTCAAATGATTCCTTCTTCAACTTCTTTAGTCCCCCTGAAGGTAAACAGAATATTAGTTTATTTACATTAATTTTAAATGTCATATATACTTCACTCACTTGTTTTTCCTTTTCTCTTTTACAGTTCCTGAAAGTGGAGACCTGGTAAGTTGTTTTATCAAAAGGATTTTGGGGTGGGGGAACCACCAGTAGAAGAATACCTGCCTTTTTATACAATGTGCTTGTTCATATTGTTTAGGAATTTGTTAAATAGGTTTAGCTTTAAGTGATTCTGTATTTAACCTGGGAATATTTGTGATAAATAGTTTGCGTAAATTTTCCTTACTAAAATGGTATTTGTTGACTTGGATGGGGTAGAGTTTAGTTTAGTTCACTTCAGCAGCTTATTATTAGAACAGAGTGTTTTTAGGTGTGCAAGTGCTTTACAATGGGTTGATTGATAGGAACCATGGAGATACTTAATTAGGCTCACCTGGTTAGTGGTTAGTTCTTAATGCAAACTGAAAATCTGTGGGAGGTATTAAACTACTTTTATACCTTAGATGTAAGGTGGGATGTGGGTGAAGAATAAAATTTTAACTCCAGAACTTTGTATAATTAAGCTTACTAAAGAAGCAAACCGTTAACTGCATGATGTGAGTAGAATGTCTGAAGTGTAATACTTGATCTCACAACCTCAATTTCTATAAAGCAAATGATGAACCATGAAGTCAGTGCATGGGATTTGTGTAAATCTGGCCACATCAAAATCTCTGCAACTTGTGTTTTTGTATCAACAGTAGTTATTGACTTACGGTTTGGAAAATGACATTGTTTTATGCAGGATGATGATGCTGAGGCAATCCTTGCTGCAGACTTTGAAATAGGTCATTTCTTACGTGAACGTATAGTCCCCCGATCAGTATTGTACTTCACAGGAGAAGCTATTGAAGATGATGATGATGATGTAAGTAATGGTGTTTGAAAGCACTAAAAGCTTCCAAATAATGTTGCTTAAAGACTGGGTAACTTTTGACTCTTATAATTAATATTAGCATATTTATAATGGAGGTATCAACATTAGTTTCAGATACACTTCCTAGGATGTTAAATAAGGAGCAGCGGGAAGGTAATTAATTTTAGAAGTAGTGACTTTAGAGTTTTATAACAAAAGCAGTAATAGAAGCTGCACACTTGGAGGATATGAGTAGAAGTTTGTGTTCATATGCATAACAGCAAGAGGGGTGTGCATAATACTTCCACTGAAATACAGTGAGCTTCTGGAGAACTAATTAGTCTGTTTATATAGCTTGTCAGAATGCTCTTTATAGTTATAGTGATACTTAGCTACCCAGTTTCTTGAGATTCAGGTCTGATCCTTTCAGGAGGGCACTCTTTAGAAAAATGTAGATATATGCATTCAAAGCTTGCTATTTTTTTTAAAGCAAGCTCTGCAAAAGCTTTGCTTCGATGTATTTAAAGGAGCTAAGGTTGAAAATCAACGTACAGAAAACAAGAACTGTATATAGATAAAATATTTTCTTCCCCCTGCCTCCCCACAAACAAGCATAGTTTGACAAGCTTGATGAATTTATTGAGCTGAGTTGGGTGAGACAGGTCCAGCATTGAGCTGGATTTTCAGAATGTCGAAGGGTAACCTTTAGTCCAGAGCAGTGGATGGGGGTTGGATGGAAGAGGGAAGTGGTGGTATGGACTGCCTTATGCTTTGACATGCCCTGCTGGACAGAGGTGTTACCGCAGTCTGACAATCTCTTCCAGCATAACACATAAGGAATATAAAGCCGGAAGCTTTCTCTGCCAGAACGTAGTTTAAGAGATTATTCATGCTGATTCATAAAGCTTTTTTAAATCTGTCAGCTATAGGATGCTCTCTTAAAGCACAATACAGTGTGGATGGTCTCTGGTACCTACTTAAGTTATCCTGAACGAATTGCTGTCTGAAATGACTGCATTTATGACACTGTCAAAACCATTTCTTTTCTTTCCTAGTATGATGAAGAAGGTGAAGAGGCAGATGATGAGGTGGGTTGACAGATTCCCTTGATTTAAATAGTGTCTGTTGTTTGTCTGGAATAAGTTCCTTTAGTTTTTGAATGCTTTGGACACTCAGTTTAAGTTACGCTTATGAATGTAAGGTACAACAGCTTGTCTTTATAGATCCAGACTGGGGGGGAAAGCAACCCTAAGATATCTTACAAATCAAGTTGAAACAGTAAAAGATGATGCACTTTGTAGAGGGTAAACTAATACCATATGCATAATTTGAAGTGGTAGTTAATTCATTTCAGAATAGAATTTAATGTTCTTGAAAATGGTTTGGGAAACTAATGTAGATAAGCTAGCAAAATGTAAACAACTTTTCTTTCAGGAGGGGGAAGAAGAAGCAGATGAAGAAAACGATCCTGATTATGACCCAAAAGTAAGAAATTACAAGGAATATTTGAAGTATACGTATGCATTCACATCCCTAATATTTAATGCAGGCTAAATCTTGAGTTTTAATTTAAGCATTTAGTAGTTCTTATGGTGATTTTTTTTTGGCTGAGACTGTTTTAGTCCCAGTTCTGACAGTAATATTGACGTGGCAACTGTTTTTGAAGTTCTTTCACTAAGGAATGTTTTGTAAAAGTAATGCTTGGCTTTGAGCACTGAAATTAGTCAAGTTTGGTTTTCTGTGAACTTATCTTGCAGCAAGTTGTTGTTTTAGTTCAGTGATGAAAATGTTGGACGGTAGTCGTAAGGACATGCAGAGAGCTGTTCAAGTAATCAGTGTTCAGGTTTGGGGAACTTGTTACAAGCTGATTCTTGTACTGTGCTGAGTGAATCTATCACACTTTTTTCAGGGGGAGGTGATAGCAAACCTGTTATTTCTTGAGGTAGCGGAAGTCAAAGTTCAGGAATGCATTTACAGTCAAGCACTAAGATGTGGACAGCCAACAAACTGGCAGCTTTGTTTTAAATTTCAGTCAGGGCAAATGGCTATTGGGCTTGGTTAGCTGAAAGTGATTGCAAGGCACTAAATTGTCTGGTTTTTTTTTACTGGCTGAGCAAAAGGCATCCTGGAAACACCTGATGGTGAAAGGTGAAAGCTGCAGTCAAAAATGAAGCTGTGTTAACTCAAAATGTCTGCTGTGACATGTCCCTATTATTTCAAATGAGGCAGTATATTTTTCAGTAGGAATGGTTTGAACTGCAATCAAAATACTATAATTATAACATTGTCGTTGAAAAGATGTGGGGTATAGAACTACTAATCAAAATGTACAACCTATTGAGGATGTTTCATCTGCAATAGTGTATTTAAATTGCTTCCAGTTCAAGAAAGTTTTGGAATCAAAATGAAACAGATGCAAATTAGGCCTCTTGTGTCTACCACTTGAGATTGTTTTTTGCTAGGCTAAACAGCTAAGGGCAAGATTGTATGTTCTGTTTCAGAGAACTGCCAAAGGCTTAGAGAGGCAGATGGCAGTGGTTCTACAGTGAAATAACAAATAGTTGTAAGCTAATCACAGGCTGAAAGTTAGCACTGTGGTTGTAGAATAGCAATCCCAGACAAAGCAATGTAGTAAAACTTGCAATGGAACTCGTAACCACCCAGAGCCTTTTCCATAAATGCCCATATTATACTGTGAGGTATAGTTGATTGCCTGCTTCAGTATAGAAGTGCTCTTAATTTGCACTTGGGATTTTTCTAGCAACTGGAATTTATTTCAGAAGAAGTTTCCAGAGTGCTAAGAACATACCATGATTTGGTGTTTCAGTGTACCGCTATGCAATGGCTTCTAGAGAAAGGCTGTGCCTTTATTGACTATGGGAAGGCTTTTTGCTTCAAACTGTATAGAAGGTATGGGTGTGTCTGAAGCCTATGCTTCTGAGCCAGCCTGTTTGATACGATACACAACTGACCTCCTCCTTTTCCAGTTTTGGTGTCATTCAGAGTATCACACTGCACTTAATTCTGAACTGATTTTTGTTCTGCATCTGTCATATATATGTATGCATTAACAAAAGTGTTGTGAATGTTGCCACACCCAAAGATGATTATCTTTGGTTGGCAGTATTACTAACCTTGGGCAATTAGCTTAGGGGAAGAGATGCAAGAGCTTGAATACTGGAACTTGAAAGTGTGCTTAGCAATTCTAATAACTCCTTTAAAGTATTGATATCTGTAAACTGATACTTCCTTTTTTCTCAGCAGAAGGATCAAAACCCAGCAGAATGCAAGCAGCAGTGAAGCAGTGTGTATGTGGCCTTGAGGATTACCTGCACTGTAATAGCCTAAACACAACTATTAGTTACTTACAGCCTTATGTTTTGTATCTTGGTAGAATTAAGTAACCAATTTGTTAAAAAAAATAAATAAATAAAATCAAAAGCATAAGAACCAGTTTAAAATGTAGGTTCAATCTACCTAGCATTTTAACAGTATAATTTTCTGCCAATATGTAGAATGCAGTAAATCCCCTAAAGCATGAATGTTAATTCATTGCTACATAGTTTGGTTCTTGTGAAGTCTTTGTCATGTAGCTATTAGACTGCAGCTGTGAAGATTATCAGAACTGTTAACCGAGACCAATATTTGTTTAGAGAAAACTCTCTCCTGAAGAACCAACCAAAGTATTTTTCAGCCCAGTAGTCTGAACGGGTTTAAGTCTGCTTGCACTAGCTGTGCCTTCATTACTTTGTTATAGAAATGGCAGTGACTTGTACTAACTAGGAGATGATGATGCATTTTGAATTTGACTACTTGAGAAGATTAGTATGACTTGTTTAATTTCCAGCGAGACCACATTAAACATTCATAACTGTCAGCTTGTTTATGCTATGGGTTTTGTATTTTATGTGACATAGTGATCTACAAAAGAAACCTAGTCCTCATATTAAGGTTATTGTTTACCACTGGGGTGTGAATAAAACCTAGTATTTTCAGAAGCTAGTCTTGTTTTATTATGATGTGTGTATCTGCATGTGTAAACTGATAAGGTGTATCTTCCATGCTGTAGTTCACTTTTTGCTAGAAACAAAAACTGAGTCACTGAAAAGCAAGTTACATAGAATTTTAAAAGCAGTTTGGAAAGCTTTTGATTCACACTTTCCATTTGCAGTGCTATACTTGTGAATCTGAGCTACATGTTTCAGCAAGTGGTCAACACTGCCATTTTGAGAAGACGATATTTTAGAAGTGGGGCTAGATCTGATAAAGGACTTGGATATTGCCATGCCTGATTCTAAGGCATTGCGTTATTAGTGTGAAATCTGGACCAAAGAAAGGTGCATGAATTTCCAGTCTCTGTAGACAGAGCTACGTTGTCCTGAACAAAATTTGCTCTGTAATCTAAGACTGCTAGAACACGTAGCTGTATTCTACTTTGTACTTGCTATTAAGCATCTAAAGAGGAGGAACCAAAACCCAAGGAATTCTTCCTTCCTTTTGCCGAATGTTTTGTTCACTATGCTTGTCTGCATGCTGTGGTTCATGTGTTGTCTATATTGGATGTTCACTGTAAGTTGAAGCACGGGCTAGATCTTTCATACTAGTTTTGTCTGTAGCCTACCAGTGAAGGTGCTCTTGAGATGTTGGTTTGAATGCACTCAACTTGAGGAGACTGTGAACTGATGTCTTCCATTCAACTTTTCCCAGTCAGCAGGATGCTATTGTACTCTAGGTAAAGAACAAGACTGTAATTGTAGAAATTCTGATTTTCTAAATAAGTATGTAGGCAACTTTTGGGGGGGATGAGAAGGTCCTCACAGGACAATGAAGAAGTACCCAGCTAACCATGCGCCTGTTTCTGCAGTAGCTACTCTGTTCCCTGCCACTGATATACTGAGGTAGCTATGAAGGGTTAAAGCATCGAAAAAAAGCAGGACAAGCAGGAGTCAACAGCCATGTAAGGATGGGGTTGTGGATGAAGTTTCTCCAGTAAGTCTCTTGCTTAGAAGGTAGGTAAGACATAATGAAGCGTATTGCAAGTGCCCTTAATCCGCAAACGCCTGAGAGGAAGTAGGTTTAGTGTGCTCGAAAGTGATTTCTTCTTTGTGTTCCTTGAAGTTTTGAATACTGCAGGGCATAATTTCAGAATCCCTGCCAGGTGTCATCTTTATCCTTTCTAGATATCTATGGATTTGGGAAAAGGAGCCCTTGTTATCTAAAGCTGTATGTGAAACAGGACTGTCAAAGCTGTGTTCTTAAGTGTTTATTTAGGTTAACACACAGATCACAGCATAGAAAAATACAGTAATAAAAGGTTAGCATAACTATGGTACATGTCTTTAAGTAGATGTGGTTGTGGTCTTGTGGTAATGTTAATCCTGACAGAATATGCTTATCCTTTGAGATGCTGACCCTGCCAGGTGTTTGGGTATCACTTGGTTTCTGTGAATGTCTCCCAGGATTAAGTTGAAACCAAGCACTTATTGTTAAAACTTGAACTTTAGGGCATGCAGAGACCAAACTGATGGCGTGTTATGACCCCTGTCAGTAACTAACACAGGGCTTTGGGGTTCACATTTCTGGACATGAGAAGTATCTGAAGTCCTTACTTAGATCTAGCCCATTTTTGCTAACAGCGTCTGGCAACAGTATCCTGAACAGAGGAAGCAGTGTCACAAGTTGTCCAACAAATTTCTGAAGTCACTGTTCTTATGAAATGTAGCTTGTATTGAAGCTACTTTATCTTATACAATGTGATACTGTGTTTGAAAAGGAGAGCTGGTAGATGTTAAAGATAACTTGCAGCCTGCAAGATCCAGAGCCGTGAATCCATGTGGATGACAGATTTTGGTAAGCTGCTCTCTAGATTGGTTTGCTAGTACTAAATCAGCAGTTCTTGTGCTCTCCAGGCTGCAGCAAAAAGAAGGATACAATCATACAAATTGAGGTGCCAGTTCTTATGGCACTGGTTAAATACAAACTGTTTCAGTGCTCAGCATGGTTTTGTGATGAACAACTCTCTTGTTTAGCAATTCGTAAAGGCAGTATGTAGCAGGAACATTAAACTTTCACCACTGATTGGAGTACTGTGACTCATTCTTTTTGCTTCCTGTGGATTTATACCAGCTGTAGAGAAACTGTTCATTAGTATTTCAGGAGAGTAAGTTAGTTATGAACTTCAGGCTAGGAAAATGTGTCACAAGAAATCAGATTTCTTAGCTGTTGCAGTATTGTGCTACACTAAAGTTTAGGATTTGTGCAAGTGGGCTCTTCTGGTTTTGGTTGCTATATTGAAGTGAGAACTATTGGGGGAGAAATGAGGTTCGTGAGGAAAGGCAGGAGAATCAACTGAGACTTTGCATGAGGCAGAAGGATGCTCAGAGCTTGTGCTTGATGGATTGGGGTGCTGCTTGTTAATTCTACATTTCTGACAACTGTAGAGTAGATTGTTAGCACTAATGGGTTTTCCTGTATGGTATAGCTCTGTTAACATGATCTTAAACAGTATCCTGAAATGAAGTAGTAGACCAGATTTAAGTTTAGCATTCTTAAGGCTTGTTTTCTGGAGAGGGGTGATGTTCTAAATATCAACTTTTCTTACTGAGGTCTTCTACAACTAGCTTCACAGGCTTAGACTTCTTAGTTAGGTTCTTGAAACCAATGTTTCCCAACCTATATAGCAGGTAGTATAACTTTGACATGGTTTTTACTTGTTAAATGAAAAACACAGCAGAGTGTAGAAAACTGCAAGAGCTTACTGTGTTCATCTTTGCCTTCAAGCTGATGCTTAAACTTTCCTTTTGTTTTAGGGCCCACTGTTGTAGACCTCAATCAGAAATTGATAGAGAATGTGAGCTAATCACCAGAGATTTCTGTATTCACAAACATCTGTGCAGCAGTTGTTTCTCAGATGCCTTGTGTTGTGCTGGGTGTGAAGATTGCACTGTGATGTTTTCAGTGGAAACAAAATGCTGAGTTATGTATAAAAGGGACAGTCTGATAACAAAGGCATTTCTTTATGTAGTGTATTGGATGGAACTAAAGCTGTGCAGGTGTTTGGGAAGGTGGATTCAGCTCTACAGCAGCTCCTCCTTCCTTCTGTGCTGACATAGCCTTTTCCAGGTAGTGTAGCCCTGTCCAAGGCTTGCATGTACAAGTTAGTCAGGTAACTGATACTCACCCCAACCTTCGGTTGCACTTCAGAATTGATCAGTTCTATTTGAGATGCACGGATTCTTTTAAGTTCTCAAATGAGTGTCCAAGTAGTGACCTCTAATCACTAATGCTTACCTAAAGTGAACATAAATCAGTTTCCTGGAAATAGTAAGGGCCCTACACTGTCAGATCAAGATGAGTTGGAAGTTTTTGTATGACAGGTGGTGTCAAGTGATGGCTTCCATCCCATTGCTTCTTAAATCCTTCTGTTAGGCTGCTGTTAGCCTTCCACATGTGGCCTGCATCCCTCAGCTTTTGCAGGAAAACTAGAACAAGCAAAGCAGGCAAGCACAGAGCACACCAAGCAAAAGATAAGGTATTCCACATTTGGATCTGCTTGGCGTGCACTAGAAGTGGGTGCAGAAGGAGTGTGGAGGTTTAGCGGAAGAACTCTTGTTGTGTCAATAGGTATCTAACTGAAGTGTGCTGAGATCACAAGAGGAGTCCCCTCTGCTGCTGGTGAATTTCAGCTGTTGTCAGATGTACTTTTATGTGCTCGAGTGTTGCAGGTACCCACCCAAACTTGATGCTTATCCTGGAGCTGATGAAAAGCAGTTGGTATGTTTGAACTCGCAGCATGTCTTACTCAGCACTAGGTGATCAATGCTGAGAGCCTTCAGGTCACTTAAAGCCTCTTACAGGCTGGCTTTGCTCTCCAGTGGGTGCTCAAGTGCTTTATAAAAAATTTGAAAGACAGCTACCTGTGAAGTGCAAGGAACTCTGGAGAAGCCAGGCTGGAGCAGCTGCAATGCCAGTCTGTGCCTTGCACACAGCTTCTTCATTTGGTACTGTCATACTGTGCTTCGTAGGGAGCACCAAAGCCTGGGGCAATGCAACTGGTAGTTTGGGTAAATACTTCATCTGGTTATGCCTGGTTTACTGTGAGATAAGCACCGGTATCAGTAAGAAGGAATTCATAAAAGGAAATGACTGCTCTCCAGATTCCATGCTCGATGCTTCAGTGTTCAGTCAGCAGGAAGTTCCAGTGAAGTTACTTGGAGACACTGAAGGTCAAGAAAATCGTTTATGAAGTAAGCACTCGGTATAATTGTTCTAATCGTATTGCAACACTGCAATTTGTCATGTATTTCTCAATGGCTATTTTCTCATCTTCTGTCCTGCAATGACTAGATCATGCTTCTTTTTAAGTTTCCCCCTTAACCCTTTTTGCTGTTTTAGCCATTTATTTCTATGTAATGAAGTGAGTGTTATCACTCAGTGTAGATATAGCATCTCTGAAATTAGTTGATTGTTGGTATCAAGCTGCTCTTTTTTATTACCCAGGAGAACACTAAAATTATGGGCTTCTTAGTCTTTCATGGTGGCTTCCCAAAACAGTTTTTAACTTGCCTCAGGGTTTAAAAAGAACACTTTAAAGAGTAATTACAGTAAGAGTAAGTTTACACATACAAAATTTATTCTACTGGAGCCTTTAAATTAGGGAGCTTATGATATAGGAGACTGAATGTACCTGTTCATTCATGTTACCAGTATTAACTTAGAGCAATTAAACAAAAAGAAAAATTTAATAAGGGAAAAATAGATCTTTAGATTCTTCTAAGAATCATTGTTTTCAGGTTGTAGTATTTCAGGTTTGACAGTAGGAGGCATCTGTGCATTAGCTATATCAGAAGAACTTTCTCAAAGTAGGAACAGATGCAGAACCTGCATAGTATTTAGTGAAACTTAGTGGTAGCAGCTGTAGAACATTTAATATCATTGCAGTGCTTTAAATACATATTTAAAGGAAAGTCAAGTAAAACCTCAGTGGGACATGCAGTGGGCTTAACAGTGTTGAATGTGGGTTTTCAAGATACTAATTCTAAGAAATGTTTCAGGAAGTTCAGTTGTGACTTCCATCTAGGAAAACAAAGTTTATTTAATAAATTCTGAGCAATAAAATTTGGGGTATCATGTTCTTTTACCATGAACCTGTCAGTATTTCCTTTAACCTAAGTCTCCTAAATTCTGACTGCTCTGGTGTTTTTGGTCAAATGTAGTGTATTTTAAATGTCTGTTAATACTTGCTGACATACAGAATACAGTTTGAAATGGATGTTTTGCATGTTTACTTCTGATCACATGCTTAGGTGAATTTCACCAGGAATAAACAGTTGTATCTACATCAGCAGAGTATGTCCATGGTGCTTAGAGTTGGGTTAAAAAGCTGACATCCAACATTTACTACAAGACAACTGAGAACTTTTATACAATGGAAGGCCAAAGTGAAATGAACTTAATCCCCTTCTCCTGTATACTGGATGAAATTCTATGGCCTTCTGTACTCACTTTTTTGTTGATTAATTGCAAATTACTCCCAGCACTGAGAACAAGCAAAAAATGCTCATGTTAAAACACAATCTCTATATAAATGTTACAGTGCAGTGTTGCAGGGGAAAAAAATTGGATGCTTGCTGCAGAATAATGTGGGATTCCTACAGTAGTTTCCATACTACTGGTTAGTGTGTTTGCTAGGAAGCAAATGACTGTTCACTTAGAGTAATGAAGCAGCAACCAAAAGTGTACAGGTCAATTAGAATCACAGAGTGGTTTGGGTTGGAAGGGACCTTAAAGCCCACCCAGTTCCAGCCCCCTGCCATGGGCAGGGACACCTCCCAGCAGACCAGGTTGCCCAAAGCCCCATCCAGCCTGGCCTTGAGCACCTCCAGGGATGGGGCACCCACAGCTGCTCTGGGCAACCTGTGCCAGTGCCGCACCACCTGAGGGAAGGATTTCTTCCTAATGTCTAATCTAAATCTTAAACTTTTTTTTTTAAATCTTAAAACCATTACTCTTTGTCCTGTCACTCCACTCCCTCCCCAGCTTTTCTATAGGCCCCCTTTAGGAAATGGATTTCTGGGACCTTGCGTTCTGTGGGTGTAGTTCAGTGTCCTGTGCCTTATAAACAATGTTTTAATCAAGTTGTAGATTGCTATAGATGAATATGTCTGAATGTTAATACTTTGACACTTAATCAAGAGTAAAGTAGATGCAAAACATGAAAAGCTGGGAGATTCTCTTATTCCCTTTGGGCTGTGTGAGGCTCCTTGTGGGAGGATCAGGAGAGGAAGATGCAGGTAATTGCAGTGGGAATTCAGGTAGAAATGGCAATGAGACAGCTTGAGACAACTGTGAACGATGTTCAGCTCTTCTTAAAATGAGTGTGTGCCTCTATTAAAGTAAGTGTGAGGCTTGTGAGAATAGACTGTTAGTGTGTATACTAAGCTCCAAGGCGAAGGGACTGTTTTCTAAAGTGACCTTTTAGGATATTAACCCTCTTTTTGTTGTAGCTAGTACCTTACCTTTGTTCCTGATTTGAGATTCTTCCTAGTTACTTTAGGAAAGGTAAAACAACGAAATTACTTTTAATTGCCTTCACTACTTCAAGCATGGAGAGGTAAAAAACTAATCAAAATTAACTTACCTTTTATGCTTGAAGTTCAAACTTGCAAGACAGGCAAGAGGAAACTATCAGAGAGAAACTCCATTGAAGCAGTCATTAATGTTGATTTTTTTCTAAGGTATCCTGCCTCCTAAGAGCAGGGTGAGGAGATGGTTTTTATTTTTTATGGCCCTTTAAACATGTACTTAAAAAATAAAAAAATAAATAAAAGCAAAGCAGTGTTCTTGAGTATACTGAGACATAGAGCCCTCAGACTGTTCGCTGGCACTGCCAAATTCAGTTACCTTGCCTCTTGATCTTGCATCTGATACCTCAAAGAGTTTTAAAACAGCTTAACCCTCAGTCAGGGGGCTTCTCTATGCAAATAAAGGGTTTCTGCAAACGCACCCCAAAAGCTGGCCGGGGGGCAGGAATCTAACAATAAGCAACCGTCTGGTAACGGCGCCGGATCACCACGAACGGGGGTCTTATCGGGGGGCTACTTCGGACGTTTTCCGACTTCCTTCTTAACGTTTCGAAGCAGTGAGCGGCCCCTTCTTTCCTCAGCCCTCCCCAGCCTGCCGCAGGGGGCAGAGGACCGTGCTCGCCTCGCAGGCGCAGCAGCGAGGCGGAGGGGGGCCGCGTGCGGCTCCTGGCAGCGCCGAGCCCCTTCCCCGGCCGAAACTCTGCTCCTCCGTCCCCGGCCTGCCTGGGGGGCTCTGCAGCCGCCTTGGGGGGCTCCCCCCGCCGCTGCCCCTCCGCCCGGGGTGCCCGGCGAGGGGGCGGCGGTGCCGGGGCGGCGCCGGCTCCCCGCGTGTCGGCGGGGGCCGCCCTTTCCGCTGGGTGTCGCTCCGGCCGGGGTGGGCGAGGCGAGCTGAAAAGGCGAGCGGGAGGGGACGGAGGGAGGGCGCAGCCACGCCGCGCCACGGGCGGCAGCCGCTCCGCATCCCGCGGGCCGGGGCGCTCCGGCGGCGGCTCCTCGGCTGGTGCCGGCTGCCGCCCGCCGAGCCCAGCCCCCGCGGAGCCGGGAGGATGCTGGAGAGCGGCTGCAAGGCGGTGAAGGAGGGCGTGCTGGAGAAGAGGAGCGACGGGCTGCTGCAGCTCTGGAAGAAGAAGCGCTGCATCCTCACCGAGGAGGGGCTGCTCCTCGCGTCCCCCAAGCAGCAGCCGCAGCCCCAGCAGCCGGCCCAGCAGCAGCAGCAGCAGCAGCAGCCGGGCGCCGAGCCGGCTGCCAAGATCAAGGAGCTGCACTTCTCCAACATGAAGACGGTGGACTGCGTGGAGCGGAAGGGCAAGTACGTGTACTTCACCGTGGTGATGGCCGAGGGCAAGGAGATCGACTTTCGGTGCGCGCAGGAGCAGGGCTGGAACGCGGCGATCACGCTGCAGATGGTGCAGTACAAGAACCGCCAGGCCATCCTGGCCGTGCGCTCCACCCGCCAGAAGCAGCAGCACCTGGCGCAGCAGCCCCACGGCCCCCGCATCCGCAGCGCCTCCAACTCCGCCTAGCGCCGGCCCCGCGGCCCCCCCAGGGGGGCTCCGGCCGCCCCCCCACCGGGGCACCCAGCGGACTTGGCCGGGACCCCCCGCCCGGCCGCCCTCCGCGCCCAGGAGCCCCTCCAGCCCCGGGGTTGGGGACCTCGGGACGGATCCTGCGGTGCCCCGGGGACTCCAGGCAGACGTGACGTACTGTAACTTTAACGTATCTTATTTATTAGTTTGGTCGTTTGTTGGCTTCTTGTTTTCAAAGGCTTGTTTGCAGGACGTTTCGGAGCATAGGCCGTGCCCAAAAAGCGAAGGAAAAAGCGCGGCGTACGTTAGCGCCCTACAGAAGCCCCGGGTAGCCTGGCCGCGTGCGATGTGACAAAAAGTCCTTCGGTTTTACCCGAAATACGCTGTGTTACGCTAACGCGGAAAATGTGATGTCTGGCTCGGAATTTGGCTGAAACCTACGCTGCGCGTGAAAACTCTTCTCTCCGGTGAGAAGAGCAATTACAAATCAGGCTTTAAATGATTCTCTTTCAAAATACACGCCTGGTGGAAGATGATAAAATTCTATACATGCTTGGTTATTTAAAAAAAAAAAGTAATGCCGGGGGTTATTCCGAGACTAAAACCCATCTGTTTGACGTGTGAGCTGAGGGGAATCCAACCCGATTCCTCGGTGGTGCAGGAATCACGGCTGGATTCCGCGATGGGTTTGAGGCTCCGGCTCCTTGAGGCCGGAGGGCAGCAGCTGAGAACCATTTACGAATGTTTCTTCGCATCTGAGTTCAAGGCTCCATCTGCTTGTAAACGGTCTGGGCTCTCGACCTTATTTTCATGGCAGTTTTTAAATGTCTCGCATTAAAGTAGCCCCTAGTTTAAAATCCATCTTATGTATGTCTTAGTGTCCAAACGCATCATTCTGGTCACAGCCCCCGTAAGCTGAGATAAACTAGATTAATTTTGGTGTTCAGCACTGTCAGATGCTGCGAGAGGCGTGCGATCTCGCCTCTAAAAATGTTGATGAAGCCACCAAGTTGGAAAACAAAGGGCTAATTGCACAGCTGGTGCGTCTTCCTGTGCCTCTCGCAAGCCGCCGGGAGTTCGGCCGTGGGCGCGAGCGAGCGCGGCTGGGAGCTGCTCACCGGGGCGGGATGGGCACGCACCCCGTGTGCTTCTCAGGATGCACACCCCGTGTGCTGTGTGCTTCCCAGGGTGCACACCCCGTGTGCATCCCCGGGCTCGCACCCCGTGTGCGTCCCCGGGCAGCACCCTCCAGGCAGCGCCCGCTTCGTGGTGCTCTCCGGCACGAGTTGCGCTCGTGAGCGGGGCAGACCAGCTCGGGGCCCCCCTGTCTCTGGCTCAAGGTAAGAGGCTGCAGCCGCAGAGCTATTTGTTTTAACTAACGCGGCGAGGAAAACCGCTTCTGGCCCCTTGACAAGTTACGTGAGCGTAAACAAAACCTTTCAAAGCTGTGCATCCAGCAACCCATTGTTTGTGTAACTGAGACATAGTTTGACTGTAAAACCCCCACGATCTTGGTTCAAGCTGTTTCTCTAAGTGTTTTAGGCAAAACTCTGAAGCGACACTCAAAAGGAGAAGTCAGGCTGCTACTGCGTGCAGTGGTTCTTTCCGGTCTGCTGTGCACCTGAGCTTACTCCCAGCCCTGTAAGGAGTAACCAGAGATCTCTTTTTGTCCTCGTCTTCTTTCCCCTGCCCCCAGGTGTTCAGCACACACACACACAGACACACAAAATATGGCAGAGTTAAAGTCCAGACCTCCTCCGTCCTCTGTGGTTACCCCCGAGCTCTTCTCTCAGATCTGGCCCTTGAAAAGTTTGCGCGACAAGCCTGGGGAGGTAGATTACAGCTGTCCTAACAAAGTTATTACTTGGAGACTAATTGAAGTCGAAGGTGCCCTGCATCTTCTAGGATTAGATTCGCTGTCTTGGCAATCATAATAGCCAATTTCCACATCTCTGTACATCTGCCATTATCATTCTGCTAATGCTTGAATGTTAGAGCTGCAAGGGGATTCTCTAATGAGCTAGTTGGAGACTTACAAAATAGGCTGTAATTTGTAATTTGGCTCCTCTCTTTAGAGTCGTTAATTACAGTTTACTGAGTAACTAATCCACCTTTTCAGACATACAGACGTATCGCTGGTATCTCACCTACTAAAATATGTTTCAGCCTAATGAAGAATAAATGTACTTGATGAAAAACTGTTCCTATGTGATTGGAGACGTGCATATTTCTCTGGTGGAGGCAGGTATTCCTGTCCCAGGCAGGCACAAGCCCACTGAATGCCACCGAAGTCTACGGATCTGGTGTAAAGCTGAAATGTTACTTCTCTTTTGGAAGTATTTGTACTCTGAAAAGAAAAGATGAGGGTTTTAGTGATATAATTGACGTAAAGGGCTGAAAAAGCAAAGGAAATTCAAAATGAAAGCTGTTTATTCACTGATTCAAGGTCAATGTTGTGTTTCACCTCACATTTCTTGTTTTAAGTTGTTCTGAAGGATGTTCTCTCAAAACCCTTTGGACTGATCTAGTTTGCTGACAAACTTTTGCCTGTTGTCATTGCCCACTGTGTTACCTTTGTAGAAATGCTGGTGTCAGACGGTCATGCCACAACATCCACCTCGAGCTGTTTCTGTGCCTCAGCCTGGGCTGATGGGTCACGGCTGGGATGGGCACGGGCACCCAACGTGCTGGAAACCAAAGGGAAACGAAGGGGCTGGGGTCCCCTGGGGACAGTCGCACTTGTGGCTCATGCCGTGTCAGTATAAAGAAGGCTGAGGTGTCCGACGTGGTCAGTCTGGTAACTTTCTCACCCTCTAAATTCCCCGGTGTTCTCGGCTGATAGCAATTTTTGACCGTAGTCTTCATTGGAGCTGCTTGGTTAAATACTGTCTGTCACTGCCTTGTAGGAAATGGCCATGAAAGTAGGTCCAGCAGATTATGCTCCATCCTAGTGGAACCGCAAGAAAAGGAATAATAGTGTCTTTCCCCTCATCAAAACAAACAAAAAACCCACAAACAACCAAACTAGAAACAAAGCAACCCCCCCGCCCCCCCCTAAAAAAAAAAACAGTATATGGTTTAAATAAATTTATCGAGAATAAATAACAATGCCAGTAAAACAAAATGGGAAAATGCTTGGTATAGGTAACAAAGTTGTAGACAGTCAATAAGGGGGTCAAAATTTTACATCTTGATTAAAAATAAATAAAGAAAGAAAAGTGAAGAGCAGATGAGGGGCAGGATGCAGCCAGAAAATTCAAGCTGTGGTGACCATTTTGTACCAAGAAAATTTAGAAATTGGGGGAAAAAGGAAAGGTCAAGTGGATGTTGTTTTTGTGACATCATGAAGTATTTCCTCTCTTTTACTGTTCATGATATGCAAATGCCAGCTTTGGAATTATAGCTGCAGTGATGTACCAAATGTTTTCTAGCATATCCTATTGTGAGCAGAAATATCAGTGTCGTCAAAAAGATTGTGTGTAAATATGACTCATAAATGATTTCCGAGAGATGTGATTTATTTTTCATATTTTTCAAGATGCATTCCATTTCAAATAAAGAGGTATCTATTGAAAGAGTTCTCACTATGTCGAAGGAATGGTTGTTTGGGCTCTTAGTAAACAGCTAAGCTGTAGGCATTCGAACTTAATATTTGATACGAAAACAATATGTTAAAGAGCTAACCTCTCACAAATGCTGATTCTCAGAAGCTTTGAAAAGCTGTGTGCTTACAATTAAGTATCTGTGGATTTATTGTCTTCTCAAGTGCCCACCGTTGCTTACAGCTTTTAGAGATGCCCCTTATGAGCTTTTAACACAATAATAAGTGTCTCTGTAAGGACATAAATATAGCAAAACAAGGATCGCATTGCTTGACGTTGTTTCTGTTCCCACATCAATGGTGATGTCTATAAAGGTGTAAAGAAAATACACCTCTATTTTTCTGCTTTAACTTTTGACTAAGAATGTAAAACAGTACATGCAAAATGGTTCTAAAACCAGGGCCACTGTTTTCCTATTGGGGAATGTTGTTTTACCAGGGTTTTCTCAAGATATTTTTATGATCAAACAAACAAACAAACCAAAAAAAAAAAAAAACAACACACCATAATGAACATTGAAACTTAGAAACCAGTGTAAGTTTCAGCAATTAAATTTTGTGGACCTGATTCAAAATTCATTGAAATCAACTGTTTTTTTTTTTTTCTTTTTTTTTTTTTTTCCCAGACTAAGACAGATTGTGACCTTTTGCAAAAACGGTGGCTCCTTTTCTGTTTCTGTTTAGAAAACAAACGAATGAGAGCCAAGAAGCGAGACCTCCGCCCAGAACCCATGCCAGTAGTGAGGGTGCAGCGATTAGTATAGCACTAACATTGGCCTTTCATCTTTTCCAATGAACTGAGGGGGAGAGCAACAAGAAGATGGAACAATGCCTGTGTTTTCCAAACAAAATGAAATATAAAAGAAGTCTCATCTGAAGTGCTTTTTTTTTCCTCTGCACTGGCATGGTTCTTTGCAGACCCGTTGAATTCACAGCAGAGCTGAAACGAAACAATTTCCTTTTTAATTGAACCCAAATAAGAGCTAAACCCAAACCTTTACTTGCCTGTTTCCAAGCAGCAACACGTTAGCCCTTTCTAGGGAGTGCCCAAATGGCTTCCCTTACCTAACCCCCCCGTTTTTTAGATCAACCATTGCAATTACTGCCAACTAGAGTCTTTTAAACAGTTTATTTCTAAGTTATGAAGCTACAAACGGTACTGTGGGGACTCTAGTGGTCTTGATAAGATTTTTCTGTCTTTCCACTGAGAGATTTTGGGCTTGTGAGATAAGGACCCTGGAAACACCGCACAGCTCCTCCTTGCTGCTGACAGCATTGCCTCCTGCTTTCAGCATTGAAGGTGGGCAGAGCAGAAGACGGTGACCGATCCTGGTAAGAGCTGAAACCCTTCAAGGTGTCCTGACACCCAAGGGACCAATGATGGGGCTTGTGGGGTCTCGGCCTAATGCTACATACTGAATTTCCAGGGAAAGCGCCATCAGCTCCCGGGTGAGGGGCTGGGAAATGAAGTCATCTTGCTAGCTGTCACCCACTTGAAGCCCGTGACTGGCACAAATGACCTGGTTTGTTTGCAGCAGTCACTAGTTTTCCTAAAGAGACTTTGAAGGGAAAGCCAGAGGCGTTTCATTTAGGTTTTTGGACGAAAAATCAAAACAGAGACATTTGCCCCAGTATAGACTAATCACAGCCACTTTAAATTGGCCAATTTTACAGTCTTTTTGAGTCACCCTGATGGATGTCTCTATCAATGCCAGCTGCCGCCGTGTAGGAAATGGTTGGATGATGGCTTGGTTTACCTTTTGTGCAACAGGGTGCTATGACAACAGCGGGCTTCACACAAACAAAATCAGGATCGACCCTGCCTCGTAATCTTTGTCCTGCAATGGTTTGTAGTCAGCCATCGTAGATTAAACGTGCCAGTGAATGCATATAGGGTGAGTAACCATTACAACGAGGCGCACTGCGCTCTGTGGTTAGCGGGATATTTCGAATGAGACAATTTACCACACGTTTTGTAATGCTTCCAGCAAGATGAGGAAATCACTGCTTTTGTTTTTAAGATCTTGTCAGTGTTTTGTAAATATTTCTGATATTTATGACTGTACATATGGTGTTGATTATAACTTGCAGGGGACTCAAGTATTGTGTCATATGTTGTTTAGGAGGCGATTATTTCATTAACTGTAGTTTTTGACCATGTTTTGTCCCTCGCTGCATCTTTTGTACCTACGGCCACCTGCAAGGCTAGAAATATGGAAATAGAGAGCGAGTTGGGGCTCCGCGAAAGCACAGACACAGCCTGTCCTTGGCTTCGGTGCCAGGCCTGGGGTCCTTTGAGGGAACGGTGCTCTTCACACCGCGGTGTGCTCGGGGCCCGGCCTGCAGACGATAGCTGCCTGTGCTGTGACAGCCCCTCTCTGCAAGGCTCTCAGCCCTCATCCTCTCCTATCTCTGCCTCAGAGAAAGGGAAATTCAGGACTGGGATGCCTGTGCTGCCCGCCCAAGGTCGTGCAGGAGCAGGCCGGGTGCTTGGGGCCTCCGAGCAGTGATGGTGCCTTGGTCATGGAGCTGAGCAGGACCACAACACCATGGGGTGGGACCCATGGCCACCCCAGGGGAGGTTAGCACCAGATTCAGGTGGCTCCTGCTCCTGGTTATTGCCCCTGTGCAAACAGCCCAGCAGGAGGGGAGGGATCCGAAGTTATTGCCCATTTCCTGAGACATTCGGCTCCTCTGTTTGCCGCAGACTGCAAGGGCAAAGGGAGGTTATCAGCCCCGTGATAACTTGGAGGGATGGTGTAGATACGAATCCGGTGTCAGAGCAGATTTTCCAACACTGGAACTGCCTTAGCTAAAACATGAAAAATGAGAGAGGGGACTGATGCTCTTCTGTCCTTGTTTTATTGCCATTCTGCTGTCATCTGCCCATTCCACTCAGAAACTGGGAGTATTGAGAGAGATTCCTCTAGCCAGAAACATCCCAAAAAATGCTTTTAAACCAGGGAGAAAAAAAAAAAAAAAAGGAAACCCTGATTGATGTGCAAGGCTGTAGCAACCCATAGACAACTGGCTGATGCCAGGGGATGGGCTGTGCAAGGCTGCTCTGTGCTTGCACAACCGCCCTGTAAGCCCTCCATGGGGCTGAAAACACCCCCCTACCCTCCCTCCTGTGCCAGCAGTTGCTGCAACATGCAGATGACCTTGCTGGGGGCTTTTTTGTGTGTGTACACAGTAAGATGAGCAAGAAAAAAATTACTCACTTCTTTTAAATTTCAGCCTTGAAATGGAAAAGCTATTTCTTTATTTGCTTTTTAGGGCTGCTAGTACTCTTTGCCAGCCACAGAGTGATGCCTCGAAGTGTGTTGGACGTGTACTGGCCGCTCTTTTCGTTTTATCGCGGATAGCTAATATTTCCTGTCCCACTAAGCCACGTCCCCCTGGTACTCATTCCTGGTGCTTGGCTCCCAAGCAAAGTCACAGCTCCTGTCACACGGCAGCGGGCTGCGTGCTGATGCTGTGTGGGAGCGATGACGGGGGCATCAGCGGCGGGGAAGTCACGCTGACAGCTCCGCTCCCCGGCGGCGCGTGGTCGGCATTCCTCACCGGGGCACCCGCGGGCCTGGGAAAAGGCCGCGGTGCCGGGGAGGGTCCCTCAATGAGTCCGACTGTCCCTCTGGGTGAGGGAGGCAGAGGGGATGGATGCTGATCATGTTCCCATGAGCATCTCTTTGTGACGCCCCAGAGCCCAGAGGGGTGGCTGCAGTGCTGTGAGCACAAGCCGGGTGCTGGGCCGCGCAGAGCACCTCATGGCTGAGAGGGCAATGAGGCGTTACAGGCAACGTCAGGTGTAACACTAAGTCATTTTTTGTCCCATTCTCAGTGCCAGCACCTTGCACGAAGCAGAGAACGGGTGAGTGGCTGGATGTGTCTGGGCTGACGCTGTGATCACTTCATTTTAGGAACCAGCCCACAGGCAGTCGAGAGGAGCAGCTGCAGAGGAGCATGAGCTGCTGCCTCAGGGAAGCCGCTACGATCACTCCCAAACAATTTGGAAATCGTTCCTTTGTGTTTTCCTGAGGGCTTAAAGAGCTCGCCACATGTCCTGGGCCACGGCCGGGCTGGCTGGCGTTGTGAAACTGCAGCCAAGGGGGGAGCAGCACCCTGCCACCCCCCGGCATGGGGCCTGCAGCCTGGGCCCTGACTCAGCTGGGCAGGAGGCGGCTCATGGCGGGCAGCTTCAGTCACTGCTGGGGGTGAAAGCTGACGGGCGAAGCCTTCCCGGGTGCTGAATTATTACAAGGAAACAGTTTTTCTGCCCCCAGTCTTCCTTAATTCTATTTGTTTCAGCCACAGAGCCACCAGCCAAAAGGTATTTTCTTTCCAAAACGTAATTCTAAGCAATTTGGTCATTTTCCTCTTAGCTGAAAATCCGCAGCAATCCCTTCTGCCTCCGAAGCTCAGGGCGCAACAGTAAATGCTTACACAGGTATCCTTAACGCAGGATTTAATTGTTGTTCTGGGCAATGGCACTACTCTCACACAATGCAAAGCTTGCATAAAAGGGAAGAATACATATCTGCAAAGCTGGCATGGCTACTAAGATCATTTTGCTGGCTTTGATTTCCTAATTTTTTAATTTAACGAGTCATCAGAGGATTTCACTGTTAATTTTCAGAGCATTCACCCTTTTCATCTTTTTCACATCTTCTCATTCACATCTTTTTCAATGCACTCACTCAACTGAAGTCATAACCTTAAATCGAGCTGAATGCAGTTTTGCTGAGCTCTGGCTGTGTGTATTTTTTTCCAGCCCTCTCCCCTCTGCATCCAGCCTGCAGCTGCTGGTGGGAGAGGTCCGCACACCGCGATGCCGGCAGCTGCCGTGCCGTGCCATGCCTTGCAGAGGGGTCGGCGCCTTGTACAGGTGCTGCCGCTGTCGGTCAGCCACAGGCATGTTGCCTGCTCGGTCTGTACGCAGCCATCATCTGTGAGGTCTGCCCTCCTTCCCCAGGGAAGGTATTCCCGAGCCTCTGTAACCCGGCAGCCTTCTGACAGAGAATCAAAACCCTGCATCCAGCCCCAAATCCCTGCACTGGCACCCCTACATGAATGTCCCTGCCTGGGAGAGGCTGGCTCACGGTGGCAACACAATATTCTGAAAATAAAAATATTTTTATAACCTGAAGAATTCCCAGTTCATGGAAAAATGCATGCCAGAGGACCAGGACTCACTTAGCGCAGTACCTGTGCAGGTCCCTAACTCCTAGAAGCGGGCACTGACTGGCTTTCACACCCTCAGAGGTGTGCAAGTGAAGCCCCTTTGGGGCTGAGGAAAAATGAGGCTGTTAAGCAGCCAGAGGTGTGCAGTAACTGCTCCTCTGAGAAGCTGCCGGGGGGGTTGTGGGAGCAGTGGGGAATGGAGGGCAACTGGGGGGACACCGGTGCCACATAAAGACTTTATCATGGAGTAGGGGTGTGCTGCTGGCAGCCAGGAGGCACGTCGATGAACAGCTAGCAGTCAAGCAAGCTGAACAATTCACACCCGTTCACTGATCAGCTGCGTGGCTTCCATGGCAATCTGAATCCCTAATCACGCCGGCTGCCCCAGGGGAAGGACACGCTGTGCATTCATGTTTGCCCTTCAGCCTGAGCTTGCCCGGCAGCACATGAGAGCCCCGGTTCCTCCACGGGAGTGAAGCACTGGTGAAGTGGCTGCAGAAGCACCGTGTCCTCCAAAGCAGCGGCTCCATGTAGAGGTCAGGGGCTAGGGGATGTCAGGGCCTCTCCCTGCCACTCCCCAGACTCGTAACCAGATACAGCACTGGTGTCCAAGGCAGGCTTTCCAAAGGACTTCAAAACACACTGGTGGAGGCTTTAGCAAAGACCAGACCTGGCTTTCCTCAGCTGAGCAGCACCAACCCCATGAAGACCCCTTCCACATGGTGCAAATGAACCTCATGGTGACCTCGCAGCCCACAGGGCTCCTGCTCCTCAGAGCAAGCTCCCTGGCTCCTCCTGCAGCCACCTTTGCCTCTGTGACACCATTAATGAAACCTTTGCAAATGTGTAGAACAAACAGGTGAAGCAAACCTATGGAGCAGTCGGGAAAATAAAGAATAAAGCGCTGGAGCTGAAGTTATGGCACCACAGAAGCCTATGACAAAATTTCATTGACTTCAGTGAAGGGCTTTGTCCTTTTGGAAATTCGGGATCCTTTCTGCCCATTCAGTTGCCAATATGAAAACAAAAATAAAAATAAATAATCAGTCGCATTCAGCGCAATTTGTTTTGGCCTCTTGGTTAATGGGAAAAGGAGAATCAGGCACCAAAAAGGAAAGACATCAGATATCCAAATACTCATCCCCTAATACAGTGATTTATGACAAACAAGTCCTACAGGCCCCCAGGAGAACAGGCAGAGCCTGCTGATGAAGCTCTGACGCTTGCTCAGAGGTTGAAGAAACAGCTCGTTTGACAAATGGTCCCAGTTGTGTACACTGGCCCCTTGAAGGGACAGCTGGCCCGGGCTCCAGTCCGTCGCAGCCGTTTCAACACAATCCCCCTTTCCTGGTTGTGAATTCAAGTCGGACAGGGTAACAAAATAGGTGCTGCTCATGTTTCCCAGGTTGATGGCACCCCAGCTTCCCCCAGGAGGGCACAAGTCACCCAGAGGTGAATCTAAGAACTGGGGAGCCCAGCTCCTCTTGGTAGCTCTGCAGCTGCCTGCTGTGCTTGAGGCTGGCCAGGTCCCAGCGTTTTGGTCCAAAGAAAATTCCCAGCTCTAACCACTTCAGAAAAATGACCTAGATAAAATATTTCTCAGAGCTAATGGAGCTTGGAGTCATTTTTAATTCTAGTTGGAAGCTTAAAATATAGCCATGTGCAACCTTGAGCAGGAGGTCTGGGCCAGACAGCCTCCAGAGGTCCCTTCCAGCCTCAGCCATCCTGCCATTCAGGGACAGCGGGCAGTCCCGAGGCATGTGGGGATTCACCTTTCTGCCCATCACTGCCCACAAACCTGCCTGTACTGAGCTGGTGCCTCCCCAACAAGCGGGCTGTAGCCCCGGGCACAGCTGTGGTGTCTGGAGGAGGTGCGTGTGTCCAGCAGGAGTGATGGGTTTGTCCCTGCTGCCTTTCCCTGGGGCAACTCACCACAGAACGGGCTCAAAATTAAGGAGGCCACACTTGGTAGCTCCCAGGGATGGCCCTGCCAGGTTAATGAGCTGCTTCTGGTCATAGCTCTGTTAGGGTTGCTGCAAGCCCTGGGAATGCTGCGGCAGAGGCCAGGCCCAACAGGACGTGACAAAGGAATGGGAATCTCACTTCGTGTTGGTTTCCATTGAATTCAGAAGGAAATCAATTCTTGGACCTTTAAACTGGGAAGTGCTGATGGGAGGTCTGGCTGGAGGTGGTGGTGGCTCCCCAGGGAGATGAGGGGGACACTCTCCTTCCTCCATGTTTGCCCACAGCCAGGGGAGCAGCACTTTGGGGCAGAGCCCCTCATCTTGCCGTGTCTGTACAGCACGGTAACAGTGGGTCGCCCAGGGCCAGGCACCCTACTCCTTGAGGATGTTGCAAATAATAACAAGGCAATGTTATTCTTTAATAACTGCCGTGCTGCGAATCCCATGGGCTAATTGTGGCATCAGGGATGTTGTTATTAGCCCTCACTCTAATGTCTGCTTCTCTGAGAAGAGACATGGATTTCATGGCATTATCCAAGGAGGACAACAAGGGGTTTCATCCAGCTCTCCATCTCCTCTGTTCTGACTCATCTTCTCCCTCTCCAATTGCTCTGTTTTGCCCCAAATCTGTTCTTCTGCAAGTGTGCCCAGCTCACAGCAAACATCTCCACCAGCAGCACAGGAAGGGAAACGGTTGCGTGACAGTGCTGTCAGTGGATGGTTTATCTAGCTATAATTCCCATGGCTCCAGTTCTGCGAGTGCTTATACACAGACCTTATTCTGCAGAGGTGGCAAGGGTAAAGGTCAGGGTTTATGAATCATTTCCTCCTGGCTGTGGCAGTGAGGTTGGTTTGCAGAGTGAGTCATGGCAGCGCAGCCCGGCGTGGTGACAATCTCCAAGAAAAAGACCTTCAGGTCATAAGTAACCCTCAGACACGGCAGCCAAGTTGCCATCACTGTTTACCATCCCTGGTCACAGATATCTTTGCTTACTTAGAACAGTAGGTACGGTGGGTACTGTGTACCAGTGTGTGAGAAACCGTGCTTCTCCTGGAAGTATTGCAAGGCCCGCTCGCCTCCACAGCCACTCGTGCTGGGGACTGTCTTGGAGAGCATTGTGCTTGTGCAAAGTGGTCTTCACACCAACCCAGGGTGAAGCAGAAACATCTGCAGCATCTCCTGAAGATCCCCGCAGGTCCTGCACGGGGCTGGGTTTGAGAAGGGAAAGCACAAAGTACAATGCCCATCTGTGGTCTCCTGTGAGTGAAGAGGTGATGCCAGAGCAGCACCAGCAGCAGGGCAGGTTTCGCTGCTGCCCTGCCCGCAGTGACTGACACTTCCTTTTCTTTAAAATAACCAGCAGCATGAAGTCCCAGCATTTCACACGTTTGAAGGCCGGATTGTTTCCTCTGCAAGTAATCCGTAGCCATCTCCGATTACTGCAGAAAGACAATGGTTATCCTAATAGCATAACGTCCTGTGTTGGATGCTTTCGATGCTGATGACTGCATTGTGATTAACAAAGAGTCACTCCAAATCACAGCAGTAATTGTCATGTATGTGTGAAGGTATCGCTCATCCTCAGGGATTTAGGACTCTGGCATAGCGTTAATGAATACAATCCTTCCATTCACTTTAGGGCTTTAAGTCTTTCTCACATATCTTCAGTATCTTCAGAACTACTAACCATAATTCACAGGAAAAGCTTGAATGTGAAACACATGTTTCAGCAGGGTTTTAAATCCTTACAGTCAACATTTGGCTTGAGACACTTCTCTTTTTCCTCCCTCAGGAGCTTATCGATACCATAGTTCAAATGCACAGCAACTCTTGGAGGCTTTTCTTTTGTACCTACTGAAAGGCAACAGATTTATTCTCTTGAACCAATCAGCAATAACTGAGGAAGGGATGTAAGATAATTTTGAATTTACACAATGTCCTTCCATGCTGGACTGTGCCTGCTTTCTTAACAAGACTTCAGTTTTCCTCTGGGTTCCCATAAATTGGTAACGTGTGGGACTGTGCTTCAAAAAAATCCTCCACATCTCCATTTTTGTCTCTCATGATAACAAGTTGGCATGCTTTCCTTTACATATCTCAACAGTGAATCCTCTTATTTGGTTACAATGTTCAAGACTTTGTTTTTTAAATATGTTAGTAAACTCAGGTACACGTGTGCCTAGTCATACTCAGCAACAGTTTGTTTTTGCTTTACGATCACTTTCTGGATCGACCATCTTGTGTGCAAGTCAACAATGATTTCTTTCAGCTTTCCTTTTCAGCTTTTCTTCTGCCTGTGCTTGAAACCTCTTGTCATAAACCTCTTTGGGGAAGGCAGGGTGAAATGTTCCACTTATCTTTAAAACCGTACTGCTCCCAGGGGAACATCCTCCTCCTCCTGTGTTTGATGAAGCAAGGGGATTCCTCCAGATGTGAGCTGTCCCTCAGCCCTGCTGCTGGTTAGCACATGGACTTGGCAGGAGATGGGGAGATGCACCCAGAAGGAAATCCTATTTGTGAAGGGTTTTGAGCCTTCAGATCCGGCCTCAAGTGTGAAGCCCAGCATCCTGCTCCCGTAGCTCTGGTCCTGCTTTCTGCACGCTGAGTTTCCCCTGTGCAAAGGCTGTTTTTCTTGCTGTCCCCACTCTCTGCCTTCCAACACATTGTCAGCATAAAGCATGCAGATAAGTGCTCAAGCATTTCCTGAGCTCATAGCCCTGTCTCCTGAGGGACAGTTAATCTGATCCAGTCGAAAGCCTGAGTACCGAGTGTCAATGCGTCCCTTATATACATACCGCATGCAGTTGTGAAGGTTTCTTCCCTTCTCTGAATAAACCACTAAAGCGTTCCCCTCTCTGCAACTGCCTGGCAGCAGGGGCATTTTTGCTATAATATTATGTATCACGTGTCTGTCTAAATATAATGACATTCTGCTTTATACATAGACTGCCTCTATATATACTCACACTATATATACACAACATATATTGTAAAACTATTAGTAGACGTGTTTGGCTTTTGGGGGATGTGAAGAACTCTCCTCAGCAACGAGGTTTATTTGGCTGGAGTAGTGGCTTTAAACTGCAGTCTGTGGGCCCGCTGGGGGCCTTAAAAAAGTAGCTACAAGGAACAAAACCCGGTAGGCTCAAGAATCTCCATCCGTGGGCCTGTAAGCAATGCACTGGAAAAGTCTCACAGCCCTGAACTTTGCAGGGGTTGAAGCACATTTAGCCTGTAGCCTTGTTTTATTGCCTTGTGAGTGTCCAACTGGTCCAATAAAGTGGCATCGGGACAACTGATATGCATATAATTTAAAAGATTTTCCCAGTTATCCTCTTTCTACTAATTCTTATCCCAAGGTTATCGCTACTTTATGTATAGTCTGCTTGACTAATTTCATCCATCTGCTCCTACGAAGGCTATTTCATTTTCCTGCAAGAGAAAGAGAAAGCCTCAGCTCTAAAGCTGAAGTTGTGCCAAGCCTAATATCCAGCCAGCAAATGTTTTCTTCTTCTTTTAATTTGATTTAATTTTTATCCCAGCCCAGTATATTGTTTCCTTGCATGGGGAAAATGTTAGTGCAGTGGGCTGGTAGGACACCTGTTGTGTAAATCTTTGCGATTTTTATAATGCGAGCTCCTGCTGGCAGAGACAGCTGTGTCTCACATTTAAACAGAAAGGATAAGGTATCAGAGGAGGAAGGAGAGAAAAAAAGGCTTAACATAAGAAAACAATACATCAGCGGCCAGAATCTGTTGTCAAGTTTTATAAGCTAAATGAGTTACAGTTGAAGGGGATATTAAAAGAAAACCATCCTGTTCCTAGAAGACAAAGTGTGTTTTCTTACAGGGATTCCCAGAGGATTTTGCATTTCTGACAACGGACGGAGCAGACAGCTGGTCCACACAAAAATGTACGTGCTAATTAACTTATCCCTCCTGTTACACCCAGACAATATTTAACAAGCAGACACATTGCTGAGGAATACTGGCAAAACTTGGGGGGCTTCCTTGCACAGCACCGAATTCTTCTAACTTGCTGCACAAGTTCCTCAGTCCTGCTGGTTCAGCAAAATCCTTGGCACGAGTGAGGAAAGTGGGACCGTTCCCTCCATCAGCAGCGCTTTGAAACATGCAGGGTATCTTTTCCGTTGCAGTTCAACCTCTTCCTCTTCACCACAGAGGTTCATGCCCAGCAGTGCAGCAGAGCCACAGAGCCGGACTTATGCTGGCCCCCTGGATATCCGCGGGTTATCCCACCGGTGAGGGGGCAGGACCTCACTGCCAGCAGCGATGCCTTGGGATGCTTGTGTTGGGCACGTGTTGGTCCTCTCCAGCCAAAGCAGGAGGCAAAGGCTGCCTTCACCAGGCTGCTGGGTGCAGTCTTGCAGGTAGAGGCTGCACGGTGCTCAAATATCTTCAGGCTCTGGGTGGGAGATGGGCTCGAGCCTGCCCAGCCCTGCTGAGGAGTGCACATTTTTGGCCTGTCCATGGCAGTGTGGTGGGAACAGCCCCTTCCTTCACCAGGGGAAGTAGAAATTTTGTCAGTGCACACAAAGGGGAATTGGGTCTTCAAGGATCAATCCTACAAGCAAATGACAATAACACTGTGGGAGGAGTGATGTATGAGAGAGGTCAACTTTTGCAACCAGATTAGCGCAGACTTTCTCCTTCAGTGTTTGATCCTTTTTGCCATTGCTCAGATCATGTCAAGTTTACTCATAGTCAGAGAGTGCTTTCCAACAGCTTCTTCTGAATATTTTAATTCATTTATTTCTCCCATCCGCTTCCCTTTCCTCTTCCATTTCACTATTACAGATGTCAGTTCAACAAATAAAGTATGTGGGCAGGACAATGAAACTATTCTCTTGCAAAAAAAAAAAAGATAGAGAGAGAGAGATTATTTCATTCTCCTGCTATTAACTTTAAAAGAAAAGGCCTTTTGTACCTTTCATACAAGCGGGTGTAATGATACAGTTGTGTACCTCGGCTCCTTAGCTTCTGAGGAAATGATTCAGGAGAGCATCTTTTTGAAAGACTATCAGTATAACCTGAAATTTCTTTTACCTAGGAACCTCTTTCAAGTAAGGCAAAATAATTCCTGAACATAATGCCACACAGGTAACCTGGACTGTGCTGCTTCCCTCCATCTGCTCCACACTCCTAGCTGGGCTGCTAAAGGATCTGGTGGATTCTCCATCTTTTTGGATACGTAATCTGATTTTTTCTTAGTTTCTACATCATGTTCTATTATGAGGGTAAGGGAATATGGGAAAGGGGGGAAAAAGAGGCTAGGACAGGTGAAGAAAAAATGTATTTTCTGGAAAAAAATAAAAAGTATCATTTTGGTGTTTTGCCTGATATTAGGACAAGTACTATCTGTCCGGAGTATTCCACTGCCAAGTGAATAAGAAAATAAATAATTTTTTTGATATATTATTTTCATAAAAACATTTGTGTTACTACTGCAAACACTGACAGTAAGAACATGTATACCCTTGCTCTGAAAACATGGGTGGTGTCTTCTTAACCAGAAAGGGCAGTGATTTTTCTCATGCTTTGAATTATTTTCTTTCCACATGTGGCATGAGACATGGTCTGCTACGAGCGCACAGTATTTCAGCATCCCCCACCACATTTTGAGGAGATGGGTTTAGTGTCAGGCCATTCATGCACCTTGTCAGGGCAAGGAGAACGAAGTCCCGTTGGATGTGGCTTTCACCCCTCCAGCTGTGCACCACCTTCTCCATGTGCCTCTTGTCTCTGACCTCATCCCCTGCAGTAATTACACCACGCACTTGGCCACCGAGGTGGTGTGGGAGAGCTGACGTTTCTCCAGAATAGAAGAACTTCAGCACAAAAACACTGCTCTGGATGCCGTGGCAGCCCAGCGATCGCAGCGCTGTGCGGACACAGCCCGGAGGAGCTCCCTGGCGCTGGGACCCGGTCGTGCATCACGCGGCGCATTGATAAGGATGGGCATTACTCATCGGGTGCCGCCGCGCCGATGTGGCAAAACCGTCATGGTCTATTTTGAAAACGTTATCTCGCGCTCATTTCCTTGTACATCACGCATTAGTCTCAACAATAAGCCACTAAAATAGGACATCGCTTGTTTCTAGGAAAATCTTCTGCTACTTGCCATCATTCAGTGTGTTTGCTTGTGAATGACAAGCCTGAAAGTGGCTACACAGCAGGGTTTTAATGAAGCCACTTGGTGGCAAGTCCGCATATGCCTCTGTGACCGACTAACACTTGTCTGTACTCTCATGTGCTCACTCTTCACAACATTTAAGCCTAGATTTTATTCATAAGATGATTTAACAAGCCACAGTCATTTATTCTCATATTTCAGATCTTCATGCCATTCAGGGAATGACCAGGCAAATTAGGAAAATACTTGAGTTAAAAACTGGCCAGCATGACTGACCATGGCTTTGTAAATAATATCATAAGATGAATAAGGGCAAGGAACAGAACTGACTTTATTTGAGACCAGATTTTGACATCCTTCTGATGAACAATAATGAAGCCTTTGAATAATCCTGTTACTTTCATCTTATTGATTTCTGTAGATCCTCTTTCAGGGCAGGACTCAGCATAATCTGGGCCTTTATGATTTAATATCCTTTGGTGACAAGGCAACTTTACTGCTCCAAGTATTCTGAATATTTCATAACTTGACTCTGTCTTGATGTCTTTGTCTTCCCCTAAAACCTGGTTAGAATTTGTCTGTTTGGATCTATCATTTTTAAGCTTTCCCCTGAGTTCTCGAAGAGGTCACTGATTAAGTGTGATGCATCTCCTGGAGACAATTTTCCAATATTTTAGACCAATATTTAAGCACAGAATGACATCTGCATTGTAGTCTGATGACCAGTTAAATATTTAGCTTGGAACTATGACCGTGTCTGAATTCACTCCAGCCTTTTTGTAATGAGAAAAACACCACCAACAAACTCAACATCTCTGTCTGCTGGGAAATACCAGGTTGTTTCCACCATATTGCTGAGACCAATTTTTGAACCCCCTTCAGATTTAGATGAGGACTGCACCCAATCCCGTGTCTGCACTGTGCAGGCAGGCCTGCCGTAGCTGTAGTGGGTTAAAATGGTGTGCCAGGCCAGGGTGGTGCTTGGATGTGTCCCTCCTGGCTGTGAGATTCATCCTGGTTTCAGCTCCTGCAGGTGGCCATGCAGTGCACCGGGCCCTTGGTGCCCACGTGTGTGCTGCTCCCTTCGTGGCTCCCTGCCACATGGGGCTGGCACAAGTCATCGCCATCGCTGTGTTCACCCATGTGTACATTAAACTTGCTTCTGAAGTGTGCTGATCCATGTGCACGATCAAGGGAGAGGAGCCTGCAGTCTTCAGGCAATGCCTGCAGAGAAAATCAAGCTGTCTCTTTGCAGAGTCCCAAGCATGGCCCCTCCTGCTCCATGTGTCCCACATGTCCTGTTGACGGCTCCGTGTGACAACACCCTTCCTGAACGGCTCCAGCATCGCTGTTACAATGCTACGAGCAAGTTGCAAGTGCCTGGGCTCGGGCTGCCTTCGAAGGAGGAGAAAGCAGGGGCATACTTGGGTGGGCTGGTGGGATGTGGGCAAGGCAGGCAGCAGATATCCAGAAGGAAGAATGTGAGTGCAAGGAGTTCGAAAAGAATACACAGTGAGCTTAGACCCACACATACTTAGAAATACAGACATATACAAGGGCCTACTAATACTTACATTAACATTTTCTGCGGGAAGTTTTACCCATATTTTACCTCACACCTTGCAAATAAGAGTTTCCTCTGCTTTTCACATTCAGATTCTTTGAGAGAGAAAATGTTGAAGTCTTGCAATAAAATGCATTAGCATAAAAGAGCTGCTGGCCAAGCCACACAGGAAATGCAGATCTATATTAGCATCTGAAACAGCTGAGAAGCTGTAGTGTTAAGGGCTGACCCCAGGAATCATGTATGAATGTCTGAATACGAGTGCAAATTCAGTCCTCGGAAGCAGAGGGTTTGCAGGAGAAACTTTCAGCTGTACCCCGGACTGCTCTCTCTGTTTGGGAACCTGCCTCATCTGCTGTCTTTAAGATAAAGTAAATTCCCCTTTCCCTTGCTTCCTTATAGGAAAGGGACAAGGTTAAGAAACATCCTGTTGGAAACCCTGGCTAAGGTGCGATTTCTGTTTCTATTAATCTATGGGAACAGTACAAACTCAGGCTGAAATATAATCAGTTAAAACAATGGTATTTATCTTTACTCTTCAGATTTCATCTTCACTGTTTTTCCTTGTGACTTTCTCCCCTATGAACTTCCATGGCAGAGTAGAGGTTGAAGGGAGTTATCTGTACAAAATAAAAAAAAGCTTCATCCTTCATCCTTCTAACACATGTTCATAAATAATAGGTCTGCTGTTTTAAATCCACTTCACCTGAAACGTGTAATTCTGACCATGCTCTTCCTGGGTAGAGGGGTCAGCCTCTCAAGGTTTGGTTCAGAACAGGCATAAGAAGGAGACTTACTCTTTTATTCTTCTCAGCTGAACATAATTAGTCATTTTTTTAGTGTTTCCTGATGTCCGTTCCCCTTTGTTCTCTCAGATTAACCCTGCTTCTCTTCCTCTCCTGCTCTGGTTTCCTATCTGTACCTGTAGCAGAAGTCCTCAGCAGGCTGCAAAGCACTCAGATGATGTGGGCAGACTTCTGGACCCAAAGAAGCACGTCCATCCTTGGCCGAATGCCACAGCCTAATGCGTTCTGCACATTAACTTCTGCCTCACTCTCCCAGGTACCTGACACAGCCCACGGCACCAAATCCTATTTCTAGAGCTGTAAATGTAAATCAGTGTTCCTGGTGGTCACGTTTCAGCAATATCTGCACAGACGAACACTGCCGCCTGATTTATGCACCTGCTGCTGTAAGCCTGTACGTCTTCCAACGCAGTGGCTTGCAGGGCCTGAAAATGAGGTTTACTGCAAATCTAAGAAAGCAACAAAAATTTAGAATTAGCTTATGAGGGATAAGCTAGTTGATTTTACTTTGCAAATTAATATATTTATATAGCTATGCCTGTGTTTTTCTGCTATTATACACAATACAAAAGCTACAAGTAGCAGCCATTTTGGCCATCAGCTGGTGCCGATATCTGTCTGTTAGTTTGGAGCCCGCTTTATCTTACAGGTGAAACAAGCATTGTAGGTGTTTTACCAATATAGAAACGGACAGGCTTATGTGCACTGATAAAGTATACCATCATTTGGCTTTGGTGACAGGGCGCATTCTCATTAATACTACACGTCGCGCATGTCACTTCCCAGACAGGTCCACCTGCATGCAGAGCTGGTACGTGTTGCCCTGATTCTGCAGGGGATTTCCCAGGTCATGGCACTTTCCTCGGCAGCAGCAGTGCTCGCATTCCTGGAAATCCTACCCCGTGCTAGGTAGCAGAAGGCTCAGGACTCCAGCCTCATCCAGAGAACAAATTCCAGAAGCGCAGAACAGATTGCAGACCCTATTGTGAATGCATCACAACAACAAAGTTTCTAATTTTGGGACTCAGTACCATTATTCTTCATCTCAGGTCAAAAGTAATTTCTTATGGGAAAATATGTGAGTCAAATCCTTTCTGTTTCTTTAACCACTAGGCAGTATCAGGGCAGAGGAAACAGTACCAGCTTGCACAAACAGGCTGCAGAGCAGACGGGCACGCTTGTATGACGGCGCGGGGTCCCTCTCACATACGTGCACACATGCTCACACGCAGAGTCATTCCTAGTCATTCCTAACCTATTACAGAATGTGTTTGTCTGTCGGCTCTCGTATTTTTAGCATTTATTTTTGCGATACTGACTTTATGTCTCACTGAGCAGAGGAGACATTATGAAAGCAGCAGCCTCGTGGCAGTGCAGAAGTATTTCCCATCTTCCTTCCCATCCGAAATTCTGTTTGGAAGATAGTAACAAACAGATATTTCTTACCTCTCAGACCTGCTGTTTGGGCTTACTGCAAATAAGTAACTTGCAGACAACAAAGCTAGGACTCTATATACTCCTCCAGATTGCAATTTTTATTTATTTATTTATTTATTTTGTAATTAAAAAATCACTCCCTTGCTGTTTCTCTCCTTCAGGATAATTATTTAATGTAAATGAGTCCTCCTTGCACAGACACTGCCTCTCTTTCTCCGGCTTTTCATCTTTGCCAGGGCTGACTAAAAAGCCTGCCTATGGCCGAGAGAGCTGCCCGGCTCATGTTTGGGAATAAAACTGCAATCTAACGATGCAATAGCAGCGGCATAAAGGGCCTCTTTGTGCTCCTCCTCGCGAGTCTGAATGCTGCAACCTGCCTGCCCTGGAGGCTCAGCCCCGCGCGGTCAGGAGGGCAGGATGCGCCCCTCTCCTGTCGGAGGCACGGTGCTGCTCGCAGCCCTGCCCCACAGCACCCGGAGGAAAACCCAGCCCAGCTGGAGCATCTGCCAGGGCCTACTTCTCCTACCCAGTTTTCCTGCTCGAACAACGGGGCCGGAGAAGTTGTTATCTGCTTAATTGTAAGGCTCGGTTTGCTTCCTTTGTTTTGACAGCAGGCAGTTTTTACAAGGGACAACAGATTGTTTCTGACAGCAGATTGTTGTGACAGGGAGAGCTGCCTCTAGGTGACATTCAGAAGACAGAGTTCACAGTTTAAGGACATTTAAGATGCAGGCTGTGTGCTGGCAGTTAAGCAGCAGAGCATCCCTGCAGCCTCCGTGTGTTGGATAATAACAGATATAAGAAAGGCTTCACAAAGCCTGTCTGAATCTGTGTGGTACCCTTACTCCCACAGCACCTCTGGCTTTCCCCTTTTGTAGACAATGGGCTTTCCGGCTCCCATCCCTCCTTCCTGGGTTTACTGAGCTTCCTGAAGCAGTTACATCAGTCTTGCCAGGAGCCTGTGAGGGCTGGCTCACTGCCCTACCCTTGTCCCCATTTCATGTCATCATGTGGGATGTTTGCTCTTGGGCCCCCAGTCCCCATGGCCGTGGGCAAGGAAGAGATGCTTCAATCATAAGGGAGCAAAAATGAGGGTTCCTCCAAACAAAGATGCCCCAAATCTGGAGACAAACGCTCCATGACATTGTACTTCAGGTATCTCATCAGGGGGTAGCCAGATACTGAGTGAGTGTACCACAAAGAGCTCCTTCCTACTCTCACGAGGAGAAAACCCTGCTGATACTGGTAGAAGACTGGGTCTTAATGACGGTGTGAAACCGAGAGACTGGCAGAAATATGGATGGAGGGAGAGGCAAAGAGATTTCGCTTTAGGTACTTACCTAGGCACTCCGGGTAAGTTGGGAGAGTTTAACCTGAGTTTAACTTGAGAGAGTTACCTGAGGGGTCTATTTGGTGGGCCACAGCCAACAAGAGGAGGGATCTGCTCAGTTCAGAGGGGGGAGAGCCCTCTCCTTGTCAGACCTGACCTCCATGCAGTGGCCTCACTCCTCCTGACTCAGCTGTGCACCAGAGGGCAGCCACCAGTACCAGGGGATGCTTTTCCTCGTGAGAGCACATCCCTGCTGAGAGGGGGGACCACAGTGCTGTAAAACACCAGTCTCCTTCCTGCAGCTGGGTTTAAACAAGAGAGAAAGCCTAAGCCTGTGTTTGTCTTTCTGTCTTGGCACCTCCTCGAATTTTTTTGGTAGCAACCACTGAGTGCTCAGCACTTAAAAAATACACGGATATAACATGCAACTGAAGTCAAACCTAGGTTGATAATTTTGTTTATTTAGAGTTGGATCACAGTATTATTAGGTGACTTGTCTCATTCACTCATCTCACTTACAGGTGATGTCCTCATCACCTGCCAAGTTTCCCCAAGTTTCCTGTCAGCACTGTTGCTGTGTCTGTATAGACACATGTAAGAGCATACGTTAATCTTGTATGGGGAAACAACTATGAGGGAAAGAAGAACACTATTTCCATTTCTTGATTCTCAGACAACAGTTATCATGTAGCAACTTTCACTATTAGACTTTGTAGGAAAACAAAACAAAACCAAAAAGAACATTTTTTTTCCCAGATTTCCTTCTTCACTAACTTCCTCACTAGGAAAGAAATAGATTTTAACTATCCTGGGTGAGGTTCTCAGGTGGAGTTTGTAATCAGAACACAGAATCCCTTCTGTGGACAGATGGATGCATTTAGGGAACCCGGACTGTCCTCATGTCAGGACACTGTTACTACAGAGATGAAATTTCTGAAATTATTGAATTGTCACACATGTGTAATTCAAGAAACATTTGAACAAAAAATAGTTATGTAGGGATCATTTATAAACCAGTTAATCTTTGGAAGTCTCTCACATCTCACATACTCTGTGCTCAGGATAAAGTCTAATCCAAGTAAATGAAGGTGAAACTACCATAATTTCTTCAAATTAGGCCACAGATATTAACTAATTAGTTAACATGCTGGGTCAAATTCTAGGGTCTTTAAGCACTATGGAATTTGGAAAGAGCTTTAGCAAAATTTAGCGATGTGCTAACCACACAAAGAACAAAGCTCCCTCCTTGTAATTTTGCCAGTAACATTTTCTCAGATAACTGGGGTTTAGGCAGAAGAAGGAACAGGAACCACCCAAGTATCATTGTAGGATCACCAGCTGAAAACTGCAATCTGGAAAGCTCTTGGTAAAACGCTAACTGGTCTTACTGGTGCCTAAAATTGAAGGGTTCCTGATGGAGTGCCGGCATGGAAGTGTGCCAGTTGAGGCATGTCCCCAGCCAGCCGGATCCAAGACCTGTCCATCCGTACTGGTAGGATCCTGTCTCAGAGCTGTTGGGGTTTCTCATGGCCTTTTGTAACTGCAGCTGATGTGGTCCCTGGAGGGAACTGTCCTGAGCTGCTGGCTTTACTGATGTTCAACCTAGGTACTGCTCCACCTAGGTATTCGTTAAAGATCATGCTTGCTGATTAGGCTTAAGATGTCTGTGAGTCAATCGAACACCTTAAAATTACAGAATATACTGGACTTCTTGTGAAGCTCACTGTGCCAATTTAAAATTGATGCTGCTTCTCTTTATGCCTGGATTTCTCAGCCATGCTCTATTCCATCAGTGAGTGTGTGTGACATGCATTTACTCCTGACTGGCAAGGTGTAGGCTGCATGGTGCAAACATTTGTGGTGACATATTTGAAATTTGCTTTTTATAAATATTTCCTACGGGTTTCATAAAACATGAGCGTCTGGCAAGCATCCCTGTCAGAAAGCAAATTCAGTAAATGTTCAGGGAAGAGGGGAGGAAGAAGACACAATAACAGCAGAAGTGAATTCAGCTGCTAGCACGAGTGAACGTTGATAAACATTTAGTGTTTTAATTATTAGCCTGGCTTTTACTCTCTCTTTTTGAGAGGTGACTGGAATTCTATGCACATCAGCAGATGGGGTTAACTAACTCTGTAGGCAGAAGACAACATCACCTTCTTGCAACTTAGGCTATCATGCTGTGAACAGTCAGGGTCCAATTTCTCAGGCTGGTAGACAAGTCAATATGCACATCTGCTATTGAGTGAGCTTCCAAAACGCCATGGTAGGCTCAGTGTCTGAATCCTCTTGGATTCAGTGGGAGAAAAATCGTAAGTTCATAAGAGGACTTGGGTACCTGTGGCTGTCCTCACAAGAGCACTGTCTTCCCTATGTTCTGTACACAGTGGTTTTGTTTTGTTTTGTTTTTTAGTTTTTGTCCCGTCTCATTAACTTTCTAGCCCAGTCTGCCCAACAGCCTTGCTTCACAGTAAGGGATGGAAGGAGTGTTTTCCCCGGTGCCTCTCTCCACCTACAGCATAGTCTCTAGGGTTGCAATTGGGATCCTTCACATTCAATATGGACTTGGGGGAAGGAGTCAGACTTGTAGAGTGTAGCATCTCACTTCCCTGGTGAGTATTTCAACCTCTAAGGCCAAAAACTAGGCATTGTCAAATCTTTTGGCAATGTTTCCCAAGTTATTAGCTTTTATTATTATTTATTAATTTATTATTATTTATTATTAGTTTCATTAGTTATTTTATTGTATATTTGCTTATTTCTTTGTTTATAATTAATAGACAAAATATGTTGTAGAAACTCTGTTGGGAACATTGCTGTAAATTAGCTAATTGTACTATTAGGTTATCCTCCCCTTTGTCTTTCTAGGATTCTTTTAGCTCACCCTGGGTTCAACAGGACTGTTGTTGTGGTCTCTGCTTACAGGAGCTGGACCACTTAGCATCCTCTCGGGTAGCTACACAATGGCTTCTTAGGATCCTGCCTTGAGGTGCTAAACTCTTCTTCTAGGTCATGTGCAAGCATCTGCTCTTAACCTTAGTTTGTGGACTGCCCTCTCAGAGCTGGATGTTTCCTTACCAGGCACAAGAATACAACATTAAGGTCTTTGTGAGTCTGTAAGGAGTCTTACGAACTGAAACTTCATGGAAAATCTCACCAGGCTTTCCCATAAGTCTTTAATTACCTAGCTCCATCTATTCCTTGGGTACAGGAATGGCTTTATTCACCCATATATCTTCTCTAAGCTCTGTGACACAAGTGCTTAACACAATGCAGCTTCCTAAGTCAACAAGACAAAGTATTTCATGCTGCTCTTTCATTTGTGGAGGATGGCACTTGGCAAACAGGATAGCTAGTGTGTATATATATATAGGGTCTGCTTTAGCAGTCCTCATCCTTTCTCTTTCCTTGGTACTTGGGAATAAGGTATTTACACATTTTAAAATTTTTATTTCTGACTCATATTAGTTAGACCATCCAAAGAAAACATATGTACTCTCTACTGTGATTTTTTAAGGCACTGCTTTTTTCTTTCCATTGCCATCATTTTTCCTGTTCAGATGACTGTTTTTATAAAAAATGGATCAGAGGCACAACTGATCAAATGAAAAACTGTTCAAGATGAGACAGTTTGGTTCATTAGTTAGCCGTTTCCTAGCAGAGTTTTAATATCACAAACACTAGTCAGCCAGTGGCAGAACAGCTTGTGGTGTAACCTAATGCATGTAATTACACTCTACGTAGATTGTGGTGCCATTTTTTTTTCTTTCAGACAGGTTTCTATTCAAGACTGAAGGCATGTCATAATTGATCAGATTTTAATCCTTCTGCAGTGTGGCCTCATAAGCAGATTGTTAGTATACATTTATTACTACATCCGAGAATGCTTCATAAAATCAGTTCTGGTATTAATTATTTAGGTAACTCGCTGGAAATGAATCTTCAGGGGATGATGAATAATACTAATGCAGTCATTAGTTCTGATTGATTTCTTCTCAGCTGACAAAAATGAACTTTAATTGTTAGAAGCCGCAGGCAATGCCAGGGCACTGCGACTGTTCCCAAAACAGCTAATTTAAAGTGAGTGCTCAGCGATGGGTGTTTAGGTCCCTACGTGGTCTTATTCTGTGCTGCTGTAGCTCTTTCAGAGAGAGTGAAAAGGAAGGGTTTATGGACTTTATTGTACCTGGGTTAGAGTGGTGGTTTGCTTACCTATGGCCCTCATTTCCCTCACAAAATCGGAGCTGTGTAAATGCCTTGATAGCTGCATGTGCTAACGAGGCTGGAGGTAGAGAAATGCCTCCATTTGGGCTTTCCATCTTAAAGGCTTCCCTCAGACAAAGCGCAGAGAATTACCGAGGTGAGGGAACTGCCACTCTGAAGCCTGGTGATGGGGAAGGAGGAGCACGGTGCCCTTTCTCGGGGGCAAGGTTAGCATTTACATTGCAGGTGCCATTTACGCACGAGCAGAGCGCAGAACAGACCTTTAACAAAGGTGATGCAGAGGAGGGAGCTCTCAGCAGTGTGGATCTGGCTGGAAGTAGCTTTGCATCTTCCCCAGCTATCTTCAGGGGCAGAAAGCCAGCCTGATGTTTTTCCCTGGGTACCCTGTGTCGAACAGGGGCTCTCCCTGGCTGGACCCAGGCCATGCAGGGGACGTGCCTTTCTGTGACCCTACTGGCCTTCAGACATTGCTCCATGGCAGGAAATTCAGCTTTTCCTTGCCTCCTCACCTTGACTTCGTAGCTCTAAGGACAGACGTTGTCCCCTCATCCAGCTGTTGTCTTTGCTGCAAGGTTCGTGTCACCTCTGCTGTCCTGATGAGGATTTACCAGGGGAAACAGCTGAGGGAGTTACAGCAGCTCCTCCCCACCTCCATTAACAAAGCCAGTGTTAATTGGCATCCTGTCTTTGCTGATGAGTGATGGTCACCTAGCTGTGCACCTCGAGGGTTACACCTGCTTCTGCTACAGGCACCAGGCTCTGACAATAGATGGTCACAGTACAGGAGCACACAGTAATAGTTCCTGTGAATACAAATTTGAAAAAAATCTTTAAAATCTACAACGAGTGGATTCTCCCCTTTCCCCCTCCCCCCACCTCCCCCCCGCCCAAATGCTACATTTTAGGATTTTAGGTCAAAGCTTAATTAAATCTGTGGCCTGTGTACGTAGATGAATTTAGATGATGATATTTTTTTCCTTCTGGCCACACTCTTTATGGCTGAAATGCACAACTCCTTCTGAACTATGCAGCTTTTCCAGAAAAGTCCTATTATTTTTTTCTTGTAAACAAAACGAGAGGAAGATGGCTTTTGATTTATACACAAATCAATACTGCCTTCTGATTGAACCCTGCGCTGCGCTGCTGTAATTATATTCATGGATTTTGTGTAGGTGTAAGACAGGAAGCTATTATGGGCCGCAGCCATGAAAGGATATAAAAGAAATCTCACTCTTCCCTAGAACTATAACATCAACGGCACTCTCTGTCTAACGTCAGCCCCTTTCACATGACTTCTGCTAAGTGCACTGTTGTTTAGCTGAGGAAGAAGTAATAACAGATAGCTGTGAGAGCAGTAACTGAATAACATCCTCATGAATTTAGGGCGCTGCAGTGTTTTGAACTTTGTCTTCCTTAAAAAGCCAGTGCTTTTAATTTGTACCGGAGCAGGTCACGGGTTTTAGCTCAAGTATTTTCTTTTCTATTTACCCCAAAGTTAATCAAGGGTGTAATTTATTCCTTAGGGATTCATCATGGGACCTTCGGAGGAGCATCGTTCCCTTTCGGTTCCCGAGTGGAAAACAGGAGAAGAGACGCCTGGCATAGGCAGGCGGATGGCACCAGGCACCCAGCTGCAGAGGGTCTGGGCACACTCCGGGGAGTTTTCACTAGTGCCAAAGTCAGGTCCTGGTGTCGCAGGACCAGGGCTCACCTCTTACTGTGGCCCTGGTGTGGATCAGCCCTGCTGACTGGTCACAGCCCAGGCCTGAGCTGTGCCAGGGGAGAAAACACCCCAAACATCAGTGAGCGATCCCACTGGGCCTGGGGGCTCTCGGAGTTCACTGAACTGGTTTGCCCCTTCTCTTGCTTAGGAAATTGCTTTTACAGAGGAATTGTATCACGGGCCTTGCATCACATCACACTTGTTATATCATCGGCTGGAGAGCTTCTATTTATGGCCTCTATTGCTTCCAGCTCTTAGAGGGCCACTTCCAACCAGCTTTAAAGCCAATGTGCCTGAAGTGGGATTTTTTTTTTTAATGATAGCAATTAACCTTTGAATTGCCAACTTCACCTTTGCTTATTCCTTTCCGACAGGGAGTTATCTGCACGCAAAATGCCTGTCTTTGTAGGAAATGGGAACCTGCTGATCCGTGTAGTTGCACTTACTGCTTAGCTCATTCGGGATGAAAGGCCAGGAATATGCTGACACTGTAGGATGTGTTGTCGTTTCCCTTTCCCTTTCCCTTTCCCTTTCCCTTTCCCTTTCCCTTTCCCTTTCCCTTTCCCTTTCCCTTTCCCTTTCCCTTCTTTCCCATTTGGGCTCAGATTGTTCCATTATAAACCCAATTCCACATTTAGGTGCCAAAGCAGATTGTCAACATTTTTATTATAATAATAGCTTTAATGTTCACAGACATGACTTTCTTTCAGTCACCATTCTTTCTTTCTTTCACCATTCAAAAGCTGTTGATATATTTGGGGCTTACATAAGGGTCCAGCAGGTTAACTTTCCCCCCTTTGATAAAGTAATAGCTGGGAGGGGAGGGCTGATCTCTGTAGCAGGCAGCTTCACATCTTCTCCAGAGATCCTATATCCATCGGATGTCCCCAGGGGACAGATATAACCTATTCTAAAGTCAATGGGTGGCGGCTGGGGCCTCAGGGGTCCTGAGCACTGCAGCTGCTCCCCACTGGTGTGCCCCATAGTACAAGCACATCCAGCTCAGATGTGTCCCTGTGTTGACACCGCTGTTAAATTTTTGGTGCCCGTGATACGGGACACAGGCTGAGCACGCAACTGGGTGTGCGGGCTGAGCAGACTGCAGCCAACACCTGAGCTGGCACTGAGCTTCCTGAAACAAGTTAACGGGATGGATTTTTTCTGAGGACAGACAGATCGAAATGGGGAGTTGGTACTGAGCCGGTGCTCGGCATCGCACACCCAGTCGAGGTGTGCTGGCAGTGTGCTGCGAGGCCAAGACCCAAGGGGCTGCGGTCTGCAGGTCTTGGAAGCCTCAGAGGAGCTGTGCTGGCCTTGGGGAAGCTCAGCCATGCACAGTGGTAAGGTGCAGGTCCCCTCAGCCTCTCAGCAGATTTATGGTGGCTGGGCTGATTCCCACTGCTGAGAGAAATAAAGGGCAGCTGAATGCAGATCCATCAGGCTGCTCCGTAACAAAACACCCTGAACCTGCGCTGCTCTCGCTTGATTCAGCCACAGCGCAGGCAGTGGCTGTGAGCAGATGCTGAGGGACACTTCACATTGCTGTGCTTCCAAAATAGCCAGTCTTGTTTTTACTACAGAGCAGGCAGCAACATATAAAAAAAAAAAGTATAAATAAATACACAAGGAGATGGGACGCCGCTCTGTGAGAGCTAATCCGCCCTCTCCCCTCCTTCGGCTAGCTGAGCTGCTTGCCTTTTTTATTTTGGATTTACACCACTGGTGGGAATGTACATTCCTCGTGATTTCAAACAGCTGGATTCTGTATCCAAGGGCTCCGGCTCCCAAGACCAATCCAGATTTATGCAAAGTTTACACAAACATGAACACAAATAAATAAATAAGCGGGAAGTCTGGGAAGCACACCCTAAGCTCCTGATCCCTCCTCATTGGAAGGGGCTTTGTTGCTCTCGTGTTTCAGGGTAACCCTCAATTAACTCATGAAAGGCCAGAGAGGCATGAATACAGCAGTGTTTGCTTTCTGGGAAGGATCCCAGCAGCTGGACTCTCCTTGGCGGGACACCATGCGGCGCTTTGGAAAGAGCCCCCGGCATCAGGATCCAAAGGGGGCCGGGCAGGAGCGCGAGGGTGTAAGATGCACATCAACACAGAGGGACACATCAGCTCGTGAGAGCATGGCCTCCAAACTGGGGCTTTGCTGGTGGGTTTTTCCTTTCTGTCTTTTGTGCTTTTTTTTGGGAGGGGTTAGGGGGAAGAACATATTTCTCCCCCTCACTCTTCATGTTTGCCTTTCGTCATTCATTGCAATCTCAAGCTTCCTGTATTTGGGTAAATAATGTTATCATCTGTTTCCAGAAATGGTTTGGGACAAATTCTTCTTGGAAGTCCTTCCCACGCAGTTATATTTCGGTGTCCTTTATTTCCCAGGCAGGCAGTGAGACCTCATGGTTAGGCTATATCGGTTTCTCTTCCCCACCCATCAGCTGTCTACTGTGTTGAGATAGGACCACCTGATGCGATACGTTGTAACAGAAAAATAATTGTCAGCAGCGTTTTCTGTGCCGCAGTCAGGAGGATGTGCATTTCCACTGACAAAGCAGGCTTTGAAAATTCAAAACAAAAGCTAAAATAAAGATTTCTGAACTGGCAGCAATGACTAGTTCCTGAGGAAAAACAGAGCTTTATTAGCATAAGAGCCCCCTGAATGGATTTGTGAGCTGTCTCTCTGAGATATACGGGCAGTCACTCACATGCCAAGAGCCTGACAATTTTGCATTCCGCTGCCTGAGAAACCATAACTCACTTTAGCTGTTTCGCTGTGAGGAGAGGCTGCTGTCTGCAGAGGGCAAGCCTTCTCCCTCCCATCTAAAGCCAAGTCTATTGCAGAAGGCTGGCTTGCCCTCTGGAAGGCCTCGCTGACCAGAGGAAGAGCCTAAAACCCGGCCTGAAAGTCATAAGCGCGGTAAGGAAGATCACCATGAATCAAACAGATGATTCACCTGGCCTCGGCCTGCTGTGGCAGCCCTGGTAGCAAGGCCGACTGCCTCCCCCGGGCAGACCGTGGCACGAGGGTTGGAGCCAGCTCACCCGCTTTTGCAATAAGGAAGATAACCATCTCCTCGGCCGGGGCAAATGCGAAACTGTCTCGTGGCAGAGGCCAAAGAGGAGCTTCTTGTCATGGTCACAAGCAGTGGTCCGCCCGTCCACAGACCTCTCCCACCCCAGCGGTATCCCCACCCTCCCAGACATCACTCTCACTACTTTATCCTCGCCAGCTCCTCTCCACACAGCTGATCATAACAATGCCTAGGAGGCTGTTTTTGCTGTTCCAGTAGTAGTAATTTTTCCCTGAGGAGACGTTAAATGAGTCACCGGAGGGAAAGAGAGCATGTTGCTCCATGTCTGAGCCAGATGCGTCAGGTTCCTTGAAACTAGGGACTGTGAGCAGTTATTTGGTGAAGCAGAACACCAGGTTTACAGCCCCATTGTTTTTCCATTTGTTCATAGCAGAAAAGCTTTATAATGCAAGCATGAGGTGATTAAATATTTTAGCTTCATTAGCTTAGCTAGGCTGTGAGGGAGGTCCAAGAACAAATAAATGTTAAAAACATTTTTCTCTCACTTTCTTTGTTGGGTGTTGCCTTCTCACAGACAGGAGGAGGAGAATGGCTAAGGGCTTTGGCTTTGCAGTGGTGAATAACAGACACGGGCTGTGGACGAGAAACACTCCTGGTTGAGAGTGCAGGGGTTTGAGATGGCACGCTTCACACTCTTACTCCTCCGAGGACCATGAAGAGTTGTGTGTGGAGAGGTGGCCTCAGCTCTTCTGGCTGCTAGCATCCATGGAAGCTCCTGTTAAAAGTGAAATCCATAATATGTCGTTAATAACCATAATGATCACAATTACAGATGATCTTAGGTTCTGTGTCTGCACAAATTGCTGGTACCTTGAGGATGGCTAAAATACTTGGACTGCATGAGTGCAGCACACCTTGGAAGGCCAGAGCGTGGGGTGGCATGGCACAGACAGGGAGGAGAGCCTTCAAGAGGGGTAAAACGTTACTGAAAAAAAAATTTTTTTGGTTGGTTTTGCTAATGAAATAAACTGAAAGGTGAGTGGAAGAATCAGTGAGCTGATGCTCTGAATACAGCATAGGAAGGGCCCTTGACCTTGCTCATGGCAGGGTGTTTTAGCACGGAAAGGCACAGCTGTGCTGTACAGAAGCAAGTTTCTCAGCCAGCAAGACAGAGGAGAATGAGGAAGACCTGAAGAAAGATCTCTGCCAACTCAAATCTACTGCTTATGAGGTTCATACATTAACTGGCCATGTTTCAGGCCTCCAGTAAAAATGTCCCACTGGTCCCATCTGGATGGCAGGCTCCGGTTCTGCAGCTACGCCCTCCCAAGGTGCTTCACCCACAAGCTGTGCAAGACGCGTGGGAATAAGTGCAAACAAAAGTAACTTGTTCTTTTTTTTCTCTTTCCTGCCTGTTTTCAATTTTGATTGGATGGCAGCACTTAGAGAAAACAACTCTGTCTCTGGGAGGGATGCTAAGCTTCAGAATAGGGCATAAAAACAGCTGATATTTTAAGACAGATGATTAAAATAGACATCTGCGGGACTAGAAGACTACAGCTGCTTAATGCAGCTTTGAGAGTTGAATCAGCAGATTCAGGTACAGACGCTGCCCCAGTGTATTTCAATTCTCCCTGTCATATTGATGCCTTCACAGTAACGTACACTGAGATGGTATATTGGGGATCACATTGCAAATTACACTGCTGATCACAGGATACCTGCTGCTGCTTTCAGATATAGTGTGTGGGGTCAGGAGTCTGGTGTCGTGTGCCGGCGTCTGTCATGGTTTTCATGTGTCAGAGGAGCCACAGACATCCAGTGCATCTCAAAGTGCCTTCTTTCTGCCCTCTCCGGCCCACCACGAAGGAGGCACCTAATCCGGCGAGGAGGAAGAGTCTAAATCCTCCTAAAAGATATTTTTCAACACAGAAGGAATGCAAAGATTTGAAACCAGATGGGAAATGTTAAGGGTCAGAAGCACAGGAGGGGGTGTTGCTAGCCAGGATCCTTTCCTGTTTTGAGAAGGGGATTTGTGCACCACGAAAGAAGATCGGACTCCTCGGTAGCACTCAGGACTAACTTCAGCATCCAGAAATGCATCCGCAGAGCACCAGCTCCCACAGATTGCCTCACGTCTCTTGGCAGAAGAGAGGATAATTATTTCTCTTTCCTTCAGAAAGCTGTGGTGGATTCATACCGTGGGTTCCCTGGAAACACTTGCACCGGGGAAGAGGCGTTACGCAGCGCAGGAGCACTGTGCTTCAGCCCTTTGAAGCTGGCTCTTTGTTCTGCGCTGGCAGGCTGCGGTGGCAGGTGAAAGGGGTACTTCATGCACTGTAATGTGAATTCCTAGCTCGTTGCTTTGCAGCTTTATCAAAGCTGGCAATACCCCCACCTCCTCGGTCCGTCATCGGAGAGGAAGTCTCTCCATTGAGAGCCTCATGCTTTGACCTGCATTGTGAGAGGGTAAATTACGGTCCCATAAAGACCCATCTTGATAAGCTGGCTCAAAGAAGCCATGTGTGTGCTTTGTAAACCATGATGATTAGCTTTCCTTTTAAAGTGGAACCAAGTCCCTGGGGTTTGTCCTGGCCAAAATGGGTTGTTATTCAATACTCTGGAAAGTGATTGTCCCGTAATTAAAGTAATTTCAGGGGGTACAGTTACTGACCTCATCCTGGACACTTGAAGGTAGAATTGCCTGCCTGCGGGCTGCCTGAAGCCTGCTGAATTATTGGAGCTGCCTTTCAACTCTGAAGCATGCAAACCCGTCTGCTGTCTACAGCAGCACGAATTTGTGCTGTCCCATTGCATTATGTCAGTGCTGGGCAAAACTTCCTACCTGGATCCTGCCAAGCGGGGCTGTTTCAGCCTCTTCCCCCAACCCTTTTGTTTTAGCTGGCTTCAGATGTTCACTAAATAGCAACACATTCATTTAATGAATAAGGAAAGGTGGTATGAGCTGCAGTTGGTGTGAATGTAGCTACTTCAGTACTGTTCACTGGGCAGCTAGAGGTGGCTGCATCTCCTATAGGACAGCTGAACCACTTATAAACCTCCCACTGAAGGTGCCACTTGCAGCTCAGCTGTCTGGTGTTGCTCGCTGTCTTGGCTGTGGGTTTGAAAAGATGGAAGGGCACAAGGGCATGGGGTACACCAGGAAGGGCACACGAGCATAGGGTTTGCCTGGAAAGGCACATCAGCATGAGGTAGACCAGGAAGGGCACACAAGAATGGGGTGCACCAGGAAGGACACAAGGGCATGGGCTGCACCAGGAAGAGCACACAAGCATGGGGTGTACCAGGAAAGGCACACAAGCATGGGGTGCACCAGGAAGGGCCTGGGCACAGCAGTGGGGTCTCAGCAGAAGCCCTTGCTTGGGGGCTGTGGTGCCTGCCCACTCCCTGCAGGGGTGTTCTCCATAGCATTAACCTGAGAGACGTGCCCCTGCAGACATATTCCATGCACAACCTGCCCTTTTTTGCCATGCCCTGGAGTCAACCTCTTCCCATCTGTCTGTTGCCTTTTAAAGGTTAATATTTGATATTTGGTCTCGAGCATTCACTTTCATTGTTGTATTTTTGAACTCCTGCCCTCAGTGCAGGTTTTCTGTTAGAGCTTCAGCTATGTGGGCTTCAAGGCACCGTTGAACTTTACTGTAACAAATTCCTGCTTTTTTCCTCCCTTTTTACTTAGGAACTCTTGTCTTTAACCCAGTGAGTATTAACTAGGAATCTTAATATAATGTGTCTATTTCTGTAAACAATTTTGAACAAAAGGGAATGCTATCCAATGTTCTAGTTTTGTAAGAGGATAGATTTCTAAATATTTACTAAATTAGCAAACTGACCAATAAAGAGAAAACTTCCCAAGAGAGACAGACTGGCAGTGATATCAGCTAATGTTAAGTGTTTTGCTGGAGTAAATGCTCTCACATGTCTTTGAGGATAGCTAGCAACAGGATCTGACAAAGGCAACACTGACATCAGATGTACCCCAGTTTATATCACTTACTGCCAAAAACGCCAACTGGTCCAGAGTCAGAGCAAGGATTACACTTCTGCAGAATTGCCTGGTTGGACCTTGTTGCAGAGAAGCTGCAGAGCACTCGATAGATGCTGGCTGAAGCTAGTTCTTGCCTCTGGAAAGCACTGCCTGAGTCCCCCTGCTCTGCTGGCAGCTGGCTGGCGATGCTGAGCCAGGATGGCAAAGGAAGCCACCGGGCAGTGCGGGAGGTCGCCCAGCCCTGGCTGATGGTGCCCTGCAGTCTCCATCACATCAGTGTCCTTTCTCTGAAATCGTTATGTTTTCTTAGCTTACTACCTTATACACATGAGATTTTGTGTAAAACTGAAAAGGGAGTGAGCTTGTGCTAACTAAGCAGTATAAGAAAAGCCTGGGAGACTTGAAAAATGAAATAACGATAAATCAGGCCTGGAACAAAAGCCAGTTTTACAGCGGTCCAAAGGGAGACATGGTTACATGATTTTACCAAGCTGGTGCAATTATTCAGCTTCATGGATGGAAAGTCCAGAGGAAAGCTAATACCACCCACATACAGACTATCCACTCCCTTCCTTCCCAGTGATTCTCCAAAGGGAAAATCCAGCCTGCCCTCATCCCAGGGCTGCACAGTGAGGACCAAGACTGCAGGCCGTGGCTCATGACATGAATTAGCTCATAGAATTATAGAATCATAGAACACCCCGAGTTGGAAGGGACCCAAAAGGATCATGGAGTCCAACTCCTGGGTCCCCAGAGGACCCAAAAAATCAGACCTTATTGGCCAAATGCTGCTTGAACTCCAGCAGGCTCAGTGCCGTGACCACTGCCGTGGGGAGCCTGTCCCAGTGCCCGACTGCCCTCTGGGTGCAGAACCTTTCCCTAACACCCAGCCTGACCCTCCCCTGTCCCAGCTCCATGCCGTTCCCTCGGGTCCTGTCGCTGTCCCCAGAGAGCAGAGCTCAGCGCCTGCCCCTCCGCTCCCCTCGTGAGGGAGCTGCAGGCCGCCACGAGGCCTCCCCTCAGCCTGTCTGCTCTGGGCTGAACAAACCAAGGGGCCTCAGCCGATCCTCATACATCTTCCCCTCTAGACCCCACACCATCTTTGTAGCCCTCCTTTGGACACTCTCTAACAGTTTTATGTCCTTCTCATGTTGTGGCACCCAAACCGCACACAGTGCTGGAGGTGAGGCCGCCCAGCGCAGAGCAGAGCAGGACAATCCCTTCCCTCGCCTGGCTGGCAGTGCTGGGCCTGATGCACCCCAGGGTGCGGGTGGCCCTCCTGGCTGCCAGGGCACGCTGCTGGCTCCTGTTCAGCTTGCTGTCAGCCAGAACCCCCAGATCCCTTTCCATAGGGCTGCCCTCCAGCCTCTCACCCCCCAGTCTGTATATACAGCCAGGGTTGTGCCATCCCAGATGCAGAATCCAGCACTTTCTCTTGTTAAACTTCATATAGTTGGTGATTGCCCAGACATCTAATTTGTCAAGTTCTCTCTGCAAGGCCTCACCACCCTATATGGAGTCAACAGCTCCACCCCATTTGGTATCATCCATAGACTTGCTCAAAAAACCTTCAGGTCCTACATCCAAATCATTCATGAAAACATCGGAGAGGACTGGTCCTAAAATGGAGCCTTGGGTATCCTCATTAGTGACAAGTCCCGATGTAACCCCATTTACAAGAACCCTTTGGACCTGACCTGTCAGCCAGTTGTTCACCCATCTTACTATCCTTTTGTCTAACTGTATTCTGGTCATTTTGTCCAGAAGGATACTGTGAGAGACCGTGTGCTGCTCCTGGACATTTCTTGGTTTGTTATACTGCTGCATCACGGCAGGGGAAGAAGGAGCTCACTCCTTCCTTCTGACTGATTCAGAAGAGTCCTGACCTTGGAGCTTATTCCTGGAGAAGAAAAAAATTCAGTGGGAACTTCCGAACCCTGAAGTCCGCTCTGTGTCTGCCTACTCCCACCACTGGACATTGGTTTCATGATAAAAATACCAGACAACATTATGACGTATTAGGGAAAATCTGACTATGATATGCCACTTGCAGAACATCCATCATTAGCAGTCATTCTGCTATATTTAATAAAAAATAAAAATAAAAATCCATGAGCAAAATCTTGCTTTGCAAAAAGTCCTTAGTGCTGTAAGATTAACAGTCATGTTTCCTGAAACTGTTTGCCCAGCTTGGGGAAAATTAATTCATGCCAGGATCTTGCAATAGATTGAACTGTGAAATTTTGCAAAGCTGCTCAGCACCTCAGATGCAGTACAGCTCCTGTCCCTCCCTGGCGCTAGGCTGCCTGGAGGCCACCATGTGGGTTATAAGACCTGGTTCCTTGGCTTGATTGGTAATGGCTGCTGGCTTTGGAGACCCAGATTGCTTCGTTTTGGCCAGTGATGTTGGTGAAGTTATCGCAGTAGCAGAGCTGAAGGGACATGCAGTTTACAGCACAGCTGTTAGCAACACAATCCAATCAAGGTCTGCAATGACCATCTCTACAGGGAGGGGATATTTCATTTCCTTTCTCACCATCTTTTTCCACCTCGTCAGGTGGCTTTGGCCACAGCTGTGCTTGGTAAATATAGGAAAATAGAGCTATGTGGTTAACCTGGATTAATATATTCCCTAGAGAAATCACCAATGAAAAATCTAGCCTCCTCAGCCCAAGCTATGTTAGTTAGCCCTCACCCAGCCCTGGCATATCCCGAGCCTGCAGAGACAACCTCTGTGTTTGCATTTCTGAGGCTCGTTTTGCTTCTGAGCAGTTCCCCCTACCTCAGTGAAGTCAATCCTGAAGTCATAGTCCCAAGCACTTTTGGTATTCCCCCCTTGGTTTTATCACTCCTTTCTTTTCCAGGAGCTCAGTTTAATCAGCAACCTAAAAGGAACTGCACTGGGGATTATCTCACTGACTAATCAACAGCAATCCACATGTCAGAGTCCTGACAGACAGAGAGACAGGCAGACAGACAGACTCCCCTTCTGGGAACGGCCCCTGCTCTCGCACAGGCTGAGCGGCAGCTCTTCCCTTCCCAGCGAAGGCAGAGGCTGCCAGCACAACGCAGTCATCAGGCAGCGTTTCCAGCAGATAGGGTGCCGTGGGGAGGAAAATTAAATATTGCTTGCCTCTGCCTTTGCGCAGCTGCTGTTTTCTGGGATGTGTTGACTTAGGAAAGTCTTTCTTTGTGTAGTCCTCTTTCAGATGTTGCTTAAGTGCAAATATGGGCTGTTAGTTCAAATTTAGTAACAATCAGGATTGATGGAAAATCTCATACTAGGATGCGACAAAGAAATTCAATTACATACATACACTTGATTTCTATGCTAATAAGACTTACAGTAGTGCTAAAGAAACTGCATTCTTGACTACAGTGGCAGCTGGGTTTTGTCACTGAATACTGTGTTGGCAGCATACTAATGACTCATTTCTGACTGCCGACAGCTTATCGAGTGACTTTGTACAGTGATTTAAAGCCTGGTGCCAAGCTCGCAGGAGTCATTGCGCCCAGCCTGGGACCCGTTTGAAGTCAGCAGGAATTACACTGGGGTGTGCTATAGGGGCAGGTTTAGCTCTAGCAAACATTCCAGTTACCTTCAGCAAGCCTGGGATCAGGCAGATAGCCTGAATTTGTTTTCTCACTTGAGAAACAGGTGATACAAATTGACTACATTGGTGTTTGCAGTTGCATTGTAAATGGTGCTTTTTCTTTTTTCCTAAGGAGGAAAGGGGAAGTTGAGGGCAGTTAATTGGTTTTGTTAAGTTACAGCCAGTCAGGTATGGCTGTAATTCACAGTAAACTTATCTTTCTCCCAAGAAAACATGAGGAAGGTGAGCACAATGTCCTACCCATCCTAGAATGGCCCTTTCATGCAGCATCTGAGGGGCCTGTGGGCGAGGTACAGAGGTGGTGAGCCAGCAGCAGTCCTATTAGTACCTTCCTCCTGCTCACAGGGAGTCAGCAAATGTACCTGAACCCAGGACAAGGCACTCCAGTGCCTGCCATTCAGTGGGGTTCGTCCCTCTGACCCCTCCCCGGGACAGAAGCCTGGTGACTTCTCTGTGCTCTGACCACGTGCAATTAATAACCGCAGCTATATTCCTTGTGCAGCTCTTCTAAGGGGAAGAAAAATCCAGACATAAATGCCTGTGAGGCAGTGGGCGGTGGGCTACTCATGTTCTCTTGCTGTTTGAAAAGGGATAGAAAGATGGCTTGGATTTGGGGCCCCAAAGATTTAGAATCGGATTATAATGTTTTGTTTTGTTTTGTTGCACCATAACACAGATATGCTGTTTCTCAAGGACTCTACAAAAAACTCCAAAGTATGCTTATTTCCCATGGGTATATATGTACACAGAAGTAATTTGTTCAGGACTTGGACTGAGATAATTTTCTTTTCCTTTTTTCTCATGGCACATTGCAGGCTTACTGCTAACTGTGGCATCCAGCTCTCACCTCCTGTAAATACGGCAGCCTGGTGGCTCCTAGACCTGAACTGATTCACAAGAGTGGACAGCCCAGTTGGCTGGAGCCTCTGAAGCACACACTGCCTCGTTATCAGGGTTTGGTCTGCATTAATTAGCTAGTGTGCTGGGTCTGGATCTCACCTGCGTGTTGCACGGTGAAGGTAAAGAGTGTTTTGCTGCAGGAGGTAGAGGCAGGGTGGCACCAGGGATTCCCAAGGTGTCCGTGAAATAACACAAGGTTTTGAGGGTACAGGTGTGTTGTGAACGCTTCCTACTCTCTGGTGGGATCCGAGAAAGCTCTCGCTCAGCACCAGGAGCGAAGCCCTCCAGCATGGGGCCATATCACCAGGTCCAGTGCAGATCAAAGCCGTGCCGGGAGCCTGGTCGCCATCTGCTTCCGCCGGGTTGCGGCATCAGCTGCCCCGCAGACAGCGCCGGCACCGGCCCCCGGGCTGCTGGGGGCAAACGGGCCCTTTGTTTCCCAGAGCAAATAGCCTTATCTCGGGGAAACGACGCCTCACACAGCTATTTGAACCGACAGGAAGCCTGTGGTTTTGACTGTGGTATTGAAATGAGCATTCTGGCTGTTTTTCCAGATGCTCAATACATTAATGAAATCCCTGAGTTGAATTTTTTTTTTGAAGAAATTTTCAGATTCATCCTGTTCCACTATATCTACATGCTTGTAATTATAGGCACTTACATTGCTATGTATATATATACACATCCAATTATATTGTTTTATATATGTATATTCATATATGCACTTCTACTTATTCATACTTACAGATGGACGTGCAGTATTTATTCCCATACATTAAAGCTAGTCACATAGTAAATTCGTCAGTGCAGAACAGCCCTGCAGGTTCATAATTCACTACAACAAAGGAAACAAAGGGGAAGGGAGAACGTAAAAGGAAGACAAAAAAAAAAAAAAAGGGAATGTCTGCGTGAAGTTTATTGTCCTTGAGAGAAGGAGCTGGAGCTGCAAGGGTTACTCAGGCAGGAGCACGGCTTTGGCTCGGAGGAGATAACCAAGCTGAGACAGGCGGGAGCTGACTGGAGATGTCTGGGGGCGAGATGAGTACTGCGCTACGGCAAGGATAGTGCCGCCCGCGCAGAGGTACTGCACCTACCTACCCAAAGGGCATGTGCATCACAGCCAGGCTGGCACGCCATCACGGACACGTTACCTGCATGTGCTGTGCCCTTGTCACCCTCGCCAAGACAGGCTGCTGCCCCTCATCTCTGAACACCAGTGTGCCTCCTCAAAGGGCCCAGGCAAGCAGGAAAAACATCTCATGTGTTGGAGAGGGGGAATTTCCAAGGCATGTTTTTTTCTCCAAGCCACCCCTGCAGAACGGTGGCTTTGCACCTGCCCCAGCTCAGGGCACAGGCTAAAAGCTGCAGCTGGACCCACCAAAGTCAGGGTGAGGCAGGACAGAGGTATTGGTGGTTTGTATAGCTTATAGAGTGCTGAGCACTGTCAAGTAAAACTAAACACAGAAAATGGAAGCAGAATCTCTATTAAAAAAAAAAAAAAAAAGCTAGCAATTTTCTAGTGTATCGTTTTGCATTTTGACTTCATTATATTTAAATCTAATTTTCCACTAACCTGAGTCAAAATTGTTGTGGGTCAACTACAGCCTCAGAAAGTAAGTTCTGGTCCCCATTTGCAGTATCCTTATATCTCAGTAGACTATAAAATGCCTTCTTTTCTGGTGTTTCTCTGCAGAAAGCCCTGCAGATGATTACAGTCCATCAGCCATTGCTCATCCTTCTCCAAAACCTCTGGAGATCAGTCACGTCACCTACACACCTGTATTCCTAAAAAAAACAACAGTGAAATCAAAGCTTGTCAGTCTGACCATCAGTGTTTTAGGATGAGGTTGGTAATGTATTTACTCAATACTTCTGTTACGGACCTCTGCTGTAAATTGCTGATGACTGTGCCAAATACCCATCAGACACAAAATCTTTCTTACTGGGTGTCTGTTTGAAGCTGATTTTTTTTTTTATTTTTAATTTACTGCCAAAGTAGTGCTGCAGTTCTCAAGAGTGGAGCCAGAGTTTAATGTATTATTTTGCCTGCATTAAAACCTCCTGGCAGAATTGTGTACCTGTGCATGTGAAGCACACAGAAACCCACCACCGGCCTCACCGACATCCCTAGGGTGCCACGCTGATGTCTGGCACTTTCAGGGTGCTTTTCCTGCTGCCAGATGCCAGCAGAAGCCAGGTTAGGGCTGGCACAGGGCGCATTGCCCCAGCTCCATGTCCAAGTGAGAGGACGTCAAGCACAGGCTGCTGCCAGCTCTCCCCTCAGCTGGAGCAGCAGAGCTTCATGCATTTGATCTCCTGACTGCCCCTGGAAGGTGTCCCTGGAACAAAATACAGCACAATTTGTGGCTTGGGTGGCTGGATTCCTGGGTTTTGACCCCAGAAAATTGCTTCCAGTTACATTAAAAGAATGTCAGGTTTGCAGAGCCTGGGCAGCCTTACTGCAGCCCCCCGGGACTCTCTGATAGAGCCTTTAATTACACGGTCACACAGTGCTTCCCCCCACAACTCCTGTCTCTGTCAGGGCTCGGGATGGCTGGTGCTTTTCTAATGAGCAGCTGTTCAATATTTGGTTTTCTCCTCCTTTCCCAGCATGTGGTTCTAGGGACATCATTCAAGCCCTGCTATGAATACAGAATTATTCATTTCTTTGTAAGCTTTTCCTGCATTGCTCTTCCCTTAATACCCCTGTGCTTCGCAAATGTAATTCAGCCAGACTCAGGTGAAGCAGGGAGAGGAGAAGCAAAGAGTAAGGCAAACAAAAACCCTTCCTCTAATGTGTGAGGGGACTTAATTTCAGACGCATGCCTGCTAAAGTAAACACGCAAATACATCTAGGCTTTTAGTTGTTTACCTGATTCTGGCTCTGTGGGGGACAGCAGGCAGCGGGGTGCAGGTGCTGGTGGCAGCAGGGCTGCACACATCGCTGGGTCAGCAGCGGCCGTGCAGACCCTGCCATTCCCCAGGGGCAGGATGCCTGCTGGTCTGCAAGGGTACGACAAGGGGTTCCCAACCCTTTCACCTGCCCTCTTCCCCCTTGTAAAACTGGCATGTTTCAGCCAATTCCAGAGCTTCACAAAGGTGAGAAGGATGGAGATGTGACAGCTGTAAGGCATTCTGTAATTTATGGCTGCTCTTGCAGCACATGCTAATAAAGTCAATGGTATTTTATGTTGTATGCTGGGAGCAGTTGGATTAGGCTGTTCAAAACAAACTGCTTAACCTAATCTACTCTTTGTCATAGAGCTTTAAATTAACAAGTTCTTGCAGTTAGCAAAACTGAATGGGAAGTGCTTTAATTTTGTTTTGGCCAGGACCCAAGAACAGGAGAGCTGTTTGGAGGGTGGAGTTGCGCAGAGCAATACCGACTGATTCCAGGTGGCTGCTGTGCAAATTGAGCTCCTGAAGGTAGACCAAATCAACAGCAGTAGCTGGCAATTGCTTAATGTGATTATGACTCAGGTTGAAGTTTTCAGAGGGTCTTCAAACAAATCAAACCTCTCAATTCAAGCAAGGTTGCAGCAGCGGGCTGGGAGGCATCCACAGGTCACCCACTTGGTTTTTGTGGGTAAGATTTGCCTTCAAGAATTCCAGGTTCCAGAGATCAGAGGGAAGCCTGGAGCAAGGGAGACATACTGTTCATGTAGAGGATCAGGTAGGGAACATTTACACCAGCTGGACACACACACAAGATCATGGGACCTAGTGGGATGCACCCATGGGTGCTGAGGGAGCTGCCAATGTCATTGCGAGGCCACTCTCAATCATCTCTGAAGGACCACAGCAAGTGGGGGAAGTTGCTGAGGGCTGGAAGAATGCCTGCCTTCAAGAAGGGCAAGAGGCAAGATCTGGAGAGCTATGTGCCAGTCAGCCCAACCTTGACCCCTGGGAAGGTGATGGAGAAGGTCATTCTGGGAATCATCTCCAAATGGGTGGAGGACAAGAAGGTGACTGGGAGCAATGAGCATGGATTTATGAAGAGAAGATCAAGCCTGACCAACCTGGTAGCCTTCTTCAGTGAAATGATAGGATCAGAGGATGAGGGGACAGCAGGGTATTCTTTATCTTAAATTTAGCAAGGCTTTCAATACTGTCTCCCATAATATCCTCACAGACAATTTGATAAAGTACAGGCTGCATGAAAGGACAGTGATGAGGGGATGGGACTAGACTATCTCCAGAGGACCCTTCCAGCCTCAGCTAATCTGCGGTTCTGAAATGGATGCAAGCTTTGGTAGCCCATCTTAAGAGGAGTCATCATATTTCCTTTTCAATAGGCATCTTATAAAATGTGTTCCAACCTTTCAGAGTGCCTCCAGGGTAGTTGGAGGAGTCGCCACAGAAGTCAGTAAATTTTGCTTTGAGATAAGACTTTCACCCTCCATAGAAATAATGATAACACCTGAAGTGAAAGATAAGGATGGATAACACCTTCAGTTAACAGCAGAGCAGCCTTCTCCCCTGTCCAAGCCTAGCAGCTGCCTTCCAGGCAGCAGCACCTGGGGCTGTTATCCCCTCTGACAAGCCACGGGGGTGTCTGCATGACAGCACCCTCCAGCCAGCTCCCGTGGGAGCACACAGCTGCGAGTAGCCCCGCGCTTCTTGATGAACGTGGGAACTGGGTCAGCCCTCATGTCTGTCCACGTGCCGTGCAGCAGTCTAGGTGTGCTCAGGTGAGACGGAGGTGTTTGGCTCACGGGGGGTCTGTAGGGCTTCTTGATGCTGGGGCAAAAAAGTGGCCAGCGTATGTCCATCCGCAATGTGGGCTGCCTGGCTGGGGAAGCCTCTCAATCAAGGGGTCATCCCCAGGGGTTGAATCTTACTCACGATCCACAAAGCATAGGTGAGATTAGGAAATTGCTGAAGAGGAATGGAAACCCCAGCTGGAGCTGAGAGCCGAAGGTCTGACCGGATATCTGCACCCCAGCAGGCTCTTGGCTTCTCTCCCCAGCTGTGATAGAAAGAGAAATGTGAGCGGGAGCTTCGTGGGATGGTGGTTACTATGGCTACCCCCACACCGTCCATCCAGGCATCCATCTGCTTGGCTCCCGGGGATGGAAAAGATACACTGCTGCTTTTGAAAGCCGATGGTAATCTATCCTCGCCGGCTGGACGGGGATGATATCCTCCTCTGAGATCAATTTTGCCTGGCATTTTTTAAGCTATGAAAACCGTTCTAACAGCAAAGTCACGTTGACAAAGGGAGTGTTGTTTCCCTCCAATAACCGCCTTATTGTTACCGAAGAAGGGGTACGATGATAATGGAGAGGTACCAGTAGGTCCCCAGCACACTGCAACCCCCACCGTCTTCAGTGGGAATTAACCCTTCGGGTTTGTTCGGGAGACTTCTTACTCTTGCCAACATGCAGTGGTGCTGGTTTAAGAAATTCATAGAGTGTAGGGAAGGGAAGCTGGACATGCAGAAGCCCCTGTCTCTAGTTGTTCCTGAGCCTCTTGGGTGGCTACGCACAGAAATCTGGGATAGGCACATACATCTTGTGAAGTAGGATGGGTTTCTTTCTGCCATAAGGTACTTGCTACTCTAAATAGGTTTGCTAGCAAGTGGGACCCATGTTTAATTAAAAAATAAAAATAAAAAAAAAATATCTTTGCTGCAATGATGTTCGGATAGAGTTTACACACCCTTCTGTTCCAGTTACCCTCTGTGTGAAAGCAGTCTTTCGTTTAGAGACTAGTCTGGGACGAAAAATATTCTGCCAAATGTTCATTTTCTCGCTCTTGGGCAGTTTCTTAGCCCTCAGCATTCATTATGACTGTGACTGTCCAATTAACTCTTTTATATGGATATTCCTCCTTGGAAAAATTATGCAAACGCAGAATTCCTGGAGGATAAAACACAGCTGACATCTCTGGACTATATGGGGGCTATATTGCCCTAGTCAGGTAAATCTGAGCTTAAATACAATGCAGGTTTATTACATGCATGCTCTATATGTCCTTTTGAATGGTGTGTCTCAAGTGCAGCCCTCAGTTTTGTTTCCCTCACGGAGTGTCACTGACCTGATCTGCCATGAGCTCTCTGTTCTCTGTTTCCTCTGTTATCTGTGTCACACGGAAGAAGGAATTGTGTGACAAGTCAGTAATTTGTCTTATCATTCTTCTTCCTGGGAGCAATGTCTAAGCCCTCTGTCCTCTAGAAAGTTGAAGCCTGTTACACCAGCAAGGCAGGCTTTCCAGCCCTGACTGATAAAGGTGTAGACTATGGGAATTAAAACTGATTTTCACCAGAAAGTGTTTGTTACAAAGTCAAATAGAATATAATGTGGTGACAGCAAACAGCGTTCTGCGTCCTGGGCATAAATGTGTGTTTGCCTGTGTATATTTAAACATACAGATTTATTTATATTTGTCAGCATAAATCTATTAAAAAAAAAAAACAGCTCCCTTGCCTGACCTTTGGTGTAGCAGATGCTGGGCTGCAGGCAGTATTGCCCTTCTGAGGGAGGGCGGATTTGAGTTCCTGATCCAGCAGCCTTAGTCTGATTGCTTGGGGGTCCTGAAGGGCAAGATGAGTGGTGTGCCCTTCCTGCAGCCTGTTCTTCATTTTCTGACTTGCCTCTTGACTTGCTCAGTTTATATAAGGGGTTAGAATACATGAACAGTATTTTCAGATGTCTGATTTTTGACTCGGAAAATTGTTGGTTTCAGCTTCTCTGCCAGATGGCTGAGGAGAGAGCAGTCTCTGCTTTGTGCTAAATGTTTGTGTGAGGATCTGAGGAAGCAGAGCCCAATTAGCATAAAAAGCCATTGCGGTCTCCCAAAATCTTGTAATGGGAAGTCACTGAAACAGAATGAGCAATCACCTGCCTAAAATAAAACTAATTGCAGCTATAAATCAGAACAACTCAGTGAATGATACCTAGCTCAGTCTGCAAGCCTCAGAAGTGACTGGCCATCAAGGGTGACAGAGATCAAGTGTTAGTCTGGCTCTGATGTTAGGCATCTTGACTCCATCATCCATACAGGAAAGATTATGGTGCACCTTCAAGAAGTCCACCACCTACCATGAGTCCGCCTCGTCTTACTCTTTTAGTTTGGAAGACGTAAAATCTGTTCCTCTGTATCTGTTCCAGATTAACTCTCAATAGCACCAGTCCTATAGCTTTGTCTCCTTCCTCCTCCCAAAATGTGATGACCATTGCCAGTCTTCCTCCGAACACTTGCACTAACACACACACCGGAGCCTAAAGCTTTACCACAAGCATTTCAATGGAGACACTGTTCTAGGGTTATCCCATGGGGAATATATTTCTGCTGACCTTTAGCATATCTCACAAGCTGTCCTGGGTTTTGCGAAACTATGAAGGGAATGTGCTATGCACAGAGCAATTTGAAACAATGCAGTTGTCTCCTTTTTAAAGACAGGAAGTGAAAATGCAACATCAACTCCCCTGCAATCATCAGTGAAGGTACGGATCGTGTAACGGCATCGGCTGGAATTCAAGCACAGTTAAAGAAAACAGAGCCACGCACTAGAAAAAAAAATGCCGACGGATTTCCAGTGACACCAGTAAGTAACGCTGGGAGCATCAGACCGGCTGGAACGAGACACGGAGCGAAACAAGGGAGCAGGGGATGGGCCCTCCTCTGGTGGGAGCGAGCTCTCTGCTGCCGGGGAGACGAGCCACACAGTCCTTGTGCTCCCTGTTGGGATCACGGCTGGAACATGCACTGGTAAGAAAAATCCCCGGCCTGAGGGACTCTTTTAAAAGCCAGGAGAAACACAGTTGCTGAGAAGGATTACCACCTCTTTGCTTTTAGCTTGGGCCCCCGGGACACGGGCTAAACAACTTGCCCAAGGTAATGCAGGAGTCTGGAGGAAAGCCCAGCAACCCACATCCATAATGCCGTAACCCTTTCCTTCCTGCTGGGACGTGCCTGCTGTGCATCCTTCAGGCCAGGGCTGGCACCCCAGCCGCTGCAGCCAGCTGCTCGGTGAGCACCCTGCCCTGCAAGGTCAATAGGCACAGGAAGGTGTACGATGGAGGGAGTGGTAACGGGACTGAGCCACGTTTACTTGGTTTTTGTAATTAACACTCATTTATCTGGGAAATTACTCTTGGGATTTACAGTATTCGGTAAATGTGAGTTGTTGGGAAAATGGGCAGTAAACTTAGCTGTAATCCTCAAGAAAAAAAAAATCTAAAGAACAGTTAGCAGCCTCTCCATGGCATTGCAGGATATTGTATCCACAGTGTTGCCATCTTCTACTGTGCCAGACAAATTTCTCCATCGTTTCTCTTTCACTTTAGCTGGTGTAATTTGGTGTAACGTATAGAGGTCTGCAACGCTGTAGAGTCACAGCTGCCTGGAAAACTTGAAAAAAGAAAGGGCTATAAATTCTTTAAAGGAGGAAGAATCCATCTCTACCTTCAGAAGCGTAACTTACTGGTTCTCTCTGCGGGAGCCATACTTCACTGCCCTTCAGCTCTTGCCATGTCAGGTATAGGTTTGGGTCACTCCTTGGCTTTGGTTACCTTTTTTAAAGAGTGTTGAAACCTTCTGAAACTCAGAAGGGACATGTTGATACTTGTATAAAAATCAGATCAAACTTTGCATCTTAGAAATAAATCCAGAAATGTCTACAATTTTTAGTCCGCTAACCTGTCCTCTTTTGAGGGGAGACAAAAAAGAAATTGAATACCCCTTTGCCTTTTGGTATTTCTCTCTGAAAAAACAAAATCAATAAGAAAAACACAAGACAAAACCTTTAGGAGAACAACAACAATAACAACAAACACACATACACATACACACATATATATTGCTTCATTTCATGAGACGTTGGAAAGCTCTGGATACCCAAAAGCTGCAATTTGTAAGAGGAGTCCAAGGTAGCACATTGTATCAAGCACATAGTCTTTGGGTGTGAATTCATCACTTAACTCCCCAGTATTCCCCCTCTAACATATGATTTATGTCCATCACCACTCTGAAATTTGGCATAGTGTTTCCTTTCCTCCTGTGCAAGTTTTACTTTCTTCCTTTATAAATATCGCCTTCTGATTTCCAAAATCAGCTCTAAAATAGACTGTGGCCCCTGTTTTTAAGCACTTCAAGGTCAGATTTTAATCCCCTTGGAAGCGAGACATCTGTTCATGTGTAAGCAGCCACACCTGGCATCTTCAAGCTGCCTCATGCCCAGCCCTCAGTGGGGTTCTCAGATCATCTTCTCCCTGACCTCTCTCATATTCCAGGCCTGATTTTTTTTTCTTATTAAAAAAAAAAAAAAAAAGAAAAGAAAAAGAAAATGACATTCTCAGAGCATACCTACCATATTGGGCCTCACAGGGAAGACAGCTAGGAATGAGACTGGCTATGTCTTGGCAGCTTTGCCCAATATACAAGTTAGAGCACTGTACTGGAACCTGTGAAGCCTTGGTAGCCCTGGTATTCTGCCCTGTTTGAAGCACAGGTCACCATCCTGTTGGCATTCAGCCCTACACAGGGCTTCAGTGTAATTTTGGGGTGAATTGTCCTGAACATTGCTGATTGGGTCTATTTTATTTTGACTGATTCATTGCATCATTGACTCTACCTTTCTCTTTTAAGTCTCAGCCAAGCCCCCACATCACTGGGGTGAGGGATGCTGCTCTGGGCTTTCTCTGCAAAGAACTGATGAAGCTTAATCACATATTTCCAGAAGTGTCACCTCTTCTCTTAGCCTCTGGCAACCTGCCTGGCTTGACTGGCTTCTACAAATCTCACTCATAGGTATTTCAGCCTTCCTGTGTGTTGTTGAGGAATATCTCACAGCTCAGGGCTTTGAGGATGCCTGCCATGTGGCCAGATGTTTTGAAATTAGGAAGTGCTGAAAGCGGCAACACTTAAAAATCCCCCATTGAGTCCTGCTTCTGGAATTTCATTGCCTTTGATAAATGTCCCTGTTGATCGGTACCGTATTGGCTCCTTTTTCCGTGTCCCACTGGAAGTGGCATCTTGTCTCCAAAACCCCATAGTGTATCAGACCATATGTACAATCTGTAACACGAGGAAACTCTGAATTAGCTTTCTCAGGCGATGAGCTTATGTGCTGAAGTACAATGAACATGGAATGCCGTTTGCTTGAATAGCTGCTAAAGTTATTAATAGTCTCAAAAAACATCCTGGAAATTCTTTTCAGTCCATTCTTAGTACTCGTTGACCTCAAACTGGCAAGCACATGAAAAAATGTTGGGAGGGGAAGCACGGATTAATACAAGAAAATAGAAACCACATGGTGGAGGGAGGGAAGATCAACAAGGCAGTATTACTGAAACAGAGGACTCCTTCTCACTTCTCATCCCACCTCTTGTCCTCCTCAGCATTTTTGATCAGGCATTTCTCTTTTACTAACATTTTTTCTTCTTTCTTATTCCTGTGAAAGGGTGACTCTATCCCCTTAGCTTGTCTTTCTCCAAATAGCAACCCAGAAGAGATGACATTTTTACTATTATCAATTACTGCTGCTTTTACTTAAAAGGAAGGCCTGTGCAGGGGGTTGTGTTAGAGACCTGGAAGAGCTCCAGGAGCTGTAGTTTCACTGTGTTTGTGCAGCCACTAACAGCTTCAGGTTTCTTTGTAGCCTTAGTTAAAATAAAAAAAAAAACCTCTTTTCTCAAATACGTAGTACCAAAACATTCAGGAGCTGCAGAGCAGCTTGGCTACACCATGTCTGAGGGACTTCATTTTCTCTGTATCTCTTTGTAGTGGACAGCTGCTGATACCTTCTATGTGGTTGTGCTTACATTTTTACAAGCATATTTACAAGCTGTATTTCAGCCCATGGTCCTTGGACTCTTGGGGATCTGCAGACCACTGCCAAAAGGCTCAAGAACAGTTATTGTGGAAGGCAAATCTATATGTTATACAGCAGTATGCCTGTATAGGTTCTCATTTGAAAAAGAACACTGAAAAAATTTTGGAGGCCCACACACTGGAAACCATTGGGCTGGATATTCTATATGCTAGAGATACTGTAAATTGCTGAACGCCCTCCCTCAGCTCTCATTGTCATTTTGAGCCACTAGCTATCTGGGGAAGTCTTTAGGGCTGTAGTGCACTTACATACCTGTTCAGGCAGAATGATCTGATCCTTTGTGCTGTTCTTACATCTCTCATCCCCACTGTTTTGCTCTATCAGTAGGTTTGGGGGGTACTTGGGGGCATCCTGATATCTTGAAGGACCAGTCCTGAATAGAGAAATATTGCATCTAAATCCATCGAAAGACTTTGCAGTGTTGTTTTGCATTATGAAAGCTGCAAATTTTACTATAATTGAATAGCAATAATGATAGCTTAACTAATAAAGATGGGATTTCAAAACACATTTTTCTTTCACAGCTCAGCCTATAATTCTTAAATGGCTTGCTGCCAAATCTTTGAAAGCCAAGGATTATTATTTGTCAGCTATTAGAAATTGCGTGTTAAAAGTCTAATCTCCTGTGTTTTGTGCTGTGTGTACTACAGTGCTAACAGTGCTACAGAAATATTGCTTTGGAGGCTTCTCATATATTGTATAACTGCTGGGAATTTGTTGGCCCTGAACATAAAGCAGCTATGAATAACTATCTCAAAATGCATTTAGAATACATTTTTCTGGCTGTGCAGTGAGAGGCAGGTATAGCCCTTATGGAAGTGGAAGGATGAGCAGCTGAGCTGCTACTATCACGTTATATGAAACCCTAAGGTACAGCCCATACCAGGTAGTGATAAAACTTCCCCTTCCCCTGTGCCACCCTCATTTCCTCTGCTGTCTTTTATTAGTGCATGGATCCAACTAGTGTTAGTAATTTCCTACTACTACTTTGTAGGTGCATCTTTAAACAAAGGATGGAGCTCTGATACTGACCTCAGTTTATCACAATAGTTTCCTTGCTTGTTATTAGATTTGCAAGTCAGTTGATACAGCAGCCTTGTAATGGCAGTTTTGATGCTGCTCTTTGTTCTTCACATATTTCAATAATTACATAGTTGATAGTGTTGCTTAACAGAAGTATGACTCTTACAGTCGAGAGTCACCTTTTATCCTGTGTTATACCCCTTCAGAGAAACACAACAAACACACCCTGCCACCTCTTCCACCTTGTCTTCAGCATATAGTCATGCATCTGTCACTACTACGATCACTTTTGTTACAAATCTATAGCAGTATGTAGTTAGCGTATTTTTACACACTCCTGACTTACAGGGAAGCTTTGTCATCATGGTATTGTTTGTTTCGTCATGTGGCCAAAAGATGAACCTCCTGGGGTGTTTAACTGGTCAGTACTGGCAGACTGGTCTTTCTGGAAAAATATTGCTTTGAGCTAACTAAAAACAAAGCAATGAAATAGAATAGTTGAGGGAAAATGTAACCTGTTAGGTTAGTTTCATGATATTTTTCCACAATCCAACTTACTGCTTACACTGTCTTAAACATTTGATAATAAGACATCTTCTTGTCTTCTGGTGACCTCATATTTTAATAGAAAGTCTCAAATATGGTCTTCATAATAGATTCTTGATCGTTCTTATACTTTCTAATATATCAAGCAGTAAAAATAAACTGGTTCAGACCTGAGGCGATCTCAAGAGCACTCAGTGGTTGAATATGAAGAGGATAATATGGTCTCACACATCTATCTCCTTTCCCTGAATCTAAAGCAAAGGAATTGTACCCTGTACCCTGTGGTTAGCTTGGTTCCCCAGCTGAAGAACAAATATAATGGGAAAAAAGAACTACCCAGCACTGTTAGATATTGGGACAGACTAGATATTAGCACTTGTTTCATCCTGTGTGAATTGCGCACACTTCTAAAGTGAGCACAAGCAACAAGTACACAGGATGTGACAGAAAAACTCACAGATCCTTTTCTGAGGATTGGTTTTATTTTCAAGGAAACTCACATTACTGACCTTAGCTTGTACTAGCAATGCTAGTATAACACATTTTTCTCTTTTTTCCTACTTAGGATAAATCAAACACCTCTACTCAGGATCAATTTTCCTTTTTAAAGAGAATTAGCTGCTCTTCAGTGCCACTGATATAGTCACGGAACTTTCGCTGACATTGTGGGCAGAGATCTTAAGAAAAATCACCCCAAAAGTCATCACTGGAGAAAAGTGGAGATGGAAAGGGAATGTCTGACTGTATGTGGGTTCTGCACTACTGTAGATGGTATGACTTTGTTTGTTCTGATCTTCCCCTGAACGATGGCGGTAGGTGTTATGTTTGGCATCAAAAGGCAGTTTAATGCAAAAACAGTTGAAGGTAGTGGGTCACCAGTCCTTTGCCTTGCTTTACTTTGGATATGGACACTTGTCCTATTTCTAAGTAGGTAGTTAGCAGCTTGCAATGCTGAGGTTCTTTTTTAACTTGTAAAAATAAATAGTATTTGTCAATGACTTGTGATCCTGATGGGCTTTCTCATGGTTAGGCTCCCCACAGAAGGACAATAAATGATTGCAGCAGGAGTTTTATACGCACAGCAGAATTTTATAAACATGTTAGTTGTCTAGGCATGGCTAAAAGATGCTGTGGATTCCTTCATTATGAAGTTCAAAACTGATGTCTGTAAAGGTCATGGACCTGTTGGCTAATTGAGATCTAGATGTCACGGTGACATAACTAGCCTGGAAAGAAAGCTGTTAAAGAAAGATGTGCTAAAGGGCCCATCCACATCATTTTTTATGCTGTAAAAAGTTGGAAGGATGCATCAGATGCCATCAATTTAATGAAATGTTTACAAGCAATTATCAGTTGCATCCATTTATTTAGACTGCTTGCTTCTACCACAAATAAACTGTTACCCTCATTCCATTCCTTTTCTTGTTACGCATGTAAAACTTTCACTTAGCTGGCAACTCATTTTTATTGAATCTTGAGGTCCCAAGAGACAGATTTGGAACATGTTTACTGCAGGGAAAACCAGCAGGACTTTGCTGACTTCACTGAAGTAACTGAGATCAAAAATCTTCTTCAAGGAGACCCCTTGCATATAAATGCAGTTTGAAAAAAAAAACGCATACAGATAAATGAGTAGAGAAAGGGTTGTTGTAGTAATGACATGCATTCAACTTTCTAAAACTTCTGATGATAGAAAATATTTTAAACTAATGGGCTCCCTTCAATCAATTTCTGTTACAAAAGTCACGTGTACATTGTAAGTAAGTGATAAGACCACGATTCAACAGGACTCCTAAGGATGGCACATTACAGGTATGACTACTACCACTGGATTTGGGGGTTTTATTCCATGCCTTTGATCCTGCTGTTCTTTGAGCAAGGAGTTTCTACCTACAGCAGGGAGTTCTGTGCATGATGGCTCTGTTAGATTTGGCTCTGTGTTGTTATATGAACTCTGCAGGCAACCAGTACACTTATCCAGCTGCACATCTGCTTTAGAAAATGTCTGAATTAATCGTATTGATCTCAAGAGACAGCATGAGGCAGTGCATGCGAATTTTCTTATCTGCTAACTCATGGTGGAGTTGTAAGATTCAATTTTCTTTTCATGTCACCTCTATAAATTCAGCTTCGAATTTCATCTTTTTTTTTTTTCCTTTTCTCTTTTATTCTTACCACTAAGGATTTGGGAGGCCAGATAATGCTCACACTTACATCCCTGTGACTGTATTGCCATTTAGGACATCACAACTCAAGTGAGATAGGCTGTTGAATCAGGCAATTCACTGTAAGTCATGTGCATCTGAGCAATGTGAGGGATGTCTAAAAGTAACAAATATTTGAGACATCAAGTCTATCATGACAGCAATCTGTCAGATGTCCTTGACCTTCAGGCAGATGGGCCCAAGTTGGTTGTGTGACTCTTTGTGGCCTTGTATGAAGATTGGAGTGCCAAAAATCATGGACAAGTTTATGCCTGTAAAGTATATTTGGAATTACAGGTTCTTGTTTCTCTTGTTTATTTCAAACACTCTTCACATGCAGTTTAATCTGCTGGTTTCTGTGAACCCCACTCACTTTCACTGAACTGGGCTAGGAGCCCTCACACTAACAATGAGGGAACAGTGACCTTGAACAAGAAAGCAGCAATGACTGTGTGGGCCAGGCTGGGAAAGGCAACTTTTTTCCCTAGTACATCAGGACCTGGAAGAGGACAGCTGTCCTCTAGCTGAACTAACACTTCTGCTGTGCACTAATGAGCTAGCGGCAATTAGGGTACTGTCAGTAAAAAACTCTTAATTTGAGAGGGGAGCCAGCATGTTTCTGAATGAAGGAGATCAGTGAGGCTTTGACCTAAAATATCTCCCAGTTCCTTGTGTGGTGCATCAAGACCTGCAGGTCATGTCCAGGGCACACTAAAATCCCCTGTAATTGCTCGTACTCTGCTTCAGTTATTCTGATTGCTTATGTGCAGAGTATTTAAAGCTGGTTTCATGCAATGACGGCTCACAGTTTCTGCATAATGCTAACTCACTTTTTCTTCTAGAATCTTTTAATTGTGCAATCAAAGTACTCTTCTCCCTGTAAAATCTACATGAAGCCTTGTGGAAAGAATTGGTATTCACTCTGCAAATGCTGGTGTTCAATTTACACAGGTGTCAGACAAACTCATCTAAACAAATTATAAAGCCGAATGGTGTCTTCACTCATCATTTGTGATTTATGCCATTTCATACAATGAAAAGGCATTGCTGACTCTTAACAGTCCTCAGGAACATTCTCCGTTTGAAAATGCTTCAGAGATGACTGAATATTATTTAACCAGGAGTTTAAGAGCAATAAATAGTATTTTTAGAGACTGCTGGGAAGATTGATATGAAAAGATCTTGGTCTCTTTCAGACTGTAAACAAGAAGCAATAAATTAGCTGGACTGATTTCAGCAGAACGGAATAGATTATGATCTGTCAATCAGTATGAGACTTGCTCTTGTACGTGACTGGTCTTTGAAAGAACCTTTAGAAGTTCTTTCAAGGCTTTAGAAAAGAAAATGCCTAATGCCTATGGTAGAAGTTATCTACTGCCTCCTAAAATATGCACAGAAAATTGGTAAAGGCTGGAAATGTGCAAGTCAAAAGTTCTGTGGTGAAGTAAATGACGACAGAGAGGTTCTTAGATTAATTAACACCTTTAAAAACTACTCATTTCTGACCACACCAGTAGTGATATACTGAATAAAAAGCTTGAATTAAAAAATATACAAAGCCAGACAAGTTGTTAACAGTAAATGTAATGGCTCAAAGAAATGATTTAAACCAGTCTAGCCAAAGAGACAGTATAATGGGTGCTTTATTCTCACCAATGAAGAGCGCAGAAGAAATGACCAAGTAATTGGTAGTTAGTTTTTCTAAACAAGGAACTGCCAATAAAATAATACACTTCTATTTTTGCTCATCTGAAGCACTGAAAAATGATTAATTGGGTGACTCAAACCCATGAGATCTTATGAAGACAATAAGAACTTTAATTGCTTTCTGGTATTTAAGGTCTTTTGCATAGCCCGTGTTTTTGTAGCCAAAGGTCTTGAAGCTTACTTTAGAGAAGAAAGGAAAGAAGCAGAGAGGGTATGTGTGTATGTGTAAGCAGAGTTTGTCCTGTGATCGTTGGAGTTGAGGCTTCAGGAGAGTCATCAAAAGTTATCAAAAATAGGCTTCTGTTTAAAAACTACAAGCACTAGCAACATGTATGGTGCTTGAGACAGCTGAAGGGAGCAGTGATGATGACAAGCCACCTTACATGAAGGACATATAGGACATCCAAACAGATAAGCAGCGTAGGAGTTGTCATAAACATTGCCAGCTCTGTGGAAGGCAAAAATCTATGTCCTCACCTCCTCTATCCACAGATACAAATGCATACAGTTGTGGGCTATACATACAGTATATATAGAGCATATATAGATATGTAGATACACACATATAGGTATGCATGCATTAGATAAAATAGCCTGAGGAACAGCATACTTACACACTGTGAGGAAATGAGGACAAGAACTTCAATAGGAGGAGGAGAAGCAGCTGAGCATATGGCTCACAGGAGAGGGAAGAAATCACCATTTTTTTATAGTACGGATCTGAAAGACCTATTTACATTTGTAATGACTACTACGTTAAAAACCTCCAACTTCACAAATTTTGAATGTTCTCCAGTACTTTGAGTGAAATTTTTTCTTGGGTGTAAATCTTGGTTAAAAAGAGAAACAGTTTAAGTGAACTCCATTGGCTCACTTGTATGATAGGTGTGGCTGTGTGTCTGCTTCTTTGGCTGCCCAGAGCAGCCCAGGTTTTCCCCACATTTACTATGCTGGTACCACATCTGCCCCCAAGACCTCCAGCACCACCTGAGAAGCCTATCTCCTAGGACATCCACACCAACACAGACAATTTCTGTACATGAATCTGCCTCCAGCGATCCACAGCACTTTGGCACTTGTCAGATTGGAGAAGGAGGGCAGAAGAGAGACTTGGAGCAATCTGTTTTGCCTTGTGGGACACAGAGCCCCTTCCAGTCTCTTCTTTCCCCTTCCAGGAAGAGCCAGCTCTTCTGTTTGTCACAGTAGGTATGTCAGACAGCCCTCCAAGGACAGTCTGGCAAGGCCACAGCCATTCCCGAGTGGTGACTGCTGTGTCTGGGCTCTGCTAAAAGCTGTAAACATGAAACCCAAGTCACTGATTGTGCAAAGCAGCCGCGCAGACCCGTGACTCACTGCCGTCACAAAATGGAGGCACTAGGCCTCCCTGCGACAGCAGCATGACTCCCTACTCCCCCATGGAGCGACAGGGGAAGCAGCCAAAGGGGCAAGCAGCATGGGACATGGCCCTTCTCTTGTGAGGAAGGTGGCACTGGCTGTCCACAGGGCTCAGCCCGCTGCTGTCAGGGAATGGGCTGTCAGCAGGATGTATTTGGCTCTCCTGGCACAGCTCAACATGCCTCAGCTCTCGGTTGTGGAGCAGATTCCCCTCCACTGCTCTGGGCACAGGCCTTCACAGGACACCTGGTGGTTCCTCATGCTACCCACCAGTAGGCACAATAGTTGTTTTTTTGTTTGTTTGTTTGTTTGTTTTATCCTCCTTATTCTTTGTGCTCAGGGGCTGTTTCCCCCCGGAGTCCCCCCTTTCTCAGACCCAGGCACACCCCTGCAGGCAGCTACCCTTGCAAGGCCAGCAGGGACCCATGGGGTAACACAACAAGTGCCCTGGCCAGGTCAGGGCCAGAATGTGCCAGGGCAAGCGGAGGGGGAAATTGGGTGACTGAGCTGGCACAGGTGTAGTGCAGTGCACTTCTCCTATTCCCCCCACTCACGCACGCTTAAATCACAAGCAGGGTTCACGTTTGTGGCCAAGCTGGAACCAGGTTTCACACCATGGCTGTCGCCTTCCCCGTTTTTCCCCAGCCTCTGGCCAAACTGGCCAGGTCTGGAAGCACTACCAGGTCCGGAAGCTGGGCCCAGAAAGTTTCAAATGCTGTAGAGGGAAGGAAGGCTTGTGTTGCTAGCAGACTGCATCCCACTTCTTACGGTTGTTAATAGAGGCTGTGACATGCCAGAAAGTAAAAAAAAAGTCAGCAGAGTGCTTAGGGCTGGCAGACAAGTTTAGTCTCTAAGCAGACAAAAATCAGAATTAAGATATGTTGCTAGGAGAAAAAACAAAAACAAAAAAAGATAAGATTCAGGTTATGAGGAATACTAGAGGGGAAGGAAATGCTGTCTTAACATGTTTGGCTGCGTTGGTTATAATGTTTGATAGCTCTGGTTTTCCAGAAGATGAGTTGAGCTATGGAGGAAACTTTCTGTGCTCTCTGCATGAAAGAATCACAGAATCACAGAATCGTCTAGGTTGGAAGAGACCTCCAAGATCATCTAGTCCAACCTCTGTCCTAACACTAACAAAACCTCCACTAAACCATATCACTAAGGACTACATCTAAACGTCTTTTAAAGACCTCCAGGGATGGCGACTCAACCACTTCCTTGGGCAGCCCACTCCAATGCCTAACAACCCTTTCAGTAAAGAAGTTCTTCCTAATATCCAACCTAAACCTCCCCTGGCGCAACTTGAGCCCATTCCCCCTCGTCCTGTCACCAGGCACGTGGGAGAATAGACCAACCCCCACCTCTCTACAGCCTCCTTTAAGGTACCTATAGAGAGCGATGAGGTCGCCCCTGAGCCTCCTCTTCTCCAGGCTAAACAACCCCAGCTCCCTCAGCCGCTCCTCGTAAGACTTGTTCTCCAGACCCCTCACCAGCTTTGTCGCCCTTGTCTGGACTCTCTCGAGCACCTCCATGTCCTTCTTGTAGCGAGGGGCCCAAAACTGAACACAGTACTCGAGGTGCGGCCTCACCAGAGCCGAGTACAGGGGGACAATCACCTCCCTAGACCTGCTGGCCACGCTGCTTCTTATACAAGCCAGGATGCTGTTGGCCTTCTTGGCCACCTGAGCACACTGCTGGCTCATATTCAGCTGCCTATCAATCAGTACTCCCAGGTCCTTCTCTGCCAGGCAGCTTTCCAACCACTCATCTCCCAGCCTGTAGCGCTGCTTGGGGTTGTTGCGCCCCAGGTGCAGGACCCGGCACTTGGCCTTGTTGAACTTCATACAGTTGGCCTCAGCCCATCGGTCCAGCCTATCCAGATCCTCCTGCAGAGCTTTCCTTCCCTCGGGCAGATCGATACACGCACCTAACTTGGTGTCATCTGCAAACTTACTGAGGGTGCACTCGATCCCCTCGTCCAGGTTATCGATAAAGATATTAAAGAGGACTGGCCCCAGCACTGAGCCCTGGGGGACTCCACTAGTAACCGGCCTCCAACTGGATTTGACTCCATTCACCACAACTCTTTGGGCCCGGCCATCCAGCCAGTTTTTAACCCAACGAAGAGTACGCCAGTCCAAGCCGCGAGCAGCCAGTTTCTTGAGGAGAATGTTGTGGGAAACAGTGTCAAAAGCCTTACTGAAGTCAAGGTAGATCACATCCACAGCCTTCCCCTCATCCACCAGGTGCGTCACTTGGTCATAGAAGGAGATCAGGTTCATCAAGCAGGACCTACCTTTCATAAACCCATGCTGACTGGGCCTGATCGCCTGGTTGCCCTTCAAGTGCCTCGTGACGACATTCAAGATAATCTGCTCCATGAGCTTCCCTGGCACTGAGGTCAAACTAACAGGCCAATAGTTCCCCGGGTCTACCCTCCGGCCCTTCTTGTAGATAGGTGTCACATTTGCTAGCCGCCAGTCAACTGGGACCTCCCCCGATAGCCAGGACTGCCAATAAATGATGGAAAGCAGCTTGGCCAGATCCTCTGCCAGTTTGCTCAGTACCCTCGGGTGGATCCCATCCGGCCCCATCGACTTGCGTACATCCAAGTGCTGTAGCAGGTCGCCAACCATTTCCTTGTGGATAGTGAGGGCCACATCCTGCTCCCCATCCCCTTCCACCAGCTCAGGGTACCAGGTATCCAGAGAACAACTGGTCTTGCCGCTAAAGACTGAGGCAAAGAAGGCATTGAGTACCTCAGCCTTTTCCTCATCTTTTGTAACTAAGTTTCCCCCCGCATCCAGTAAAGGATGGAGATTCTCCTTAGTCCTCCTTTTTGTGTTGATGTATTTGTAAAAACTTTTTTTGTTATCTTTAACGGCAGTAGCCAGATTGAGCTCCAGATGAGCTTTGGCCTTCCTAATTTTATCCCTGCACAGCCTCGCAACATCCTTATAGTCCTCTTGAGTAGCCCGCACTCTTTTCCAAAGATTATAAACCCTCTTTTTTCTCCTAAGCTCGAGCCACAACTCTCTGTTCAGCCAGGCCAGTCTAGTTCCGCACCGGCTCGTCTTTGGGCACGTGGGGACAGACTGCTCCTGAGCCATTAAGATTTCCTTCTTGAAGAGTGCTCAGCCTTCCTGGACTCCTCTGCCCTTCAGAACCTCCTCCCAAGGGACTCTGCCAACCAGTGTCCTGAACAGCTCAAAGTCAGCCCTCCGGAAGTCCAAGACAGCGGTTTTACTGGTCCCCTTCCTGACTTCGCCAAGAATAGAGAACTGAACCATTTCGTGGTCACTCTGCCCAAGACAGCTCTCGACCACCACATCTCCCACCAGTCCGTCACTGTTTGTGAACAGAAGGTCTAGCGGGGCATCTCCCCTGGTAGGCTCACTAACCAGCTGCGTCAGGAAGCTATCTTCCATGCTCTCCAGAAACCTCTTAGACTGCTTTCTCTGGGCTGTGTTGTGCTTCCAGGATATGTCTGGGAAGTTGAAGTCCCCCACAAGAACAAGCGCTGATGATTTCGCGGCTTCTGCCAGCTGCCTGTAGAACTCCTCATCCGTCTCCTCATCCTGGTTCGGTGGTCTATAACAGACCCCCACCAGGATGCTTGCCTTGTTGGCCGTCCCTCTGATCCTAACCCAAAGAGACTCAACCTTATCATTCCCAGCCTCAAGTTCCTCAACATCAAAACACTCTCTAATATAGAGAGCCACACCACCACCCCTTCTGTGCTGCCTGTCCCTTCTGAAGAGCCTATAGCCAGGCATTGCAGCACTCCAGTCATGAGAGTGGTCCCACCACGTTTCCGTGATGGCAACCAAGTCATAGCCTGCCTGCTGCACGATGGCTTCCAGCTCCTCTTGTTTGTTACCCATGCTGCGTGCATTAGTGTAGATGCACTTCAGTCGGGCCATTGCCTTCTCGCCCGGCCTTGCCATTGTTCCCCCTGGTAGAGCTCCAACAAGACTTATTTCAGCCCCGTCCCCCTTCTTTCCTAGTTTAAAGCCCTCTCAACGAGCCCTGCCAGCTCCTGGGCTAGGATCCGTTTACCCCTTGGAGATAGGGACCCGTCTGCGGTCACCAGGCCAGGTGCCGACTAAAGCGCCCCATGGTCAAAAAACCCAAAATTTCTGTATTGGCACCAGCCTCTGAGCCACGTGTTAATCAGGTAGGCTTTCCGTGTCCTCTCGGTACCCCTCCCTGCCACTGCAGGGATGGACGAAAACACCACCTGTACTCCCGCTCCATCCACTAACCATCCCAGTCCCCTAAAGTCCCTTTTGATAGCCTTCAGGCTTCTCTCTTCAATATCATCACTGCCAGCCTGGACTATCAAAAGAGGGTAGTAGTCAGAGGGGCGAACCAGGTTGGGAAGCTTCCTGGCAACATCCCTGACCCTGGCCCCAGGGAGGCAGCAGACTTCCCTACAGGTAGGGTCAGGTCGATAAATAGGGCCCTCTGTTCCCCTGAGAAGGGAGTCACCTACAACGATCACCCTTCTGTCTTTCTTGGTGGAGGCTGTCTTGAGGCGTGGAGTCAGCTTCCTCCTCTCCGTAAGAGATACTTACGCCAAGGCAATTCAAAGTTTTCTAAGTCATTCGATATCTCTTGACACTTTACTTAATAACAGCTTCAAATGACCCAAGGGAGAAGTTGCTATCAGCATTGCTACAACAGCTATAATGGTACACCACTGTCACCTTAATGACTTTATGTACTGCTAAGTTTAATGAAAAATGTGCCACTTCAGTGAGGCCAAAGATACCAGAAAATAGGGTTTGGGAAATAACAGTGCTACTGTGGAAATGTCATCTCCTCGGTGGCTGAAGAAATTCATTTAATAAAGTTATAAAAATCCTCATGAATGTTTGACAGTTTTATGTAAATGCAATAAACCAAAGGCATAGGGAGAAGAAGTGAAACTCATTTTGCATTTATGATGCGCAACAAAATTATAATGTAGATGCGGACAAAATGACCTATAAATGTTAAGCACATGGTTTAATATATAATAAGGCAGCAGTAGCCCTGCTGGATGGAAAAGTGCAGTATTGTGACATGAAGGACAGCATGGTGTGGGCAGCACTGGTGAAAGGGCAATGTGCAGTGTTCCTTCCTCCTAAGTAAAAGCTGGACTTTGCGGGCCCAATGGAAAAAAAAAAAAAAAAAAAGAGAGAGAGAGAAAAATAAGATTAGCTATATTTGTGAATGCACTTCTTGAAAGCTCAACATCAGTAAAGTATGTTTTATGTTGAAAAGTACATTTTTATGTGAAAGCTTTTCTTTCCTTAAGGTGTGAAGTTGACCCTATGATGAAAGCCAGCACAAGGTCTTCTTGGACTGTAGATGTCTTCAGGCTGAAAGCTGCAGACTTCCTGTCTTCAGCCTAACTTGGGTTCAAATGATTGCACAGCTGACATCTCCTCACCCCATAAAGGTGGCAGGTTGGAAAGCGGGGGGGTGTTCCACAGCTGGACAGTGGGGTGGGTGACATCCCCCTCGTTGTCTCGGTGTCCCTTCCCATCCCCTCAGCCATGCTGCCCATGGACCTGTGCATACGTAGGACCCACCGCAGGATGCCTGGGTCTACTGCATCAGTACTGAGTGCTAGTGCTGCTCAGGGGGTCAGTTTACAGCAGCATTACTTCTGCCTATAGTAGATACCTACGTGCAGAGAAACTCCTGGTGTAGATCCTGCCCTGCCAGCACCACTGATTTTAATGGCAGAATGAGACCCCCGTGGGGCTCAGGGGCAGGATATGGGAGCTTGGGGTGTCTGGCAGTGTGGCAGCCCTGCCTGTTTGCCTTGCTGCCAGCGTATAGACAGCTGTAAGTGTGCCTGAGCTGCCTGCAAGTGGCTGGGACATCACTGACTTTGAAGTGCTGCTCTCCAAGCTGTGGCAGGCAGCAGACGCAGGGTGAGCAGCTCTAGTGGCTGTGCTGGGGCTGGGGCAGACAGCCAGCACCAGCAGCCCTGCAGCTGTGGCTGATCATGGGTCACAGCCTTGCAAACATCCTGCCTGTATTAAAGCTGACCCATCAGTCCAGGACACATTTGGGCTTTGCCTTGCTTGCTCTCCTACTAGAAATCTAATTTGTTATTTCCATTATTGCAAATCACTTCTGAGCAACAATTCCAGAGTGTAAATCAGAGCAAAATCAGGCCCTGGCAGCACAGGCAAAAGGACGCCGAAGGAACAGAGCAGAAACTGATTTGTTGCTGTAACATCAACAAGCCTGCCGGATTTCCAGGTAGAGAGCTGAAGACTGCGTTAAACTGACTCATCAGTATGTTTGTGACTCTGGGGAGGTTTGCAGCTGGTCGGGTACGTATGTTGAGCAGAGAAGAAAATACTGAGCAAAGAAGAAAAGAAATCCATGCCAAAGGCATACTGGCTTTGATAGCTCATTCCCATGCTGAAATTTAGACAAAGGGCTGTTATGGAGTTCTGTTTTCTTAATGTCTAGAGCCTGATTCAGACCATATTCAATTAGATCTGCAGATTGCTGCAAGCTCCAGTGTGCTTGTGCACTGCACAGACACACGTGGGGGGTGCGGGGAGGAAGTCTTATCTTTAAAATATGATGATGGCAAAGCAGATCATTGATGGTGTTCTGGAGCATATGTTAATGTAAGCCTTGTAGCAAATAATCTAAATGCCAGCATCTTCTGTCTTCTTAATGAGATTTCTCATCCTGTTGACTGTTGAACACAGGCTTTTTTTTGTTTTTGTTTTTGTTTTTGACATATGCATGAGATTTCACCAAAACCCACCTGTGGCCTGACCCCCAGGGTACCCTTTCAGGAAGGAAGAGGTGTGAGGCTGCACACCCATCAGTTAGGGTGACCCTAGTCCCCAGGTCTGTTTGACCATGACATTGCTACATGCACAGCTGTCATCTCATGTGGAAATACACTTCCCCACGGGAGGCTGAGCCATGGTTGGATCTCAGATACTTTGAGGTGTCCAGACAGCACTGGGCATTGAGGCAGAGCACCACGGTCACTAGCTCTGGCCTCAGGGATATCCTTGCTGGGAAGTTTTAGATGTGGAAACATCCACGCAGTGAGTAGGAAGCCCAGGGCTGGGTCAGGATGGTATTTCAGCAAACCTTGATTTTCCTCTATTTAATGTTCTTTCTACTTTAGTGTTGTGCTGCTTAATGGGGTTCAAGCAACATCCTCTGTACTGTGTAGGTGGTAGGGTTATGGATTTGGGCACATGTGTCTGGTCTAACTCCTTTGCCACCAGTCTCATAGTGCCCTATGCACTAGCATAAGGCCACATGGACAACATCAGGGAAACAGGCTCCAGCTGATGCAGAGAAACGGCATTGTGTTGTGTTCAGCAGGAGGCTGAAACAGATAGGATAACTCACAGTGGTGTGGGCGTGCACAACTCACCACATGTCCCAGATCCAGCCAGTTAGGTGGAGCTCCGGAGCTTGGAGCTCTGGTCAGAGGCTTCAGTCCCACCTACTATATCAACATACCCCCTCCCATTGCCTTGGATTGCTCTCCTCTGATTGAGCACCCAGTCTTTAGCATTGCAAAGCCAGCGCTGGAGGACGCTGCATGCTTTTCTGGGGTCTCACCCCTTATGTTTTGTGTGTATCTCACTTAAGCCTGAAAATATGAAATAACTTGGAAAGTTTCCAGTCTGTGGAAAACTATATTATAAGGAAGGGGTAATATATGAGTGGCTTTCCTTTCAAGGAGCTCCACTGGTAGAGAAATAAACAGATTCTTTTCTTTTTTTCCAATTCTTGGATTTTATCCACCTGTCAATTAACCAGGAAACTGAATGTAAACATATCAGACTTTCAGCCCATGAAATGATCATGTTTTTTATTGTATTTCCTTACAGTTTGATTTAGCTTCATCTCTGACCTAAAGCAGAAAACACGAGAGGAATTGCTTGAAGTGAATATGGGTTTCTAGGTCAAACAAACCTTAGCGGCTGAAATTACACATATGCATCTTATTTGTCCCAGCTGTTGAAATCTGTTTGTTTTGTAATGACTATTTGTGTTCTCCTAGTGCCCATTAGGCAAGAAGATACTGAAGTGTAAGAAGTCCTGTAGAACTTATAGTCTACTTGTGGCTGAGATGCAATAAGCAAATGACACAAGGAAAGAAGGTGGGAGGAACGGCAGGGATAACAAAAACAGGATTGCGTGGTTATATAGATGATGTATGTGGGTAGACTGTGGTTCTGAATCACATGCAGAAGGGACACCACTGAAATCCAAAGAGCTGACACAGCATTGCTCATCCTGGTAAAGCAAGGCTCCTGTGGACAGCAGAGGCAGACACCCAGAGCAGGGGCCTGGTAACACATCTCAGGAGAGCTGCAGGAAGCTGGCAGTGATTCCCCTGCCTCATAATGATGCTGTGTGAGACCTGGGAAGAAGGGAAGGCTTCCAAATCAAATAGTAGCTTTCCATGAAGTCTTTTGGGGGCCACTACTGACATGAAAGGGAAAGGAGGCAGAGTACCAAATGACCTGTAGTTTTTTGGCTTGAGACTTGTGTTCCTGTTGCTGTGTTTATGAGCTGATGGAATAAAGTCAATGTTGCCTTTGATGTGTGCCAAGATACTATCGGTGATGTATGCAGTAATTCATTCAGTGGGGAGTAGATACTAGGCCAGGAACAATTTCGCCCGTCTGCACTATAACTGTAAAATGGCAGCCACCTCACACTTCTGATATTTTACGTATGGTGTTTTGTCAACGTTTGCCTATGCAATGCTTGCATAAAGGTGGACTTATCTTGATGTGTGAAGCCATTTGAAACCCTCATCAGGAAGTTTTATATCCTTACATAATCCCTGGCTTCCATGGCAATCTTCGTTACTGAAACTCATTCACGTAAGAGACACAGCTGGTCATGGCCCATTAGGAGGAGCATGCAGGCACCGCATCAGTTCCAAAGGGCTTTGTCACACCAGGTTTGATATGAAACAATGCACAGAGACATGCTGTCAAACAAGGAAGAAGCAGAGGTGGGTCTTTATTAAAAACTATGTCTTTGGCTTTTTTTGCTTTTAGAAAGTGTGTGTCACATTTCCTTGTGAAGTAACTGAAGCAACTTAAGAAGTTTGGGCAGAAATGCCCTATCTGGGGACCTGCTGGTACTGATACGCCTGAGTTTTCTCTCTCATTGGGAAGGCATCCTTTTGTTTCTTTCTCTTTATTTATTTATCTGAGGGAAACAGTGTTTGTGTAATAGCACCTTCTCCTCACTAAACTCTAAAGCCCTTGCATTGCTTTTTTCCCTCCCAAGGCGGAGAAGGAGGTGTGAAGATGGGAGTACAGTACAGGCTGTTCAGATTTAACCTTCTCCAGAGTTTACTTTGCTTCTGGCTTGAGGTCAGGGAGAAGCTGCTGCTCTTTTTCTTGCAGGTGTATTGAGCATGTTTAAAAGGTGCTTGCATGCTTGACAGATGCTTTCTGTATCTCGTTTACTTTCATTATTAAAAATAAATAGCAGCAAAGCACCAAGGGCCAGAGTGCCTGCTTACATTTCAGAATTCAAGTATGCAAATGTGGTTTCTTCTCACTTTGAAGGAAGTAAGAAATTATGAGGAATTCATATTTTGCATCTTTTCCAAGTATTTTAGATGGGAATTCAGGTGTTATTTCTCCCTCTTTAAAGCCCTGAGGTGAACCCATCAGAATACCCAGTACAGCAGAGTTAAAACAATAATCAGGAAAGTGAGAATCATGCCTTACCGTCAGCTCTGTGCCACCAGGACGGGATGAACAACTCCAGCTGCAGGCCGAGCCCCGTCCCATCACCACGAGGTGCTGCTGCCGGTGCCCACATTTGATTTCCATGCCTGAGTAAACCCACCCACACGCCAGACTACATCCCGCTGCGCTTGACATTTCTCTTCTGAGCAGACTCCAGCATTTGGGAGCCAGCTGGGAAAATACACCGATATATTTCAGCCACGCAGGTCTGCTTCCTCTGAGTTTGTGTTTCCAGGAGGGAAAGCCAAAAGGGAATTCAAAGGCAGCCCTGCTGCACTCATGGGGCCATCAAGAGTCACAGCCCCAGAGCTGGACACAGCCAGCCCAAATAATTTTTTTTTTTTTGAAGGGAATTACACCAGAAACTAAAATGGCTCATTAAGAACAAAACCACACTAGAACAGAAGCGCTGATCAGGAGGCAGGTATTTCAGAGCTGATGTGCCATGGCCAGGGTCTTAGAGATATGATTGCTTCAGGGCGTTATTAATTATAAAGGCTAAAATCTCTGGCATAACAGGCAGTCAGAATAAAGTGTTCTCTCAGGAGGGGGTGACAGGATAATGCAGGCCATTTCAAAGTCTCTCATCAGCCTCAGAGGGATTTAGTTTTAAGATTGCCTGAAGTTAAACCATCAGCTGAAGAGGAGGCTGTTTATTATTTAAAAATCCAAACTGTTGCACATATTGTGAGGCTAATTGCAAATGCTGCTTCATTTTCTTGGTTCATTTTTCATAAGGGAAAAAACGTCTGATGCAGTTGTTGCCTCTTTTCTATCATACTATTAATGCACAGGACTGGGGGATGAGCAATTATTTCCTATCCCTTGTTCCATACCTGCAGGCTGTGTTTCTGAGCAAGCCGCTTCACCCTCCAGCCCTTTGTGCATTTAGCCTGTAATATCAAGAGAACAGTTGGTGCAAGGCAAGTGGTTTAAGTCCTCTTTGGGCCTTAGAAATCCTTCCCTGGGGAAAGGGCTACAATGCTCTGAGCAGGGACTGCGTACCAATGTATTTGCAAGGCTGCAGCACAGAGAGGAGCCGGTTTTCAGAGGGCCTTCAGGTGTTAGTGCAAGGCTACAGGGTCATTACAGCACTCCTTCTTTTCTGCACTGAAGTGGAAAGAATAACAGGGATAGACAATGAAAATGGGAAAAGCAGCGGGGCAAAAAGGGGAGAGGCAGACTGAAAGGAGGGAGAGGCTACAAAAGAATGATGTGGGACAAGAACAGCAGGTAGAAATAGAAGGGGGTTGCAAGCAGGATGGAGAGAAAATGAGACAATAGCACAATGTGAAAAAATGAATATAAAAAATAGGAAGACGACAACACGAGTGGAAAATTGCAGATGAAGCAAAAGGACAATGAAACGGTTCATGAGGGAAAGGGGAAGAGAGAGAGTGAAGGGAACAGAGTGTATTGATAGCTGAGCTCTCAGGAAAATGCAAATTATGGTGTTTAAGAAATCTTCCTGTGCTGCTTGGAATTAGGATGCTTCTGGCTCTGCCGCAAAATTGAGAGTGAAAGCCAATCCTCTTTGATCTGCTTCAGTGGTGCAGAATGACTCTAAGGGAATGTATCAATTAAGAAAATATTGAAATTGCTAGAACAGCATTTTACATATCTTAGGTTACACTGAAAGCAGGGTGCATTGTAAAATAAATGAACCGTGACACCTGCACTATGACAATCCACTGAATTTTTTGTGGAAAAGGGTAGGAAAAGACACAATTTCGGATGTTCCGTGGATCTTAATGATGATCACTGTGTTAGAAAAGCTCTGTGCTTTGGTTGCCAGGGCTTGCTTCCCACAGTAGCTGTGTAAAACAGCACTTCATGAATTTGTAACCTTTCTCCCCGTGAAAATGTATGTCAGGCTCTGAACAGTTAATTTTCTTAAGGCGTGAGCAAAACCACAGAACCCATGGTGTGAAATGTCAACTATTGGACAACATTGCTAGTAGCAGGAAAATTGCAGTGTTTGCAGGCTGTCTTGCCATATGATGACTTTAAAGACGACAGAGATGAGAGGTGTTTTCTCTGTCACTTGTTGGCCCAAATTTTACTAGCACCTTCAGGCATGTAACCTCCCACCACACCTATGGAAGCACTGGTTCTTAGCTCTAGCACAAGACATTGTGGGGCACCCTGGCCATGAGTTAAAGTCTTCTGTTCCTGATGTACAGCTGGGAGAAACAGAGCGTGGGCCAAGCTCTGGAAAACACAGATGCCTAGCAGTAGGCTCCTTCCTGCATGCTTGTGCACCTACAGAAGGGCTTCCCACTCCATGTTGTTATTTACTTAAACAGAGACACTTCAAAAGGACTTTAAACGAGGTTTTAGAAGCAGAAACTTTGCTTTCTTTTCCTAAGGCTGTGTAAGTCATGAATTCATCAGATTCATCAGATCCATAGCTACTCTACTACCTGCCTTCACCAAACAAGAAATCATTTCATCTTCCTGCATCTTTGCATCACAAAGCTTCTGATCCCAACTTCTGGCACTTGTATGTGATGTAATGAGCACCATATCTAACACAGAACACCAGTTCTGTCTGGAGCATAGAGGAACATAATGTTATGAGAATTGTACAAACATTACAGCCTGTGAGAGATGTGTTGCTGCATCTAGCCGTGTGAAGCTTACTTGCATTTTTCCTGGCAGCAAATAGAAAGGGAAGATTTCATCAAATAGTTTGATTAATGTTTCTTTCATCTTTGGTGGAGATAAGGAAAGGAGATGGGAATCCAAGTGTTTTTTCCCTTGTTGCCATAGCCAAGCAATAATTGTAGATATATCTTTTATTATGTATTTCTTTGCCTGAAACAAGGATGAATATAAAAAACATCAGGTGCTGTAGTATGCAGTAGCATATCCAGATTTATTCTTCTGTGGAAATAACATAGGGAAATGACACTCTTAGGGCAACGCATTATCAGCTCTCAAAATTCCCATGAGGAAATTATATAAATCTCTATTCAGTCAAAGTCAACAGACTTATAGGAGAGTCAAACAAGGATAATTCCGGATGAATCAAGCCAGGGTAATATATGAGTGTGCTGCATGGAAGAACAGTCTATCTTCCTTCCTGCTTGCGAGCATTGCGCAGTGGAATTACAGAGGCGGTTTGGAGTAAGGGGAGGAAGGGATGTATGGATAACCAGTACAGCTGGGAAGGAGTTCCAAAAAGCTGGAAAAAAATGTAGTTCGTTTTGCTTTTTTAAGTTCTCCTTTCTTTATTTTTAACTGTTTTTGTTTGTTTGTTTGTTTGTTTTTCAGGAAATGCCATTTTAATCCAAGAATGAAAACAACTTCTTTCAAAAACTGTGAAAATAAAAGAAGTTGAGGAGAGTTTAGAGGGGAAAAAGTGTTACGGCTTTACTTTTCCAAACCAAAACAATTTGATAAAATCAAAGCCACTAAGTGTATGTGTGTACCCAAACTGGTGGGTTTTGTACAGGAAGAAAGTTTCACTCAAAACTTCTCTCCAACCCAACCAACTGCTGGTTTATTCATAGAAGGGGTGTTTGCACGCCTGGCTGGAGCTTATGAAAGGGACTCATTAGTGTACAAAACGGAGACTGCAGAGGGAGTTTTCTCAGCAGCCCATTGAGAACGGTGACCCGACATGGGCTGGAGAAAGATGCAAACATACGACAACAATAGAGCAGGGGATTAGGATCTTTTGGCCCATCTGTTTCCTGTGGGTGAATGCAAGAGCTGAGCAGCCTTGCTTGAAGTCAGCCACCTGTTTACTCAGCACTGCAGAGGTCAGCCAGTTTTTCAGCATTGATTAGATAGCCAGGAACGTGCCGAGACCTAACTGCTAAAGGATATCTCACTGCTGCAGTGCCATGGGGTGGTCCTCTCAAAAAGGGGCTGCCACCATCAGTGGTGCATCACATTCCTGCATGAAATTGCACTCTGTCCCTCTGCACAGACCCTCGCCTCCAGGCTGCAGCTCCCTCCGTATATGTGGATGGTTCCTTCTGCTCCTCAGGTCGTGGTCTCAGACCAACTCTTTCCCCCAAGCCCTGTTCCTAAGGAGCTCCCTTTCTCGAGTCGTTTCTCCTCCTGACAATTGGTGGCCTGCCAGTCAGTGCTTAATTGTAACTGGGGAGAAAGTAGGAGTGCGATCACTTTCTCCTTGGAGATGGTCCCTAAAAATACTGCTCCCTTGTGCTTTCTACTCAGGAGAGATGAAGTCCCCCTCCTAGACTCAAAGCCGTAAGGCAAGGGGCTGCCCTAGTCCTACCCATGCTACCTGGGGTGAAGAAGAAAGAAGCACCATTACACACTGAATAAGTTTTCTGGCTTGTATTTGCACATTCATCCAGAGGGAATTTCATTCCCTTATTGTATTTATAGGTCCCCAGGCTTGGGAATATTGACTTAAATGAGGCTAATGGAAATAGTTGAAGCTAAATCCCCACACCTGCTCTTATAAGCTGTAGCTGTCATCTCTGTTCAGCTGTTCTCCTTCACAACAGGCCTGTCTGTTGTAATCAACACACACACATTCTCATTGGCTTTACTGGCCAGGTCCAATCTTTTTAGCGAAAGCTTAGGGGTAGGAAACCTGTATTGCTGACCACAGGGGTAGGGGAAATCTTTAATGTTTGTCCATGGTGTTGCATGTTGTTGCTCAATGTTTGCTTATCTTCTCTCTTTTTTTTTTTTTTTTTTGACTGCAGGTGGACGTGCAGACAGGATCCCTTGAAGGAAGCGCATGTGCTCCTGTAATATTTTACTTAAGCCTCTTGTATCAATAGGAGGGAATGACCTTTTAACAATGTCTCTCGTCTAGTTTCATTCTCATGGTCAATGAATCACACCACAAGCTTTGATCGACTGAGTGTGAAAATTACACCATAAGGTCGTCTGTCTCTTTGAAAAAGCAGCTGTTCTTTTTTTTTTTTTTTTTTTTCTGTCTAATTGAGTTTGTCCTGCTGAAAAGGACATGGAGTTTCTTTCATATTTCAAAGTGATGAGTTCTTTGCATGATTTCAGTAAATTTAGGGCAGGAAAAAGGCCTGCTTCTGCTTATTGTTTCTTCATTCTCAGAGGAAATTTAGCAGGCTGTTTTCATTATCCATGAGATGCAACTGACACCAGGCTGCTTAATGGCATTCCTGCACCGCCACGGTGCGTGACAGGGAGGGTGCTCTGTAGTCAAGCTACTGCTGTCAGGTTGGCACTAGCTTGGACTTCTGCAGAGGCAGCATTTGAATTCCCCCGGTGTACAGAGCACCTGTACAAGAGAGAATTCTCCTGTTCTTATTTCACTGACTAAATGACAAACTGCTGACTAGTTTTCACATTTCCCTCTGGTAACATTCTGGGGAGAATGGAGGGGAAAGGTAAACAGAATTAAAACCACAACCAATTAAAACCAAGCCTCCAAAAATTGAAAAGCTGTCCAAAAGCCATCTCCTTCCCTATGTGTTAAGCACAGCCACAGCCTTAAGTATCTGCTTTATACCAGGGGATAGCCAAAGCTAAATCACAGCAGCTTCTGATCACTCCGCCTATACAGAGACAAGCCCATTGACAGAAGTGAAGTCAAGGAAAGGTTAAGGCTGTGACTCAAGCAGTTTTAAGATAGGGAAGCAAAACTGTTTCTCCTAGAATAATAAAAGCAAAACAAGGTCAAACCTAGAAAACATTTATTTAGCTCATTAAATGACCACAATACAGACTACCTGTGAGTGTTGGCGGCAGCTTCTTTACAGAAGTGGAAATTGTTTCTGCTGAATCTAACTGTCCTCAGTTCCAGCTATTCGTATGCAAAGTGTCAGCCAGGTGAAATGTGTGCAGGCTAGAAAGTGAACAGTCCCTGGAGTACAGAATAGAAGAAAAGGTTTATGTCTACAGGCACAATAACGTTGTGCCTGTCTAGAAAAATTCCTATTGTTATTCAGAGCAAGCCTTTTCTCAGTCAATAATGGCCAACTATCCTGAGTAGCACTATGGTTTAGCAGTGAGGGACGTGAGGAAGACAAGACAACTTTGGAGCTAGTCCTACCATAAGAAAGGCTGACAGTTCCTTATCATCTACCCCATTCTGCCTTCAATAGTGGCCTAGGAAAGCATAAGCAACTGGACAGATGGCCTTTTCCTGTGATACCAGTTTCCTTTTCCTTCCCTTTTTCCTCCTTCCCTTTTTCCTCCTTCCCTTTCATTCCCTTTTTCCTTTCCTTCACCAAAAATGCAATTTGGACAATCATTTTCTAACAGCCTCACTTGCTCCAGTAATAACTTCATTGTAAAAATAATTTAGCTCATGATCCCTCCCAGCAAATTTCCCAGCTTCAGTGAGGAGGCAGTATGGGGGCTGATATAAATTTAGACCTTTGGAGACAAAGAGTGCTAGCTCTTGTTTTACTATTGTCTGTAGCTTAGATACTTCATTGGTGCTCAGGTACAATGGAAGTATAAGGTTGTTTCAGGGAAGTGAATAAGCTACTAATTCCATCTTGATGTCTGTAGCCACACCGTCTGTATTGAATTACTTAGAAATTTCATAGAAGGACTGATTGCTGTTCTTGGATTTTTTTTTGCTAAAATAATCTGAACTCTGTTTCAAGGTCACTATATTGTTGGATAGCCAATAGCCTCTGGTGCTTATTAATAGCAAAAACTAGCCTGAGTTTTAATGAAAGGTGCATTAAATCACATCCTGTTGTTTGGCTCTATGATTGCAAAACTAAAATGACTGAACACAATGTGGCAACATACATGCTTTAGTAGCACTGCTGCCAACTGTTCTTGGCATAAAATGAGTTGACTCATCTTGAAAATAGGCCTCTGTTACTTAAAACTGGGGCAGAATGCAAATGTTCGTCCTGCTGACCATCACTGACATCGTTACCGGTATTATTTATGAAGCAGTGGTGCGCACTCTCAGAAGGCATCTGCAAAGGGTGTATTGCATTAAGCTGATGCATTACAGTAAGATGAAATCACTCATATCATCTGATAAACCTGCAGGTGAGTTGGTGAGAGTTTGCATTCAGGAAAACATAATGCAGAGTGCGAGTGTTTTGGGAGGTCTGTCTGTGTAAACAATGTCTGGGCTGAGCTCATTCCTCCTGGCAAGAAAAATGCTCTGTACCCATTTTGCTGGTTCCTTGGGGATGTGCAATCCATTATCCTGACCTTGAAAATAGCAGGTGTGAGGAGACAGAAAGCATGTAAGGGAGAAGAAGGGCAGTTTGTGTGGGGAGAAGGATTACTAATAAAAGGTGTTGTCCTGAAAAGGCTCACTGTAGACATTGGATACATTGCTTTTCATTTCTCTGTAATCTTAGCTAAGTTATACTATGTGAGAGAATAGATTTACATTTTCCCACCCAGTTTTATGCAAAGAGGATGGTACCTATTGAGTTTTTTTACTGATTTTCCCTCATTATTTCAGGTCACAAAAGCCTACAAGTGTAAGATGATAATGCAGAAGGTCTGTAATGGGACCTGCACTAAGTGTTGGGGTTGAGCTGGATATGGCACACATTACCTCTCCACACATGGAAGTCATGTGAAACCTATTGCAGAGGCATACGACATCCCTTTCTTTCATAGCAAGCGTATATTTCTTAATATATGTAATTATTCTGGTTAATATAATCCTATGTGAGAAGCAAAGGAGTCAGAAATGACTCTTCATCATTATTCTGTGGCATCTTCGTTCTGTTCTTCCACCCAAATCGCTCAAACATTGGAAGAGACATGGGCATCATATGACCAAATCTTCCTGTCACTGTCTGAAAGTCTATTATCCTGCATGACAGCAAAAATGGTAGACAAATTCCTGTTTCTAAGATAGATAGTTAAAAAAATGAAGAAAAAAATAAAAATAAAAAAAGAAAAAAAAGAAAAAAAAGAAAAAAGAAAAAGAAAGGACCAGGTAAGGATCCAGATATAATTTGGATAAAATGAGAATTCTCTTCCACACCCTATCTCCCTCCTAGATTCAAGGCAGCCTTTCTCCACAGTCTGGAACTAGGATGACCCTGTAAATCTTTGCTACTCTTCAGCTTCCTCCTTTCCTCCCCTCCCTGCCCTGCTCCATCCTTCCAGTATGAGGAAGCCTTAGTATCAGTGGCATGATGCAAGCTGTTCTTCACATACAAGGTCTGAGATCTGGAACGGACAAATAGCTGGGCACTCATCCTTCTGGCTGGAGTAATCATGTGCTGCAGGAGCTCAGATAACAAGCAACTGCCTTTAGAGGCACTAGTTTCCTGGGTAGTTTTTGGTTAGTGCTCCTTGTTCAGCTGGCAATACAGGGATGTGGATGAGTCCTTCAGGGGCCTTACTGTCCCCTTGCTCTTTCTGTGAAACTCTAGTGTTTGGGCCTTTTGCATTGATTTTTTGTGCAGTGCAATGTGTTTTTCAAGACACACCTCTGTTGTGAACCTTTTTGAACCGTGGCTGGAGGAGACTGGGACTCAGTAACTCAGGAGGATGCTTTCAGTCTCCCCTTTCCATTGAGCATAAATGGACTGAGGCAGTAGACAAAAACAGGGATGGAGAATGGGAAGGAAGACTGTGGTGCCAGAGCATTGGATAATCACTCTGGGTTATCTGTGCTTTTGTGGTGATTTATAGGAAGAGTCACAGCTAACGAGGCAAAGAATATTGCTTTTTGTAATTGAATGCCAGACTGTGCGTTTATACTTGCTGTATCCCACTGCCTGGAGATTTGGCTGGTGCAAGTTCTGCAGCAGTGACCCAGGACGAGCAAACACTGCTTGTTTAATAAAGAAAAAGGTCTTGAGCAAGAACATTTATATCACACACCATCTTACACATGGCTGGGCAGCGTGAGCACGGTTATATAAATTCCTGGAGAAATCTGTCTACTTCAGGACAGGGTCCAGGCAGCTTTTCACCAGAGGTGCAGACCTATCAACCTCAGCCACCTCAGGAAGGAGAGTGCCCCCGTGCCACCCACCAGAAGTGCACACCAAGGCTTGACATGTTTCTCCTGTGCTGTGTCTAGGTGACCCTGAAAGGGTGCTGAGTGCTCTGTCCTTGGCAGATGTGTGGATAAAGTCATCCTCTTGATGCTGAAGTGTTTGGGGAGAACAAGTGCAGCTTACTGGGTGACTCAGAGGTGTTGACGCACCACGGCGGCAGGTTAAGATTGATCACTGTAGCTGTTTGTCCGTCTTTCTTGAGGGAGCTGTGTCCCCAAAGCAGGGTGACGGGAAGGCTCATGAGTCAGCTCCTAAACCACCAGAGCTCCCAGCCCAGCGTGTTATGGGAAGCTGCCACTGACCTGGGGTCATGCTGTTAAGCCGTACTATAAACTGCAGCTGCTTAGGAGCTGATTCACATCCCTTTCATCTCTTTCTTCTGAAACAAACCTTCAAGGATACGTTCGGTATCCTTGCTTCATCTGCCATTGTTTGTGGGCCAACCTGAAACCGGGAGTGGAGTTCTGCAGAGGCAGAAGAGGGTGCTCCAGTTCACCCACTTCATTGAAGGTCTTCTGTCTCTTCATCTGATAGTCCTATGACTATCAATCTGACCGCTCAGTTAGGACCTAAAATCTGGGTCTGATAGATGAGCTTTGAAGCTCTGTGTGCTTTGAAGAGAGCCTTTCCATTACATAGAAATGTAACAGTCCATTCCTTTAAATTACAGTTCAAGACTTTTGCTTTTGTTGGGCCTTTCTCTAGGCCTGGATGTGTGAGCCTATAGAAAAGAAACTGTTGGCTTGTTTCTCTTCAAATGCTTTAAATTTCAAGTCGTTGTGTAAGTGGGCAGAACAGAACCCAACACTCTTCCTTTATCTTAGTATTACAGTGGTATTCATAGACCTCAATTGACAAGAGCCACCACAGAAACACATAGTGGAAAACTGTCCATCTTGCAAAAAGCCTCAAGTTGACAGACAGTGAGAGGGGGGATGGTATTATTGAAATTCTGCAGAGGGGAGGAACTGAAGCCCACAGAGGAGGGAATTGCCTTACCTCATGTGAGCTACTGGCTTTGGCTAGGTAATGGGAAAGAAAATGGCATTTTTTTTTGCTGGCAATTTATTTTTGCTGGTAACTTTAGATCTAAATTGAAGACCAATGTTTGTATCTCTCCATTGGCAAGGGAAGGGAGCCTGCTTGATTGGAATAGACCAAGAGTCAAACTTTTAGGTTAAAAAAAAAAAACAACTAAACTTTTAGCTAAAATTGAGAGTGAGTCCCACTGTTGTCACCGGAATGCACTGGAAAGGGGAAGTCAGATGGTAGTCACTGGTGGTTTGCTTATCTAGCTGAAGACTACATTTTGTGAGATCCTGAATCTGTGGAACTTCAGTATTTTTTCCAGTAATCTGGGTGATGGAATAGACTGTATATTTACTCCTCACCTTTCAGATGATGAAAGTCTAGAAGGGACTATAACCATGCTGGTGAGATGAGTGTAATTTCAAGGGGTCATGACAAATCAGAGGAGTAGTCTTAAATAACCAATATGTTGTTCAGTGAGGACATAGGTTTAGGGACAATCTGTTGCAAAATGGAAAAAAAAATGCAGGCATAAGTTCTACTGCAAAAGGTGGGAGGGGTTGGATAATGCACCACAAACTGAGGTAAGTGCTATACTGATGTGAAAAAAGCAATCATCAGCTGGAGGTGCTTAGATGAGAGAGTGTTTTAATGTAGAACACCTAATATAATTATTCCACTTCTCCCTGGTAGCTTCTCAGCTGTAGCTCTGTGTTGGGCACCACCCTTGAAGAAGGATGGAAGGACCCTAAATTAAAGCAGCAAAGATATCTTAGGAAATGTAAACTATAACAGAATTTGAAAGCCCTGGGAGTGCATAGTCCAGAGAGGGAAAATCTGAAGGAGATGGAGGCTGTAGTCTTCATATGTGCCAAAGATCATCACAAAGAGGGTGGTGGCTGATTTCATTCCCCCGACTTGTATTCTGCCAGAGGCGAACAAGGAGCAAGGAGATTATATTACAGTAGAGGAAATATTGTGTAGATGTTTGGGCTGCAAGGGCGGCAGATCAGTAAGGTACCTCAAGAAACTGAGGAGCTTTAATCCCTGGAAGTTTTTAATAGCAAGGCATTTTCAACCCTATTTTCTACAAAATTGTGATCTTGCCTACTTTATGGTGAATAGCACATATGGCCAAGCGCCTGGAACAATTGTGGGAATACATCAATTTATTAGCAACAGCAGCTCTCCTTGTTGCTCGCTCAAACCAGATCTTATATTCCTATCCCCTCCACACCCACTTTCTTCCACAGTTGCTGGAAAGAGTGATTTGCCCCAGCTCGCAGCCAGCATTTTAGCTTAAAGTGGCTGAGCAGCTGCTCGTGCCATCCATGCGCACACACTGGCCTTGGAACAGAGTCTCGCTGGCGATATGCTCAGCAGTAAGCGCAGCTAGCCCCTCTCCGTCACGGAGCTCAACTTCTCCAAAATAATTCAACTTCTCCAAAATAATTTCATCTCTTCAAACAAAATAAAAGCAGTTCTAGGGGTGGGGGTGGGGGGTTGCTGTAATCTCTCTTTCTTCAATGTAAGCAGCATCTTTATGAGGACATCAAAGTACTACCAGCTGGAGAATTAATATAGAAAATTTCCTTTTATGGAAGAAGTCCTTTTCTAACACAACCGCAGAGGAGCTTTTAAAGAACGGCACTAATTTGAAAAGCTTACTGTTTCCTTTTAGGCCATGGATTCAGTCTAAATAAAGTGCATCTTCTCATTGCACAGCAGACATTTTCAAGTGCAATGACAGCAACAGGGAGATTTTGGTTATCAGCGAATTTGTCTGTATTTCCTTCACGTAACAAAATAATTTTGTTGTTCAACATTAAACATCCGTATCAGACTGGAAGAATCTAATTCTCCTCGTCAGAGCCAGATCCAGCTGTGGATGGAAGAAAGGGGGAAGGGAGAAATGGGGTGAGCTGTGTAATGGAGTGACCACTGCTGCACCATGCAGCTGAAGAGGGCTGAGCAGGCTGTGGTAGCGATGCCAATGTGAGCAGGGGAGATTTCAGCTACCGTAGCTTCTTCCCCATCAGTACATGTGTGCCTGGTCCATCCGTGCCAAGCTCTGCACAGCCCTCCTGCTGTTCACACATAGCCACATGGCTCACGCTGTGCACTTCTATGCTGATGTAGCCATCCTGTTTCAAGGCGCTCATTAGACTTTAGTCTGGATTCTTGTTTTGCCAAGCACAGGTGGTTTGCTTTTGTGATTTTTCTAAAAGCTTCTCATGCCGAGCCACTTCAGCCTGCATTTTTACTTTATCTATGTTTTTCCTTATATTTGCCATTTAGGCTGGAATTTCCACAAACTACGGATTTGGGACCTAGTGACAATTTTAGGAGGTGTTTAGCACCCAGCACTCCAGCTGAAGTCAGCTGCAGCTGACTGCAGCAGAAATTGGGGCTACTCCATTAAAGAAGCTTATAGACTGTCTCAGGTCAGAGCCTCCCTGCATCCTCAATGTCTTGTGTCTCTTCATCCTTAGGTGCTGCTGTCAGCTCCCTCCTAGTTCATAGAAGACCTGCATTCAGGCAGATAAAACATTTCCCTTAGATTGCACTGGAGCAATTTCATGAGGGCTGGTAATGTCGTGGTTCTAACTGCTCAGCCTTAGCCTGATGTTTTAGACATTTTCAACTAGAGCAACAACCGGTTTCAGAGGATAACTCGAGTGTTAGGGTTGGACTCAATTACTGCAGAAGATCAGTGCCCAATTTCCATTCTCCGAAGGAAGGCTTTTTGCCCTTTTTGCATTATGTCAGCAAACCATGAACCTGTCGAATTCCACTGCTTCACTGCAATCACTACATGGGCATGAAAAATGATCCAGAGAGTCAAAGGCAGAGACGTGGCTCCATAAATGCATTCGTCAAACTGACCTCAAGCTGGCAGGCAGCATCAGTGCCAAAAAATATTTAGCAGGTGCAAGCATGCCAGCCACTTGTGGTATGCCGTATGTTTCTTTAACAAGTAGATGGCTCTATGTGCTGGTTTAATATCTGTGGACAATTCCCATGTGCTTCTATTTATTTACCATGGTGCTTTGAATGATGCTATGCAGAGCTGCATTTGACAGCCAGGCACCTCACAACTGCTTTTCCTCTTCCGTTTTTCACCTGTGCCCCACCTTCTGTGCTTGTACTTTTTTCTTTTCCCAGGAGATTGGAGTCCACTTAGACTTCATGGAGTTGAACATTTGACTTGAAGAGGACTGAGTTCATGTTAAAAGGTAGACTACAAATAATGAACAAACAGGCACACCAGGCAAACCTGGTGGAGCCTGGTCAGAGAGCAGAAAGGCAGTGAAGAGTTAGGATAAGGGATACATGAAGGGTAAGTGATTGCAGCAATACATCTTCTATTGTTTAGAAAAATCATTCATGATCATGAAGGGGAAGCTTGATTGATGGCCAGGAGAAAAAAAAAATGAAATTAATACTAATTAACAAGAAAAAAAAAACACAAACACATGCCAAGTTTGCTTGCCAGTATTCTTTACATGTCAGCATCTTTATTTATGCAAGTTGTTTGTGTTTCACTGTTTTTTCAGCTGGGAAGGTGAAGGACAGAGGGGTATTAAAGCACAAGACAGCTGGGGTAGGAAGAGGGGTGTAGAGCCTGCAGAAGACTGGCTTTGAGTGTACTCAAACCTCTGAAGGCTTCACACACACCATGAAGTGCATGTAAAAGGTCTTTTTTTTAATTTTTTTTTTTATTTTTTGAGTGGGTGGGGTGGGAGTAGTTAACACCATTAACTTGCCTGTCTCCATGCAGACCTAAAGGATTTCTGGTAACCTCAAACAAGATTTGCTGCTATTGTGAATGAGAAAAAGGGCAGGAGGCCCAGGAAGTTAGTGTCAGAGAGCGAGTCATGGAGCCAAAGCAAAGGAAGAGGCACAAAACCCTGTAAAACAGAACACGACTAGACAACAGCAACTCCAACTCATCTTAGATGTCCACAGGATACTTCCCAGTAGTTTAATGCTTAGGATGACCGAGGCTGAAATTCACTGGGCTCTTAGACCTGGTGTAAGGTGGCATTGAAAGAAACTGGGATTTTGTTTGTTGGCAGATGCAGTTTCCTTTCTCATGAGAAGCCAGCAAGAATGGAAAAGTGGGAACAGAAAAGGGATAGCTGGAAAACGTGAAAGGTACTTTGTTCAAAATCAATATCTAATTCTGACCAACTTGGGAATGAGAAAATTGCTTCTCCTACACTTTTATCACCCAATAAAAACAGAGCATAAGGGCTTGACAAATTTTGTTTACATTTTCATTATGAAATTGTTTGAAAGAAGCTTTCCTCACAGTTTCCTTGTGTAAAAAGAGTACAGGGCTGCTATGCAGTCCTGTGCCACTGTATCTAAAACTGAAGTCAATGATCCTCACAGAAACAAGGATTAAGGCAGGGCTGAAGGAACATGATTGCAACAAACTGGCAAACAGTGGAAGAGCAGATCTCTTATTATTACTTAAAGTGGATCTCAGAAGTGCCCCGCTGCCTGCCGCACCCCGCTCCCCTCCTCCCCTCCTCCTGCAGCGACAAAAGCACCTCTCAGGCTGCGAGGACAGCACGCCACGGTGGGATTTAGCAGCAGCCCACCCAAGCCATCGTGGATAAATATCAGCTGGATAGCATTGGTCACAGTCAATGAAATGCACAGCAGGTAATTTAATCAGCTCACGGAGAGAAGCACAGAGCAAAGCTTTCCGTCCTGCATGTGAAATGCACAAAAGCCCCTGGAGCCAGGCCTCCTCCTTCTCTCTGCAGCGTGTGGCCATGGGGCAGGGCTCTCCTCCCTCTTCTGCCCCCTCTCAGACTGCTGGCATTTCTCCCTGCCTGGTGGCTCGGGAAGGCCACATGCCCAGCCATCAGCACCCACAGCAGAACCTAAATTTGGCTTCCCACTCCCTGCCCAAAGTCCCTCACCAGCAGGATGCTGTGTGACACTGGATCATGAGTCCTCCTGCCCATGGCTGGCTTGGAGGAACACCAGATGTGCTCATGGTGTCTTGGACGCAGACGCTGGCTGGAGGTTTTCACACACTGCTGTAACACAAAGATGCCTGAATTCCACCCAAACTGCATGCAAGTGCTCTTTGGATCCTGCCCTTATTATCCACATGGTTTTGATAACATCAGGAGCTTATGCCCACCTACCTCAGCCTTCTGTGAACACATAACTAAGATATAGAAGACATTTTTCTACACTATAATTAATGTCATTCATGCCAGTAACTGCAGTGGCATAATTACTGCAATAGAAATCCCGTACTGTTTCTTTCTGATTTTAATATTGCACAATCTCTAACTTTATATTCACATATTGTGATGGAGCATGAATCGCCATTTTTAGACATGTTCACTATTGGCAGTTATAAAGTGTTTCTACACCCTCCCTGTTTTTCTGCCCCACTTAGAAGGCTGCCTGAGAAATGCATTTTTCCTTGTCAACAGTTCAGGCGCAAATGTGTTCCTCTATCCCTAACCCCCCTGTAATGCCTGCTCCAGAAATTCGGTATGTGGAATCTGTTGACTGTTTCGCAGATGTGGAGCAGGACCTCCCCACCAGCCATCAGATCTGACCAGATGAAATTCATAACATCTGCTGCTCCTAGTCCGACACAGCTTTCTGTTATTCCAGCTGTTGCTGAGCATGCATTAAGCAGTATCAAATAGTTAAACCTCCTTCTAACTTTACTGCTGCCTTTTTTATTTTTTTTCTTCTGTGACTGGAGAAATATATTTCAAGCCTTAAAGATTTATTTGTAGCCATGGTGTCAATACACCCTCTAATGGGCTTTCGGTTTTTAGGCCAAAATACCAGAAGCCACTGACTGCCAATAAGAATAACAGATTGCACAGCACCACTCCTCTCTAGGATTCAAAGTCTGCTAGAAATGAGTTGTGAATTCCCTCTTCTACACTTAGGAAGAATGAATTATGGAAAGGCTAAGACTGTAAACAGGCTGCCGTAAATTAAGACAGAGAAACCCAAATCTTTTGCCCTGGGATCTACTGGATAATGCTGCTTATTCTTGGCTGATTTTATCTGATGCATCTTTTGCTTCAGCTACATCCAATTCCTACCTTAATTTGTTGTTGCAAGAAAAACACAGGGCTCATTTTAGCTGTGCTGAGGTACTTTAATTCAGAGGGCTGCGTATCAGTGTGGCTTTGGAGCAGGGGTCACTGCCAGAGCAGACCTTCCAGCGATGTCCCCCAGCTCTAATTCAACGTGACACCTCTGAGAGCATCTCCCAGAGGTGTTGCTGGCTGGAACCTGTGGCCATAAAAACCGTGCTTTTGATTTACAAGAACATGAAGACTTTTAATCAGGTCATTTTTTCTTGTTAGTGTCTCTGTCAAGAGAATGAGGCATCATATTTTAATAGCCAATATATTTTGTTAATTATGGCGTTTCATTATTTTGCTTTGACCTTGTCAACAGTCAGCATTCCGATCATATATATACATTAAATGCATTAATGTCCCTCTTTCTAATGATCCAAGCTGTCACGCAGAGGTTGAATAGTCAGGCAGTGGCTCTGTAGAATAATGAAAAGATCAAAGCAGTGCCATGAACTTCCCCGGTTTGTGGAGTATATGAGGCATTCACTTGCTGATATTTCATTCCCGTGACAACAGCTGGAGGAGAGCACCAGCCTCCTCTCTTCACACAGACCTGCACAAATGGCAATGGAGTCAGCTCCAGCGCTTGTCACTGGCATTGTAGCAAACAAAAGCAGCCAGCAATAAATGGCACAGAGGCATAAGGTCGGAGGATACGGCCTTCTGTGCATTGTCAGGGAAAACAGCCATCTGAAATGGGTTTGCTACAGTTGTAACCTTGTGCCACTCTCCCTTGCTGTGCTCCAGATCCTCCTCTCTATTGTCAAGACCCAAAGCAATGAAAATTCCTGAAAAGCCTCAATAACTATCTCTTTTTTTAAATAGTACTTCTGTGAGAGTGCTCTGTTTTGTCCAATATTTGCATGAGAATATTTTCTGCTGATGATTCTTCCTCATCTTTCTCTCTCTCTCTCTCTTTTTTTTTTTTTTTTTGTATTTTTTCTTAACTCTGGAAAATTAGTGACACTTTGAGAAAGTGTGAAGTTGTAGTGGTTTGTTAATAATCTGTCCTTTGATCCTTTAGTCAGTGTAGTGCATCTGTGTGGGAGAGACACTATTTTTCTGCCTTGTGCGAGTTATTTAGGGGGAAAAAAAAAAATCTAGCATCTGCTATGTTTTTGCTTCCTGGTGTTTGTTATTCTAAATATCTATTAACACACATTTTTTTCTGCATTTTTTTTGTAAGTACAAACAGGAAAATAAATACATAGACCAGACTGTTGGGCTTATTACTTCAGTCTTATTGAACTAATTAAAAAAAGGGGCAATGCAATGATAACATTAAGGTTATAATTAAGCCAGAATCTATAAATCAGTGGGTTCAGATTATCCAGTCAGTAAATTCATCAACCATGTAATGAAATCAAATGGTGAAATTAATCCTAGAAGGAATCAGGTTGTACCAGTTTGTCTCCAGGGTGTTTGTGGCAGAGCTGGCTCCCTTTCCATGTAAGCCCACCAGCAGCGACTGCACATAGGTGCCCTGAGCCAAACCCAGAGAGGGTCTGTTAACATGCCCTGATACATCGACACGAAATGCCCTGAGCAACACAGCACCTGCACAATTTTCTTTAGACCTTTGGGCAAGGATGGTCCCCAGTTTGTGATGACAGTCTCCATCACATATATTTGTCTGTCCTGATCTCCCCCTTTTCACAGAATCATGCAAGTTTACCTCAGCAGTGAGTCATTAAATGTTTGTAGAATCTTTTGAATAATGTTAAATTTTAATCCAGAAGCTAATGACGAGTTTGATGGCACCTCGGTGCTTATTTCTAGGAATGTATTCTCACATAATGCATATGCACATGCAAACTTAAAGAGAAGGAAGCAGAGGAATCTCTTCAAAGTGAGGCAAAGTGATGAGTCTGTGATCCTCCAGCATGGAAACTTGGGACCATTGAACTCTCCTGTAGCAGTCATTTGTTCTCTTGAACAAATAGATAGGGGAGATAGAGGCTGTACAAAGTTTTATGCCTCGGTGAATTGGCTACACCAGAGGACAAAGCCATTCTTCTGACTAGGAAAGGGATGGGTTGCTCAGCTGTATATGTTTTTGATTGACGGTGCAAGTAACTGGGACAACTGTTTCTCTTCTGCACCACTTTTGCTTTTTTAAAGAATGATTCCAGTTCAGTTGAGCCCATTTTTAGAGATGCTTCCCATTTTCAGCATCATCCTCTATGAGCAAGTCATGCTTGGTCACAGCTTTCTCTTAGGTGTCACACATCCCAGAAGTTAATCTCTCCCCTCACCTTGCCACTAGTCAAGAGAACAGATATTTTGGCCCACTACAGTCACCACACCAGGCTGGATGTTATTCCCTGCTTTTAGCAGTGCCCTTTCCATCTAAGCGGGCTCTGCCAACTGCCCAGTGTCTGGGAGCAGCATGGAGGAGAGGGGCTGAGACCACACCGGGCAGTGGGCAGTGCAGTGGGGGCTGTGTTGGTATGGCCAGGTAGCAGGTAAAAATATTGGTAAAAATATTGGTAGGTAAAATATTGGTAGCAGGTAAAAATAAGGTTTAATATTGTTGTGTTTCTGGAACCTCTTTGGGATCTGTAGAGAACAGCTTCCAGAGGATAGAAAAATGTTCATAGGTCTGGAAACCTCAGTCCCTCCTAGCTCATGCTGCACCCTGGCATGAAAAACAGGGATGCTTTCCAAGAATTTGGGGAAGAAACTCCTCTGGGGCCTGGAAGAACCCTCACAGCTCCTCTCAGCTCAAGGTAAACAGCCTTTTGTCCGATGTGCTGCACCACCTGTCCCGTTCTTCAGTACGGTCTGACTCACATTTTATATGCGGTGACGATCCCTTTAGCCCTCTCTAATTTTAGCTTGGTTTATTTTGGTTTGAACCATGATGAAGAAGGATATTTGCCTTGGGAGTGTCCTCCTTCCGCCCCATCATTGCCACTCCTCCAGCAGCTGCCTGCTAATCTCCCTGTTTTGTTTTTCTACTCCCTTTGGGGGTATAGTGGTACTATTTACCACCCTATCAGCAAGGCAGCTAATGCCGATTCAGGGGGGTGTGCTGTTTGCATTCACAATGAGGATGAGCTACGCAAAGCCAAATGCAGGCTTGGGAGAAGCAAAAATAGTTCCAGCCCAACATATGATTCAGGTTATTGCCAGGGGAAATGACGCTTTGCTGATGACAACGGCACATGAAAAATACTCTAGAAATATAACAGAAGTATATCCCTTGTTTGTATTGGTAAAATTTTGGGGATTTGTATGCAAACGTTACCTCTTGAACACAGGAAAATGCCAAGTCCTACACCTGGGGAGGAACAGCCCCAGGCATCACTACATGGTGAGAGTCACCCAGCTCTGCTGAGAAGAGCATTGCTGTTCTGGTGGACAACAAAGTGACCAGGAGCCAGCAAAGTGCTCTTGTAGGAAAAAAGGCCAAGGGTATGCTGGACTCCATTAGAAGGAGTGCTGCCAGCAGGCTGAAGGAGGTGATCCTGCCCCTCTACTCAGGCCTGGTGCGGCCACCTATTCTGGGCTCCCCGGTACCAGAGGGATGTGGGGCTCCTGGAGCGAGTCCAGGGGAGGGCTACGAAGGGGTGGAGTACCTCTCCTGTGAGGAAAGCCTGAGAGAGGTGATGAAGATGAGGGAGATGGGGTTTTCTCAGTAGTGCCCACTGACAGGACAAGAGGCAGTGGACTCAAATTACACATGAAATCCCATGTGAACACAAGAAAACTCTGCAGTGTGTGTGAACAAGCACTGGCACAGGTTGCCCAGAGAGCTGGTGGAGTCTCCCTCTGTGGAGATTTTCAAAACCCTTCTGGGCAACCTGCCCTCAGTGATCGTGTTTGGGCCGGAGTTTGGGCCGGATGATCTCCAGAGGGCCCTTCCAGCCTCAGCCATCCTGTGGCTCTGTGCTTCTGCCTGGTGGCCAGAAGCTTCCTGTAGCACAGCCCCTAGAAGGAGGCTTCACCTTTTTATACGAGTGATCTGTTTTCTTCTGTTCTTCTAAACACTCCCTTCTGTTATGGTTTCTCTAATTTTGCAATCAGCTCAGCTAGGAGAAAGGTACTTTAAAAAATAAAAATAAAACATAGTATAGACCAAACACACCTCACTGACAGCCAGCGTTTCTCAGAACGTGTTCAGGTAAAAACCATGCCAGAACCAGAGGTGTTTTGCTGCAATAAGGTCTCTAGGAGCAGGTCCTTCAGTTATTTTTCAGCTGGAGTCTGCTATTAGGCCTCGCTCATGAAACCAGTCAGGGCTGCCATGTCACTAGATAGTTTGAACTAAAGAAGTAACGTTCATGCAATCAAACTTTATTGACTTCAGTGACCTGGAAAGCAAAATTGCTGGTTTCAGGGGGCTTTGACTTCTCTTTCAGGCTGGAAGAACATAGGCACCGGGGTTTGCTCCATTTTCAGTGCCTGTTAGAGAACGGGCAGTGGTAGGGTCTGAACTAAAAATGTCATTTCTCCTTACCCAGATGAAGCACACCAAGTGCCAGCAGCAACTGCCGTGTTTAGCTTTGCACTTGTATGTGATGTGGTTCCCTCCACCCTCTACCACAAGCTGGTTGTTGAAAGAAGATATGGTTTTTTTAGAAGAAATTTGCAGAAGAAATTTCCCATAAATAAGTGGGAAAAACAAGATTTTAACAACAGGCACAGGGGAAGGGAAGGGAAGGGAAGGGAAGGGAAGGGAAGGGAAGGGAAGGGAAGGGAAGGGAAGGGAAGGGAAGGGAAGGGAAGGGAAGGGAAGGGAAGGGAAGGGAAGGGAAGGGAAGGGAAGGGAAGGGAAGGGAAGGGAATCACCTAGTCTGATATTTTTTTAAAACAAAACACTTTTTAAAGCTTTAACACTCCAATTTAGGGATATGTTTATGCACAGAGTCTGCTGCCACTACAAATGCTGGTGGCATTTTTATAAACTAAAAGTGGGAATGGCCTGAAAAAGAAGAATCTCTTGAATGTCATAAGTTTATGAGTGTAGAAAAAAAATAACTAGGAGAATAAGCTAAGAGAGATTCTTGTTCTGAATTTATTTCCAAATGTGTCAAAGTGCCTAGCTTATACAGTTAATAAAGCTTTTAAACTAAAAAGCAATCAATATCTGTTTTCTCTCAAAGCTAAACAGCTTTCTCTACTGAGAAATAGCAATAAGTATATACATTAAAGAATATTAAAGAATATGTCTGGTATGCCTGAGGTTGGGCAAAAAAATAATATTTTATATGCTGAAGTAATTTGGATGAATATTTGTATATTATTCTTTAATATAACTTAGTATTTTATTATTTATTCTTCAGTTTTATTCTTTTTCTGTGCCCACTGACATCCTCATTACGTCTTCAAAATAATGAAAAAAGTAAAAATGGATGTATGTACATGAAGTTAACCAATGGCTTTTGTTAGCCAATACAAACATCCAGAAATCTGAATATTTATCAGACTCCTAAATCTGGGAAAGGGAATGAGACTCTCCAGAAGAAGTATCTTCCAGGCTCCTGAGCAGTGGGAGCCTCCTGCCATTGATGTCAAACCTCATGCAGTGTTTGCTCTCCAAAACACGAGATTTGTTCCCAGAAGGGCAGGCACGGTCAAGTGACAAGTCCAAGGTCAACTGTGCTGTGAGCAGACAGGGCTAGGAACACAGCTTGTGTGCTACGAAGAGCTGAAATCCATCTTTTTCAGTGTGCACAGAGCATTTGCCCTTTTTCTAGCAGTTATATCAGTCAGAGCACCTATATTAAAATATCTGAAGGATAACAGTAAGACGTTCTGCACAGGGTTCTGCATTCCACTATCTTCATCTGCTTTAAGACAGCAAACGTTTCCCCCCTTCTCCTCTGTCGCTGGTGATGCACAGCCTTCGCTGCAGCTGTTGCCAATGGTGACTGCTGGAGCTGGAGCAGATCAAGGCACCCATAAGGGTGTTGTTGCTGCTGTGCCCCTGGTCCATGGCTCACAGTTCAGTAGCTGCTGGCTTTGAGGTCACTGGGAGAAATATTTGCTTTTCTTCCTTTGTTCTATCAAGTTTATTTTCTGGCTCGTCCAGAGGATAATTTTGTCTTGTGATGGAGTGGAACAAAATAAACCTGTGACTTCAAGTGACTGCAGAGCTTTCTGTATCCTTCTCTGCATTCTTCCAGGGTGATTTAATAAAGGGTATGAGCTCAAAATAACATGACAAAAACTCATTTTCAAAACTTGGGAAAAGGCTAATGGTGGTGCTCCGGGGCAGTCTACTTCCAGGAGAAACAAGCGTCTTTTCTCAGCCCTGGCACTGCTTTCCTCTTTGATCATTGCCCTATATCCACAGCTGCTGTCAGACTAATATTTGTAAAATTGCTTTGGGTTTTTAAATGTATTCCAGAAGCATAAAGCAATATTGCCTCTGTGCTATACATGTAGAAAAACATAATGAAAAGAGGAGGTGGGTGATGCATCCAGCAGCCCAAATACCTTTCTCTGTTGGGCTCAGTACACCCTCAGTTCTGTGTTCTTGTTCTTTACAGTGGATGTCTAAATGTTAGTGACAAAAACATGTCTCTCTACCTTTTAGCACTTACAGGACAAAATTCAAGGCTTGCTTTTACTCAGCCTTTCTTTCCCTGGCACACATAGCTGCAGCATACAGCACTCTGGGTGTGAGGGAGAAGGCATTTGGTGTTACGAGATGTGTTAAGTTTCACGGTGTTGCCGCAGCCCAAGAAACGATGCAGATGTGCTCTATTGACAGGAGAGATTTTTCTTACTTTGCATCAAAGACATTTACATTGGGGCTTACAAAAGGATTTAAGAGAGCTAGGTGCCCAAATCCCTGCGCAGCTTAGGTGGATTTAAGGGCATTGCTGTCTCCGGTTCTCTTGCACAAAACAGTACATGCACACAAGTCTTTCTGCTTCAGTGAGTTCTCCTGATGCACCAGCCTGGCACAAATCACCTATTGCCTTTGCACTGGTTCTTTCAACTTATTTTTGTTGGCTTGCATGTGTGTGAGAGGAAGGGAGAGGCAGCAAGACTGAAGAAGTCACAGAGGGTGGGTGTCAGAGCCCAGATGTGAATTCAGAGGGGCACAGCGTGCTGCCTAAGCACTGCTCCTCAAAGTGAGAATAACCCCTTTTGCTGCTTCAAGAGACACAGGGAGGTGTGTGACAAAGGATGAAGGGTATTTCAGACTGGCACGCTCCTGCAACTACAGTTGTTATAACTGTATTATGGCCTTGTGACTTCTTCAGCCTTTGTATTCTCCATCATGCATGCACAGCACATGGGTTTCTGCTGCTTGCAGGCTGGAGGTCACCTGAAGAGCTGTGAAAGGGGCTCAGAGACACAAATATGGCCCAAAGCTACATTTGCCCCAGTACAAACTTATTCTTAGCTCTGCTTCTAATTGTATCTGTATGTGTGTAAAGCTAAAAGACAAAAGTAACTGATTCAGATCACAGTTTAGACCAACTCTGCTAAACCTTTTCCATTTTACACTGCTCTGCCAATAGTCTTCTAACCTAGTATGTGAAACCTCTCTGTTGTGTGAGTCAGGGTCTTTGGAACAAATTTTGTTACCTGTGCTGATCTGCACCCTGACTGTGGATGTGTTTTCTCTGCCACAAATTGCGTTTGCATTACAAAGCAGACTTTTCATTTGAAAATGTGTCATCTTCCATATCCACAGACTTAGAAGGTATGTTTTCATGAATAATTCAACCCTACAAAGAGGCTGGCAGGAATACACCTTAGTAATGTGTGGAAGCACAGAGCCCTGAAGCACCATGAACATCATTTTTAGTATTAGAAAAGCATCAACTGATTTGACTTTGATTTGATATCAAAAGAACATTTTATTTGTTCAAATACTCAGGAAATCCCAAACTTGTAGAAGCCAAAGCACCTCTCTGCGTGCAGCACTTTGAGCATCAGCCTCATCAGCTCCACGGAGCTTACACCACACTGTCATGTGGGAAGGGTTTGTGCAACTCAGACCGCACTGGGAGAAGTGGCTGGGTGCTGAAATACTTGGAAATACCTGACTTGTGCAGAAGTTGTTGGTTGGTCACAAAGCTTCCCTGTGAAGAATACTTTGACCCCTTAAATATGTGCCATGTCCAGTGAGGTGAAATTGCACCTTACCTGATGAAAGTTTCCAGGACCACATTCTAATTTTTGTTTGCTTTTAAAGCTACAAGTCATCCTTGTAACACCCTTATGTCAAGCTATAAGACGGAAATGTACCTGCATGCTCGTCCTTCCTCAGATAACCACACCAGGTATGTTGAAAACAGTCATGACTGTCACCATTAAAGGAAAAATAGGGCCATAATCCTCCACTTGGAGGGAGCTTCTTCATTGATTGCAAACACTTTAGATACTTCCTAGTACACTTGCTCTCTGTCATAGTTTTGCCAATTTGTAAATACCGGGGAACAAAGGTCAAGAGATGAAAGCCCTTTATGAGCATGAGTCTAGCAGTTTTTTATTTTACCTGCTTGCTACACCCTGGAAGTAGGAATTGTAAAACATTTTAGCAATTCAGAAATATTAATTTTCTCTGTAGCCAGAACATTCAAAGCAACCAGCAGAACAGCAGCAGTCATGCCTTCATGAGCACAATAAATCACTAGGCAAGCAGCTATGTGACCAGAAGCTTTGAGAACACATTTAAGTTTTGACATTGAGTTTAATCACACATCTTATCCAGAGAGTAATGGGTGGAGGATCTGGCTTAGGTAACATGAAAATCAGTGGTTACTCAAAATCTGTATAGGAATGTTTACATCAGAAACCACTTGCTTCTCTAGGCACAGGGTATGGCTGAGTATTTACACAGTTAAATCAGATTTGTCACCCTTCTTGTTGAACAGAGGAAATGTGCTATTAAGTATTTGTTTAGATACTCATAAACATACGTGAAACTGTGTACACAGCCAGTCTGTTGAAACCACGCCTGCCTCGCTCTGCTTCTTCCTTTATCTCAGCTGTGCTTTCTCATCTGTTATTTCTCATCTTAAGCTAAAATTGTAATCTTGTGGGCAGGTGAATACCTTTAACACCTACTGCCTTTTGTACGGTGCTCTTGGCATTGTTCAGGTCTCTAGAACTATTGTAGCACAATTATTTAAGAAAACAAGCACTAGTTGGAGACTAGGAGTGCTCGGAAATTATTTTCTCCCCAAGAAGATAACTATGGGAAGAAACAGAAGGGTTTAGCTCTCTGTAGTTGATCTGCCTGTCAGGGGAGGAGGGTACGCGGTCTGCTCTTCCTGCCACTCTTCTGCTGAAGAAGGTCCTCCAGGTTTTGGAGAAGCAGCTGGTCCCTGGGAACAACAAGCTCAGGCCACCAGCTTCACATCTCTGAGCACAACTGTGATTTGTTATGGTGAGGTTCAGTGCAGCTCTTCTGTATTGCTCAAGGAAAAGGACATATTTGGAGAACAACATTAGGAACCTAAATAATGTGTGATCTTCAAGGCTGCTGGTCACCGGCTGCTCAGAGTAAATGTAGACGGTGTTAGACAGGCCTCGCCATATGTGAAAGTCAAATTTGGGCTCAGAAACGTTGTTTAGGGAACTGGAAGGAGGCTCCATGCCTTAGAAATGTAGTCTTTTTTTCCTAACTGTTGTCTATGAAGCTGCTTCCTGGGACCAAGCAAAGTGAGAGCTGGCTGGAAATGGAGCACATCGGGAAGCGAGGGGAAGTCCAACTGCTCCATACATTTCTTGGCTGTAGGCAATCTGGAGCAAGGAGGCATAGCAAGCATTGTTCTCAATCCAGCAGGGAAACATAACGCCTCCAGAAACTTTCCTAGTGCAGCTTATGCAAGACGAGGCTCTGGAGAATACGCATCAAAGTAAAGGTGCTGTTTCTCTGGTTCCTCGGGCTGCAATAGCAATTAGGCCATCCTGAGTTACGTTACTTATCTCTCAGTTGAGGGAAGGAGCTACAGAAGCCAGATACCAGTTACGTGCAGGGATTAAGGACATGACCCCAAATAGGCCCCATTAATTCTCCCAGCAGCTCAAATGTCATCAGTCTTAAAAATCAATAGGTAACACTGAACTATGAATAGTTTCCAGCTGGAAAGTTTGAGAAATGTTGATGTGGCTGCTGAGCAGTTGGTACCACAATATTAATGTGAGCTATGAATCTAATTAGAGGTACACACAACAGAAAATTGGCGAGGACAAGGTTAAAGTATTGCCTGCTGCCTTTCAGAAAAAATTGTGTTATTTGCCTTAAATTTCAGAATTTGTATTCTCTAGGTAGGTTAAAGAATGGAATTACAACATAAACTAATAAACCCCAAACTAAAAAGCTCTGTGCAGAGCAGGAACTCCTTTGTTGTCCACAAGGACAAAACATTTATATGATTAATTTTTATTTATTTATTTTTTCTCCCTGGGTGATGTCTGTGTCCTTCAATCAACTGAAGTTTTAATTTTTCATGCCTCTGTTCAGACTTCCTCTTGTTCCCCAGTTAGCTTTTCTTTTTCTTTCAGTGCTGAGAGCGTTTATGCTTTCCCAATCTTTTACCGTCTCTATCTTAACCGCAAGTACACATAGCTCCTCTGTTAAAGAACACATACCATGCCTCTCCGCCCTGTTTAAGTACAGGAAAGGAGCTTTTTGTTTAAAGCACTTTATAACAGATAAGAAAATGACAAGTGATTGTTGTGCTGGCTCCTTCCAGTGGCTGGTGGGCAGTGGGAGACGCTTTCCTGGGAGGCACAATTACTGGCACGACTTAGCACGAGTCCCACCAGCTGTGGCGTGGCCCTGGTGCCTGCTGAGAACAAAGATGTGAGCATGCACTGTACTTTCCCCAGCCCATGAATACCTTAGGTTGTTACTGTAAGTGGGATAGGAGGAAATTCAGTTATAAATGGAGGCTTGTATTCTTGCCATTGCCCACAATAAACATATTTTTCATTCAATGTTGTAAGAAGTCATGGATGCTCAAGAAAAGCCTGTCTGTACCTCATGCATAGCGGACAATGGGAGAAATTCAGCCCCATGTTAAACACATTGGAGTCAGTGGAGTTTCTTCTTCTTTGGGCTATTATTTCAGGCCAGTTGTCTCCTCTCTACATCCAGATCACTGCTGCAGGGTGGGTGTGATGCTGGCTTGGTGACCACCCTGGTGCCGCTCTGCCTGATGCAGCAGCACCCACTGCAGCAGGGAGGGATGCTCCTGGGACCCTGATGGCGTCTTCCCTGTGGTACCCCCACCCCACAAGTGCCCTCATGTCTCTGGGACCAGCCTGACCCAGGAGCTGCTAAACATCACATGGAGGTTCAGGCATATGGAAGGGAAGTCCTGTTTTCTGCAACCACTCTGTACCTTGCATCGTGAAGACCCCCTGCCTCCTTCGTTACCTGCACACTTCCTTGAATGCAGCCTCAGGAGCAGTTGCAAACAAACCAAGATGTTCAATTAGATTTCGCTATTTCCTGTTTCCAACACCAGTCTCAACGTTAATGGAGCTCTCTCTGTCCCTCTCTTTTATTTATTTCCCAGCTACAGCATGTAATAGATGTCAGGAAATGTGTTATCCCCTCTCATGGCTGTGGAATCACAAAAGGCTATAACTCTGGGTTTTCTGGTTCACGGACAGTGCAGCTGGTATTTCATAGCTGGCAGCAGCTTGGGAGGTTGGGGAACCGTTGACAGCTACATCGCAAGTCACTACTGAGAATTGTTTTAATGAGGCAGAAATGCAGTGCTTAAAGTCCCATCACATATACAAATATCACCAGATAGAATACAGGGGAAAAAATTAAACAGCAACGCTGTGAGTACAGTTGTGCATCTGCTTTTTTCCCCAGCTCGTGTTTGCCCGAAATGTGATAATATATTTGAAAAATCTTGCCTTTGCAAATGAGAATCCCACATGATTTTGCCTAAGCCAAGCGATGTGAGATGATCTTCACTGCTCAGGCATGCAGCTTTGGTGGGGTTATTACTGAGCTGGCCACGCAGATGGGCAGTCTCGCTACAGACAATAAACGGGAATTGTCTTTGTTGCAGTGTTTAACTGGCCATCCCCAGATAATACAAGTTAGGGCAAGGCATGCTCCTCCATAATAAATGCTGGTGCACAATTATCAAGCTTTCTGAAAGCCTGCCTTTTGTCTGAGGGATAATTCTTCTCTCTCACCCTCTGCCTCTTCAAAGAGAGCAGCATCCCCTCTTCTCCCTCTTCACACCGCACACTTCAGCGTTCAGCAGGCAGCTGTGCTGCAGGTAAATATCTCTGGATATCATTGGCAAACCTGCACAATGCTGAACACAGGCTGTGCGGAAATCCTGCTGTGTCCTGAGCCCCAAATGACCCCTTCCTTCACCAGCCACACGAATAGGGCTTCAGCTGCACTCTGGCATCACATTTTTGGTTGCTCTCAGACAATTTAGCAGTTAGGGACTGTTCTTTCAGGCATATATATGCTTTGTTGTACGTGTCCTTGACTGAAGGAGTGTGTGTAGAGGCAAGAGGGAGCTGCTATCTCAGGGAGATGCTGCTGCTAATTGCCTGCTACTGCTGAATACTGGAGTGCAGCCCGGGCAGAATTAACCTACGAGATCACAAATTATGCCCATTTCAGCTAGGAGTGTAATTGCACTGCTATTATGCATCTGACTTCTGTAAAATACCATTATTTTACTGTTTAGAAATGTGCCCTTAGCAGTAACTATAAATATGCTTGCATTCCACAGCAGGTTAATCAGACATCAATTAAAATATTTATTGAATAAGTTATTAATTGGCTATAACCACCATGTTATATGACAATTGTTTAAAGGGATGTGAAATTTTGTCTTAGACTCTGTGTAGTTACAGCTGATGGCATGGGAATTTTATTAGGTATGTTGAGAAGAAGCACTCATACCCTCTTTTTAAGGTCTCTGATTTTGTCCTTCCTTTTGAAACATGGTTGCTTGTTTGGAGAGTATTGTAAAATGAAGATGACTAAAATGATGCCTAAACATTTTCTAGTTTACTTTTCAAAGTGGCAGAGGTGAAGTGGAAGATGCTCTGTCTTGATCTCTGCAGCATTTTAATTCATCCTTCATCCTTGAGCTTGGGGGAGCGCTTGTTATGCCCAGCACACTAAGGAGCAAATGACAAAGAGTAATCTCTAGCAGAATGAGTTCATAAATTACGTTCCCAGCCCCTCCTCTCGGTGACATCCTCACAAACAAGCTGCCCTGCTTTCCTTGTGGAGGTGGGCAGCATCCTCAGGGTCGCACAGCCTCTGGCTCCCAGCCTCTCCCTCCCCTCCTCTCACCTCAGCATCACTCCAACCTGCCCGTCCCTGCTCTCCTTTCTCCTGCCTTTCACCTTCTTTCTTTTTTCCTGACACGCTAGGCTCTCCTAACCAATCTTACCTCCACACTGGTGATGATAAAATAAAACTAGTGGCCGGTGAGACCCAACAGCCACCTGGGTACTTTCTTGTGTAGCGTTAGACCTTTCCCTTCCCACCCCCAAGCACAGAATCACTCTGCTCTCGGTGCCAGTCCAGGTTCCTAGAGTTCATGCTGAAAGTATTACTGCGGGTTATCTCATGCAAAAGCTGCTGCTTATCAGCTGCCACGCTCGCATGGGGGAGGGCTGCCTGCAGGAACTAACACTGTGCGCGCAGAAGGAGCGTGGGCGCTGCGCCTGCAGCCTGCCGAGCTGCAGCAGATCGCACGTGAGCAGTGATGCCCTCCAGAGACATGGGCACACACACCCTCTCTCTGGTAGAAGATGTCAGGACCTCTTCGCAAAACTCAAACCAGAGCATTTTGCTTGCTTCTGGTTTGCGCTTTTATTTTATTATTATTTTTCCCCCCAGGTAGAGACACAATCAAATGACCTTTATAATGAGGAAAAAATGAGGAGGGAAAATACGATGCTCTTACTGTTTCTCTCTTGTTATGCTTAATAGATTAACTATGGCTGTAATTCAGTAAAAGGCTGTCTGTGGAGGGCATGTGGCAGTGAACAGATGCAGTGAATACTGTTTTTAAATTTGATTCTTTATTCAGTTACTGAGATTGAGACTGTGAAAGAGATTTCCCCCCAGACCACCATGCATTTGATTACTGCATTCTGGTATTTTCACATATTTTAGACTGTAGTCATGCTACCATGCAGCTTTTAGTGAAAATCCCCCTTTTTTCTGGACTTTTCCAGTTACTTAAGGCGAAGGCTTCTTTTCCTGTAATGTTGTGTCACAAGGAAGGAGAGGTTTCCTTATGCTTAGCTTGTACTTCTGTGGGTGCCTTCCTAATATTTAGGAATTGACTTTGGGTAGGTACACATCAAAAAAACAAAACAAAACAAAAAATCTTTTATTGAAAATATGGTGAGAGCAACCCTTGACCTCCTGCATCCCTATTTTCTTTTCAGTGTGGCTTTCCTGTGATGGGCAGTCTGACAGCCTGGGCTGTTCACAGCCCCTCTGGGATTGCCCACCTCCTGCTGGGTGCCAACACTCGAGAAGTCTCTGGGGTCCATGGCACTGCCTCTCACGGCATCACTGCTCTCTCCACTCAGTGCTCCTGAGTTTGCTGCTTCCTCTCAGGTTCTTTCTGCTCTTAGCAGGTTCTCACAGTAAATTAAGAGAAAGGAAAAAGCATTTCCCTTCTTTCCCTGGAATCACCAGGGCAAGGAGGAGAGGGGTGGGCAGCCCACGACAGCAGGGATCTCCCTGTGCTGAACTGAGCATGCCAGTTTTTGCTGGTGGGGTGATGCCAGCTCATTTGTAACATCTGCTGACTGGGGGATTCTGCATGTATATATATACACATATATGCATATATATATAGATACAGATATAGCTTTTGGCTTCTGGGGTGTTTTTCCCAAATAGCTGAACAGACAGAAAAACTCTAACTACAAAAGGGTATTTACACATTCAGATGGGTCCAGCGATGCTTTCCTACTCATTAGCCCAGCGCTCTGCACATTCGTGTGATATTTCTGGATGGGAATCTGCTACATTGTGGGAAAAGGGAGTACTAGAGCAGGAAAAAAACGAGAGGGGGGAACATGACAGGGGAAAAAATAGATGGAAATGCAAACTGCATTTCCCCAGTAACTGACAGCTTTACCACTCTTGCTGCTAAATGTTTAAGAAGGAGAAGAGCCCAGATGCCAGGGAGACCCAATCCCCCAGTTTGTCTTGGATGGGGCTGGGATACAGAACTGAAAATAGCAACAGGTTTTGTCCCAGACATCTGTCTTGTCCTCACGCCCCGTGTCGGGCCATGCCACGTCACCCAGCACAGCAGCGTGTCCCTGCCACATCCTTCCTCCCTGGGCACCCGTCCTAGCCTGCCATCTGCACTACCTTCTGCAACGGGCAGGTGATACTTGGGCTCCTCATCCCACAGGAATTCCTTTCATCCCAGCTTAGGAAAAGTAGCATAACTCACAAAGTGAAGAGGTATTGCACTTAAACGATACTGGTGTGTTTTAAAAGAAAATTCAAAATTCCAGTCTCATTCCTCCTGTCCACGTGTTATGTACATCCTGCGTGATTCATAAACAGCACAAAAGGGCCCCTGTCTCTTTTTCCTTGGCTCTGTCATAACAGAAGGTTAATGAAATCCTTCGTGAAAACCAGTGAAAGCTAAAAATCCTGCTAGCTAATGTCATCTAAGCATTTAGCACGAAAAACAGCAATGCAACTTCCCAAGCAAATGCAAAAAAGCTTGATTAAAACCTCCTGCAGAAGACTGGCATATTTGTCCAGGCCAATGATATTCAAAATATCGCCATAATACCTGCCTTATAAAAATGCATGTATTTCTTCAGCTGTGTGTATTTAGACCTTTTAGCAGTTCTAATGAGCTTTCAGAATGAAGCTACTACAGCAATCAGCTTCTGTGTAACAAGCAACATTTAAATATTAAAAACGTAAATTAGCTAAGCTGGTTAATTACAATTTTCCAAATATTGCAAAAGTGCAAGTAAGACTATTAACTGCTTTGAAATTCAGATATCAGTTCCTCCCACTCAGGGAACATCCAGTTCAGCAGAGAAGATGAAGTTACAGAACAGTCTCCTGAGCTAGCCAAAACAATATCTGCTTACCAGAGCTAAAAGCCCTACATTTCAGCTGCCATTCAGAGATGTTAAAACGACACAGAAGCCTAAAATCAGAATTTACCAGTTTGTGGAAATACAAATGTCTCCCAGAAGAAGTTTCTTGTTGGCTCTCTGAGCCCCTGCCTAAGGATGCTGTGGCTTGGGGTGCTGAGCAGGCTGCATCCCATAGCTGCAGCCCCCTGTGCCCATGAGGACCTTCCCCTTCCTGAGAACCGTTTATGTTGGGTTGATGCCCAGCAAGAAATATGCAGCAGGCAGCGTTTGAGCTGCTCTTGCTTCTGTCCCAGATTCTTGCTAGAAATGACCCTGGCAGCAAACATAACATCAGGAAAATATCTGCACAAGTCAACTGATGAGGACAATCTCTTCATTTTCTCTTAGTGTGGATGATCCTAGGTACTCAAGCCCACGGTGTGACCCTATTTCCTTGAGCAGCACAAAATCCTCTTAAAAGTCACCCACTGGGAATGCCCCAAGGTTTCAGCCTGGCTGCCAGACACCTCTGCTCTTCCTACAGCAGCCAGCTACTGCACACACCTCTGTTGAAATGGGTGCAGTCACAGAGTAAATGGCTTGTCAGGAAGATGATGAACGGATCCAAAATTATAAATGTACGCCTCTTTGAGTATAGCATCTGCCTGTACTGCTTTGTGCTGCAGAACAAAGAAGGAGCAGAGAAAATTCTTCCCTTGGGTCTTTACTGGAGGTGTTCAAAACCATACAGGAGCTGTCCCTGCTAAAAGGGATCTGGGTGGCTTTTAGTTCCAATATTGCTAAAAATTGCATATTATTTCCTTTCTGTTGTTGTTGTGGTGGTGGTGATTTTTTTTTTTTGCTTTTTTGCTTTCTACATGGCTGTAATTCAAAAGCTTATGAGACAGAATGTCTCACAAAAGAAAAGTGAGGAAAATATCTGTTTGATTACACTTCTTCGCAAGCATAAAAGCTTTCTTTGTGGTAGCTCAAGGAAACAGCTTTTCAGAGCCAGTTCTGCAGCAGCTACATAAGCATTTGTATTTCTAAGACATCTCCAGATTTTGCATGTTGCTTTTGTTTATTTTTAAGTAATCTCCAATTTTCCATCTGTCTGTTTGACCTACCCTGGTTAAAATCCCCACTAGCCCCTTCAACTCTACCTAAGGTGGAAATGAAGCTGAAAGCTCTTTCTGGAAGACATTCTGTATTAGAAGCTATCAACACTTGGTGGTATCTTTTCTCTTGGAAATCCCTTGTTGGCCTAATTTAGAGTTCACTCCAGGCAAACTTCTTTCAAAAGTAAGTGAGAGAATGAAAAGGTTTGCTCAGTTGACTTTCAACTGCATGGTAAGAATTGAAACAAATAATGCTTGTTTCTATCAAACACACTGCAGACCACAACAATTTTTATTGATAACATCAAAAAAAAAAAAAAAAAGCATGTAATACTTTGGAACAGCTGACAGAATAGCTGCCTTTAGTAGCCTGAGTAATCTTCCAAGTGAATTAATAGAAAGTTAGTCATTGCAACAATAAACTCTTATTTATATTAGCTCAGTGTCTGTGGGTTCCCAGTCTTGGAAGACCCCTGGTCCTTGGCATTGCACATAGTGTCAGGGACTGTCCTCCCAGTACAGGTTATAAACTGGGACTGGGACGAGTCAAGGAGCTAGTATTGTCTCCTTTTCACAGTTGAGAAAATGAATCATTTTAAACAGAAAGCCCAGGCCTGACCTGGAGACCAAGCAGTCCTCCTGAATCTTACTGTCCATCCAACATTTCTACAGGCCTGGGAGTTATATTGGGAATACATGGAAATGAACAGGTAACTCTATAAAATTTTACTTTGCCTTAACAGTGCTTTGCCCTGATATATTTGTTGCTGTTGTTCTTGGGTGCCTGAGAAGGGAATACGTGGGTTGTAAAAGACCCCTGTTGAGGCAGTGGAGCAGCTTTAATTTCATGTCACGTAGGGTGAGGTTGTTCTGGCCAGGAGCAGGGGATGCAGCTGCAGAGGAGTGATTTTGAAGATTATCTTTGTGGTCACTTCAAACTGTGAGGCAAGAAGGGCTGTTACTGAAGTGAATTTAGTTCAGATGGACTAGGGTCTAAAGGGAAATAATTGGGCTGTATGAAAGCAAGAGCTGCAGCAATGTTGTTGATTTATCTGCAGAACAGATCTTATCAAGTCTTTGCAGTCAGTTCTCTTTAAAAGGATAACTTCGAAAATGCTCTCGATGGTGGCAGTGCTTCAGTGCCAAGCTGCAGCAGCAAGGAGATATCAGCACGATCTCTCTGTGCAGGAGTGGTATTTGTATGAAAGCATCCCCCACTCCATCTCTAATCGAAGTCCTGAATAACAAAAATACCTTATTTGATCATGCTGCTCAAATGTTAGCATCCCAGTGATGTTCTTTGTGCCTTACATCCTGGTAGCAGACATAAAAGCAACAAACCTTAAATAAGCCCATCAGTAGGAGGGAGAAATGCAGTGACAGACCCTTGGTGTCTCTTTGAAGCCATCCACAAGGAAACTAACCTGCCAACCTGAGCAAATTAAAATTTTTGATGTTCTTCTTCCTTTCCCTTCCCCAGTTCCTTTTACTGACTTGACTTTTATCTGTTATTAAATGTTGTTAAATTTATTTTTCTAGGACAAAGAACTGAGTGGATCCACAATTACTTGCAATAAAATTCATGTTTGTCTTTCCTGGCCAAGACCAAAATTGTGGATTCATCCAAAATACCCCTGCGTCTCTTACCAGCCTTATTAGGTTAGATCCTTACTGGAATATCTTCTACTTTCTGTTGCTGTCTGAAAATTATAAATCAATACAAAGTTCTTTGGGACAACTCCTGCATGGTTTTGAGCAGTAAGCAATTTAAGTTCTCTTCTTTGGAGGGGTTGGAGGCAGAGAAGGTGGAGGGGATTATTGCTGGTCCAAAGGCAAGACACTTGCTTTAGTTGCACGTTTGCAGCAAAAGTGCGTGTCCTCTGCCCAGCACGCATATCTGCCTGGGGAAACTCCCTTCCAAGCACATCCCTGTGGCATTTCACTGCCTCAGCAGAGCAACCACTTTTGAAGGATTTTGGCCTTTTGGAGAGGTGACTGTGTGTAACCAGATTTGTTACCAGTTTTGCCTCCAGTACCAGTTCCAAGCCTGTAACCTGCAAGGAGAGCCCTTCGTTCTCCTGAGCCTGGCCCATCCTCCTGCTCCTCCCTGCCTTTGGTGATTGCAGATGTCCAGGTGCTCCTCAGAGGCTGGATTTGGGGATGGAAAAGAGAGGAGAGGGAAGAAGTGATGCTACTGTTATTTTGTTGTTGCAGCTGTTTCTTTAGGACCCAACAGAACTGTGGAGATTTGCAGTAGCAAATGGATCACCGAGGAAATAAATAAGATGCTGTAGAAATATACAGCGAGTAGAGAGAAAAAGGGAACTGGTGTTGCACATTGTAGATAAACTTGAATAATGGGGTCACATACTGCAAGCTTTGTAGTCCAATTTCATTTCCTTCACACATCATTCAGTTGTATAAAAGCAATTCATCCAGTTATCACCTCCTAAATCTCCTTCTACATTGTTGTAGGCATTGATGGCTCTTATCTCATTACCATATGCTGCTGCTGGTCAGGAGCTATTCTTTGTGAGCAGTATTACCCTGGTAACAAAATAAAAACAAATGAAAAAGGAGAAAGATGCATAATTTAATGTGTCTGTTTCAAAGATAATTCTCGATTATTACTTTTTTAGATCAATTTTCAGACTCTGCTGTAAGGAATGAGAAGGTACCTTGCAGTGAGACTTGTTACATCATGTGATTTCCAAACAAATGATCACAGAAAAAGGTATTTTTTAAAGTAAGCACTGGAAACAAAAGCTTGACATTCCTGTTGATTTTTCCTTTCTCCCCATGCATCTTCGTATCAAAGGAATAAAAAGAAATGAGATTCCAACACCAATTCCTGTCACTACATAAAACAGCAATTTAATGCCATAGTCCTTTTTTTTATTATTTTTATTTTATTTTATTTTATTTTTTTTACTGCAGAAGACCTGGCTTTATTATGTCACAGTGTGAGGAATGTTTTTATTAGTAGCAGTTCTCTGCTGAGGGAAAAATATTAGGTCAGTTATAGCCCAGGTAGTAAGTGAAATCGGAATCTGGCCTATGCTTGGCTAAAAATCAAGTATCTTTGAATATAAAATAAAATATTTCCCATTTTTAAGATAGTGAGCTTTTAAAATACAAACTAAGGCGGTGTCCTGGCAATGTCCTTTTAAACAACCTTCAGAATGGAGCGTGCTGATTCTAAAAGTCCATTTAAATTCCTGGGAGCATCTCAGCAGCTGGGGGAGAGCAGGCAGAGGGACAGATAACAGCAATCAATACTGGCTTTAATAAAGGACAGTGGCAAAGGAGAAGAAATGAAAAAAAAAAATAAAAAAGAAAGGTGAATTGCTGTGGGTATAGAGGATTTCAGGTCACTTATTTTGGCTTGACCTGCTGGTTTCTCCCCTAATTGAGCCAGGGATTTGCTAAACCTCTCTCCAGGCAAGGAGAGGAACTGGACGCAGGGGGAGTGAGAGGATGGAAGAAAGCAGCCTGCTTTCTTGTGGGAGGGGTTGGATTTTTTTTTTTTGTTGTTGTTGTTCGTTTGCTTTAAGCTGAGAATAAATACATTAAAACACTCCACAGTATTTTCAAGTCTTGAACAGAGGTTTATCAGGAGTATCTATGGCTCTCTAGCATGTGCAGGCCAGCAGCTAAAAGCTGTGGTCCGCTTGGAGCAATGCACCCATTTTTTTTTTGTCTGTTTGCAGCATCGTGACAGTATCACATGGATATGAATAAATCCACATTATATTCACTGCTACTTAAGAATAGGGGTCATTTTTAAATATTGGGACTGGAACTACACATGCATTAAGCAGGGCTGACAAAAAGAAGGGGAAAGCATGTGTATTATTAGCCCGGCCCTGCGGGCAACATGAAGTGTAAGAGGTTGTGCTTGAAAGTTAGAGACGGGCTCAGCGTGTGCACTTGTCTCCTGCACCCTCAGCCAGGGCTGCTCTCCGCACAGCATGTTCTCCAGTGTTTTCCTCAGCCCAGATTCAGGTCAGGGACTTCAGGCCTGCTGCACCCTACTGAGTTCATCTTTTCCTTTTTTATTTATTTATTTATTTATTTATTGTGGTATGGGATCTGAGATGTTTCACAGCTGTGAATCCTGATTGAAATGCTGCTGTTGTGGTTTGTCACTGCAGGTTGGACCAGAGCAGGCAAGCCCAGAAACGTGAGAGAGGTGCAGAAGTCCTGGCCTCTGAGAGCCACCAGGGATGAGCCCTGGTGCTGTTGGGTGCTGCGGCTGCTGGCTGCTGAAGCCCAGCCAAGCTCTGCTTTGCTCCAGACATCCACAGAGAAGGCCATAAATTGCATTTATGCCACTCCAGCCTCCTCCCCAACTTGGGATCTGCTGGAGACGGCCTTTATCTGGGTGCTCCAGTAAAACAGACCCTTGAACAGCCCAAAGCTGGCCACAGTGTGCCATGCAGAGCAGCCAGTGCTGGCCGTGCACCTCGTCCCTCTGCGCTGGGGTGGGAAGGGGCCGAGCTTTCCACTGATCTTGAGACCAGATGTGTTTTTTCCCTAAGACTGGTAGTTTAAAATACAGAGCAAAATGATGGGGAGGCGGGGCAGGAAGGGTGGTCTACAGGGACGTGGATGTTGTCCGCCTGCGTGAAAAAGAAAAGCCTTTTGCTCCATTAGTCATCCCCTCATGAAACGCCTGGCCTCCAGAGGCCTCTGGGATGTTGTGATCTCATCGGAGCTGCAAGGTGGGTTTCTGTAAAGACAGCTAATGGGATCGGTTAAAGCTTTTACAGCGGCACCAGCTGGAGAAGCCTTGCCCTGGAGCAGACCCAGCGATGCCGGGTGCTGAGCACATTGCAGCCCTGTGGCAGGGAGGGGAGAGCTGAGGCACGGCGGCGGCTCACCAGGGTGTGGTGCACCACTGCTGCCTAAATATGTGAAGGCACTGCCCCAACACCAAGCAGCCGCTCTGCTCGCTCTCAGTCAGCCAAATGGGAAAGCAATATGTGAATCTCAGTGCAGCTTCTTGGTGCTGCCCTTCGCCCTGCCCATGGCATGGCTGCATGGAGTCAGCCTCCCTGTGCCCCTGCTGTGGGGGCTGTGCCCTACCTGTCAGCACCACGCAAGCTTCAGCAGAGACTCCCTTTTGCATGTCAGAGTGAGCTGTGCTTGTCTTACCACTGATGCTGAGTTATTTCTACTGACTTCACTCAGAGCTGTAGCCCACAAGGTCCACCCCATGCCATAAAATCCCCATTGCCTCCAGCTGGTGGGACCACCAATCTCCAGGCATCCCAGTTTGGGGGAACCCAATATGAGGCTCCGGGGACTGCTGGCATGCAGTGGCATGGCACAGGGTGACATCAGGTTGACTGGGGCATCTCTTGTTGGATTCAGCAGGTTCCTGCAGCTTGGTGTCAGCACAGAGATGCTGTGCAGGTCTACAGTGAAATGGATGCACTCAGGCATGAACAGGCACAATTACAGCATCTAGAAGCAAATTACAAGTTTAAAACTGTTCTTTACAGTTTGGAAAGCCCAAATTATAGGGCCCACAGAAGAATGCCAGAAGGATAAGAAGTAACTAGAAGAAAGTAATTATTAATGAGCTTAAACATTCTCATTTGCTGCATTCACGTTGTAGCAGTGCTTCCCTGTGAAATACAAATAAGTGGTCAGCATCCCTTGGGGGAAAAGTGATGCAGTGGTTTTATGCCTTAACCTCCTGGCCAGTGATTGCTAGACACTTCTTGGTGGTTAAGCATTCCCAGTGACTGGAATTGATCCTCTGCAGAACTAAACCTAATTTGGACATAGTCCAGTGCGATTGCTTGATAGGATATAGCTTAATGGCAATGTGCTTGCAGTTAAACAGAAGAGAAAGTGAGAGAGAAAAGATCCCTGAACAAAGAGCCCGTGCTTGTGCCTGTGACAGAAATATGATTCTTTGCTTCAGCGCAATAGGTCTTAAAGCCTTGTCATCTTCCTGAAGGTTGGCAGTGATTTACAGACAGGAGAAAGAAGTGCAGTGGCACGCAGCAGCCTGCATCACTGCTGCTCTGGTTCCTGTTGATCAAGGACTTGCTGCAGCCAAGCTCAAACCCAGACATCCGAGGAGATGGGGCTCAGAGCATCCTTCTGGGGGAACGGCAGTCCTTCCTCCCAGGAAACTGCAGCAGACTGGAAAAGAGGTGGAGGCCACGCTGAATATGAGCTACTAGCCCAGCCCTTCTTCCGAGTGATTAAAGACAGGGGAATATTGAGTGGGAGTGAGCAGGATACGTTACCTCCACGTCTGGCAGCGGCATGCTGGCCAAGTGAGTCCGCTTCTGGTGCCAGTGATTCAAAAGGGTCATTGAGGAGCTGGAGGGTGCTCAAGGAAGAACTATCAGGATGAGAAAAAAATGGAAAACATGAGGAAGACCCAAGGAGAGGAATCTGTTTATCTTATTGAAAACAGGATAATGCAGCCTGCGGCTTCCTACAGAGGAAACATAAGTTTATTAGCAGATAATTCTTTAGCTAACAGATAAATATATAGCATCATCCATCAGGAAGAGCAGAAGACAATAGCACCTTAGAATAAAAATAAGGTGTAAATGTCTAACAGTAACATTAATTGACAATTAACCTCATTAGTGGCCATGGGAGATTACTTTTTTTTTTTTTTTCCTGCTGAAAGAGGTGCTCTGGCTCTGTCAGGGGTTAACATGGAAGTCTGAGCTCTGTGCTCTGCAAAATGTCAACTCGAATGATCTCAGTGATCTCTTCTAGCTCTGTTTTTGAATCTTGTAACATATTTCATTCCTAATTCAATATGGGAAAGAGGTTTCATTTCAGTATCTTTAATTTCTACCAAATGCATTTTGCATTCATCTTGCAGTGGTTTTGATTTCCTGTAATGAAATTCTGGCTGGTCTCTAGCTCCGTGTGCATAAACATTGCTAGCACAGCAGATAATATGTAAGACGTCTCACAGCCAGCCTGCAATATGCAAAGCTTCATAGGAGCACTCCATAACATTGCAGGTAATTATGGCAATAAATGATTAGATTATGCATCTGATTCTGTGTCCTGGGGGTATTTCAGGGGAAATCCCACCCTTTTCTATAAAGAATGGCCAGGCCTTATACCAAGGGCTTGCAAAGTGCACCCATAACTATGTTTTATTGTAGTTGTACATTGCAGATGTGCATGCAGGTGTACCTAATTAAAAAATGAAAATAAAAATAAAAATTTTCATTGTTAGTTTATGTGAGATTTTAATTTTGCATGGCCTTCAACTCCTTTTCTTCCAGTAGCCACTTTGTTACAACGCTGGAAGTTCAAGGCAGCTTTCAGAAGCTGCAGCATCCAGACCTATGGAGGGATTTCTGGGTTAGACCATTCACTACCTCTAGTATATCATTGCCACTGCTTCATTACAATGACATTTTAATAAATATTATTGTTGGTATTACCCCAAAAGTTTACAATGCCATGGTACATGGGCACATAACAAATAGCATTTATATCACCATTAATTTATAAATTGAGCATGTGCACATACTGCAGGAATAATAAAAAAAAGCAGCTGTCTGAGTGTGTTTGAAGAGATAATGTTGGCAAATGCTGCATGGAAAAATTCAGGAAAGAACATTTTTATTAGGGTTAGTTCAAGATGCTCAGTTGGTTTAAGATGTCTGTCTGGATGCCTGGTATAACTCACTTTTCAGCTCCTGACATGGAGCAGACAGAAGTTCTCCTATTTTCTGTTTTTAAATCATCTGCTATGTGCAACACTCACGGGCACCCCATGTGAGGCTGATGAATTTGGTCACTAAATGAACACATTTTTTCTCCATGAAATTGGTCTGCATGGGCATGCTTGTTTGACCAGCTAACTTTGTAATTTTTTTCAGACAAAGTAGAGGAAGCAGAGGGGAAAATCCAATACACACAGCATGGATTGTGTTCTGGACTTTGAAGGCACCCACAAAAGGATTTTATATTTTCATGGTTTTATTCACAGTGTTTCAGTCCTATCAACTCCATTACTAATGTCTAACTTTTTTTTTTTTTTTTTTTTTTGGATTTACCACGTACGAACACCTAGTTAACACAAGCCCTCTGGGTTGAAATAACAATAATTTTAGGCACCAGTAAGCAACAGACAAATTCTACTGAAAAACCTTTAGACACTTTTTCCATGCTTGCTTTAGAAATTACCTAAAAGCCTTGGCTCAGACTTACATTTCTGTTCCTCAGAGGAGTCCAGGGCCTCCAGTGGCCAAAACACACACTCCTCAAAATCAAAATGTGAGGAAAATTATTTCTACTTGGGGGCTGAGATTGAGCCTTCTGCCAGAAAGACAAATCAAATTGTTTTTTTACGTCAACAACAGGTCTGTGTTTCTCAGTCCAGTCATATACAGACATATGACATTTTGTTATTGCTTTTTTTTTTTTTTTTAATTGTATTCCCTTTTTTCTAAATGTTGTTACTGTCTTGTGAGGAAGACAGACAGTAATGTGGAGTTTTAACTAAATGCCTCTTTCAGATGACTGATCTGCCGTGAACTTCAGATACAATAACTAAAACAAACAATTCTGTGCTCTTACAACTTCCTAAGCAAGCCATCTTACTGTAAAACTTTTTCTAGGTCTAATTACTTAAACTTTGGGGATTTTTTAAGATTAAATTAAGGCTAGGCTTTGGATGAGCCAGGGTACACCCCATAATTAACTTTGCTCTTACCTATCTTCTTCTTGGAGGCACTGCCATTTATCTTGAAGGTATCTGAGACAGGTAAGTATTTCACCTGCTTTTACTCACCCATTGCTTCCTAAGACTTGTTAATATTTCATTGGGAGCTAGATGCACACATGATAAAGGTACGACTATTTCATCAGAAGGACTCCCACCCACAAAAACTTCCTCTACAAACTGTGGAAAGGGAACAATGCTCCTTGGAGCTTCAGGAGTACAAGAACCAAAGTAAAGACCTGGTTGAGCATCTGTGTCTGCAAAGCCATGGCTAAGCTGTCACTAAGAGCGTTATGTCTGTTAAGTAGAGACAGAGTTCAGAAGCACGGCTTTGCTCTGTTTTAGCGCTCATGTTGAAGGAGGCTGAGGTCATTCACAAGGAGGCTTTATTTTTCCGGTAATGACTCAAGACAAAAAAGGATCTTTTAATTACACCCCAGTGACGGCAAAGCATGAAAGCACGATTCATGATACCCTGGAGACTGCATGATATCTTGGTGGCATTTGTTTTGTCCAAACAAAATTACGTAAATAAAACTATTTACATTTTTTCTACATATGTTCCTCTGAGGATTAATATTTTCAGAGGATTTTGGAAAAAATCATTTCATGTCCATGCGGATACTTAACCAAGAAACTGTATGTTACAGTAAGGGATACAAGATCCAGAAAAAAACATAAGATGAGCATCCCTGTTTGCTAGGACAAACAAATGCAGGTGCTGGGACTCAGCCCCCAGACCTGATTCTTGGGGACTTAGCTTTAACCAGTCCTGGCCCCGGTGAGGATGCAGGTGTGCTGTAGGCAAAGGAGCCTGGCAGACCAGGGACATGGCTGCCCTCATTGAGAGGGGATGATACTGGTCGTTTTTGTTGTTTTGGGTGTTTTTTTTTTCAGTTGTGAGTAGGGTGGAGCTGCCCCAGCCCTCTGCCTGACAGAAAAGAAGGCATTGTGAGTGCGCATACCTGGGATGCTGGTGCTCAGGATTGCTGCCCCGCTGGCAGGGGGCATCAGCAGCACACAGGGATGGACATTTGCTTTGTCAAGGCAGTTTTGCTCAAATGCAAGGCAGGTTTTCGTACAAAAGGAGAGGGGGCAAATGCTAGGTGTCATTTGTTCTTGTCCTCATTCAGCTTGCATCTACCCCCTGGGGTCCTGCTCTTTCTTCGGGGGGAGCTGGAACTGGCCCTGCTGCAGGCACAGTGCTGAGCTGCAGGGAATAAGGGGCTGAGCTATTCTGGGCATCTCCCACACTCCAAACTGATAGCTTTGTGATGGGATTTTTGTTCTAAAGCCGGAGGAAGAGGGAGAGAAACAACCACAGGCTTTCAAGGGAGGAAGTCCAGAGGGAATTTCTGGTGCGTTCCCAAGTCATTCATTAATATCAGCTGATGAGTCAGAAAAATGTGGCTGTCTGCTGACTTGTAACGCGTCTCAGGAACAAAACAGGTTCCTGTAGCAGCAGTTCACCGTTACTAATGCAGAGCCAAGCCCTTTGTCAGCTTCGGATGATTCCCACATCCAAATCAAGGGCTGCATTTAGCTTCCTGTTTGCTTGTCCGATCTCTTGGTCCCCCTGCTGACATCTGCGTGCAGGCTTACAGAAATAACATCTCTACAAAACTCTGCAGTGTGCTGTGTGTAAATATATATATATTCCAACTAAATCAATAAGAATAGTAGATCATGTCATATTTGGGTATATTAAAGAAGACAGTGTTTTCCATTTTTAAGACCTTTTGCCTCTCAGTGTTGAAGTTTCAGGTCACGCAGAGTCCTCGAGGCATGTGCTGAGGGCGATCCTGACCCCTCGAGCAACGTGCTCACCTCAGCGTGGCGGCAGCACTCATAGCCTGGAGCAGAAAGCGGCTCCGCCACGGGGTTAGGCCGCTGCGAGACCCGGCTGCCTCTGCTGTGAGACAATCTGCTCCTCGGGGCTAGCTGCGAGCGAGCAGATGGCAAACGGGCTGATCCTGCCCTCAGCAGGGGGCTGGGTGGCCGCAAGGACCTGCTGAGGACCCTTCCTACCTGAATTACCTAAAAACCTCTGATCCCAGCCAGCACCGGTCAGGATCACAGGTCACCTCACCCGTTTGCCTGAGTCAAGTATTTGGCTCTCCGGCCCGCTTCCAGCCTTGGCTTTTGGCCACACCTTTGCATCTATATCAGCACCTGGTGACAAAATTGCCCCTCTCCCATCCCTCTTCTGGTTGTGCACACAAAGACAGAGCATTTTAGGTCAGGAAAATTAACCTCACTTCAGACACAACTCAAATCATCACGGGCGGTATGGCCGGTAGTCTATACACCTATATTTCACACTGAGGTTTTGAACTGCAGTGTTCCCAGGCTGTCACGGGCACTGTAAGCCTGTTCACCTCTTTACGCAGGGCTATGATTGCTCATGAGGTACCGGAATTAGTAAATAGCTCTGATCAAACATATTTATCTGCTGATGTAGAAAAAAATTGCTGGACCACCCCATTGTATTGCTAATCACTTACCAAGGGTAGCTAGATAGGTTCCAGGTACCTGCTAATAGTTTTTCAAGACCTAATTATCTAAAAAGTTGTTTGTGGGTCTTTTTTTTAGGACCTAAATGCCTTTTTTTCTCATCCAGTGAAAACTCAAATGCGTCTCAGTTTAATCGCAATCATTGAATCTGCTTTTCAGGAAGAATGCTGCTCGGAATACATAGAATCACGGTGCATGCACTGTTTTCCATAAATATAAGGCAAACCCGGGGAGAGGGTAGGAGGAGCGCAAATGTTTTGACACAAATAGGCAGGAAAAAAAGCATTTTTCTAGTAGTTAATTTTCAAAACAGAAATCCTATGGGATTTCAAAATAGAAATCACTTCTACATAATTAAATCTTTTGAGAGGTTCATCTGCATGCTTGTCCCTGCCTTGGGGCTGGTGTTTCACCACCCGTAATTGCGCACAGTTGGCCACCCCTGACGCCCCACAGAAGGATGGTGGCACGGTCAGAAGTTCCCAGCGATTCATGGGGGATTCGGCTGCAGCTTGAAGCAGTGACGTGCTGGAGAGGGGAAGGGCATTCAGGAGGAATAGCTAGAATAATTAGAGAAATTACCACATCCCCTGGGGGATGGGTTTTCAGAGATAAGCCCCATTTCTAACAGTGTTTCATGTGTAACCAGTATTGTCCGCTGAGTCCTTCAACATGAAAATGCATTACCTGAATGTAAAGAATATGGAAATGATGAGCGATTATGGAGATTTATCCCATCCTCTGCATTGTCTCAGGGTGGAAAAAAAAATGCCTGGAAACATGAGCAGTACTACACCCTAATAATAACAGGGTAGTTTCTGAGTAGACTGCTTTCATACATGGGTGTCTCCTCTTCCTTTCTGCTTCTGTCATTAGGACGCTGGGTTTCTCAGCATCACAGGGAACAACAACCGTTTATCTTCCAGGGTTCCTGCGTGTTTAGGAGCCCAGCTGCAGGTATCTTGGCTATATATTTTCCCCAATGCGCCATGCCCATGCCTGCAGAAGCTATTGAGCCCTGGGCCCCCAAAACAGGTGAGGGCAATCAGGCAGCAGGGGGGTGAGGTGGGAAGCTGGTGGATGTCCCCCACTTTGGGGATGTCCCCAAGCACCCGAGGCTCTCCCAGCCCCCCAGCAGCACCCAGCGAGGCAGGAGCTGCTCGAACACCTCGCACTGGGGCACGGCTGCTGCCCCCATTGCCTCGCCATGCTCTGGGAGCCTCAGAGTGACAGATGGCAGCGTTTATGGCATTGCCGTGGGGTCCCCTGCCAGCCCTGCGCTTATCCCAGCCTGGAAGCGCCAGACAATCCCCCTCATTCATAAAACCCTGAGGTTTCATTGTTACCTTTGCTGCCCCAAGACTCTTGGGTTTCGAATGGCGCTGATTTATGCTCACAGGCATCTTAGCGATTTTGTGAAAAATAACAGGTGGCATGGGGTCAGGGGCAGGGAGGCAAAAGCGTTTTTCTTTTTGCTCCAGTTCTTTCCTGAGCTGTGCGTGAACTGTGTTTTTCAGTTAATGATGAAGTGCTAAGACTGCCGGGACACTCTGCTTATCCAAGGGAAGGAACAAAGCACGTCTTTTAGCAAAAAGCAATATTTTTTGTATCTGAAAGACCAATGGTGCCCACAAACCACTGAGGCTTTGAGGCTGGTGCTCAGGGGAAGGTTAAGTGTGAGTGGCAATAAAGCTCACTGACAGCTTTACAAGTGGGGACACCAAAAACCTTCTCAAATGGAATCACGACGCACGTAAAGTGTCCTGCACGAGGCTTTCATCTCTGCAGGCACTATTTGACAGAGCGACTCTGCTCCTGAGGTTTGTGTCATCACAAAATATGATTTTACCTTTGCATTTGGATGTGAAGCTTAGAAGCAGGAAAATGGCTTCTTAAGCAGAAATTGCTTTTTAAGCAGAAATTAAAGATTATATTAACCACATGTACAAAGTGTGGCGGCCCATTTCAAGCATTTTCTCAGAAACTGCTTGAAAAAAAGACTCCTACAATGCATTCATCTAAGCCCTGCTTGCAGCCAGGGAAGTGGTTACAGCAGAGAGTAAATGACTGTCAGAACAAAATGTTGTTATGGCACGGCGATTACACGACCCCGTATGCAGCTACAGCACAGTTGTAACCTAACGTCCGTGTGAAAAGAGGCTGTAAATGTCAAGACCAAAAGGGGCTATTCAGAGAACATAATACGATTTCTCAGCACTAAAGCTGCAAATCCTCCCCGGATTTCTTAAACATATGAATTGCTATTGTCTGGCAGGGTAATTCAGAAAAATCCTAGGCCATCAGGCTTCTCCGCGGGTAGCCGTAGCCTTGGATGCACCTCGCAGAGAGTGGCCTGCTGCCCGGTGGTGGAGGCAGGAGCACGTCCCTGTCCCTCCTGATGTGCCCGGCTCCAGACGGGGGACAGCTGGGGAGGCTGCTGCCCACCCCAGGGGGATAAACACCCGCACCGTACCCATTCAGCATCCTGCACGTGGCCCCTGCCCTCTTACTTTTATTTATTTATTTTTTTAAAATAACTAATAATTGAAAGTTAATTCAAAATCATGATGGCCTATTTTCAGGTTACCATGGGACATTAAAACAGTATGAATCAAATATACACTGACAGATAATATTCAAACAATAGCTGTTTGCCCTCAAAGTCTGAGGAGATGCACCAGCTTTTGGCTAAAGCCCCCCATTCTCCAGTACAGAAGGAAAATCTGTTTTGTTTGGCTTTAGTTGGCTTCAGCTCAATAATAGGCTCAATCACATTTGGGGAACTGAAGCAGGTTTTTACACATATGCAGAAAAGCCATGTTTTTTTCTTTTCTGTTTTAGGTACAAAAACACTACATAAGAGACGAGGCTTTTAAATTTATCAGGCAACCAAAAAAAGTTTAAATTATTTGACTATGGATAAGGCTAAAAGCCATTTGTTTCTGGTGCAAAATGGAATTTCAAAAGAGTAAATTATACACATGAAAAGAAATTACTACAGTTTTATAATTTCTGCTCTTTTATTAAATCCCACTTTCCATCCAGAAACAGCATGACAAAAAACAAGTTGTTTTTTAGTTTTCATTTGCTGTCCTTTGTCAGACAAAATGAAGAACCTAAGCAGGGTATGCTAAGTTGTGCAGTGGCTTAAATATGTTCATTGTGTGTCCTCCTGGTTAGCAGAAACAAATGCCAAATTCTTTGCAAAGACCATATACAACTTCATACCAACCCACCTGCACAGCTAGCAGTCAAGGATGTCTAACTTGTGTCTTGCGAAAGAATCAAAAAGAAGAAATCCAGAACAAAATTCAAATCAATTATTCAAATGAAGGTGTCCTGCTGCTAAATTTCATTACAATTAAAGCCACTGATTGTAACTGCTTTGCCAAAATGAATCTATTCATATGCCCTGCCCCCTGGGGACACCTCTCACTGTCTCTCGCAGCTGGTAGCCACAGATCTGGGTGGGAAGAAACTTCAAGGAAAAAAGTGATTGCCCTTGAGCGCTGTGCTGAAAGTGGAATAAATCTGTAGGACAAACCTGAAGCACAAGCTGCTGGCTAGGCAGGGAGGCAAAACTGGGCTTCAAGAGAGGAAACGTTCTTGCTGTAGGAGTGGGTGGCCATGGTCATGCTCTCTTTTCCTAGCTTATGAGCCTGGTATATGGGTTCCTGTGTCAAAATATTGTTCAACTGCAATGAATGCTCTGACTTTATTTCTCCAAGGCAGATAAGAGCTGTGGTCCACCCGGAAGGGGAGGTTGAAGGGTTATGTGAAATGTCCTTGCTGCTCTTTCCTGTGTGCCACAGGAATTAATCACGAGGCAGTATCTGCTCTAAGGTTCCTCATTCCCATCAGGGAGGTCAACACCTTTTCGATACCAAACACTGCCTCCTAAATTACAATGGGAGTAGTTTTCTCCTGGATGAAAAGGAAAAAGTGACGCACTGTGGCACTCAAAACATCGTAGGAGTCTTTCTAACATATCCGTGTAGAGCTGCGTTGAATGGGCAGACGTTACCTCACTGAGATTTCATAAAATCCCTTCAGCAACTTGGGATCCCCTCTCTGGCTCACGTACTGTACACAGAAACCTGCCCCATCCTGCTTCTTTCTCCACCAAAAGACCAAGAGATGCCAAAGTATTCTGGATTTTTTTTTTCATAATATTTTTTCAAACATAATTTTCCCTTTAAAAAATGATGAGCTGAAATGGCTGTCACTTACAGCTCCTGCAGAACTGTTCCTTTGGATATTGAGGAAGCAGCAAGGGAGAAAGTGCTGTGTTTTGTGACCTAGTGGGAAGCGCAGCTTGTTTTCTAACAATGAATGAGATTCTTAAGATAATGGCAGAGCATTAACCCTAAATCAGTACAGTACAGAATCACAAAATGGCTTGGGTGGGAAGGGACCTTAAAGACCACCCAGTTCCACCCCCCTGCCATGGGCAGGGACACCTCCCACCAGACCAGGTTGCCCAAAGCCCCATCCAGCCTGGCCTTGAGCACCTCCAGGGATGGGGCATCCACAGCTGCTCTGGGCAGCCTGTGCCAGGGCCTCACCACCATCACAGTAATGAATTTCTTCTGAATATCTAATTTAAATCTACCCTTTTCAGTTTAAAGCCATTCCCCTTTGTCCTATCACTACACTCCCTGACAAAGAGTCCCTCCCCAGCTTTCCTGCTGGCCCCTTTTAGGTACCGGAAGGCTGCTACGAGGTCTCCCAGGAGTTTTCTTTTCTCCAGGCTGAACAACCCCAACTCCCTCAGCGTGTCCCCATAGGAGAGGTGCATCCGTCAACATCCTCGTGACACTCCTCTGGACTCTCTCCAATACCTCCATGTCCTTGTGCTGGAGGCCCCAGAGCTGAACACAGGCTCCAGGTGGGGTCTCACGAGAGCAGAGCAGAGGCGGACAATCCTCTCCTTTGGCCTGCTGGCCACGCTGCTTTTGATGCAGCCCAGGACACTGGCCTTTTTTAAACATGGGAGTTATGTTTCCCTTCTTCCAGTCAGTGGGAACTTCACCAGACTGCCATGATTTCTCACATATGATGGACAGTGGCTTAGCAATTACATCTGCCCGTTCCCTCAGGACTCGTGGATTCATCTCATCATTTTTGTATGTTCCCCAAAGCTACAATTATTTTTGCCCAGGCTTCATCCTGTTCTAAGTATTTTCTGATCTAAATAAATGCTTCAAACACTTTCACAACTTTATCCCATTTCCCATTTGCTCTTTGGTATAAAATATTTTACTCATTCTAAGTATTTTTATCAGCGATGTAGAGGAGTTACTACTTAGCCATTCAGCTCCAATTATCATTTAACCATCACCCAATTATAGTCTTATTATTAGATGCCTGCAGGGCAGATTTTGCTAAACGCTTGACTCTTCTCATTTGAAAAAACAATCCTCTTTGCAATTTTTTTTTTTTTTTTTTAACGTAGAAGCCAGTGGTATCAATACAAATGCTGTGACATTTACAACAGTTCAGCTGGGAACACGCTGCCTGTTCCTTTTATACCTAATTTGCTGATGATTTCCAACTGTGTAGAGCACTATCAAGCTCTCTGATAGCAGCGTGTGCTGGTGCCCTTGTCTTTTTTTTTTTTTTTAACCCTTATCTAATTTTGGCAGGACCACAGTTCCTGCTCTTAAACGTGATAAAAGGATCAGCACACAGCCCAAACCTACAGCCAAAAGCTTTGAGACCATGCAGGCAGGATGTGTCAGCCCAGCACATGCTGGAATTTGGTTGTGTGACCTGTGTCAGGGCAGTGCTCTTGCCCAGTGAGCTTGCTGGGTGCCTACAGATCTAATACTACTGATATAGGCATATCTTGTCTTTCTAACTCCCTTTATTTCCCCTCTCCTCATTTGGAGATGGCCTCAAACCCTAAATAAGAAGCGTTGCTTAACCACAGAGATTTATGAGGATATTTTCTAGCCTATTTGTGGTTTCCACAGTGCAAGCCTTAATATGCAGAGCAATGTGGGGAGAGAACTGGGAGGGTCACAGATCTCAAGGCAGGAAAGTACCAGGAGACGTAGCACAAGTGCCTGCTGGGAACAGAGAGTTAGATTTGGTTTGAGTGTCCATATATTGAATTAAAGAACTTGTGTTAAACTAAAACCTTTCATCCAGCACGGCACCAAATCTTCCAATGAAGCCTTCAAGAAGTGGAAAAACATTTCTATCACAAGCATTTGATAATCATCCTTTTTTTCTGAAAAATGCTTTCATGTAAAAATCGCCATTCTTATTATTGCTACATAAAATTGATACTTATTTGTCCATTGATAATTTGAATATTATCACTGACTCCTCTATCTGAATTAATGCTTTCTTAATACAAGGTATTTTGAGACCCTACAGAGACATTCTCTACAGATTTTGACAAGCAAATGACATTTTCTACTGGAGCTTTTGGCAATTTTGCTGTCTTCCAATTATTTGGAACATTAAGTTTAATTCTGTAAGAAATGTAGTTGTTAACTTGATACAGTTTTGCAGGATCACCTCCCCAGTGCTTCATATAAATATTTGTGTCACAGTGATGTTATTTTCTTGTCCATATACCCATATGTATATGTGTGTGTGGAGATTATATATGTATATATGTGTTTGTCACAGCATTGTTCTGGTCACTTCAGCAATATTGCTTGTGCTCTTTTAATTCCCACATGCTCACACAACCACTTCTTTCCAAGATTTCATTGCTCACTGCACAGGTCCAGCCAGCGCTCCTTCTTCTCAGGGCCATGTTTTACCTTTGTCTTGTGTTCAGATACTTCTTGTTTGGATGACTCAAGCTGAGTGATTGCCCCAGCTCACTCTGCGTGACTGTCATATCATAGCCTCCTTCTCCTTCACAACCTCTTCAATTTCCACTCATTGACTTTGCATTGTTTTTGTAATTGCTTTCAGGTGCTCAGCAAAAAAAACCCTGCCTTGGTCCTACACAGAGTGAATCACAAATCTGGCAGTTCATTTCAGGGCTGCTCTCATTGTTACTCAGGTAGGTCTTAATCCACTGGCTGTGTGATGCAATAGGGTTTTGTTTGTTTGATGTTGGTGAGTCTTTTTGAGATAACACCCAGCTACTGTTATAATCTGTATAGGTTAGAGTGTCTATAGCTGCCTTTCATCAGCCAACCTTATAAACTGGGAAAGTTTATAAGACATGTTAAATAATGCAGGTTTGTTCTTATAAGACACTCGTGTCAGAAATTACATGTACGCCACTCACATCTAGCTTCCCCGTAGTTTCACCTAGGATGGAAATCAACCAGCCAGTCCATAGATGTCAGCCAGTGACATTCTACCTGCCCTCTTCAATTAGCACATCACCATCTTGCTTTAAATTTTCTGTAGTTCTCCTGGTCTTTAAGAAGCTAGTGAAAAATCATTCCCTTCTCAGCCAGTTCTTTTGAGACACGGGATGCACAAGATGCACTCAGCCCCTGCAACAGGAGCCAGTACCATTTTCCAAAAGCAGAGAAAAAGCATTTTACTGAATGTTTTTGCCTTTTTTTTTTTTTTGTATCATAGTAAACATTATTCCATCTCCAGCTATTGAAGGTCCACTTTCAGTTTTTATTTTGAATATATTTGCAGTATGTTCAAAACATACTTACAATACGTTCAGAAACAATTTAATAATTGTCCTTGAACATATGGTGGTAGACTCATGGCTAGAAAACACATCTTTCCTGCACTGACCATGACATGTAGTAGAGTTACCAGGCCCAGCTGTCCTTCCCTGAGTATCTGGAAAGTCCCAGCACGTCACACATGCCACTGGGAGGTGGTGGGACTACGGTGGCCTTGTTTTGGGGTGGCTGGGTGCGATGCTGTGCATGGGGAGCCGCAGGGCTGTGTAAGCTCCCCGCTTTATAACCCAGCAGTGTGCTGAAGGAAGGCCGGGGCTCAGCACCCTCCGCCTGCCCGCTGAGTCTGCTTCTCGCTTTTGTTTGGAAGCTCAACAGCAACTTTGTGCTTTGAAAGCATGAGTCCATTTGAGAGGTTTCCAAAGCGCTCGGCAGCTTTTCCAACCTGATCAGACTCGGCGTCTCCTTGTATGACAGCCTTTTGAAATGCCCACAAATATGTTTTCTCACCCCCTATTCATGTATTAAAAGCTCATCTCAGCGATGAAACGCTTGCCCAGTCTCGCTTAATGAACAACTGTCAGATGTTTAGCACCAGCAGGCTTCGCTCAAAGGCGCGGGCTTCTGAGGTTTCCCCTCAGACATTTCCAGCTCAGTCTGACTGGGAGTACCGGGCAGGGGAAGGAAGAGGCTGTTCCTGTCAATGGGATTCCAGCTGGTTTGGATATAAAATCTTTCCAGGAGACCCGAAACGCCTCATTCACCAGTCAGACGTCACATGCTGAATGAAACCAGCTCGCTGGTTGACATGGACGGCCCCGCTGAGGTACGTGATAATGGCGCCCCTTGTCTGCTCCCCACACCAAGAGCCATGCGGCCCTGCCAGGCTCGGCAGCAGAAGAACTGCCGCGGTCTTTCGAGGCCACGAGAGCACCCTGGCATCACATCCTGGCAAGGACCATCATTTTTACGTTGCTTTTGGGTAAACTTCAATGACTCATCTCGTATTCAAGCTCATCTATGGTCGGCATTTTTTTTTCTTTCTTCTAATGTGCTGATCTGCCAAGCTGCGAGTGGTTTGCTGAACAATGTGCAGCGCTCGGGGAACAGATGGGCGCTTTTCTTCCTCCCGGTGGCATGCAAAAGTGAAATTTTATCATTCAAACTTCCGTCTGCGAAATTTCATCTGAAATGGTTGTTTTAACAGCTACTTTGCAACCCGACAGCTCCGTTGCATTTCCTTCCACATCGGATGTGACTTTACGACAAAACTGGTGTCCAGCAGCTAGCAATCTGTGTTACAGCTGTACCTTGCACAAGCTCATTTCGAATTGCCCTTCTCTACAAACACATACATAGAAAAGCTCCTGCCTTTGAATCTTTACAGCTTCAGCAAGGAAAGGGGGCTGCCAAGATTACCAGCAGAGCAGGTAATGGGTTCCCAGGTCCTTCGCTCACTGTGGAGTTCAGTGCAGGCTAGGAACTGCACTTAAACCCAGACAAAACCTCTGGGGGAAAGAAGGGTTTGCTTTTCCACGTGCCATTTCATGAACAGCTGACCAGAGGATGAGCAGCAGGAGGAGGAAGGTTTCTTGGCTGCTTCTCCACTCATTCAGAGACTGCCTTTCTAGAGGGTTGCCTGGTAGAATTTCTTTCCCTGAAGCTTTGTTTGCTACCATGAGGAAACAAACAGCACAGCACCCAAGTGCACACTGCTCACCTACACCAAACACCGAGGGTAACAGCTAAAATCAGAGGTAGGCTAGGACATCACGACTGCTCAGAGAGTCGGACCTTGGGCTACTGCAGTGATTTTGTTCCACACGCTCAGCCCAAGGTGCTCTGAAAGCCCTTACTGCCACCTCAGAAAGAAGAAAGGGCTCGCTCCTCTGTGGCCTGAAGGACTTGCTACTCTGTAGGTAACAAAAAATGGACTTAACAGCTTGGGTGTTCCTACACGGAGCTGGTGCAGCTCTGCTCCTCAAAGCTGTTGGCGACTGGCTCAATGCTTGCCCAGAGCAAGACCAGCTCATGGACATGCTAGGGCTTTCACAAGCTTCAAAGGTGTGTTTGCTTTAGCAAACTACCCCCAAGGGCTAATTAAGCGACAGCAGCTGCTCTTCTCACCTCTATCTGCGGGCTGTGAAGGGGGAAGCTCCTTGGGAGGGGCTCCGAGGAGCTCCCGAAGCCCTGAATCGCCTCCAGGATGCAGCCCTACATATGCACCTCTCCCCTGTTTCATACCTCATGTCCCCAGCTGTGTCCCCCGGGCTCCACGGTTGTCACTGCGGATCTAGCCAGGGGAAATTGCTGTGAAATCTGTTGTGGTTGGAAGGATATGCGTGTCGTAAATGACTTCATGGATTCATAGCGGGTTTGATCTTTCCAATTATGAAATAAAGCTTGCTAAATTCGGGGGTTTGAAAGTGGCTGCTAATATTCTAAAGTCAGAAAAACAATAACCATACGGGATTTAGTGAGTCACGAGGCAGGTTATGATAAGCAGCTTTGTTTGTCAGGTCCCAGCTGCTACGTTGATAAATCACAGGGGAAGTTCTCACTGGCTGTCCCAGGGGTGAATGCAGCAAATGCAAAGTTTTGTATCAGACTTTATGGGCTGGATCCTTCAGTGTGCTGAGTTCCCTCTGACTCACGTGAACATGAACCAAGGACAAACTGAGCCGCTGAATCACAGATTTTATGGGGAGAGGGCTCCCTGTGGGCACCAGGCCGGTGGGGCCACCACCCCAGCTCAGGATTTCAGACACGCAGCCCTTGGCACAAAGGGGCAGGAGGGATGGAGGTGTGTGGGAACGGGGCTCCCCTGGGTCCGGTCCTTTGCCTGCTGCAGGAGTTAGAGGCTTTTGGCTGCTCCCGGGGACATATAAGCACATTCAGTGATACATCCATTTAACCAGGCCAAGAACTGAGGTCTTACCTGCTTTCTGGCACAGAAAACATGAGTGTTTCGGGGTGAGACCACCCCAAAACACATCGCAGGGGCAGCCGTGTGTTTGGCTGCACGAAGCTCTGTATTGAAATTAATTCATCCGTGCTTCTGCTGACACCTTCTGATTATGCTGCTATCCCAGTGAAACAAAGGGTGTGCTGCAATCAGTTTCCTGCCCCCTACTCCACTGCAGATAAGAGACAAAAGATATATTGCTAATTAAAATGTTCTTATCTGCTGGAAAGCAGTTTGTAGGATTTATTTGAATAAAACTGATGATGCAGCCCACTCAGATCACTGGGAAATGACCTCCTTATTATGAAGCCCCAGAATAACTTAGCAAAGCAATCTTGATTTCCTGAAATCTGTCAAAGGAAGAACTTTGCAGTTAGTTACAGCATATAATATGGACACTCCTGAAATGTCCTCCGCTTAATGAACAGCTGATATTGGCTAACCTCGTAGAAATAAGAGAGAATTAGTACCAGCTGCAAAATGCATTCACTGGATAGTGAAACTGGCAGTTGGTATTATGCCTGCTATAAATATTTTTAATTAAAAATTGTTTTCTGTCTCTTCAATTGGTATAATAGCGATGATGCTTACTGAGAGTTACTGAAGATGTAATAGGATTCCCCTTCGTGTATAGCAGAGCTATTTATTCTGCTGTAATTTTGCTATAGTGGAAATTTGCATAATAATGCCTGGATTCTAGCACAAGAGAAAAATAGACCGAGAGAGCATTTTATCTGTGCTTTGCAGAATAAAACACACCGGTACTGTTGTGAATTCCTAAAAAACTGCAGTGCTCCCAGCCTGGCTGCTCAGGTATGAGGTTAAAATGATTTCAACAACCTTTTGGGGGGAAATTCAGGGAGGAGGGGGATTGAGGGTGCTTCTGTTGCCCTGACCAGGGGAAGAACATCCCCAGCCCTGTGCCCTCAGTGCCGTGTCCCCTGCAGCACTCTCCTGCAGGCTGGCCCCGGTGACAGGGACACCATGGGGAGCCCGGAGCCCTTAGACCAGCTCTGCTTTCTCGTTAGCTGTGACCTGAACAGGGTGGGTGGTGAGAAACCTCTGTTAACAGACCCTGCTGCGTGCACCTTTGGAACGTGTGATTGCTCCCTGCACTACGTGGGAGACATAAAGCAGACAAGTGATCATTTTCCAATCCCCACTTGACTCTTTTCCCCTCTGAGGCTTTGGACGAGTACTCCGATTTAGGCATTTCCTTCCACCGCCTTCCTCACCCCTGCCTTCCTCCTGTCTGCCTCCTGACACATCCATCCCGACCACGCTCAGCTGCACGCTCAAGCCCTGGCATAGTTTCTGTGGTGTGTTGTTTGCTTTCTGACAACACCCAGGGGCTAAAGTCAAGACAAAAGCCCCATCCTGTCCATCACTGTATGATTCATGATCAGACATGTCCCCTGCGCCAGAGACCTTTTGATCTAAACCTGCTGCTTTGACTTCATAATGACACTGAATTCCTTCCCCATTTGGCTCTCATCCCTTTCTTGGTGACAGCAATTTTATTGCAGCAAGGCTTTCCACAGACAAATCTGTCAACTTTTTTATCTGCTGGTTCTTCCTTCTTGTTCTGGGTTCTTCCTTCTGCACCAAATTGTCTTTGCTGTGGTTTTCCAGCTAACCCTTTCAGATGCTCTTATGGTGTGCAGTCCTCTCATCTTCCACCTCCTTGTTCCTCTTCAGGGTTCAGCACATGTTCTTATTTCTGCTCTCCCTCTTTTAAAGGGAAGCCCTCGCTCTCATAAACTCAGCTAGCTCTTAGCTGAGCTGAATTTATGATGACCACCTTCCCCTTTCCCTTATCTCTTTGTGTCTAACTTTGCAAGTGCTAGCTACATCTGAAAGCTTTGCAGTTGAGGCAGTGATATTCCTCTCCACTTCTTGCAAAATCTTCCTCTTGTCTTCCCAGCCTCAAAATATGAATAGATATCTGACTGTGTGAGTGCTTGCTTTTTTCTCAGCTTCAACCCCACCAGCAGTGAAGGTAAGCTGTTATTTGTTTACCGTGTCCTTGTGGCAAGGTGCGGATTTACTCTCTGGTGAAAAGATAGCTCAGAAGAATGGGAATTGCATATGATCCCAAGATGATACACTAAGTCTCCTTTTCTCATCTGAAAGTCATGTTTTCCTCTGCCACTTACAGCCTGCCAGCTGTGATGACCTCTACCTTCCCAGGCATTTCCCCAGCTCTCTGCAGAGCTGGCAGCAGCACGGTGGCAGCGTGGTTTGCAGTGGGCACTGTCACTTTTATCTGTCAGCACCTCTGCAGATCACTGCATTCAGCAGCAAAGACAAGAATTAAACAAAACCAGAAAAATGACTTACACCCCTGCCCAGTGAGAGAAAGCGAGGAGCGGGGAGAGAGGAAAGAGAACCGAGGAGCACAGCCACGCCAGCCTGAGGGTGCAGAGGTCATAGCGGCAGGATAAGGAGTGAATCAAAGGGACTTTTCTGGAGGTGACTGGGCAGGGGGGTTTCTGTTCAACTGTTTTTTTTCTGTCAGTCTATCTGTGAGCATTGGGTCACTTGGAGCCATAATTTTATTCAAATAATGAAAGACCTTGATATTAACACAAAAAGGACAAAATTGCAACTTTTTTTTTTTTTTTTCAGCATCTAATCCAGTTAATATGTTTTGGCAGCTGCTTTGAACAATGTTTTGATCAGTTGGGATGTTTGTATGGAAAAGCTGATGATTTAAGAGCCGGTCACACCCAGAGTAGCTCTCACTTGCCCATGTGGCTGTTCCCTGCCCTGCTGTAACCTAAAAGAAATAAGAACACCCTAAGCCAAGATAAATTTGAAATACAATTCTCCAGTTATTTGAATCAAAAGGCAGTATTGATTATTTAATTACGCAGAAATGATCCAGATGCTGAGCATTTACTACAGATTAATGACCATCCCAGAGCAGTTAATGGCCCTTCTTGCTGCCATCAACACAAGCTGCTTATTAATCCCTGGAAAATGGCTTGCATAACAATCATAACCTGCTGTTAAAAGTTTATAAATAGATAAAAGTGTCACATGGATTTACGAGTGCTGAGGCTGAATGGGATCTGTGTGGCGTTTCTAGTGAATGAATGCCATGTGCATGAGCTCATCTGATTGCTTGAATTATCACAAAATCCCAAGTTGCTCTTTTGGATTTGAAAATGGCATGTAAGAAAGTGCCAAGTGGCTGGAGTCCTATCTACTGACAGGGAAATAATTACTTTGCTGCATAATAAAGAGGCACCTTCAGCCTAACGGCAGCGCTCTGCCCTTTTTATCATACAGCCTGAAGCGCATTTAAGGGAGGCTGTGCGACTGTGCTGTTTCATTCGTTTGCTTTGCTTTTATCAGGGAAACAATGTGCGCACATATACACACATACAGAGCTGGCCCGGGTGCCCCCAGAGCCCAGCAACCATTCAGCAGGCGTAGGGGTCTTGCTAGGCTGGGACCTCTGAGGTCAAAAGAGCCTTTCAGAGCATTTTGCGCCCAAGTCTCTCTATAACACATGGGGAACGTGGTACACGCTCTGTGCTGCCAGTGAAAGCTGCTCTCAGAAAACGTGTTGTCCCACCACAGCACGGCACAGCACAGCCGGAGCTCCCTGCAGCAGCCCCGGTCCCCAGGCGGCTGTCCCCACCTCCTCACCCCGCCAGACACGCTGTGGCTGGTTATTGCATCTGAGCGGTGACTAATAAAAATGCTATAAATATGTTGTCATCTGGAGCCTGAGCAGGCAGCCCGGAGCAGCGGAGGGGTCTGTGGGAGCATCCCATCTGTGCCAGGAATTAGGGAAGTGGCTTCCCCATATCCGACCAGACCACAGGCCCCGAGGTACGAGGCAAGCTGAGAAATTACTGTCTCCTTCAGAGAATCAGACAGGAGGGGACCTGAGGGACCTTCCTGAGTCACAGCTTCCAAGTCTGTTAACGCAACTGCCTGCGGTTCCAATTATTTTTACCAGGCCTGTCTCAACTGGGCAAAGCCACGCTTCAGTGCAGCGCAGCAACACGTCCGCCCTTTGTGTGGGAGAAGCTGGGTCCCACCAGGCACCAGTCCCTTGCACCCTTCCACTGCAGAGCTAAGGGAAAGTTTCCTCTCACAGTGGGCAAGCCCTCAAAAGGCTGGATTTTATTCCCAGTACTGTGACATCCTTTCATCCTCCCGTTGTGCCTGGGCTGAGCAAGCAGTGTTATTGTTTTATATTTCCAGCCGGCGAGCAACAGGGATGCTCTGTTCCCATTTCCTTGGAGACAGACGTACCCGTAGCAGGCGTGCTGCCCGAGAGGCCTGTGAGTTGGGGGAAAATAAGGTGTATTTCACAAGAGAGACTCAAAATTGCACTCATTCCTGTTCGTAGCCAGTCAGAGCAACGCGGCCAAGATCCTGCAGCCTTGGCAGTGCTGCCTCCTCCCCACACCTCAACGTTGGGCTCCCCGTTGCTGCAAGGCCTCAATTTGCCTTTGTGTTCCCCTGCCCCATGGCTCGCCGCCTTCCTGCCCTTCCCCGGCCCTTCCCTGGCCCTTCCAAGGCCCACGCCTGCCATTTTGGGGTGGGCTGCATCTTACTCCCGGGGGGCGTCAGGATGGGACGCGGTTCAGGGGGTGATACTGGGGGCAGGGGCGGTGGGACCGGGTGAACTGGGAGGTCTCTTCCAACCTAGTGGTTCTGTGTCATAGGGACATAAGGCGAATTAGCCTCCTCCGCTCCTCCACCACACCGCATGGGGCCGGAGCTGGCTTTGGGCAGCGCCCAGTGCCACCTAGCGGGGACATTAAAAAAAAAAAAAAAAAAAAAAAAAAAAAAAGGATTTAGGGGGCGGGGAAGGGACTACAGCTCCCGGCACGCAGCGCGGCCCCGGTTCCGTCGCGGGGCGGAAGGTGGCGGTGGGCAGGCCGGCATGGCGGCTCCCGCGGCGGCGGAGCCGAGGCCGCGGCGCCCCGGCAAGAAGAAGGCGGCTGAAGGTGGGCGAGGAGCGGAGGGCGTAGGTGGAGGCGGCACGGGCGGGCTGCTGCTCCCGCTGCTGCTCCCCGCACGTTCTCCTGTGGCGTCCCCTCTGCGAGGCCTGGCGCAGCTGGGGAGATTTTTGTATTTATTTTTGCCTAAGCGGGTTAAATCGGTAACTCCCGTGAGGCCAGGAGCGGTGCGCAGCACGGTGCTGAACAGCAGCTGCGGCCCTGCGCCCGGTTATTGAAGCTGGGTGGTTAAACGCGGAGGGGGTGTAACAAGCATCGGTGAAAGAGGAGAAGCAAAAACATCCTTTTTTTTCTTTCGTTAATCTATAGCAGTTGATGAATCTGAGCTCCTCACCGTGCCAGATGGATGGAAGGAGCCGGCTTTTACAAGGGAAGATAACCCCAGAGGGCTGTTGGAGGAGAGCAGTTTTGCAACGTTATTCCCCAAGTATAGAGAAGCCTACCTGAAGGAGTGCTGGCCGCTGGTCCAGAAAGCCCTGAGTGAGCATGTATGAACGCATTTGTGATAACGTGATTTATTATTTGGGAGCTGGAGGTGTTAGTTATGTTGATCAAAATAGCCCTCCTTGCGTTTCTGATGTTGCGTGTACATATAGTTCTATGCACTTGCACTTAGAACTTATGGTGTCATTTTTCCATTGGAATTAAAAGTTTGGAGGTCCACGTAGCCAGATGTGTAATTCTTTATAGATGTCAGTAAAGCCTGCTGCAGCAGCGAGTATCATCATCCATAAGCTGACAACTTTGTTGTACCTGAGTTGAATGAGTTGAGGGAGGTGCTGTTTCAGGCCTTGTGCTGCACACCATCTGTCAGTCTATTTTTCTTTCTCTCTTTTTTTTTTTTTTGTGAATTTTCTTAAGCTGAGAGTCAGTCTAAGAGTTCCGGAAAAGTGTCTAGTGTTATGTTTCTTAACTTCATACTATCATGAGATTCTTATTTAGAGATCGATTCACTTTTTTTTTTTTTTTTTTTTGCAAATATTGCAGTATGTGAGTGCAACACTGGATCTAATTGAAGGAAGCATGACTGTCACTACTACTAAGAAGACTTTTGATCCATATGCAATCATTAGGGCTCGAGATTTAATAAAACTCCTAGCCAGAAGTGTTCCGTTTGAACAGGTATGTATTAAATCCAGGAACATTGTATCAAGTCACATTGTAATATTTATAAAATAGTACATTTTAAAAATGTGGGATTTTCAAGTGGCGTCAAGGAAAATGAAATGTATTTTAAAAGTAAATATATCTGCCAGCAAAGACAGGAAAAATAAACTGCAGTATTGGTTTGATTCCTGTGAATCCTTTGTATTCAGATGTTATTACCTGCTGCTTGTATCTTCAGGCAGTTCGCATCCTTCAGGATGATGTTGCGTGTGACATCATTAAAATAGGATCTCTGGTGAGAAACAGAGAAAGTTTTATAAAAAGAAGAGGACGACTTCTTGGGCCAAAAGGATCTACTCTGAAGGTATTTCTGATAGGCGTAGTAACCGTAAAAATTTGTGTCAGATCTTCAGCTTAGACTGACTGCATTCCATTTGTTGTTGCTGTAGGCCCTGGAGCTGTTAACCAACTGTTACATTATGGTGCAAGGCAACACTGTTTCAGCACTTGGACCTTTTAGTGGGCTGAAAGAGGTAATGGGAGGCCAAAGTGCAGTTTGTGTAGCGCACTTCTGTGCCCAGCTCTGGGGTGGACTACAGGCAGAATTTGGCAACCGTAAGAGTTAGCCCCTTTACTTTTCAGCTCTGTGTTAGGTATATTTATGTGAATGTTCATAGTCTTAGCTCCTGAATTTTGTTACTCTGACATCTTTCCGTCTTGGAAATAAGGAAATATTTGTAAAATAGTTTTTGTTTGTTTTAAAGCAAGGTTTAGCAAAGGTATCAAAGGGATGCCTTCACATACGAGTAATGTGTGTCTACTTCTGTATCTTTGGCTTTTGCTCCCGTTGCCTACAATACAGAATTTTCATAGTTAAGAGGTGTAAGTGAAAATAATGCAGTGTTAATGATATATAACCTGGAGGAACATGTAGTATATTTTTAGTAATTATGTAGGGAAAAAATACTTGTCAAAAGCAAAAAACACCCTAACATCTTATGGTAGCAAGAAAGTAGTTCTTGGAAGTCATCCTGGAGCATACTGGAAACCTGACAATATAGCTGATGATAACTTGTGAAGTGCTGTGCCTTCCAGATGTCCGCGTGTGTTAGCTTTTCCAATCTATCTGCTTTTGTTTTGTTTCATTTTGGGGGGGGGGGGGAGGGGGGAGGAGGGGGTTTTCTCTTCTTTTTTGAAGAAACTTAGCGTATCTGGTATTCTAATTGATCAGACTATGAAATACCCGCTGAGTCTTCTGTTCATTTTCTTTTTTTTATCAATTACAGGTTAGAAAAGTTGTTCTGGATACAATGAAAAACATACATCCCATATATAACATTAAGGTTAGTATGGTCCAATGTGCACCGTCGTTTACAAGGAAGTATTATGTCTTTCTCATAGAGCAGTATGCTAATAATGACATGTTTATGTATGGTAATCTGCTTTTGAGCATTTCTGTGGTATGATTCTTTAAAAAAAAAAAAATCTGATTTGGTTTTCATCCATTTTACCAAGCTGTATTGTTATATCCTTAACAATATCTGAGAAAACATTAAAAGAAAAGTGTTTATAACTTTCTTCCCTTTGATTGTTTGCTTGATATCTGCTCACTTAAACTGTCCCCATCTGGAGACCTATTTATCTTTCTGTTTTTTCTGGTCATAATTAAATCCCTCAACTCTTAGTGCAGAGAGAGATGGAAGGTTCAGATGTAGAATATTCAATGTAAGAAAGTTCGGTAAAGCCTGTAATTTGAAGCTACTGTAATTCTGTTGTTTTATTAACTTCTTTGTAATATTCTAAAACTACCAAAGACTTTGATGATCAAACGGGAATTATCAAAAGATCCTGAACTGAGGACACAAAATTGGGAAAGATTTTTGCCGAAGTTCAAGCGGAAGAACTTGAAAAAACGCAAGGAGCCAAAGAAGAAAAATATTAAGAAGGAGTACACACCGTTCCCGCCTCCACAGCCAGAAAGCCAGGTCAGCTGAAAATTTATTTGATTATGTAGGAATAAAGCATGATTTGAAATACTGTTCTTGCTAAGAGGTTGGCAGGCTGTTTCTGTCAAGTTCTGATTATGTGGTAGTATATATCTAGCTTATAATACATCATTTTCTAATGCTTGTCAGTACTTTTCTTGTGCAGATTGATAAGGAATTGGCAAGTGGCGAATACTTCTTGAAAGAAAGCCAGAAGAAACGAAAGCGAGTGGAAGAGATAAAGGTAAAGTCGTTACAACCCGCTATTCAGTTAAAGCCAGAAATCAAACACTTCTTGATTTGTCCCTTTTGCCCTGCTCTACACTGACACTTGACTTTTTTTTTCGTTAACTTTAGGCAAAGCAAGCAGAAGCAGTCAAGAAAAGACAAGAAGAAAGAAATAAAGCTTTTATCCCACCGAAGGAAAAGCCAGTTGTGAAAGCAAAGAAAGGTAACCTGGTTTTTTTCCTATTCTGAAACCTTCTACTGTTGATTCCTAGCCTAAGTAATTATGCAGAGTTATAGCCATAGGAAGTAAGAAAGGTCGTGCTGAAAATAAATAAATTCCTAGCAGTTAAATCCAGTTAGGTATGGTTGCTAGAGACAGTAAAAAGATCATGCAGCCCATAATTCCATATCTATGAAATGACAATTTTCCAGAGCGTTCCCCAGATGGAAAATACTGGGGTAGCCATCTCAGTTGATTCTTTTGACTGTATCAATTTTTGGCTTTCAGACTTGTAGTGGAGCTGACATAAATTTTGCACTCAAATGCTTGCTATTTTTTAAGAAAAAGAAACCCAAAAGCAATAAGCAATATGTATCTGAAAACTTATGCCACAAGTATTGGTATAAGATAGGATAAATGGCATTACCAAAAATTAAAGCTGCAACATAGGCAGAGTGAGAACTTGTCTGAGATAATTTGTTTTTTACACACTAGAGAAAAAAGTCTTCAGTTTCCTGGATTCATTGATTTGTAGCATATATTTATTCACTGTATTAGATACACTACGTACATACAGTACTTTTTTGTGATGACAGTAAATTTTCAGTAATCCTGTGACTGACTGTACTGTATCTCACATACTGTGCTCTTCCAGCTGATGTGTGTTTTGAACTGAAATCCTTCAGTCTTCCAAGAATAAATGACAGCAGTAGTTTGTACATAGAGAAGAACAGAGATTCAAAAAGGACACCTGATACCTGCTACTGGGTGTAGGAATTCTCTATATGAGACCGGAGAAGTAGACCCAAACTCATGTCTGCTGCCCAAAGAGAAAATGCCATGACGTAGATGAACAGAGACTAGTTTATTCATGTTGCTCACTATTAAGATTCTTAACTTAATTACTCTGACACTGTCTGTAGAAGTGTCTTCGAAAGGTTTTCATGAGGGGGTCAGATCAAAAGACTTTGTCATATCCTCACCAACCAACACTTTCCCATCCTGTTTCTGACAGCGGTCGTTAATGGATGGCCAGGGGCGGAGTATGAGGATGGTACAGTTACATGCAGAAAGATAAAATGCCATGAATAATTATGCAGCCAAGAACTGAATAATCAAAAACTTCTTTTTGTGCGAGACTAACCAAGCCATAGATATGTCCAAGAGAGCACGTCCATATTAATTTTGGTGGAGTACAGCTGTGGTCTGATGAGTGAGCGATAATAATTTGTATGTATGCAGTGTATGGTATCTGTGTTCAAATGCAGTTGTATAGGATTTTTTTATATGACTGTTTTCCTTCGAATTCCACTGAAAGAGGTTTGTGTATAATGCTAGTTTCAACAAAAATTACTACAATAGTTTATAAAGTCATTAGTGAGTATAAAATGAGTCCTAACCAATGCCACAGGATGCAATTTACTGTGGATACGTATAAAGTCATCTCATAGACTGTTAAAAGTTAGAAAAGTAAAATTCATGTCTGTTATCCTTGTGTTTTTTACTCTGTAGCCCCCACTGAGAAAAAAATTGATATTGAAGCCATCAAGGAAAAAGTAAAGAATGCGAAGAAGAAGAAATTAGGAGCACTTCCTATGGAAGAAGTCAAGTTAAAAATGGCAGCAGATGAAAAGAAAAAAAAGAAAAAGAAGTAATTTACCACTTGAGATGCTCACTTTTCTCCTACATTAATGAATGTTTTCACACTTGGAAGATCCGAGACTTGGAGTAAACCATTTCTTGCTATTAGCATAGTGTGGACAAGAAAATACAAGATAGAAAGATCATTCTCTTTTCATAAGCACATTTTAACTAATGGACCTAATGCGGCTGTGCAAAATTGTCAGGGTTGGTGTAGAAAATTTTCTCTGCTGTATAGTTTGAGGAAGTAAGACAATATTTGTGTAATATCCATCTGCCTAAAGCAAATGTTTCATAATAGAAACATTTAGGAGTATGATGCAGAATGTTAAACATTGAGAGAACTCAGTAGGAGTTTAAGGTAATACTTCTATGAAAGACTACCAGATAAGATTAGGAAAATGACAAAATTTATTACAATATTATGCTTTTGTTTCTGTAAAAGCTATTTTTTAATGTCTTGGTGTTAATAAACTATTGTTCTTAAATCATTTTGTTCTTAAATCATTTACGTGTTCATCTATGACAAAGTCTAGGTCTTATTTTCCAGGAAGCAAGCTCACAGCTTCATATGAAGATTAGACAATTCTAAACATAGTTGAATGCCATTAATAAATTCCTATTTACTAGCATTATCCTGAAGACTGTTTTAGACAGAATGTGATACAAAGCGTCTTTCCACATAAAATATGCTGCGGAGAAAGCATAGAGTGTTGTTACCTTTCTTTAAATATATTCTTTATTTCTCACAAGAAAGTGAGAAATGGAGTTCCTTTTTTTTAAGCTCCTTCCCTTTTTTGGAGGAAGCGTAGACGTTTTTTGTTACCTAGAAATGCAAACTGTGATGAAATAAAGTTCACCAGAAGAGCAGATGTTCCTTAGTTGATACATCTGAGATTAAAGAAGCAAATGTAGCAGTCGGTGGTAGCACCAGACCGCTTTCATGCCTGTGAAATCAGTCAGCGCGTGTAGCGGAGATGATTATGCTAGAACACCGCAGCTCACTGCCTTTAGATTAGTGACCTTTTATTTGAAAGTAGGAACTGAGAACACAGGGATTTCCTTTGCTACACTTATAAATAAGAATTCAGAATATATGCTAAAAAGTTAGTGTGTGTGTGCATTGAGAATGATCCAGAATGCTTGCCCTTTAGGGTAGGGGACGTTAGCCTTAGTGAATGCCACCTCAACTGCTCTCTCACTCCCCCTCCCCAAAGGGAAAGGGGGAGAAAATGCAACAGAAAAGACTCAGGGGTTGAGATAAGGACAGGGACATCACTCAGCAATTATTGTCATGGGCAAAACAGACTCAGAGTAGGGAGATTAATAAAATTTATCTATTTATCACTAGCAGATTAGCACAGTGAGAAAATAAAAGCAAACCAAAAACACCTTCCCTACCCATCCACCATCTTCTGCCTCCTTCCCCCAAGTGGCTCAGGGGAACGGGGGCTGTGGTCAGTTCCTAACTCTTTGTCTCTGACGCTCCTTCTCGATCACTCTCTGCCCCTGCTCCACATGGGGTCCCTCCCACGGGATGCCGTCCTTTCTGAACTGAGCCTGCGGGGGCTGCCCACAGGCAGCAGCTCTTCAAGAACTGCCCCAACATGGGTCCATACCACGGGGTCCATCCATCCCCCAGGAGCAAACTGCTCCAGCACGGGTCCCCCACGGGCGGCAGCTCCCCCCAGACCCCTGCTCCTGCATGGGCTCCTCTCCATGGGCTGCAGCTCCGGCCCGGGGCCTGCTCCTGCGCGGGCTCTCCATGGGCCGCAGCCTCCTCCAGGCCACATCCACCTGCTCCACCGGGGGCTCCTCCACGGACTGCAGCGTGGAGATCTGCTCCGTGTGGGACCCATGGGCTGCAGGGGGACAGCCTGCTCCACCAGGGGCCTCTCCACAGGCCGCAGGGGAACTGCTGCTGCCTGCCTGAAGCACCTCCTGCCCTCCTGCTGCACTGACCTGGGGGGCTGCAGGGTTGATTCTCACTCCTCTCTCCCAGCTGCTGATGCACAGGAGCTTTTTCCCTTTCTTAACTCTGCTCTCCCAGAGGCACAACCAGCATCCCTCATAGGCTCAGCTGTGGCCAGCAGCAGGTCCCTTTTGGAGCCAGCTGGAGCTGGCTCTGATCTGACATGGGGCAGCTGCTGGGCTCTGCTCACAGAGGCCAGTCATGCAGCCCCCTGCTGCCACACCCTTGCCACATAACCCCAATACAGGCTTTCAGTTGTGTGATCACTTCTTGAAACTTACCTCTTGAAGAAGAAACTCAGTCCTTTAAGTTATCCCATCATTCATAAGTGGCAGTTTAATTACTTAGAAAATCAGTCAAGAAAATACTACTTCAGCAGATACTTCAGTGAGAAAATGATAATTCAGTCACATACACCTATCTCAGAAATTATAGGAAGCTGATGTGTTTAGCGATACCAGCAGTATGAAAAGCTTTTAGAAAAGCTAACGGGTGTGTAGCAGTTAATGGTGTAAAGGGGAGACCCGAGTTCAGTCTCAGTCAGGTAGTTCAGACCTCTCATGCAGCAAAAGGACTAACTTCAGCAGGGCACGGGCTACCACAGGAGGCATCACAATGCTTCAGTTTAAATGGCTGTTCTTACACTGTGATCCCACAAATAAGTGCTTCAAGAGAACAATCTTCAGAGCCAGAAGGAGGAGTCAGATGATAGCCAGGGAAGAAGCCTGAATGTATTAGGGGAGGGAGAGTCCTCAGTTACAACCTGGACTGAATGAGGCCCCTTTTCACTGCAGAGGGCCTACACAGATAGCAGCTCCCTGTTTGCTGTTTGAAAGGTTAAAATTAGCAAGTTTAGGAACCTGAAAAAAAAAAAAAATGGCTTGAAGCTGGGACAGGGGAGGGTCAGGCTGGGTGTTAGGGAAAGGTTCTGCACCCAGAGGGTGGTCGGGTACGCGGACAGGCTCCTCAGGGCAGTGGTCACAGCACTGAGCCTGCCAGAATTCAAGAAGTGTTTGGACAATGCTCTCAGACACATGATCTGATTGTATTTATTTATTTATTTTTGGTGTGGTCCTTTGGGGACCCAGGAGTTGGACTCAATGATCCTTGTGGGTCTCTTCCAGCCCAGATACTCTATGCTTCTATGACTCTGTGAACCTGATTTGGCTTAAAATACCCTACAAAAAGAGTGATTGTTTTCCAACTGGGTCAGCTAACTGCATGGCTACCCGAATAGCAGTGCAGGAAAAGGTACTACAGCTTGGTGGCAGCCTGACCTTAAAATATACGTGTATACTTCCATGAAAGTGTGCTTTTTTAATCTTGGACCCATAGCTCAGGCATCTATGTGGATTTTGCACCAAGTCTCTGTAAAACCACAGTAAAACTTAGATTTCTGGGAGTCTTGCCTTACTGTTGTCATGAGATGAAAGTGTTGCACATTGTGTTTAATCTTCTTGTTATGGTTGACAGGCTTCAAGGATTGTTGGGTAGACATTTATTTACTTAACCTGGAAAATCAAGAAAGAGCCTTCATTGTTGTAGGCAAATTAAACTAAAGGATTTATCTACATTTTAATTGTAACTGCCTGCATGGGCTTACTGTTAGTGTGTTTCACACCTATTTTCAGAGAGAATATGGCTGTACGTTTCTAACTCTTGTATAAAAATTAAGAATAGAAAATAAAATGGGTTTGGAAGGTTGAAGTGGTTTTGGTATTTTCAGAAATAGCTTGAACTTTTGCAAATTATCACCTTAAACTGATTTTAGAGTTTACAGACTAACAAAAATGTACTTGGTGGATGAATGTATATGAGTTTTTTGCATTTTTCGTATGGAAGCCATGGGTATATACCATAAGAAAAGTATGAGTGGCTGTAAGGGGTTTGATTATCAGGAGTTAAACACCTGCATTTTTGTATACCATTAAAAATGAGATGCAGTATTTGCTTAGCTTCTTGATTTTAAAGGTGGTGGGTTTTTTTTTTGCTTTTGTTTTTGGAAGTTACCACTTTTGTTTGTTTGTTTGTTTTCCTGAGACCCAGTGATTTACAGGTTTTGTTTTGTTTTGTTTTGTTTTTAATGAAGCCTTTTCTATGGAATTCCCTTAGAGCTGCTAAGGTATGTAGTTCAGTGACAGTGCTGTGAATGTTTTGAACTTTAAGGTCTCTGTGTTCCTTCTGTTTACTCTCCTGGAGACCAAACATAGATTAAACTTAGCAGGGGAGAATTCCCGCTGAGCTCATTTTGCTCCCTGGACACAGCAATGTATGTTCTTTCCTCTCCTGCATTTCTCTTTGCAGTAGTAGGATCTCACTGCATGCAGCTTCAGCGGGGCAGACACTGGTGTGGGAGAAGAGGGCATGCATAGGGTACGCCCTGCTGCCAATATGCCTGTTATTGTCCATGTTGGATTTTTCAGGTGGGACTTTGCAGTACATGAAACTTGAAGTTTGCATATTGCTCAAAAGAAAGTGGCAAAAAGATAAGTCGGAAGGAACACACTTTTTAACAGGTAAACCCACAGCCTTGATTTTTCTGTGTTTTTTTTTTGTTTGTTTGTTTGTTTGTTTGTTTTGAACACTCTGATCCGCTTAGATTGGAAATCAGAGTTACTTGGCTCCCTCGTGGGTAGGCCAGCAGGAGTACTGGGGCACTGGCACTGGACTGAGGAGAAGAAACTGCTCACTGCCTGTCTGTGACTGTGATGTCCCAGCTGCAGATGCTCTGACGCAAACTAAATGTAAAGACAAATCAAGGGCAAGGAAGAGAATTAGGAATTCTGTTCCCAGCCATATTTGCATTTTGAAGAATGATTTATTCAGGAAATACTGTGATGCTGAGATGATTCAAGTGCTAGCTACTAACTGCCTGAAAGAATAACGAGAGAAACTTTGGGTCCCTGTTGCAGTTCTTCCAGCAGTGGCACTGGAAGCAGGTATGCAGCAACACTGACAGAAACTCCAAGGGCAGGACCACGGAAAGGAAAGGAAAAGGGGGGCTTCCTGGAAGTGTATGCCTGGGCCTTGCAGAGTGGTATGGTGCACAGGTGTCTAAGCCTGCCTCTGAAGAGATACAGATTGCTAAGGCTCATCCCCTGCGGCTCTGCTCTGCTGCAACCTCAGCTGCAACCTCAGCCTCAGTGGTTGGCAGCAGAGGTGCCCAGCTGAAGGCTGCTCTCGCCTGCTCCAGAGGCACGGCTTCCAGGAGACTCTTCCCTTGGCAGCCACTATGGCATGGCATGATTTTATTCAGAGACTTGTGCTGTCTTTCCCAGCATCATGTTTCTCAGCGCTGCGCGGGCTGGAGCTGAGTGTATTTTGTTTTGGTTTTGGTCTTGTGCAGAAGCAGTTAAGCTTTAGATCATGTTGCAGATACACAATTGCCATGCATGGGGAGCAGGAAATAATGGTTTATTGTTTGAAGCAGCAGTCAAAAACCCCATGCTCAGAAAAAAAAAAGAAAAGAAAAATAGGTTGAGGTGGTACATAGTCACATTTACACACACGTGTGTCTTGGCACAGGGTCCTAAGCAGAGAGAAATACCAGTGGCCCCAGAGCACTGTGAGATGGGGCAACACACTGCCTGCCACTGGATGCAATGAGCATGGTAAGTGCAAAAATTGTTAGAGAAAAAGGTTTAACTGAAAAAAAATCTCTCCGGGCTACTCAACACCATGCTGCTGCATCTTGCTGGAGGAGGGTTCACAGAGTGTGATAGGCATGAGAGGTGTCTGCTCTGCCCCCTCCTTGGCCAGGCTGGCACACCCTGCAGCCCTCCCTGGGGAGATGGGGTGGGCAGCTGCTCCATGCCCCCCATCCCTCCTACACTGCTCTGCTTTGTAAAAATATGTGGGTAGTTTAAAACCAGTTAGTGCTTATGAACGACGAGAAGGCTCCTTGTCAGCTCTCCTGGCTCCTCCACGAATTGTAGACAGTATTTCTGTATTTCTAAATCAGCCATGGATGCAAACAACGTCTCTATCCATTTTTGTGTGTGTGTGTGTGTGTGCTGCCAGTAGCTTACAAACAGGAAAGGAAAAAATCAACCTAAGTGCTCTTGCAGTCTCCTGTGCGTTACTCGCTGGCAGGTGCTATAGACCAGTACTTGGGCAGGATCCAGGCGGCTGGGATTGTCAGAATAAGGAAGAGCAGCCTTAAAACGATCACAGAAATGCAGTACTCATCACAGGCAGGTCTGTCCCAGGCTGGATACCACTTGGAATCACCTGGAAAGAAAACAGATCACTGGTTTTTAAGTGTAACTGCGCCGAGGGCAACAAATTGAAGCAGAAACATCTGTGGTACTTACTAATGACTTTGTCACGCTCCGTGTTTCCTGGAGAGAGAAAAGAAGTGAATGTAAGCAGGCTTAGACATTGTAAATAATTTGATCTAAACAAAAGAGAAATAGCTATGAGCCTGACAATGGGCAGAGAGAAATACAGCAATGGGAGCTGCATTTCTTACCAGAAACAAGGACCTGTTGACTTAAGGACAGCCTTGCAGCGACTCTTGGGGATTTGCTGCAGAGAGCTTGGTCATGTCTTGCTGACTGCCCCCGCTAGCGACTGGCATAGTGAGGACTCACCTCTCAGGTACACTTCACAATGTCACTTGTTTGTTATTTTTTCCCAGTGATTATGTTTAAGAACCGCAGCCTGTAGCTGATGTCAAACTATCCCTTCAATCAGGAATCCCCTCTCCTTCTTGTGATGCTGGTGTTTTAACACCTTTAATATCCCTGAGCACCACTGCACTCGTGGCTTCTGATTGCATTTTTTTTCAGACTGTATTTGGGACAACAGTATCCCTTCTGCCAGTGTCTTCTGTGTGTTCCTTCTGTGTGTGCGTGTGGAGGAGGGGGGTTTGTCTACTTACGACACAGCCTGTCGGCACACTGATCGCCCTTGCATTTGCTGCATGCTGCTCCGGTCTCGTAGGGGTGCCAGCCGTAATTCCCTCTGTGAAGGAAAGTAACACTGCTCTGAACCTGCCGTTAGGAGGATGCCAATTCCTGCTGCTCATTTGCTTTTCAGCTTGGGTTTTGCTTCACTTGCGTTGATGGGGAACAGTTTTTTGGGCTGCCCTCCCTGACCACCCCGCTCCCCCCTAGCCCTAGGTGTACCCAAGTTCCCAGGATGCTCCCTGCAGATTTCCCCAGGCAGCCAGCACCCATGGCAGGACCTTTGTGCTCTGGCAGTGACCTTCATGCTCTGACCCAGCAGGGCTGGGCAGCTCAGGACCTAGGCAGGATGCTGCCCTCACATGCTGGGAGCTGGGGCTTGGCAGGCGTTTTCACAGCCTCCATGTCTCTCCATGCCCAGGGCAGGATGTGCGGGATGCAGGCAGTGCTGGATGTGACACAGCCCCATTTCTTGTCACACAGCAGCCTGTTTGCAGTGTGCTCACCCAGCTCAAAATCCACTTCTAATGGAAACACCTTGCCCCCAGAGAGCGAGCGGCCTGTCTGCTCTACTTGGTGCTACTGCTGGCCAGGCTCCTGTCCCCTTCCATAAGGTCCATGTCCACACAGGGGGAGCAATCCAGCACCATTTCTGTCTACATTTAAGCTGGTTTTTGACTTTGCTGGCATTAATTAGCCAGAGAAGTGTAGAAAACATCCATCCCAGTTGCAGCCAATATGCATATGAAGGACCTCTGGATAAACTTCTGCCCTGAGCAGCCCCAGCCTTGTGAATCCAAGTGTGCTAAAGCCCAGCCTGCAGCTGCAAGCACTGCACACTTCAATATTTAACCAAACCATTGACCTGGAGGTTTAATTCTGCAGGCAAATGTGTAAATATTTTTAGACTCTGGGCCTGCACCCTGGCAACTGTCTGGGGCCACCTTGGCACTGAGAAGCAAGGGAATAGTTTTCAAATGATCGCTTAGGTAGGCTCATTTCAGTATCTTACATTTTACCCTTTCTACCAGTGCCACTGCTTTTTGGCTACAACACATAGCCCCTGTTTAGTGAAAAAAGACTGCCTGGACAGAGGTGTGCATCTTTCTCTGTTTTGGGGACCCATAAACACGTGAAAAATGGGCTGACCCAATCAAGCTGAACATTGTGGGAGGGAAGAAGGGGCAGAACCCAACCCCTGTGAAGTATTTGTCATGGAAAAGCTTACGCCGGCCCGTAATTGCAGATGAAGTGTGCTGCATTGGTTCCCGAGAAGTATTGCACCGTGGGACAGAAGTGGACAGCACAGCCAACCTTGTAGCTTTGAGCCCAAACAATCTGAAAAGACAGACATGAGCATCGGTGAATGAATATCTGCTTTAACATCTGAAGCATGAGGGAAAAGCCCTGCCCTCCTCTGTGTCACACAGCAAACGGGCTGAGGAGTGCTCCTTGGGCAAATTTTGCAGAGGAGAGCAGTAGTTTATCTCCATGGAAAATACTGAACAGCCTCAGATCAAAATCCAGTCCCTAGAGGCCCGGTTGCGAGCAGCCCTGCTCTCTGATAACCGAGGTTAACAATTGCAGGGTTGCGTGGCAGTGGCACTCCCATTCCTCTCTTTGTCCTTTCTCTTTGGGAATAGTGGTTAGGAAAAAAAAAGGTTAGGAGAAGCGATGCTTTGGGAGCTGCAGCCATCTCATTATGTGTTGGCAGCACTCAGCTGTAGCAGAAGTGCCCCATGTGTCCAAGCTTGATGTGGGCATTTCATCAACCTTGGGCATGGCCCGTAGTGCCACACGGAGGCTGTCTGGCTGACGGGGGACCTCGTCCCACCACACACTGCAGCCCACAGCCACTGCCGCTTCCTGGTTTCTGGCTACTGCTTGGCTAAACCCGGTCATCTGATGGCTGTCCTCTTTTCTTCCTGGAAACAAAACACAACTGGGGTATGTAAAAAAATTAAAAAAATGCAGTGACTCTTTTCCTCCCTAAAGTGGGGACGTAAGAACATCTCATGCATACAGGCACAAAAAATCACTACAGCACTTGGTTCATTGAATCTTGGGGAGAAATCTAGAATTTCTGTGTCCAAATGGCAAGGCTGGTTCTTGGTTCAGGTGGAGAAGTTCAATGCCTACCTGTGTGTAATGGCCGCACACTCTTGTACACCTATTAGTGGTATAACTGTAGTCGTTGACCTCTTTGTACCAGGAGTTGATGGCTCCTTGCACGGAAAATATCGAGAGCGAGCCAGTCCAGATGTTTTCTCCAACAGAGGTAAACCTGGGGGAGTCTGCCCTGGCTCTTTGAGGTACGTGTTATGTTTAAACTGGCATCTCTTTGCCCAAGCTTTCGCAGTCTTTGCCAAATCTGGATCCCAACTCTGCAAGATAAAGACAGGTAAAAATGGCTTGGGTACCTTAGCAATGCGGTAATGCACAGCAGCTTCTGGAGCAGCTGGGGCTCAGCAGTGTATGTGCTGTGGGTTAGTCTGGTTTTTGCTTCTGCTGAGACAATTCTGTATGGTAAATTGGCTTGTAGGTTTGTGTCTATTGAGAATTTTGTCACTCCTTAAATGTGGGGAAGATTTTGGGGTGGCAGGTGAAGCTGACACTTCAAATGTTAGTGCTGAATTTGTATTTGTGGAGTCACTCACTCGCTTGCTATTCAGTCCTACAGAGAGCTGTTATTTAAGCCATTGAATTATAAAAATGTCTTTTGTTTGCACCAGAGGTGTTGTTAGATTCCTCTGGGTTTTCTTGTGCACACAACCTGATTAAGCAAACACAGTGCTGTGCCTGCTAGAAACGCAGTGCCACCACTGTGTGCCTGTAGCTCTAGCTCAACTTTGAGTCATGAAAACTAAGTTGTTCAGTCCTGCTGGGTAATTTTGAATTTTACTTCCAATTTCAATTCCAATACTTTTACTTTCATAATAGATTTGATCATACATTTTACTGCTTTCTCCACATCAAAATACTCCTGGGAGAGGTCATACTCAAGACTTTTTTTTTTTTTTTTTTTCAGTGCTTTAAATGAAAGCTACCATGATTTTAGTTCTTGTTTTATTTGCTCTTTTTTCCCACAAAATTTCAGATCTTCTACTTTTCAAAAAGATAAAGCAATATACACTAGAAAATTGGGGTCAGCACTGTAAAGGCTTCCTAATGCCCCACTAAAGAAATCTGAAATAAAAAACACATCAGAAGAGAAACTAAATTGCTTCCTGCCAGGGTTACTCGAGCTTGCTAGCTGCTTGCTTACACCTCCCTAATGGGCACTTCTGTTTTGGTGTATGACGGCTAGAAATGTAAACGGAACTGTTTTTGAACTTTGTTTTAGGTGTTGCTAACTGTGGATGGGGTTATGTCCTCTTCTGGTGGTGGCCATGTGAGATGATGACAGGGGAGCAAGAGGAGAGGCCAGCATTAGGACAATCATTATGGTCCAGGTGAAAGACCTCTGCCCATTATCCCAAGAAGAAACCTTATATCTCGAGCATTACCCAACCAAAGCACAAAAGGTGGTGGCTGTTACAAGAGGCTGCTCCCAAGCTTCTGGAATTGAACAACGCCTCCCACATCAGACAGAGGTGAGCTTCTCAACCTGTAAGCTAGCTTTGTGCGTGCATTTACAGCTTCCTCCTTCCCACCTTTTTCCAGCACTGGTGCCACAAGCCATCTTAAACACGAGGTGGCTACTTCCAGAGACTGGGCTATGTTTTGAATCATGACAGATTATCTTTTGCACTGTTGGCTGCAGAGACAGATGGGCACTGTGGTGCAGGACCTGATGCCTTCAGCCCCCACCGCTGCTGCACTTATTGCATTTGTTTTGGCTTCCTCTGCACCCCGGTGCCTAGGAACCACTGCTAATAGCTCTCTGCTGGCTCAGGCTGTGAGAGATTTGCAGAGAAAGCTAAAGCAAAACTCTCCAAAGCCATTTGGCAATGTTCTCCTTCCTCGCCAACTCTAGTATGAAAGGTTGTGCTGAGGTCTGCACATAAATCACACCCTGGGCTGTTGAGCTGCGATGCCTTGGAATGAGGAGGCTTTTCACAGAACCAGCTACAGCACCAGGTTGAGGGTTGAAATCTCAAGTTTCAGATAAAGAAACTGAGCCAGGCAAAACTATACACATACCCAACCCTATAAAGCCATCTGATAATCAGAGCCTCATCTGCTTTAAAAAGGAATTGCTGCTATGACTCCAGGAGATTGTTTCTTTTTATTTTTTTTTTCCTTCCTTTTTTTTAAATATTTGATTACAGAAATCATCTTTAAGAACTGCAAACACCACAACGATCAATGTTGCCCGCTTGCACGTAAACTGTGAAGATCCCCTTACCATGTAAAGCATGTTGCTGGCTTGTGGGCTTACTCCAGACCGGAATCTGTTATGCTCTCTCACACATTCCTCAATAAACTCAGCATCTCCAATATCAGGCAACGTCTGTGGTGCATAGGAGCCAGAGGAAAGGCAGAAACGCAGTAAAGCCAGCACGCAAGCGAAAAGTCTGCTTGTCATGATTCTCAGCCTCTGGTCTTCCAGCTTTAAGAGCAGAGTAGTTCAGCTGTGTAAAGTAGATTTGACTCCACTGGCTGAGTTTTGGTTCGAAGGCTTGTGGGCTGGGCTTATCTTAGCCATGGTAATTGAATACGGCGTTTGTCACAGGAAGTGAGTCATATTTCAGAGCGTTGCTATGAGAATAAGGAAATTAAGCTGCAAGTTCACATCAGAGCTGTAGAAACTTTGTCTCTCTCTCTCTTTTTCCTTTTCTATTTCTTTTTCTTTAATTCTGGTGAGCAAGCTTCTTCTCTCCTAACTTTTGGCTTTTCATTGTTTTGAGTTTTGGCCCTTTCCTCCCACCCACAGCAATCAAAACATGTTGCAATAAAGTTTTGGATAATTTTTCTGGTTTTCATTAAAACAGCACTGCTGTTAAGGCTCCTCCCCTGAGCCAAAATGCAATGAGAAATAATTGATGTGAACTGTGAGTTTTACTCTAGCATGAGCAATCATTGTGGTTGGACATTGATTTATTGGAGGGGTAAGTTTGGTTGAGAACGACAACTTAAACATGCTGCACTTGCTGATGGGTTTCTCCTGTGACCACACATTCGTGGTACGTGTTGCTACCAATTTTTCCTTCCAGGCATTAGTAATTCTTTAATCATTCCCTGTGACCTGAGCACCAGGCAGAGTTGGGTGCCATGAAGCTTGGTGCTGCCTTGTGCCTGGTGCCCAGCACCCACACCAGGCTTCACAGCCAGGAGGAGGAAGCTGAAGTCCCAGGCACACCTGCCCAACACTCCCTGTCCAGACTCACCACCCTTTCCTCATGCTGCCTTTAACTATTGCCTCTCCATCAAGTTCAGGCTTTCTCCTGTGGTCCCAAGGCTGCTTAAAGGCAAAAAGGCCTCCTGAGGGAATCACGTGAATGAAACACGGTGCTCAGAGCTCCCCTGCAGACCACGTCTGAGAGCAGAAGGAGGAGGTGAGTTGACCCCGGCCAGCAGCCAAGCACCCACGCCGCCACTTGCTCACTCCCTGTCCCCAGCGGGACAGGAGGAGAAAGCAGGAAGAACAAAAGTGAAAAAACTCATGGGTCAGGATAAAGACAGCTCAGTAGGTGTGCAAAGAAGGGGGGAAAAGTATATAACCAAAAAAACAAGGGATAGAAAGACAATTTACTCATTGCCTCCAAAGGCAGACAGATGCCCAGTCTCCAGGCAGTGGCCACTTTAGAAGCCACTTCTGCCCCCTTCTTCCTCTACTGCTTTTTATTGCTGAGCATGATGTTATATCATGTGCAATATCCCTTCTGACAGTTCAGGTCCTGTCTGTTAAAGGCAAACACAATAATTGTGGTTTTTTTGTTTGTTTGTTTGTTTTGTTTTGTTTTGCTTTGTTTTTAAGGTCTTGATGCATAATTTTGAGAACATTATTTTGTTAAGCAAACTATTTATTCCTTAGTAGCTAGATGTTTAAAACATTACTTATCTCTTAGTATAAAAGATGGCAGCAGACAAGAACTGACAGTGGTGAAATTAAACATGAGTTTTCTTACATTGTGACATTTTGCTGCATATCATGGAATCACAGAATGGCTGAGGTTGGAGGGGACCTCTGAAGATCAGCTAGTCCAACCCACTGCCAAGCAGGATCACCTAGAGCACACTGTGCAGGAAATATGATGAGAGCCTGAAAACTTGGGGCTCATTTTTATTCTGTGTGATGTTATGCACCTTCAGGGCTACATCATGGCTAAGAATTTGAATCACTGTGTTCTCAAAACATTAGGACTGAGATAAAGGAGGAGAAACAGCTTTAAATATTGATGGCACAGTTGTGCTTTGCTAATTTCAGCCAGTATCTCTTAACTTGAAGCATGACATTCACAACAGGGTTTGTTTCCCTTTACTAACAAAAGTGTACAGCAACAATAGGTGGTTGAAGGCTAAAAAGCCTCTAAAACAAACCGAATCCATCAATGGCTTGAGCTTTTTTAATGAGGCTGAGATCTTCATTCCTGAACCAGAATCTCCCCTGAGCCCATCTCATGCTTCCTCCCCCATTTTTCCTCCTTGCTCCCCCCTTCCCCTGCCTGCCAGTTCAGGATGGATGTTACCTACTCTGCATTTCAGGTTTTGTAACCATCTCACATCCTAAAATTAAGCTTTCCCCATCGACATGTCATATTTATCCTTGCTCTGCCAACCTTCTTTGGCATTCTTCTAGCTACAGAGGATAAAGCTTGACTCCAAGAGGAGCACGGAATAGTACAACCGACAATAGCACAACTTTAATGGAGAGTAACACGCACAGTCTAAGTGTAGTAAAGGACAAGCTTTATTCTTTCTGCTCTTAAAAAGGAATGCATACAGTTAAATCTCCACTGTCTATGACAAATTATGGTTGGGATAATTCAAAGTTAACGGAAATGAGTTATTGCTTCTTTTGGATCCAGAGTGCCCCTTCAGACAAGTTTTTGTGAAGCCTTTCCAGAAGGCTTAGTATATAGAGTAATGCGTTGTCTACACAGTGCTCCCAGCAATCTACGCCTGAGCCAGCGCTAAGAGGCTCTTACAGAAATAGAAGCCATCCTAATAAATTACATTAACTCTATGCACTGCCATTTAGTCCTTTACCTGAATGCAGAAGAAGCGCTTTCTACGGTGGATAAACATCACAAATATAATGGAGAAATAACGGAGTGTTTTTTTTAAATGTGTGAAATTCTCTGACAAAGATACAGTGGTGTGATCACTGTCAGTATCTTAAATGATCATTACTCATATATAAACGTGTGTGGAAACCACTGCTGTACTAAAAGAGTACCTACAGCGCTCAGTACCAAAAACAGCAGCCTTAAAATCAAGACAGTAAGACAGTAGTGGTCGCAAGAGGGACGCGGCTGCCCAGCTGGGGGGGTGTGGGCTGGAGGCCTGGGGGGACGGGGTTGCGGTGGCTGGGGCTGCGTGTCCCCGTCCGGGTACCAGTTGGTATAACCTAAAAAACAGCGAAGAAATAGGTGTTAGAACCTGTCCAGCTTAGCCACACTCATAGGAAAGCAACGAAGAGCAATTGGATACGTACTTATCAGCTTCTCACGTTCTGCATTTACTGTGGAGAGATCAGAAAAAGGACATAAATGTGACTGTCACTCATTGATGTTTCTTAACATAAAAAGGTATGCCAGTGCTGCTGCCTGGCTGATGGCAGCAGTGCTGCCAGCCGGTGTCGTAAGCATCTGGCAGGGGGGAACTCGGTCAGCAAGGGGGCTCCCCACTGAGGTGGGGTTAGTGTTTTTTATTGAGCAGGAGGAGAAGCAGAAGAGAAGCAGCTGAAATGGGAAGTATTTGTGGCATGGGGAGGAGGGAAGTAAATAAAAATGAGACACAAAATAAATTTAAGTAGTTAGACAGACAAATCTAACCACAAAATTTGTCAGAGAAACAGACCTTTACTAAGAGCTTTGATGCATTTGCAGGATTGCACATGTGCCCCTACTGAAATTGTGATTTGTCCTATAGGAGAATATGGTAAAACTGGTTCTAGGATCTAGCTCTTAAAAGCTCTCTTCCTCCTCTCCCTCCCCCTAGTCTTTGTGATGCTTCTAGTTTTTCTGTGGTGCATTAGCTTGTGACTTCAAGATGAGTCAGCCGGGATATCACAGAAGGAAATAAGAATACCAAATGCTCAATTATTTCTACAGCTAAAGCTATCTACTGCCTGGCTAGTAGAGAACATCTCTATTAAACCTCTGTGCAAAAGTCATATTTAAGACATTGTTGAATGCTTTTTACTCTCTGATTATTTAAAACACTGTTTCTGACTAATCTGGAACTAGGTGTAAGGACAAAAGTCCACAGCTGCAAACTGTTGTGGAAAAACAGGCTTTCACTGTGTGGTATTTCAAAAAACTGTAGAAGTTAGGTGTCTTTTTCAATACAGCCTGATTAGTGGTTCCAAACTATATATACATATACATATATATATATATAATTTTTTTTTTTTGAAAATGTGATAGAAAATATTAAACAAGAAGGAAAGCAGAAGTTAAATACACTATTTCTTCTGGGGGCGGGGGGAAGAACCAGATGGGAGTATTTGTGGGGGGTATTTTAGCTTTGACTTCTTGGTCAGATAAAAGACAAAAAGTAGTCTGATATTTCTCTTCTTTGGAAACTCTGTTTTCTATCTCTGGGAGCCTTAAAAAATGAAAATATCCCAATTAATTCCTTCTTATACTGTTCTAACCAGGGTTTAGTCCCGTTGGTCTGTGGCGGGCTACAGACCCACTATGTTTTTAGTGCATTTCTCCTCTACTGTATTTCCACTGATAACTGTGATGCTTTTATCTCCTCAGCACTTTGGTCTTACCACAGAGCTTGTTCACACACTTGTCGTTAGTGCATCTACTGCATGGTGGTCCCTCTTCATAAGGTTTTGTTGGGTAATTCCCCCTGCAGAGCAGAAAAGCAATACTTTGTTAGCTCTGTCTTTGGAAAATAATTTAAATACGTGGTTTCATCATATTGCTAGAATAATTTACCATGGGAAGCTATTATCAGGGAAAAATAATTTTATGCAAAAAATTGATCATGATCATTATTTGAAATTCCTCTTGGGTCAGACTAAAGCTTTCACTGACATGGGGAGGCTTCTTGGGTTATACTGTACTATTTAGAATAAGTATACAGGAATCTGCCTCTAGCCCCTCTTTACCCACATGTACTTTAAATTAACCTGTAAAATGTATGTCCAGAAATCACAGGGCATGGAATAAACTAGAGGATTGTCTTCCTTTTATCACAGAATCATTTAGGTTGGAAGAGTCCCTTAAAACCATCTACTCCAACCATCAACCTAACACTACCAAGTCCGTGACTAAACCTTGTCCTTTAGTGCCACCACGTCCACATTTCTCTTAAACACCTCTACGGACGGGGAATCCACTGCTTCCCTGAGGAGCTTGTTTCAGTACCTAGCCATCCTTTCCACGAAGAAATTATTCCTGGTCCTTAGTCTAAACCTCCCCATGGTGCAACTTGAGACCATTTCTTCACATCCTATTACCTGTCACCTGAGAAATGAGACTGACACGCTCCTTGCTACAGCCTTCTTCCAGGCAGTTGTAGAGAGCGATGAGGTCTCCCCTCAGTCTCCTCCAAACTAAACAACGCCAACTCCCTCAGCCTCTCCTCATGAGTCTTGTTTTCTAGTCCCTTCACCAGCATTGTTGCCCTTCCCTGAACATATTCCATCAACTCAGTATCTTACTTGTAGTGAAGGGCCAAAACTGAACACAGTACTTGATGTGCAATTACTTCTGCAATTAATTCAATTGCACCGTTCCTACTATTCCTGCAGAGACTGAACTCAAAACAGATTTAATTTGGCAACGCTTGATGATGGTGAGTGCCCTCAGCCTGAACCTGATCACCTGCTTTTTTAGAAAGGGATTTTCTGCGGCCCAGACTCTGCCCAGCACCTTATGCTCTAAACAGACAGGGGAACCACTAATGTGGACATAGCTTCTTCAGAAATTTGTTACAACTGCTCCTGCCGTTGGTAACATCTGATACCAGGTCAGTTATAGGTTATTTAAAAAGCAGAAAAATGAAACCTCAAATGCCATAATTGACTTACGCTGGCCCATAGTTACAAACAAAATGTGCTGCTCTGTAGAGTCCTGGAAATTTTTCAACTGTATGGCAGAAGTGAACTGCACAGCCAACTTTGTAACTCGTTGCCCAAACGACCTGAAGGGCAAAGTGAAATATGTGATGCACTTGTTCAAGGACTCAAAAAACAACCAGAATTCACAGTATTGAATCAGAAGGAACTAGTGGCTGAACTGAAGGATCTTGTGGAAGTTTAAAACAGCCAATGCAGGAGCAACATCAACAACCCAAAGTGCAGCAGAGACCAATGTCTGACTTGAGACCATTAGGTGGTTTTGCACTTACTACCTGGCTCCCTTGGAAACATGACATTATGAGGGGGATAATCCCTTTTAACCGTTAGTGAACAGAGGGCTCAGACACCTTTGCAGCTCAGAATATATTTCCAATCTCATCCAGCACTAAACTGCAGGGCAAAACAGCTGCCATAATTCCTGTTCCAAAGCAGTCTGGTCTAAGCCTGCACTTTTTCTCTGAAACCATTACACTTATAAACCACTAGGCATATAAAAAACTCACCTGGGTATAGTGACCACATATGCTAGTACAGCTACGGGTGTTGAAATCATAGCTTCTGAATTCATTAAACCAGTCATTCAGAGCTGCACGCACAGAAAAGATGGTGGCTGTGCCAGTCCAGATGTTTTCTCCTACAGAAGTAAAAGTGGGGTGCATCTTCTGTGGTATTTTAAGGTAGCTGTTGTGCTGAAACTTGCACTTCTTTGCCCATGCTTTGGCAGACTTAGCTAAAGCAGGGTCCCAGGACTATACAAAGGAAAGAAAACATAATAGACATAATAACGCTGAAAACAAACACACAAAAAACATAATAACACTGCATTGCAGTGACTTAGTTGGATTCAAACAATTTTAAACAGAAGATTGCAAAGATTTCTTTTCCCCTGACTCCCACTGAACTGCATTCAGTTTCTTTCCCTGTCTTTTCAACTCCCATAGCAAATTTTTTCTTCTTCTTTCTCCCTCAGATATTGCTAGACATGTAGTATCTACCCCTGTCCTGTGGTATCTGACTTGTTACAATACTTAGAGCTGGACTGCAATGTTTAAGCTGCCAGGTCTATGAGGAGACTAGTTTGTGAGACTTACAGAAGGATTTTATGCTGCTGGATAACTAGGCAATAAAATAGCAAGTCAAATTCAGTATACACAAATACAAGTTAAGGCACGTGAGGAGGAAAAAGAATTTTGACTTGGTATTCATGACGGATTTGGAGCTGACTGTTACTACTCGTAAATCAATGCTTAGTAGTAGTATAAAAGGCAAATAAAGTATTACAAATTCCTTGAGAGGGAATGGAGAATGAACCCAAATATATAAGTTCACCACTGAAGAAATCCTGTTAAATACTGTGTGCAGTGCCTCTCCTTAAAAAGGGACACTAGAACTGGAAAGGGCACAGAGAATACGGAGGATCGTCAAATATGAAGGATGCTCTGTAGCTTTCTGCGGAGACAGCTGAATGTCTTGTGTGAAGTATGTAAATAAGCAATGATTACTTGCTCTTTCCAGCACAAAGCTCAGAGACTATCAAATGAAGCTAGCAATTAGCAAGACCAAATCAAATGCAAGGAGATTTTTACATATCATGTAGTTAAGACTGCAACTTTGTTACAAGATATTAAGGGTGATAAAAACTTGCATAGGCTGAAAAAAGTCATGCAAGAAAAACCCATCACAAGCCTTTAAATAAAATGTAGCACCGTTCATTCAAGAGTTTCTGTATATTTGTCCTTCCAGGATTGCACGATCTTTGGTCTGAGCAGTTAAATTTACTCCTGCTTTCTAGCATTCTAAAGCATTTTTTTTTTTAACAAAATGCCAAGAAAGTAACGTTGTGAGTAGTCTGACTTTCACATCATTACTGTGAACTTCCTTTCACAGAAATTATACCAGGCTGCAGTTGTGCATTTAACTTCCTTTCCAGATAAGAGGCACTGCTGGAGGGCTCAAAGTAATGACGTAAACTGACTGGGTTTACATCCCCCGGCTATCTCTCTACCTATTCCTTACATATTCCACTGAGCAAGCTGAGACCTATCCATGGCCTGCTCTGATATCCATTATCTTATATGAAGATCTGTTTTACAACCAAGATACTAGTATCCCTACTCTCCAAACAGCAAATGTTACAGCAAAGGAAGATGAGGTGTCTATATGCGTATCTGGGCAACCCTCTTTCTTCAATACGTATTCTAGATTGGAAGACACAAGGTGAGGTGCTAGATTTTCAATAAGCACTGTTGCCTATCAGGAGCTTTTTAATACCAAGCAGCATCCCTGTATGAAAGCTGGACTAACATAAGGAAGATTACTGTCCCTCTTTGAAAAAGGTAAATGAAATGCAGAGAACTAAACATTATGTATATTTTTTTGTAATACAATCCTTTGCTATGGCTGAAGTTTAGAGCAGCAACCTGTCCCCAAACAATGAATCTCCTTCCAATTAGTAAGACAGAACAGTACTGTGAAAATGAATTGCTTTCCTATTTCCTACGAAGAGCTATCAGATATAGCACAGAAATCATCGACAGAAAGGGAAAGAAAAGCACAGAGCAACTGGAGAGTAAGGTGGGCTAACTCAGCAGCACCATCTATATTAATATTCAAACCGATCACAAACGCCTCCTTACCATGCGAAACATATTGCTGGCTGGTGGATTCGCTTTGGATCGAAAGTTGTTGTGAGCACTCACACAGTCTTCAATGAACTTTGCATCTTCAGTGTCAGGCAAGGGATATTGTGCATATGCACGGCAGCAGGCAAAGAGATCCAGTAAGAACATGGCAGAAAATAAAGACGTGATTTTCATAATTCTTCGATGCTTTCAGTCTTTTTCTCAAGTTTTTAAAAGAAATATCCCTTAGGTGGAGATAATGCTGCTAAGCAGTTTCTCTGTAGTCCTCAAAGTGTCAAAGCAACAGGAAGTGGAATTGCTTCACTAGGTACAAAACCATCTGACATCACTGCTGGCCGTCTGAGGGTAAGCTGTGGAACACGCATCTGCAATGCCTATTGCCAAGGTGTAATGCCACACATAAACTTCTGCCTTCTCTTTGAATGTGTTCCATCCTGGTTGAATGCCAAGCTCTTCTGTGGCTGTAGGTCTTATCTGAAGAGGTGCTGCGCAGCAACTTTGCTAAAACTTCTGTCAACCATAAAAACTGTAGCTATGACACAATACAGATCTGCTGCTCAGGTGCTTTTCCTACAGCACAGCTTAGTCATACCAAGTCAGCTGCAATTATTTTGTAGAACCTTTCTTCCATTTCAGAGTTACTCTAGGAATAAATAGAATTAGGGAAAGTGCATATATTAAACTTCGTGTCCCCCCCAGAAGAAAAAAAAAAAAATTCCTAAGCAGCAGTTTGCTGTGGAACCTTCTAACCCTCTGGTCTGGTGTGTAGCAAAAGTATGACATAGAAATCCCAGGCATGAATGAGTGTGTTGAGTCTCACCTTTACTAGCCACCTGTTTATCTAATAAGCTGAAATTAATGGAAGAGCTTGCAGTGCTCATGTAAGGAAAGCAGCTCTAGGATTACCACTCCTGATGTAAATCTCCAAGACTGATCCCTTTCTGGGGCAGTAGGATGGGCAGTGCTGGGATTTGTATTCTCACCAGCTGTTCTACAAGCTGGTTAATTTAATTTTAGTTTTTCAAACCTGTAGCCCCCCAACACCATCACATTTACATCTATCTATCCCTGTAATGGGAGACATGCAAGTATTTCTCTCTGTGAATGTGTACAGATGTTAATGTATTACTAACTCTCTGCAGCCTCCTCTTAGCCCTGCCATGATTTGTTGGCTGATTTCATGAAGGTAGGACCAGCTGCAGGAGGCAACAGTGTGGGCACCTTCTGAGGTTCTGGATCTTTTGGGAGAGAAACAAAAAAGGGACCTACAATTATTTTTGTTGGACAGGCTTACCACAGCCCTTACAGAGGGGTCCTCACAGCAGAGGCCAATGGGATGCTCAACACGGCTAAGTGCTGGGTCCTGCACTTTGGCCACAACAACCCCATACAGCACTACAGGCTGGGGGAACAGTGGCTGCAAAGCTGTGAAGAGGAAAAGGATATGGGGGTGTTGGTCGATGCTCGCCTGAACATGAACCAGCAGTGTGCCCAGGTGGCCAAGAAGGCCAACGGCATCCTGGCTTGTATCAGGAATAGTGTAGCCAGCAGGACCAGGGAGGTGATTGTCCTCCTGTACTCTGCTCTGGTGAGGCTGCACCTCGAGTACTGTGTTCAGCTTTGGGCCCCTCACTACAGGAGGGACATCGAGGTGCTGGAGCGTGTCCAGAGAAGGGCTACGAAGCTGGTGAAGGGTCTGGAACACAAGTCCTGTGAGGAACGGCTGAGGAAACTGGGGTCATTTAGTCTGGAGAAGAGGAAGCTCAGGGGAGACCTTATCGCTCTCTACAACTACCTGAAAGGAAGGTGTGGGGAGCTGGGAGTCAGCCTCTTCCTTTCGCAGATTAGTAGCGATAGGACTAGTTACTGAGGGACTGGCCTCAATTGCGCCAGGGGAGGTTTAGGTTGGAAATTAGGAGACATTTCTTCTCAGAAAGAGTAATTAGGCATTGGAACGGGTCGCCCAGGGAGGTGGTGGAGTCACCGTCCCTAGGGGTGTTCAAGGAAAGGTTGGACGTGGTGCATAGGGACATGGTTTAGTGGATGATATTGGTGGTAGGGGGATGGTTGGACCAGATGGTCTTGGAGGTCTTTTCCAACCTTAATGATTCTGTGATTCTCACAAATAAGCAGCCCTCAGAGGCACAATAGACTTGGACAGAGAGGGATCAGGACAAGATTTGTCTTTGCTTCCTATTTTCTTTTACAATAGTTTCCAGTGCTTTGAAACCCTCCCAGAAAGATCACAGTGTAGTGGGTTTACACGGCAAGGTTTTGATACTGGGAGGCCATAGGGGTGGCTTCTGTGAGAAGAATCCAGAAGCTGCCCCATACTAGATAAGGGACCCACTGCTGGCCAGAGACAAGCCAATAAGTGATATTGTTTGCGCCTCTGTGAGAGCAGATTGAAGAAAGGAAAACAAACAAACAAACAAACAAAAAAAACCTGCTGCACAACGGCAGATGGGAGAGAGGAGTGAGAAGCAGCCCTGCAGATGTCTGGGTCAGTGCAGCAGGAGGGCAGGAGGTGCTCCAGGCACGCAGCAGAAGTCCCCTGCGGCCTGTGGAGAGGCCCCTGGTGGAGCAGGCTGTCCCCCTGCAGCCCAGGGGTCCCACACGGAGCAGATCTCCACGCTGCAGCCCGTGGAGGAGCCCCTGGTGGAGCAGGTGGATGTGGCCTGGAGGAGGCTGCGGCCCATGGAAAGCCCCCGCAGGAGCAGGCCCCGGGGTTACCTGTTCCCCTATCAGTGGGTGGCTGTGGTTTCATCTGCCTCCAGAACATGTATGTGATGGTCATGACCACACCTACATCTAATAGATCCACCTGTTGCAATTGTCACCTGGTGTGCCACTACCAGAGAGGTAGTGGGTTATTAAGCATTGGGTTATTGGGTTATTGGGTTATATTGGGTTATTAAGCATTGGAACGGGCTGCCCAGGGAGGTGGTGGAGTCGCCATCCCTGGAGGTCTTTAAAAGACGTTTAGATGTACAGCTTAGTGATATGGTTTAGTGGAGTACTTAGTGTTAGGTCGGAGGTTGGACTCGATGATCTTGAGGTCTCTTCCAACCTAGAAATCTGTGTCTGTGTCTGTGTCTGTGTCTACCAGTGCCAAGGTCCCTTATCCAGCAGATGGAGTTTCTATTCTCATCTGCTGTCTAGTTCTATCCCAGAAATGGGGTGTAGGCATTGGCAAGAGTGATGGGACCCTCACCATTATGGTCAATGGTCCCCTCCCCTCCTTCTAAGCTGAACATAGACGAAGGCTCATCACCTGCTTGTCCCTTAGAAGTTATCTTGACTCTTTGCTAAGCCAGGGCTAACTGACTTCAGTTTACTGACAGTTATTAGCTGAAAATGCACAGGAAATCTGTAAGAATCTAAAGCTTTTGCTCAGCTAGACTTAACGTAAAAACATGACTATATTACATTGACAAGCAATTCATACAAAAATTATTAGCAACGTAGTAAAATTGCACCATTAATTTGGCAATCCAGTGATCTAGCAGTTTTATATTTGTGCAGCAGAAATGTTCTGCTTGGAGGCTGAAAATTGAGACCTTTTTGAAGCAGAAAAATTTGACCTATGCAGGATAGTCCAGGTTGTAAGACCATAGAATCATAGACTATCCTGAGTTGGAAGGGACCCACAAAGATCATCGAGTATGAACTCCTGAAGATGCTTTCTTGGAGAAGATGACTCTGGCTCCATCTAGTGATTATGTCTATAATTAAAGTAGAATTGCTGTCTGCCCATAAGCATCTAGAAGTGATGTTTTCATAAAAAAAATTATAATCCTTCACTGGCATTAATCAGCCTTTCTCAGAAACCAGATGAAAATGAAGCCTTGTGATTTGGATATCCACACAGTATTTGTCTGGACAATACAAACATTGCCTGTCCCTGCATAAATCTCAAGTGAGATTTAGCACAATGAGTGAGGCATGGGCAGGAAGCTGTACAGCCCAATTATTTGAAAAAAAATAGATCCCATGGTTAGGTTCCCCTTTCTCACTTTGCACCTTTCATTTTAAAATGGCTAGAAACATAAGAAGAATAGAAACATAAGAAATAAAAGAACAGAAACATAATAAATAGAAACATAATGGATAGAAACATTTATTTATTTATTTATGCAATTATTTTGGTAATAATGAGGGTATAAACAATCTTAGAATTAACAAGGGAGGCCATGAGCATGTGGTTGGACTGCAGGCAGTTTTACTGTTGTTTTTGTTAGGGCACTTAGTACAGTTCTGCTTACTGCAACTATGACCCATAGCATAACTGAGCAGAATTGTAACGCGCTGCTTGCTGACCTCTCTGAACAGTCTGCGGGGATGCCACGTGGACCAAAGTACGAGAGGTTGCTAGTTCTTAACCTTGTGGTGCCTACCTCCTGCCAGTCAAGATGGCCCTTTAGCACATCTTCTTTGGCCTTCAAGCACAGCCTGTTTCACTCCCTCCTTCCAACCAAAGCATAAGGGACGTGTGATACATCCACCAAAGGCTGTCTCCTCCCTTTGGTGATAGCCCTGCTGAAAACCGAAGGAAGGACAAATAGGCAGTGATAATGCTGGGGAAGACAGTGGTCTCCTGAGTGACAGGTACTGACGTACATACACCTGAAGGGAGCGTGAAAGGAAGATGGGGCCAGGCTGTTTTCAGTGATGCCCAGTGACAGGACAAGAGGCAATGGACAGAAATTGAAACACAGGAGGCTACACCTGAACATCAGGAAGGACTTTTGTCTTGTGAGGGTGCCTGAGCATTGGCACAGGCTGCTGAAAGCGGTTGTGAAGTCTTCCTCCTTGGAGATACCAAAAGTCATCTGGACATGGTCCTGGGCAACCTAGGTATCCCTGCTTGAGCAAGGGTGTGGACAAGGTGACCCCCAGAGGTGCCTTCCAACCTCAACCTCTCTGTGATCCTGTCATTCCTTGATGGAGCTGAAGCTCCACTGGCTTGTGCACAATGAGGGATTTTGTATGATCTCAACAACATAGATACAGGAAGCTTGTTATAGAGTACATGTGTATGCCTAGCTGTGCTGCATCTCTGGTTATCTCTTTATTTTTAATTTCAAGGTGCTAAATGAGAAGATTCAAAAAATAAGGCTTTTCTGCTGTCCATTGTACGTCCATTTTCTTAGGATAACACCTGAAATAGTTGGTGCATGGCAGTAGCATGAAAATGCGTACATTCAAGAACCACTACAATACTGTTGGAATATTACTGAAAAATACTCAGGAATCTCCTGACAGAGGATACAGAAAACCATTACAGTCCACCTCCATGCTGTTTTTAGAAAAATGTGATTTGGAATGAACTACCTTCTCAGCCACACCTAGACTTCCTCCCAAAGACATTAGGGAATTAGGCAAATTAGAGAATGGAGCAGCAAAGTATAATAGAAAACTAGGTCATCCATGCACACAATTTTGTATTGCAATCTTTTTCTTACAAAGTTTGAAATTAAGCTTTACAACCATAAGAAGCCATCTAAATAAGGATTTTATCTTCAGAGACCTAACTTTCAGGTAAAGCAATGGGAAGAGCTGCTGCTCAGGAACTTCCATACTGTGCAATTTTGTATGTAGGAGTTGTCTATTTATGGTCTTAGGTATTAGACTCCCAGATTTGAGAATGTAATCCAAATTTTAAATAAAAAGCTCATATATTAAAAGTCTGTTCTGTGTTTGAGTAATTTTAGAATAGAAAACTTACTGAAGAAATAGCTATCATGTCTGATTAAATTAATCTACAACAGAAGTCTAGCTTATTTTCTTTGAGACTCTTTTATAATAAATTTTTTATGCAATCAGTGGAAAACACCAGTATAGATTTAAATAATCAACTGTAATGTTTTAGATCCGAGTTGTCGATCATACACGCAAAGAAAGGAAATATAAAATAAATTTGTTCCAATAGATGAACACATGGAAGATTCCTTTAAGTTCATATTGAGTTCTGAACATTAAGAAAATAGCAGAATTTGACTCTTTTTTGGTCTGTTTTATAATACCGGTGAAACATTACCCAATAATAATGGAATTTTATAGTAATTTTAGCATTTATTAGATAAAACTGATACAATTAAGAAAATCTATTTTATTAAACTGGTAACAAAAACAGCTTCGGATCCTTGTGTAAATATAATTCGCTTTTAAGAGAAAGTGAAATTAAAGCATATGAATTAAAGACTTGCTCTCTTGGATACAGAAGAATAAAATCTGTGTTGTATAAAAGGACTTAAGCAGGTTTCCAAAAAAAAACCAGAAAATTTATTATTAAAACTTTAGAACATTTACAGAACAGGAAATACCTTATGCATAAGTAACAGTACAGGGTAAAACAAAGAAAATAAAAAATTTACAAATGAAACACAAGGTTTGGCATTTTATTTTGAAGGAGGAACGATAAATACATTACTGAATAAAAACCAAATTGTACTAACTTGTCAAACATCAAGACTTCTAAAGAACTGTTTCTACAGAACCTTCTCACTATATATTTTAGTCAGAACATTCTGTCACTCTAGGAAATAGGACTGAGTACATAATACGATGTACTTCCTCTCAGCATCTAAATTCAGCAATTTTCACTTCAAATATTGGCTTAGGATGAATTGTAAGTTATTTAACTGATAAGTAATTTTCTCCTTGAATACCGGGAATATAGTATGTAAATTTGGTAATTAAATGCAGTTGAATATGTAAATTTGGTAATTAAAAACAATGCCTTGGATCTTATCAGATGCCGTCTTTAGCTTAATATTTTCCCAGCATGGGTCTTACCTACAAGTATGTTCAGTTTTATAGCATGTTATCTTTTTATAAACAGCATAAAGTAGTAACAAAATTACTTGAAAAGAAAGCTGTCTTTAAAGTTATGGCAATAAGACTTTTTGCTTAATTCATTAGAGATTATCTTCAGAACGTAGTATGTATTTCAAATACAGTTATGTAGACATATTCATGTTTGTAAAGTGCTTTTTGATAAAATAAACAATTAAAACAACAAGAAACATCAACAATGCTCTCGAAACTATAAGTGTGATACAAGCCTCATCACATATAATTCTGAACTCCCAAGGGGGATGCCATCTTGAGTAATCTATAAATGAACATATAAATATAAGTTTTGTTGGGAATACATACATTTATAGTAAATAAGGAATATATACAACAGTGTGAAATTGTAATACGTACAGATAATTTTATCACGTTCTGCATTTTCTGGAAAAAGGAGAAAAAAAAAGAAACAGTTGTACCAGACAGCCAGTATTTCTCTCTCCTTAAATCTTTACTAGTTAGTTGAAACTAACCAATCAGATTTACAATAAAGAGAATTTGACAAACCTGAGAATTTGCACCAATAAACCTTAAAAATAAAAAAAGCCAAAATGTTTTGATAAAACCTAAACAGCAATACTTTAAAATACTCCATAAAGATATTATTGCTTGTAATAACAACATTGATAGGAAAAAGCCCCATATAAAAATGAAAATAAAGCCCCATACAGTCCCTTTATTTTCAGTTTGAGCCCCCCTCACCTTTGTGCTTCTTAAAATAATGTATCTATCATTTTAATTTCCACAATATATACATGAGTTAGTACATACTACCAAATACAATTTTATGACTGAGAATAGGAGACAGACTGTTTCCTAAGTGGGGCCTAATCCTAATGAAGTATAACCTGATAGTCCATCTACCTGTTCTTCAGATGTGTCTCCAACCTAAAAATTAAGACCTGCAGGATTGCTGAATGCTTTTAAAGCTATACTAACATATACTAAGCAAAGATAGTAACTACCTGTTAAACTACAAGCCTTCCTCCCAGTTACTGAATGAAACTTAAAAAATGTATGTCCTAACTCTAGCCACATGAACTCCCAGCTTGTGACTTCCCAGTAAGTGGAAGCTATAGGTCTGGAACCTTCTGAAGAGAGACACACTACTGTCTGTTACTGTTTCACTCTATTAAAACTTGATGCATATTTAGCAATTCATGACACTAACTTGTTTTCTCATCAATAAAGAGTTAACAGAATTACCCAGTTTAAGGAATAAATACAATTCGTTGCCATGGGGGAAATATTTCATAGCTGAAGAATTAACTAAGTTATGTGCTTACTTCTCACACATATGTAACTATGTGAGAAAGACAACATGCTTTTGAGAAAAAAAAATTACAACTCTGGCATGAATTACAGAAGCAGAACAACTTTCCTGCTGTTACTGTGACCATTTACAGAGTGGTCAGCTATACTCATTACTCATATATAGCATATATACTCATATATCATAGAATCACAGAATCGTTAAGGTTGGAAAAGACCTCCAAGATCATCTGGTCCAACCCTCCCCCTGCCACCACTGTCACCCACTAAACCATGTCCCTAAGCACCACGTCCAACCTTTCCTTAAACACCCCCAGGGATGGTAACTCCACCACCTCCCTGGGTGACCCGTTCCAATGCCTGACTGCTCTTTCTGAGAAGAAATGTCTCCTAACTTCCAACCTAAACCTCCCCTGGTGCAACTTGAGGCCATTCCCTCCCATGTATAGCATCAGCTATACTCATTCTCAAATGTAATTTGGGTATGGCTGCACAAAACGGTCACAACAGATTCAGCAACTGCAACCTCCATATTTTAGTTTTAATACAACTGATTAGTAGCTTTGCAGTCTCTGAAACCTATTAGACTATTCAAGAGTATCTGCTAAATACTACTTGAAAAAGTATGTAGATGCTGATTTCTTTGGTATGACTAATGAAGTCAGCAAAGTATCACAGTGCAAAGTAATACACTTAACTGCAATCATGAGTTATACCTGTCTATAATCAAATGGACACTTCATCATTATCACTGAGACCCAAATTCAGTAACATGAACAATGTATTTGTTCCCTGAATATAAATGGCCCTAGGAATTGTTTACAATTACCTGCAAATTGGACCTGCCAGAGTACCAGCAAGGAGCAAACCACAGTTTGCAAGTCTTTATCAAGTAAGTGGTTCTATTTTTTCCTTTACATATTATGTTTTACATTTGCTTTTACTTACTACACAATTTATATCCACAGGTGTCCCCTTTTGAACATTGGCTGCATGGTACTCCTTCTTTATATGGTCTTCTTGGAAAAATACCACTATAAAGGAAAAATAAAAGTTTCTATGAGACAGGTTGCCTCATATATTTTTAAGTATATCATGTGGTGAAGTAAATACACTGAGAACACGAGTTGCTCACAATTCATTAAAAACCTTGGAATAACTTTGAAATCTTTCTTTTCATTCTCATTATTCTGTCCATGTGGAAGAAAAGAGTCTTAAAAAGATATTATTTTTCTTTCAGACTTTTTATTGAAGTTTTACTCTGGCAGATAAATGACTTTAAAACAGAATGTTCTGAACAGAGCTTGGTTTCAACCAAGGTAAAATGAGAAGGGTTTCAGAGTGGAAAATTTTAAAGCTGACACATTCCCAAATAGCTTATAACAAATTATTTAACATCCCCCCTCAAAAAAAAATATATATTTTTTGGGCTGTTGAATTATAACCGTTAGAAACAAAACCTTCATTCAGCAAAACGCATGTGAATGTCTAAGAGTAAGTATTCAGTCTTAGTGAAAATAGTGGGATCCTTACATGCTTAAGCACTTCATCTAAGTGGAACCTGAAAGTTTAAGCACAAAGATTAGCCTGCAGTACTTACTGATGACACATTCTCATAAAAGGTACTTACACATTTATCTGGGAAAACTGGCAAGACAGATATCATCATTGTGGATGCCCATACTATACTACCAGGGAAGAGAAGCACAGTATCCCATTTATGCTGTATGGTCTGTTCAAAAAGGTGAAGCAATGCTATGCTTATAGCCTAGTCCTGGGAACAAACGGACAGACTGAGATCCCTTACAGGACTGTGGTCTATTGCAATCAGTTTTGTCACCCTCTTCACCTTGACACGACAAGTAATTTTCATCAAAGGAGATCGCCTGCCCCAAGGTTCATGTGTACCCTGTATCATCTATGTTTATATACAGGAGCTAATCTATATACAAGACCTACTGAAGTAAGAGTTGGTATAACGTTGCTGAAGAAGGTGGAGGGAAGAAACTGTTCTCTGGGAAGGTAACTGAGCACTGAGGGTGGTGAGGCATGGAAACAGGTTGCCCAGAGGAGCTGTGGATGCCCCATCCCTGGAGGTGTTCAAGGCCAGGTTGGATGAGGCCCTGGGCAACCTCATCTAGTGGGAGGCATAGGCCCATAGCAAGGGGTTGGAACTGGGTGGTCTTTAAGGGCCCTTCCAGCTTAAACCATTGGATGATTCTATGATTTTAGACAGCTACTCAGCTCAGCTATCGGTTGTCAAGAATCCACAGAATAGCATAGGTTATAACATGACAAGTTGTTACAGGTTAGAAAAGACTCAACTGACAAGGCTTTACAGACTGCTGTTGATATCAGTTAGTCATTATTCTGAATCAGCAACTGGAAACATTTTTGGTTAAGATTTTAAGAAGAAAACAATAACAAAACTCCATAAATCAGCAAGTTTCAAAATAACAATTCAATTACAAGTACAGATAGAGGTACAGGAAGAGATAAGAGCAAAGCTTAATGAAATGTTTAGTTCAGACTAATTGAACTCTGGCATAGTGGCCCAAGTTTGCTAGAGGAAAAAGTTATTGTCTACAATCTACAAACTTTTTTTTAAATGAAAAACAGACTGCATATGTGCATGCTCAATTATAAAATGTGCATTATCATGAGACTTTTTTTAAACTATCTGCCTCTGTGTTTTCAAGCTCCTACTACTTTAGAAACAGTACTGGCTGGACATATTTTTTTTCAGAGTATTGATTTAACTGTAAAATGAGTTAGTGTTTCAGTTTCAGTTAGCAATTTCTTGAATTGATCTTTCAGCGTTTTCTAATGCCTAAATAATACTTGGTACAATTACAGCTATTAAATGGGAAAGAAATGGTAGTATAATTTTATTTTTCTCATTTACACAAAAAGAAAAAGCAACTGATCTAACAAGTGGGCTGCTATCAAGTCATTTCTGAAGATACAAAAAAAAAAAAAGCTGAAACAGCATAAAAAGCTAAACTGCATAAAAAAAAGAGTACAGAACTGCAAGAGGTAATTCCAGCTCCAATTCCAGTTGCTTGCAGCAACTTTCTCATTTCTTCTGGTTCATATTAAAAAAAAAAAAAATCAATGAAGTGGAGCACAAGCTAGCGTTTGGGATTTGCACAGAATGACTTTATCAGTAAAGTTAACAGATTAGAAAAACCAAGCAAACACATGTTCTAGCGGTCATGGCTCTCTTGATAACTAAATCAGACAACCATCACTCTCTCTGATGGCATTTACAAGGATAGCAGTAAATGAAAATCCCAATTTACTTTCAGTGAACTTTTATTGCAATTACTTTCACTTTCTCAATATTTAAAACAGCAACTCACCTTGGTCCATAGTTGCAAACAAAATTTGCTGCATTTCTTATTCCTGCAACTTCCTTACAAAAAACAACAGCACAGCCTAGTTTGTATGAATTGTCCCAAACAACCTAAAAAAAGTTTAAAAATAAATTAAAAACTACACTCGATGCTAACCTAGTCAAATATCTAGGAAATACCAAGTTGTTTTAAGAGACCATACATATTACCCTCATTTTGCAACATCTGATCTGTTTTCTCATAAAAAAAAATGCTGGTAGGAAAGCATTTTAAGATGAACTTTAAAATTTTCACACCTCAAGATTACGTGATCTATGCTGCAAGTTTCCAGAATCTTCTGCAGAACGATCTCAGTAAGCATCACTGACTTCACGGTCCCTGTGTTCCAAAGAAATTAGAGGCAACTACCTGACAGCTCCTTTACATAGGAGCTTTAAGCACTCATAACTTGGGACTGCAAGAAGGGCTTCTCATGTGTGCTAGAAATGGTCTACAAGTAAAGGGTAACTACAAGTCTGAAAGCTTTAGCACTGCACAATTCAGACTAAACAGTGTTATCTGCCCAACTTAAGTGAAGATGGTTTACTATCGCTTCCAATTTGAGCATCCTCTGCCTTTTCTTGGGAGATTCTTCCTGTACCTCCTGCATATGACTAATCAAACCGTACTGAATTCAGTTAAGAACTTTTAACTATATACCTAGAACATCTGGATGATCTTTGTTTTCACTTCTGGAAAGCAAAGACGAAATGGTTTACTCTCACTTTCTCCCCAGCACATAAGAGTACAGGTCTCAGACTGACAAAATGAACATCCCCTGAAGTTCCATCTTGTCAATGTTAACGGCTAGAAGTGGTTATGTTAAGACGACCTAATCTTCCTTAGAAAAGGACTTCAGTGTTTAATGTGGTACTACCTGAGTCCCAGATCACGGACTGAGCGTTCCAGGGCCCTTCGTGTAACAGTCTCATTTTTGCACTGCTGCTTTTGAGATTTTTTTCCGCTGCTTTGAGATTCCTGGATCATGGTTCTCTCAGCAGGTCTACAAAGCCTATCCATTTATGATTTGTAAATTGTACCCGTTTTCAATTTTTTGTCTGAACCTTCCAAGACCATGGTGGCCCCTGGATCATGCAGGGTCTTTGCTCATTGACTTTTAAGAAATGCATACTTTTACATATTTGTTGGTGTTTTACCCATGTAATTTGCTTTTTTTTTTTTTTTTCCAGTGATTAGTTTCCTTCATATTCCTGCCTGAAAGGCATGACCATTTTGTTTGTACTTAACCATGTAGAACAAGCAAGAAGCAATCAATCTGAACTGGGGGAAAGAAAGCTTAGAATCCAGTATCAGTCCAAGAAAAATGTGCAAAAACCTCCAAAATTCTCTGTAGGAAAAGATCAAACAACAAATTTTCAAATGGTAGGATCTACCTTCTTATGTCACTTTTTCTAATTTATTGTGCCAGAGAAACAATGAAAAATACTTTCATGAAATATCATCTAGTTGTAATCTTCTAGAGATTTACTGCCCAATAAAAAGCAAAATGCAAGTTCTCTAGCCACGCTTTAGAAGATGTAGAAGAATGTAGAAGGCAGAACAAAACATTTCAACTCTCATATTACAACTCCCTACAACTTCCTGAGGAGGGAGGGAAGTGCCAGTCTCTTCTCCCTTGTAACTGATGGCAGAGCACGTGGGAATGGCACAAAGCTGCACCAGGGGAGGTTCAGACTGGACAAGGAAAAACTTCTTTACTGTGAGGGTGATCCAACACTGGAACAGGCTTCCCAGTAAGGTGGTTGATGCCCCATGCCTGTTGATGTTCCAGAGGCATTTGGAATAATGCTTTCAATAATGTTTTCACTTTTGGTTAGCCCTGAAGAGGTCATGCAATTGTACTAAATGATCTTTGAAGGACTCTTCTAACTGAACTATTCTATTCTATTCTATTCTATGTTTGGTCATAACTTATACTAGTTTGTTTTTAAATGCTTGTTTTTTAAATACAGCAATAAATAAATCCATTTAAAATATTAAGTGTTCAAAGAAAAGCATTATTTTCTTAACAGAATTAAGTTTCTTGGAATTACCACTGACAGAAATGTATTGCAAATTGCCTCTTTTGTTGCGGATGCTCTTTTTTTTTGTCTTCCTTTCTTACTAGATGTGTAAAGGATACAATTTTCTCCTGTTAACTTTTCTGTTACAGAATTCCCAAAGGCATTCTGCAATTACTCTGTTTACTTCTAACAGCAACTCCAAATTTACAGAATTCAGAAGTGTGCGTTCATGTAGTACTGATACAATTAAATGAGTAGTGAGGCTTTCAGTGATGACAATCCTACAGGAAAGAATTATAGATTATTATTACAGGATTTTATATAAAAGAAAGTGGACCAGTGTAGGGGTAACTTGCACTATTGCCACTGCTTGAGATTGGCAAAGAAGACAGTAAGCTGCCAGTCACTACAAACCCCATACACAATTCTGTATTAGTTACAGTCTCTGATTTATCTGGTAGGTACTATACAAGAACTGTTCACAGCATTTTACTTAAAATGATTCTTACCTGAGCGTAATGACTGCAAGACCTAGCACATGTGTGCACTGA